>NC_135133.1:7931262-8544284 GCF_050908995.1 Andrena cerasifolii
CGTGAAACTTTCAGTCAGTGGATCAGCCAAGTCGAGTTCCGAGAAGCCCGCACTCGAAATAACCCATCAGCCAGAGACTTGTTCAAAGGAGAAGGAAAGCAAGGGTACTTTGAGTTCGTTGAGCGACTTGGACTTGATTCGGAAAGCGGAGGAAGAATTGGCCGCTGTCGCGGCTGCGTCAGTTGCAACATCAGCAGCCATACCGACTGAAAATCCTACTCAGCCAGCTGCTCCACCCACAACTCCAATTCTTCCAACGATAGTAGGAACGTCCTCTTCGATGATGATACCACCAATGTCCACGAATCATTCAGGTTTAGCTTCGCCGACGGATTCCTCCTCCGAGGGCACGTCTTACAAGAGTCCCTTCCCAGAACCATTCAAGCGACACTTGGCCTCCGAGCAACCGAAACCCCCCGGCCTCGAAGACGAGGACTTTTCCCCCACCTTCCCATCTACGCCACCAAACTTTGAATATAACGCGGCGAACGCGATATCGTCGTCTCGGTCCAAGTTCGTCCCAAAGAGCGGCATCATATTGAGCGTGAAACGAAAGGTGAACGACGATGGCACCTCGCCTTGCGCCCCAAATAAAACACCAAGAGTAAAGTCACGCTGGGGTCAGGGACCGTCGGACTCGGTCGATTAGCTTTTCCCCAACGAGAAGGGCGAATGTTTATTCGCCAACGACCAAAGCATGCACGTTACATGCGCGCCTTTGTCTCATGAACGCTGCGATTGAATTTCTCCCGAATTAAGCACAGATGTGTTCAGTGCTCGTTTTGTCTAACAAAGAATTTGGCGGCTAAACGATCGGAAAGGGAAGAAAGGGAAAGAAGGAAATTGGTCGTTTTCACGCGTTGATAAAGGATTCTATACCAAATCCGGAGAAAGTTTGGTGTTTCACGTTTAGTGTTACTAACGCGCAAGAATCGATCGGTTCTGTGGTGTGTCCGTGTTCCGACAGCGTTCAAACTCGCCGATATAACTTGTAAATACCAAAGTGACGGAAATGAACGTTCTTCACCGCTCTCCTCCGAGCCCCCGCCCCGCGTGTATATAGCCTTATCGAAAATCCTGTAAGATATTGTTTAAATTTACTCGGGGGGTTAACAATATTATGTAATACGGTGTATACATGTCGCGTACGCAACCGTCGGTTGCGTGCACGCGCCCACACACACAAAAGAGGTAAAGTTAGATATAAGGATACATCTCAACCGACCAATGTCGACGAGACGATGGTTTATTCGCTGTTCCAACCATAATAACACGTTTGTACACGTTGATTGTTCGTACGGTGATAATTCGCAAACACCGGCGTTTCTTCCAACGATCTGTGAACGTCATGCGATACCCCCTGGCATTGTACGTTGTTCGTTTAGAAGATTAAACTTTATGCAACGGTGTAATCGTACATTCTTCGACACGCAAACTGTTTTATCGTACATAAATGTATCACGAGAGCTACCACGATAATACGAGGCATGTTCATTTGTTCATTTTAATCGGAATTTAATAACGACGAAAAGCTAACCAAAATATGGATTTCAAATTTTCTTTCGAGTAATTTTTTTTATTTGTACGACGTACCCGTGGATTTATGTACCTATGTATGTACACACATATGTCATCTTGATTTTCGTACTAAACGCGCGGTTGTTTACCGCTACATATTACCTTTCCGAACCGAATTCCCGCGGCCTATTCCCGCTTTATTTCGTCTCCGCTAACAATAAGACACGATAAATGACCCTGTCGTGATTGCAAATAAAAGAAAGTCTCGATAAACGATCAGAATTCGTTGGATATTACAGCGATGATCGTATGCATCAAGTAATACGGTGTGCACGTTTTGTAATACATAGGTGTATGCGTACGCCACTGGAGCAGTACGGCTCGATCGGAAGTTTTGCAGTAATTGATACTGGCTTATACGAACAGTGCATACATATATTCGAAGGAGAAACAAACATTTCGATCCAAGGGTATGTAACCTTGCGCGATTTTCCATTACTCGTAGTTATACCTTAATTATTACACAGACGACGCGCTCTATTTGTAAACATAATCCTCTATACCTTTAGAATCTATTTTATACGAATCAATTATCGTTACATTTACTTTTTGTACACGTTCCCGAATAGCGTGACACAATAGCAATTCATTGTATGTATAACGGTATTATCAACTTTGTTAGTGTTGTATCTACTACTTCATATATTAGCTCTGTACTATATTACTACAAAATATAGTATACCTATACAGACCGCGCATTATAAGTTGCCTCCGAGCGGCCACTGAGTAGACCATGAGTCAGCCGTGCGTGTGAGAGAGCCCAACCGCCTTTTAATTTGAATCGAAAAACATACGATCGCACACGCATGAGTATCACGCTACCCCGTTACTTTGTATGACACTCGTCCGTGTGCGATCACATGTTTTTCGAAACGAATTAAAAGAACGCCGACGGTCAGGCTCTCTCGCACGCACGGCCTACTCAGTGGCTGCTCGGAGGCAAAGTTACAATGCGCGATCTGTACTGTTTGTTATTCTCCTCGTCATCGTGATCGTTGCCACTACATTATAGTTCCAACGTCATCATCGTCCTTGATATTAATATTATTAATTTCAACGATAAAAGGGATTATGTACAATTTGCTATTTTGGTTGCTTTTCCCCCTTGTTACATAGTATACAAGGTATACGTGATGCATAGTGCTATATCCCCCTCAGTCTCGAACGATATCGGTACGGCGATCTTCACTCACGATGACGATAGCCACTCTACCTTTGTGCCGCATTAATTCCAACGAATTTGAAAGGATAGCTAGGGTCACGCTATAAACTACTCTACATTTATGGGTTGCGAGTGAATGCGTTCTGATACAACGTTTTTGGTTAAATGATAATAGAAGATTAAATAATCTCTTAGTTATCGTACTTGGCGTTTTGAACAACAAACGAATACCCCAATCGACCATATGAACCATAATACCCGCAATAAAAATTATATAAACCGTATTTTCGAATCGCATATATGTTGTACATGCATACATACATATGTATGTATTTTACGTCGTATATCGCAACGTAAACTTGGAATTTCTTTGGCTCCGTACTAGTACGCGTTTTTGTTTCGATCGTAAGACAGAATCTACAGATGTGAACGTTTCTGTGCTACTAGTATACTGATCAATACTGATAATACCAGATAATACTGATACGTGCTCAGTCATTGACGAGGTATAGGATAGATTTTACATCTTACAAGAGTTCCTAGTTCCCGTCCGTTCCTGTTCCGCTCGTCCCACGCAGGGATCGACGAGCTTAAGCTACGCTGATGGAGGGGGAAACACCTACAGGAGCGGTAGTAACTATGCGTGAGACGCCACGATTGGAGACGAACCAACGCCAGCGCCAAGTGAATGACGCCGCGGCCAACCAGCGTCGACAACATATTTCCCGGTGACGCTGATTGGCCGTGGTGTCGGTGTACTGTGGCGCCGCTTGGCTGGCTTGGCGCCAGTTCACGCAACATTACCACCGCTCCTGTAGATATTTCCCCCTCCACCACCGATCTCTGTATAGATTGTCGAGTTGCCAACGGTTGCCAACTGTGCGTACTTCCGGAGTCGGACCAAAGGACCATCTATTTTTCTGTACACGCGCAATGGACGAAGAGCCATTTTGTTCGGTGCAGCAACGTGGCAACCGGCGTGCCCGGTACTCTCGTTACCATGAATATCCGTGAGTATCTTTCGGTCATACATCTTTCTTTTTTCCATTTTTATACACATAGATATATATAAATTTCATATTACGCGTTATAACGTCTAGCGTCTCCTATACGGTGGTGGTATAAACGGAATAACGTGGCCACGTACACCCGTGTATAGCTTTGTTTCTTCTTCCACTTCATCGTGCAAAATCGTTATTCGTGATTCCGCTATGCCATTGTCTTTTCCACTTTCGTCGGACATTCTCTCTTTTAACTCAGCGATATACATGTACGTAAATTTCAATTTTTGTCTACGGCACGTGGCACTTGTCGGTTGTATAATTTCACAGTTCTTTGCCAAAGAGATTTAGTATTAACTGGAGCTTTTCAACGGTTCCATTCGTACCTTCGCAATATTGTGTTTCCATAAGCAGAGATAATTGCTTTATAATCAAAGGCGAATTCTTCCGCAGGGTTGGAGTTGTTAATCACGCTCGCGTGCGTAACAATATACCTTTCATCCTGCGAAACACTGCAGTCAACCAATTCCTATTTAACAGCGGCTGATAGAGCTCATTTCAAGAAAATCCTTGAACCCGGTACGATATCGAACGACGTATCCCTTATATTCCATGCTGTTCATGGATACAGATTTCTCGGAGAAATTTTACCCAACCAACAGGTGAGACGAAGCTTGACAGTTTTTTTAAATCTTATATATATCTTAATATAGTCATGTACTGATAGATGATGAAAAATGCAAACACTTGAAACTGAAATGATTTTCGATTAGTCTTTCTGACAAAAGTTCTTAGTCGGTTAACACGTTTAGAGAGATCTCTTAGATGGATATTTTAATTGGTTTCGTGCCCTCCCAGGGGATTTGCGAACATTTAGCAAAGGTTGCAAAGGAGCTCGACAACATTACAACGGAGAATGCATTTCACATCGCATCCAGCTGGCAAACCATTGGAAACTGCCAAGGTGACCCTAAAGCGATTCTCTCAAAGGTACTGACTGGATTTTGATTAAGACAATTAACATTTCAACCAGAAACGATGCATTTTCAACCCTTTCGCTGCTTTGCGTCAAGTCAGTTAATTTATCGTATTATGCAACTCGCAATTTATGGCATTGGCAATTGAAATATTTAAGCGGGCGTGTTGTCTCGTTCATTCGTACGTACAAAGCGATAGTAGCGAAATGGTTAACAATAATGATGTGTAAAAACTTTCGTTCTACTGCACTTGACCTGTGAAGAATTCTATATTTTCTGAATGAGAACAGTAATGTAAATTCGATGAGACTGATCTAGCAATTGCATATTAAGGGAGACTTTCTGTCCGAATAGGTGCTCACGAGTGCTGTAGAGAAGGATACTTCCAACATGTTGGAATTGTACCACGCAGTGGGCGGGTTGAACGCTTTATCTGAAAAATTGTCACGCGAGAAGGTCGATAAAGTAACAAAGACTGTACAGAATATGCTACGAAAAGATGACAATTTATGGAAGTACGTGCTATTTTAACGATAGTTTAAGCTTGTAACATTGTAAATAGGAATATGCTTAACGCCGATGGGATAGGCGCCACTTGTTCTAATTTTTCTCGATCGAATGTTTCACGAGTAGCTTGGCGTATACGTTCCACATCGCATCGTATTTAGGAACAAGCGGTGCATTCGCTTTCGACCGTATCGAGGATGCCATTGTCCAAGCCGACGAAATAGGCGGACAGTATTTGCAGTTCGAGGGTGGTCTTTCTGTGACTAGTGGGTATACATTTTCTTTCAACAACCTAACCCAGATCTGCCTACCTACGCAGAAAATTTTTAACAATCGTATAACTCGTCGGTTTTGGTTTTTCAGGCTTTCTAGCGAGTAGTATTCTAAAACTCTCGAGTGCATTAAACAAGAAACCGCCATTAACGTCCCAACAAATCGTTAAGATGGTTAATTATCTTCTGCATCGACGGTCCGTACAGACACCGAGAGGCGTCATGAATCTGCTCTCCGCATTGACTGCTTTAGCAAACAACGAGTTTGAGAAACCAATTTGCATTGCATTGGCCAACGAAGGAACCAGTATTTCCGTTCAACAGCCAATGGTCACGGTGAAAGTTTGCGATATCTTGGGCAACGCGCTGACCGGAATGCCCAAAGTGATGGCGAATTCAGCGATCAGAGTCGGGGACGATGCAGTGATTTTGAGCAAGCAAACTTTGCAAGCTTCGCAGACGGACAAGTGAGAGCGCGCGCACGTCACGCCTTTGTTCATTCTTCTCCCCAATACTTTACCGACTCGGCGTTTACTATCTGTCCAAGTCGGTTATACCTTGGGGTATATAGTATTCGTTGATAAACAACCCTTTGATCTTTTATTTGGATTTCGAGAAAGGTCGAGAAATATCAACGTACACGTATATTTTTGTCTTTTTCTCATCTCCATCGAACTCGCTCTCGAGTCTGTAATATTCTCGTGTATCTAATATTCTCGATTATACGCACGTTTCAGAACTTTATTTACGCTGAATCTTATGGAGACCAAGCCGGAACGCGGGTTTTACAAGGTATCCGTTACAGCGGGATCCGTGACGAATACCGTTATGGTAAAAGTTCTTTGCCAGGTAGCGGTTGATTATTTGGAAATCGGTACCGGCGATGCTGATCAGACCACTCAGCCAAAACTTACACGGTAATTTAACCGAGGAAGCGTGTTCTCCTCGCGTTCGTCGTAGGGAAATTTCTTTACTTACATATTTCCCTTGCAATTATAGAGTGCTCTATCCCGAGAAACTCACGCCCAAGATAGAGGCTGATTCGCAACAAAAATTGGTTATGCGATTTTTACTGAGAGACGGAGGCAGTAAGAAGCCTATGCGCACGCATCAAGCTTTCGTACGGCTTTCTTCCGCATCCGATTCCAACAGCGATGAGAAAGGTCGCGAGATCCTTTTCGTGGCCGAACCAGACACATTTAATCTCTACAAGTTCGATATGGTAATTTATTATTTGAACCCCACGTCAGAGTAAAGCTACTCGCGTAATTACGTGAAAGCTATTGATTCCGGTTTGTGAAATCTTGTTTCAGCCGGTTGGGTCCGCGGCCGCGAATTTCGACTATCAAAGCGGCGACTACAACGTAGAATTGATCGTTGGTGATGCCATACTGAGTAATCCTTTCCAGTGGACAGTGGCAACCGTCAGTTTAAAATTCCCCGAATCAACGTCCGCCGAGCGAACCGACAAACCCGTTTCTCACAAGCATAAATTCAACGTCTACATGACAAAACCAGAGATAAAGGTAGTAATAATAAATCTTGATGCTTATACTGCATGCCATTAACGCGTAAACAGAAACCAATGCTCGTTAGTGACAGCATTGCGTTCGAAATTCTGTCACCTCCTTAACATTGGGAGAAAAATATGTCGCCGTCGTATGTACTGGAACTATTTCCCAAGTCACACCGTGGCTCGACTGGAATATTTCTGGCAATTACTACTTGGACGGACATTCTTTCTCTTTCAAGGCACAATGGAACGAATTCATTTGGTCAATCTGTTTGTCGTTAACCTCCGGTATTCGTATATTTCAGCACATGTTCCGCGAGCCCGAGAAAAGGCCTCCCGCCTTTGTTTCCAACCTATTCACCGGCTTGTGTTTGGCACCGGTATTGTTATTGCTGGTTTTGTGGGCTAAACTTGGCGTCAACATATCAAACTTTCCACTTTCGGTCAGCGCCGTTACATTTCACCTTGGTCTCGGAAGTAAGTGCGTTACTCCTAGCTTATTTTATTTATAATCATTTCTACCGATTCTGGCGGAATCAGCCGCGCGAGAAGCGTGCCCGATATAGTCGACGGATCACGGTGTTTCTATCGAATTTGTTCGTTAATTCGGGCACAGAGGAAAAGTGAAGTTTTCGCAAATGCAATTGTGTTCGAGTTGCGTTTGTAGCCCAATGTTCACGACATTATTAATCCTAAGAGTGCATACTTGTATGTGTGTCATTAATTTAATTGTATTTTTTTACTTTTAGGTATCTTTGCACTTTTTGGGATATTCTGGTTGAAGCTGAACATGTTCGTCACGCTTCGATATCTACTCGGCCTCGGTGTAGTCACATTTCTCGCTGGCAACAAAATGTTATCGCGTATAGCGTATAAACACAAATCCCGTTAAGTTGCTGGGGGTAGGAAAGTGTACATGGATAAAGTTTCAATCTTCAACACGCGCAACTTGAATGATCCGACAGAAGCGAATGATACACACAATGAAGAAATAAAAGACTGAGGTTGTCGAATCAGATAAATTCGCCCGGCAAAGGGCGAGAGAAGAGTAGTAGTAATCACCGACATTATTTACCCAATGGCATTTACTACGGGGTTGGATCCTACACTCGACCAAATCAGATTTGTCAGTTTTACTTTATTAAAACCCGAGTACTCGTTAAGGTCGATTTATATAATCCTGATTTATTAAGAAGGTGCGTAAACGCGCGCGATGCAGCGTGTTAGTAATTAAAAAAGAGAAATTAAATAAGAAAATTGCAATCGGTCACGCGAAAGATTTATTCTTAATTCTGTAGGTACAATGCATGCATACATATGGGGCAGGTGGTAAGTAACAACTGGTGATTGCTCACTGCTAAAACGAAACATGTGTACCACGATCCGATGGATTTTTGTGCGCGTGGCATCGATTATATGTACACGTACGACACGTCATTGATGCCATGCCGCCGCGTAGCATCAATAAATGACATTTCTATAAGTCTTGTCCGCGTTAGAAACTTTTAGAAGACTTTTCGACGTTGTTGATCATCACCGTCGTCGAGAGAGGAACGTGTGATTACCCCTTGACCAGGCATCCCCTCCATCTTGCGCATTCACACTCCCGTTTCAATAAAGTGGCTCCTAATCAGATCAATTACGTCGTCTCATTTGTAAAGCAACGTTGTACGGATTTTTGTAAATCAGTTGCTCGCATTAGTAAACGATCTCTTTCCATACGTAATTCTGCGGCAATTAATTGAACAAAACCTAGACGATGCCAGAAGCTAATTAAGTTTTTAGAGTCTTCTGCAACCTAAAAAGAACACACGCATAGAGTTATTTCGTTGCGGAAGGTGTGGAAACCTGGAAAGAAGATGGAAGGAAAGAACGCAGAAAGATTTTTAAGAAACAGTTCTAACTAGATCAAAGGATGATGATTCAGTAGTATTATGCGTCGCAGCTTGACGCGTATCAAGCGTCGCGTGATCAATGACCGGTGGTAGTATCTTTTCATCTTGCGTTTCATATTTCCGACACATCTCCATATACAAGAGCATACGTTCAGCCTTTATCTTCAATCCCTTCAAACGTTTCACACTATTGGCGTATTCCCTAGACATTATCATTTTTCTGTTCTTATCTGTCTTACGACCTGGTGAATTATTCGCCATTTACCGTTAATCGTTCTTCTCGTTTAAGGGGGAAATTTACCGAAAGTAAAACATCCGTTCGCTTCTCGATAGGCATCGTGAATGAAGTTCGATTGCTGCGTCATGTCTTGCAATTCATTCTCAGCATCGATCTTGCAGGAATTAATTTTTTCTCGAAATTTTGCCACGTCTTCCAGGAGGTTGGCGATGTGTAAACCCTGTCGGAGTATCGATTCCCGATCAGACTGGTCTTTCCGCTGAATCATCGCGTAAACTTTTCGTCGGTCTTCCGTGCCTGCCGGCGTAAAATAAATTAACAATTTAAGGAGACTCGATCGGTGATCAGCTGTCGGTCTGTCTGTCTGCCACGCGACGTGTTATACATACTACGCACTTTTACGATAATTGGAGAAAATATTTCGCAAATTATCCCAACCGTCCTCTAGTTGCTTCTGAAGCTGTGTCGCGATTAATCTTCTCTCGTTTTCACCGTCCTCCACGAATGCGTTAACCGTACCTTGGAATTTGCGTTTTCATTCAAGTGTAAAATGCGTATACGTAATCCAACCGACGACCGACCGTCGTCGATTGAATTATCGAAAAGATTGTTCGCCAGCAATAAAAACTAATCCACTTTTATCTTACTTATCGCAATACTCCTTGCGACGTAAGCGGCATTTTCGCTTCGATGATTCACGAGCAAATTGATCTTTCGTAAATCAATCTCTCGCGTGTTTCGGTGGCAATTAATATCCTCGGATTCATGGACTTTGTCAACTAGCGCCGTTTCGATGTTTCGGTAGAAAAGCGTATCAATGACTTCTAACCGTGCCTCGTGCGTCTTTAACGATCGGTCGATCACCTCCGCATGGGCGCCATAGGCTGTCCGACGTTGATCTTCGGCTTCTTGCAAGCTATCCATCAGTAAGCTGATACTGTTGTAAAAATGTTGGAATAAAGCACGCGAGCGACACGCTAATCCCTCTCGGTTCTACGTATGTAACGTAGACGAGTATGTATGTAAAAATGTGTCTACCTGTAGTCCTTGAGATCGAGGGCACGTTCCAAAGTCTGCCAAGCTAATTCGATCTTCCTGTGGGTATCCGGCATTTTCATTCGCATAAGTATTTCTCGCCAAAGCCGGCGGTAACGTAGCGTATTGAGGGCGCTAAGCTCGATCTCGCGGATCAATGCATTCTTTTTCGTGTCCTGTACGTTATCCCTCATTTTGCTTCGTACTCTTCGTTTCGGTTTGCGAAGCATCTCGTTGTCTGAATCAATTTTCGGCGACACGAAATCTCGCGAATCTTTCCTTGGTTACGAGCGAATCTCTGGCCTAATGTACATGTATTTTTTTCAGCGACCGGAATTTGTTTCGCTCTTTCAATCCCTGGGGGCACACGAGCGCAATCAAGCGAAATGTAATTACCTATTAGTTACTCAAATGTAAGTACCTATTAGTTACTCAAATGTAAGTACCTATTAGTTACTCAAATGTAAGTACCTATCCAAATGTATCGTCGTGACGCCGCGACGTTGTCCGTTGAAAGAGGAATAGGTAATAAGTCTATGCAAAACCAGTAGGTAAGGTCGATCAGATTAGTCGAGGTTCGTGGTACAGCTACCTCCAAGGTTATAAAACCAAGAGATTCAACGACGCGTCGCGTACGCCTCGGTTGGTGAAAGCTCGAGCAGATGCCGCGGTACACACGATGGTCCTCCTATTACATGGATGTTATTTCGTATTCGAGACAAATAATCACTGACGCCCTGGGGGGGCAAATCACGATTACGAAGCGTTCTATCTACGTTTGCCGTGACATCGAAGCACGGGCATCGTAGTTTTCGATAGCAGCAATTCATGCAATTCCAGGCGAAACTTCCGAAAACCGGTCAAACCCGATTTAGCTATAATTTTGAAGATAGTTTTATTTTGCATAAAGACGATGTTTACGAGAAGGATTTTTTGCGACTCCAAAGTTAAGACCCAAAATTTAGATCAAAATGTTTTACCATTTCAGTGTCATTTCCAACGTTACCGACACTGCCTAAAATAAAGTTACAACAGTATATATAGTACATTCTCTTTATTAGTTCCCCGTGTATACACATTTTATATCTTGTAATAATTGGTAAAATCGATCACCTCTGGTCGTTTTTACACATCGGTTCGACACGATGCTTTACGCGCCCGCGAGCGGGCGCGCGCCCCCCGCGCCGGTCTAGCCCCAACCAATACTAATACCCGGGACAAGTTGCAAAGTGGAATGCGTTGTGTCGGTGTAAGTCAACAGAAATATTGTTAAGAGGGGGGAACAAGGTAAAGTGATTAAAGAAAATCTATAAAGTGTATCCTTTTATGCACAATTACCTCTGTATATTTTGCTGAATGCAAAGAGAAAACGTGGAGAGCTTGGGTGTAACGTAGTCACATTTCAAGTGTCAGTCCTTTGCTATAATCTCATCCTACGCTGTGTCGGTAATGCAGAAAGTGACATTACAGTAGTAAAACCTTATTCGTAAAATTTGAGGTCTAACTTTTCAAGTCGCCAAAATCTTTCTCGCAAATATTACTTTTGAGTAAAAGAAACCTATTTTCTGAATTTCAGTCGAATCGAAAGATGGAAGTTTTCAAAATTGCAGGGAGTGACACTAAAATGGTAATATACATTTTTCGTAAAATTTGGATCTTAACTTTCGAGTCGCAGAAAACGCTTCTCGCAAACATTGTTTTTAGATAAAATGAAGTTATTTGCAGAATTTCAGTCGAATTGGGTTTGACCGGTTTTCGGAAGTACAGCCCAATTCCACATGCCTGCCTATATAAGTAATAAGACGCGAACATGTCGACTATACGGTAAGAGAACGAATGGGAAATTCCAATCGAGAAGTTTGTTCACTCACGCCACGAACAAACCATGTCAAGTGCCAGAGAGATGAGCATGAATAGGGGAGGGGTAAAGACAATATTCGAGAGGCTGCGGAGAAGGAGATACGCGAATTCCGGTTCTAAAACTGGAGGCAGATGTTAGGTGCGTGGAAGGGACTTACGGTATATAAAAGTGTTTCGCTGCGAAACGTTGGAATATGTATTTTCTTCCTTACGGGTCTGTCAATTCCGACGAGGTTAGTACCGGTATTTACCGCGCAATTGTCCTTCGTTCTCCTTACCTATCTCACAATCAGTTTCACGTCGCTTCTTAGATGAAGTTGCAGTACTTTCTGATATCGAGCTTGCTGCTGTTGCTGATGGAACAAATACACGCGGCACCCCGGATTCCGTACGAAAGCGACTCCTCCTCGTTGGCTAGCAGGCGTAACGATGGAGGCGAAGAGCAGCGAGTCGTTCGCGAGAAGCGGTCTCCTCTAGGTAAACTTGCTTTGCTCGGAGGAGCCGCTGTCGTAGGGAAAAAAGCACTTTTGCTCGGCGGTGCTGCCCTTGGAGCTAAAGCTCTGGTTGGAGCGGGAATCCTCGGAGCTGGTTTGCACAAGACTAAATAGTGAGTGTGCGGGACCGTTACAAAAGGACAAGCATTTAATTATTTAGATTTCACGTTGCTTTTATCAGTTATCATTTTCATCATTCAAATTCTACATATATATATATACATACGTTGATTCCTGCGATTGGACATGTTTCAGCTACGGTGCCAGTTACGGAGGTACATACGCAAATAATAATCATTACGAGTACGTATGCGTTCGTTTCGATGAGTCATTAATACGATTATAGGTACAGCAAAACAATACTCTAACAAGAATTTCTGTTTTTGCGCAGATGGGATCGATGAACGCTGGAAAGGACACAGTAGAACCTGCAGGTCATTCTCGCATCGCGAGATATTTTTTTAAGTTTCATTTAAAATTACTCTTACACATTGTACGTAGCTTTAAGCATAAACGTCTGCATACTTCTAAACACATGTATCGTATATACCCGAGGCTGCTTTTCCGTGCCCGTGTCGGTGTGGCGCTTGAACCGAAAATTTAAACAGCGTTATCGCATCCTTGTTCCGATCGTCGCGTCGAAACACGCGTTCCACTCGTATGCGTCTCAATTGTTTGGAGAACAGTGAAAGTGAAACAAGACGTCGTCACTTTCTACGCGTTAGGCTTTAATACACATACATTGCGAGCCTATAGAACCTTTTATTCCGTCGTTTAGCCACGACATCCGACCACGTTTCCATTTCGATCGAGACCCGCGCATTGTGAATTTCACCCGCGGTGTGTGATGGTGGCAATCAATTTGGACGGCGGTCGGCCCCCTAAAAATTCCGATCGAAAACTCGGGTACGGTAGTCGGCGTTGAGTAACCCGTTCGTTAAAAGGTGAGACACGTGGTGGAAAAATGTTGCGAGACAGAATTCCCGTTGATCCGAATACGCAACAATTCGAAACGATGCACGAGTGTACTTGCATACGAAATCACAATGACCACTCGGTAAATGACGGGTGCTGAATGGGGAATGGAAAAGGCTTTCCGTTTCCGTCAGCAACACCTCTTTCCTTTCTTCTCTCCCTCAGTTTTCGAATCGTTGCCTCTCGCCTTACTGCAACTTGCTCTCGACGCGTGGCCTTTTTCATTCATCCCTCCGGGGACGATCCGCTGGGTGACGATCAAAGAAAACGATTCGTTACGATTCCACGTTCGTTCGGCGAACCTGAGGTGCGTTACGTTACGTTACGGGGGCCGAGCGTAACGCATTCGGTACCCGGACCATCGATCTCGTTTTCGACGATTTCACAGCGATCCCATCTTCATTCTTGGCACGAATCAATTTGACGAGACGCGTTCCGTTTCGTCATCGATCGATTTCATTTTCGCCGCAGACACCGCAATACGATATACATTCGGTTAGAGCTTAGAGATCAATTTGAATAGCGTGCTCACTTTGCTACTTAATTTCAGTAGCCAGTAAGTGCGCCCGCTTCGACTTATCTCCGATTGTCCTAGTAGGGGAGAGTAGGGTAAAATGGGACGCTTAACTTCGGAGGCTGATAACATAAAATCGGAAGGAAGAAAAGACGCGGGACTTGAACAGGAGGCTTAAGTGGACCTTAGACTATAAGAACATCAGAGACTGTGTTATGAAAAATATTTGGCAACAAAGGAAAATGAGATTTACCGGAGGCATTGAAATCTTCGCCTCGCTCAAGTGGTGGGGTAAAGGGGGACACCCACTTGAACACCATGTAAACGTACAAAATCTGTATATTTATGAATTAAAAAGTATTCATGTATGTAAAAAAAACTGTAAAGGTATGTTTGAGGTACAACCGTTACAGATAAAATATAACAAAAATTTATATTATACACGTAAGAAAAAATATTTTATCAGATAAGATAAAAATCACTGAAAATATTCAAATATACATGGATTTTTACATGGATAATTAATCTAAATTTTTTTTTGTATATTTTTTTATTATTTCCTTTTTAGTGTCTAAGTTTTGATTCGTGGTTATATGCTGATTTCCAAAATACAACACAGTATCGAGACTTCGATACCGGAAATATTTTTCAACAGTGTTAATCGAAAAGTAACGTGTGCACGGGTCAATGGTCTGTCACGAAATGCTGTGAGAACCGTTTAGTCCCATGTCACGTGATGCCAACTCATTAGCAGCTCTTATCTAACAATAAGAGAAACATTGATGTTCTTCGCTTTACCCTACTCTCCCCTACTTAAAGACTGTATTATACCTACCATCCATAAGTAGCTTAAGAGGTACATTTTTCTTGGAAATGACGAGCTGAATCGATTGGTACATTAAAAAATGTACGATCCACGTCCTTCATATGTTCCCCACCGACTCACCCACAACTAAGCTCCGCAACATCAAATTATCCTCTCCCCGAAATCCTACAACTTTTTCCCGAAATTGAATCTTTCCGTACAATCAATGGAAGATAATCCAACCCAGACTGCCCGTATACAGCACCTACTGTACCGTAAGCAGGAACGTGGAATACGTCGCCGATGTCCGAATCTTCCGACGCGCCGCAACGGAATGGTGTCGATCGCGTGATTTGCAATAAACGGTTGATCGGTAAAGATTCAACGTTCGTACGGCGATATGAACGCGAACACGATCGATGAGGCAGGTGGTGGGGGGAATTTAGCGTTTGGAAGGCAGGCGACACTGTATAAAATCAATGGGGGCTGTCGAAAAGGTGGCACACGAGCCAACGTTCTCCGTCTGTTCGAGATTATCCTAAGACGCGTCGAACCCGGCACCAAGGTAAGGCAGGCAGTTACTATTAGCGCAGTGGGTAGCGGGAGTACATACAGTCGATAAATTCGCAAGCGGACAGCAAACATCAATAGTACACACATATATGTAACACATTTGTGCGTTTCCCTTTCTTCCGGCAGATGCATCCGACCAGCTTCGTAATTCTTGTCGGTCTATGTTGCTGCTTTGCACCGCATGTCACGGCCGAGGATGCCCTGTCGTCGTCGTCGGCTAATGAGAATTCTTGGACGGACCTCGAGCATACTGTCGTTCAAGCGGGAAACGAAGGAAGCGCGGGGTCACCGTTGAACAGGCAAAAACGAACGCTTCTGCTCAAGAAGAAACTTATCGGCGCAGGGCTCCTTGGTTTCGGTTTAGGCGCTGTGAAAGGGTTTAAGGCTGGTTTTTATACCGCCCCGCAAGTTCATCACGTTTATCTGTCACCTCCTAAATCGTCCGTGAAATACGTCGAGTACGTCGAGAAGCCCGTGTACGTCGAAAGGATAATCGAAAGGCCAGCGTCGGTCTTTAAGCCGGCACACGTCGAATACAGCGATCCCTCTCCGTACGGGTGAGTGCTGCTGGGTTACATACATTTTATCTTTCCATTTTACTTTCGTCTCGTACGTACGTAAAGGAAACATTCTAACTTTACCGTGTTGTCTGCAGTGCCTGGTAACAGCAACAACGTACATTGCGGGCCAATCACCCACGTGCAATTTACTAGGATGTGCGGGCAACGAACGAGTTCCGACGGGTTGCGAGGCGGTCGGCACGCCGTACAGGCATGTATGACGTCACTTGGCTTGGATTGGCTTAGCGTTGGTATGACGTCACGGCGTCACCAATCAAATATAACCGTTCCCCTTCTCCTACACCGTACGACCGAAAGGAAGATACGTACGACGTCATATGGGCCAGCACACCGCCATTTATCCAGCACGCCTGCCAACCCTGAGTACCGTATAGCATGTAACTCAATCGTCCATACGAAAAGAATAAACAGTGTACGAAGGTGATGCACAAATATTCATGTTTCTCCTCAAGTTCGTCTTTTTTCTTTATCACCACCTACACATGCGCGGATACGTTTAATATTTCATTACACGATAGAATAAAACAGTATATTGTCGTACATTCTACTCGGGATAAGTCTAAATTGACGCGAACAGACGATTTTATTGCCAAAACATCGTGGTTGAAAACAACTGAAGATACTTAACGTCATATCCAGAAGGTAAAAGTCTTCGTTTCCCTTGTCAGTCGATAAAATTTTTCTCCTTAGGGTTTATTGCGTCGCGTCGTCGGCGCTTACCATCCTTTCAATATACACGCATACGTACATACATACATATTACTCTACATCAGTCCTGTATCATTGCGGAAAAGAAATCGCGGAGACGTGGCTCTCGTTCGTGTTTAGACATTCCAGGAGCGTGGGATCTTAAGGGGGGAGGCCTGCTTAGAATTTTTCGAAATTTATATTTCCTTCGAGTAGAACAGCTTGAAAATAATTCCCTGAAAGTGTCAAGTTAATACGAACAAAATTGACAAAGTTATACGCGCGTAAGTAGGTATAGGTGTTCCTCGGTTTAGCGCTCGGACCCAAAACTTTACACGTGTTTTCCTCAAAGTCATGTTTTCAGAGTCGGCGACACACATAACTAAAAAATTAATGAACCGATTTACTCGAGGCTTTGCAGGCTTATGTCGGGGTTTAAAATCTGAGCGCTATCGGGATCTTTTCTATTTTTTTGGCACAGATTATTTTTTACACTCGACGAACGAGCGATGTTTTGCCAAATATCGATGCTTCAACATTTCGCAGCCGCAATTTTGTCTGGAAATAATTTTTCCAAAACCGATAGCACCTAGATGATTTCATATATTATCTAAAAAAATTCGAATTCTCAATTTTTCACCGCAAAGCGCCTAAACGAAAGGACTTTTTACCACAAAAAATATTGAAATATCCGTAAGATGTACTCTTTCCAACAAACTAGTAATCTTTAATAATGAAAGTTTATCGGTTCTTCTAGAAAAAATTCCCAAAGAAGCATGTTGTTTTGACCGTTCTAGGTAGGCCTGCCCCCTTAACTGAGGTAATAGGTAGTACTTGCGTACAATCCGTCACCGATCGCGCGATTATTTTCTTATCACTTATACATATGCCCCGCAACGCGGTCATCGGTTTTATCACTTGACAATTTACAATGGTAAATCCAACTATCGGGTAGAATTCCTAACAACGGCTTAGGATATTGTATGCCACATAAGAAACACCATCCCTCGTAGGGATCGTGAAAAGACAAATTCCGCACTGGGCACGATCGACGGCAACGCTTGAACGGATCGGATCATCTACTACCCATTCTACATAGGTAAGTGTAGGTACATTAATTGGGCATTCCCGCGCGCTCTTGCCAATTTGCTACGTCGATGGTCGTCCGTAGCTCGCTTAAAACTATATAGCTTCCCGGCTAGAATGATCTGGGTACCGGCCAACACCAACAAACAAGTAAACAACATATTTATACATTAAACATACATCGTCATTTCTCCGTTGACTGAATGCGTGTACATTACGCGCGTAGGTAGTACCTACTACACGCATGGACGTAATATCTTTGGCGCGATAAATGCTATTCGATTTCTTAACTTACTTATTGTTAATCTCGAAATTTCAGATCCGAGAGAATCGCACGATCGGCCTGCACGATAATAATTGTTCCGAATGAAAGGGATCAAGAAATACGGAGGAAAAGTACACGTTAACGTTTCGTTTCTGTGCGTTAACATATTCCCGAGTTAGTGTTGACGATTCGGAAGCGACGATGAAGCACAGTTCTGTGTCCTTCAATTGAGTAATCAATGTATGTGCTCGTGATGAAAGTTTTGTTACTGTATCATTGAGAGAGAGGACTTCAATTGTTTACCCTAAAGTACTGCTATTTTAATGTTCACAGCTGTATGTATGTACATATGTACAATGCACACGCCTGCGATTGGAAGGGACACGGGACATCCAGTTTTCCTTTGTAAAACGAGAAACGAAGAATAAATGTGCGTGCGTGAACGTTTGTACGTAATAGAGATTGTCATCCGCGATAAAATGGGAATCAATTTTTCTTTGTGCTTCGCGATTCTTTGCGTACCTCTATACCTATGTACCTACCACATAAGTACAATCCGGAAGTACCTATGTAAGTGTACAGGTCGGATACATCCACTGCAGATCCACGGCATGTACATTAGGGTGGACCTTAGCTACTTTCGACGAAAATTATTTTGTGAGATATTTTGGTCCTACCCGCCACCACCGAATTGTGACACTTGCGGGGGAAATGATCTGGAAAATATTTCAGGCCGATTGGACCAGGGGAAAACGCAGCGAATCGACTTTGAAAATTTTGAATCTTTTAAAACTTGACATAAATATATATTATGATATATCTTTGAATTTGTATTTTTTTTTGCTGTTTAAGAATACATACACAGCATATACGGTTGTTAACAAAAAAAAACATCCGCGACCTTGAAAACTCGAATGAGTGACCTTGAAATAAAATAATTTTTCATACCGTTACATTCGCCTCTTTATATACTACAACTTTTTTCTAAAGAGCTTCTTTCATATATCCATAAACGAAGGAGATATTAAATATTTCCACAGGGGTTGAAACGGTTCCGAAAGTAACTGTTTCAAACTGTTATATATCGGTTCTGCAGAATCGTAACCGAAGTCGATGTAGTCAGAATTTTAGGATATCGGTTCTTCATAACTGTTTCAATCAGAACCGATGTATAACACTTTGAAACAGATTTTTTCCAGATCATTTTCCCAACAAGTGTCACGATTCCGAGGGGTGAGGCCAAAAGAATCTGATGATTGAAAAATAAGGTCCACCCTCCTAATACGCATATGTATGCAAGTAGTTCCAACATTATTTTCACATTGATCCAACGATCTCTCTGTCCCGTAACGTTAACGCGTGTTTCCGATCGATGGGAATCGAATGTGATTCTAGATCAGGCTACCTGTTTGTACGATAATCTTTACGAATCATTGACCCGAAGCGATTGTCTTATTCGTGTAAAATTTGAACCGAGGCTACTCGTCGCTCGTCGTCGTCCGGAGAACATTCTCAATGAAGCGTCAGGGATTCAACGGAGAGCGAGACCGATGCCGCTTGCCTGTAATGCTGGAAGAGTCGAGCCGGAGTCGAGGGGACTTCCTCGATACGTTCCAGATCGTTCGCTGCCCCCGCGCTGTTTTGTTTATAAAGTCTAGGCGTGGCTTTCAGATTTTGTTGTTGCTGCTGGCGGTTCTGCGGCTCGATAAAGCTAACGCAAGCGGTGTCGTCCGGACGGTCCAAGCTAAATTGTCTTTTTAAGAAACGGCAACCCGTAGTTCTTCCTACAATGGAAAGGAACGAAAGAGAAATAATAGCCGGCGCGTGTACATATATTTACATATAGTTAGAGACAGAGAGAGAGGTAAGCATAGAAACTTGCCGTGGTGCTCGTTTGGAGAAAGACACCTGTAATGATTGTACGGCGTGCTTAAATCATTCTCATCGATGTGGCCAGGTATTAGTCGATGTCTCGCCGGGCCGGGTCTATAAGGGAGCGGAACCGAGCTTGGAATCGACGTAAGAGAGCTCGTGGACGCGCCGAGGGCTGTTGGGTCGCCGCTAAACATCGTGGACGCCCCGAGGGCCGGTTGGGTGTCATCACCAACGGTGCTTCTCGTTACGCTAGCCGGATGGACGCGATCGTTTTCTCTTCCGTCGCTTGCCTCTTTCGGCGGCACAGATTTCGGGATGTCCGCCGCCGACGAGTTCGGGGAACAGCTCGGATCGAGGATTTTCTCATCGCGCGCGGCGTCCTCATCAACCTCAGCATCGCGGCCTCTGTCGTCGTCGTCGTCCTTCTCCTCCTCTTGTTCTCTGCCCGCTCCTGTCCGATCGCGCGAACAACGCATATTCGAAGAGAGGTCATCCGATATTACGGCGCTTTCCGTGCTCGTTAAATTCTCCGGTATAACCTGGTTCTCGTTCAGCCTTCGGTGTTGATTCGAGTGCGTGAAAATCGAAAACGGTTATAGACTACCGGACCCCAAGCGCGTCTATGGCGGAGGAAAGATCACTCGCGTCCGTGCGCACGCGATCCTTCCAATTCAAAGCATATCAATTTATTATCGCATTTGCCGACATCTATTCGGTCCACTTACCCGTGGTTTTCCCTGAAGATGGCGGCAGTATGGCAACAGATAAAAGCATTAAAAATCTGAAAAGCAAATAGCTCGAGTGAAGATCTACCGGATCAGTATATATATATACATACACACACGCGCGCACGCACACACGTGTAAGTATGTATATATATATGGATTATGCAGATGCAGCGACTTGGTCGTAGTTTCGTTGTTCTTTTCGCTTTCGCTTTCAATTATAATCATTGAAAGTTGGGAAGAAATGGGAGAAGTTTGCAAGATGAAAGAGGGCTACAGAACGAACGAAAGTATAAGTAAAGGCTCACCCGAGAGGAGGCGGTGTTGGCAGATCCTTATCGAAACCTTGTTTCCCTAGTAACCAGTAAGTAGGCATTTTTCCTTTGCCTTTAATTTCGGTCCGTCCGCGGTATTCGATTCGGTAACCACCAACCTGTGTCAGTCGATCTCTCGTCGCTTGACTCAAATGTATGCGCCACGGAGCGCCGGTCGACTCCATTCTCGATGCGGTATTGACAGTATCGCCGAACAGACAGTACCGCGGCATCGTTAAGCCAACAACGCCGGCGCAACACGGACCTAACGCGAACATACATATGTGTTGAAGTAGCGCATATAATAACGCGTTAAAGCTGCGGCTCGAGAGCGATACTTAACCGGTATGAAGGCCGATTCGAAGTCTGAGCTGAGTCTTCGGCAGGTGTCTCAGTTTGAACTTTCCGCTCTGGTGCAGTAAATCGAGAGCCATCATAGCTATCTGAGAGGCATGATCGGGTATTCTTACCGGGCAACCACCCACGACCATATAGGCATCCCCGATGGTCTCTACCTACAACATTAAACACCATCGTTAACTCAAGACACCGACCAACATCGCGCATATCTGTCTGATCACCTTATATACGGTGTAAGCGTTTATCGTTGCATCGAAGCAGGTGTACAGATCGTTTAAGAGATCGACCACTTGGAACGGAGTCGAATGCGCGGAAATGGACGTGAAGCCGACGATGTCTGAAAAATATATAGTCACTTCGCGAAATTCTTCAGGATCGACGGGCATTCCCAACTTCAATTTTTCGGCAACCATGCTAAAAAGTTTGGAATCGATGGAACGTTAGCCTGCGAACTCTTTGCATTTACTAACAATAAGTTGGGCGCCTACCTTGGTAACATTCGGTTTAATAATTGTTCCGTCTTCTTCTTCTCCATGTCCAATTGTTCCGTACGCTCGCGTATCAATTCTTCCAGATTATTCGAGTATTTCTCTAGCATTTGAAACATCGTATCGACGAAATTAACCTTCCTGAGGGTGTGAAATTAAATTAACGCGCAGCTTGTACGTTCCGCCACCAACGTATGTACCTACTTCATACGTAGGTACCCCTGCACTGCACATACACGCGCAAGTACGTATAGACCGTACTTGGATGCGTGTGTGTACTAAGGTGGCTCTTATTTTCGACAGACAATTTTTCTCCGTGGCAAGAATAGTTCCAAATAATAAAAAAAAAATATTTGGGTAAAGTTTGAGCCTCAAACTTTACGCAGATATTTTTTTTTTTATTATTAAGAGCCACCCTACTTAGTGTGTACAGTAGAGGGGTAACGCCAACATGGTTAGACATACCTGCCGTGGTTGAGTTTCTTGAAAAGATCGTGAACGTCATCAAAGTGGGGCCTCATATCGGCGGCTTCCGCCCAACATTGTCGCATGATGTTTATCGCCTCCGGTGGCGCGGCGCCCTTACTCACGGATGGTCGGATCAACGGCGGTGGCCTCATCACTTTTTCGATGATGTCTGTGTGGGACAAGATATACGAGGGTACGGTATAGTTTTACGCTCGAATATTGCCAACGAAAAGACTGTTTTCGGGCGGTACATAGGGGTATCGGACCAGTGAGAACAACACGTTACCCTCCGGAGACAAGGCAAGCATGCAAAACGGTTCTCCACGAACTACCACTTCCTGCATGATAATGCCGAAACTGTAAACATCCCCCGCTTGCGATCCTCTCTTTCGGAGATTCGGATGCCTCAACAACTCGGGTGCCGACCACAGGAGATCTGTGTGTAACGGGGGGTAATATGTAAGAGCAAAGGGATGGATGTGCCTTTACCCTATCTACGTATGTACCTGTTAACGAGACCAACTGTCTTTTTTTTCATACCTCGAGCCGTCTTGGTTGGAGGCACGATGTTTTGAGCCTCGTAAAAAGCAGGTAACCCGTAATCGGTCACTTTCAGGACCCAACGAGCGTCGATGACGCAGTTTCTCGAAGTGAGATACCCGTGTACCCGTATCGGTGTGCCATGAAAATACCTCATACCCTTTGCGT
The DNA here is from genome assembly GCF_050908995.1 of Andrena cerasifolii. Lineage (NCBI taxonomy): Eukaryota > Metazoa > Arthropoda > Insecta > Hymenoptera > Andrenidae > Andrena > Andrena cerasifolii. The sequence continues at coordinate 7,954,219 of NC_135133.1, forward strand.
TGCAAGTATCGTGAAAGAATATAAAAAACGAATCTGATGAGCGAGGCCAGAACCAACTGGCTGAGAAGCAACGAATTCATTTCGAGCATCTCGCTTACCCGCACAAGATCGGTAAGCAGGGACAATCTGAAAGACCAGTCAAGCTTGATCTCATCTTGCATCAATACGTCTTCCAACGATCCTCTGGAGCAGTACTCGTAAACTAGGCAAGGTCTCGTCGGTTCGTTTAAACATCCTATCAAGGGATTCAGATTTTCGTGACGCAGCCCATGGATCTGTGCCGGGTCGGAGAAGCGTCGAAAGTTTTAGGTAGGTACACCTCTACTTGGAAAACAACGAGGAAAGCTCGGAGCTCGCTTCGCGCCACTTACCATGACCAGCACGTCCATAGACTTGCTTCTCAGCTCGAACGTACCCAGTGTCGGTAATTCCTTTAGCTGCACCAAGTCACCCTGACGAGCATAGAGAGTAGGCAGTGTACGTAGTTGTAAGTAGTAGTCCTCCGCGTAACCATACGTACGTATAACTTTTCCCACTCTTACGTTCCATACTCACGTTATATCTAGCCCGCGGGTCTTTAAAGAAATTATGACGCGCTAGGTTCCCTGTGCTCGCTCGTAGATACGGTCTCAAGGAGGACACACTTCCCAGTTGAAGTAGATCCGGTTTCTCCACTTCGGGACCTCCGAACTCTTGCAGTTGCTGTAGCCAACAACAGAGCATCGTCTCGATACCCTCGTCCACCTACGGACCGTCGTCGCGTCGCGTCGTCAGACCTCGTGTTTTCGTCTGGCGCGCTACACATCGGACCTGCGCACCGCATCGCATCGCATCGTATCGCGGTCCGATCGCAAACGTTCAACTTACCCTCCTGGAATCTATTCGAGGCACTTGAGGAAATACGAAATCCGTCGTGGTTAATATGATCTTGTACGGACCCTTTGACATTCTCTTCTTAAGCAGCTTTTTCCTACAGTTTGACGAGCATTAAGTGTACCATGTATAGACATATACACGGGGGAGGAGAGAATATCCGCGAATGCAAAGTGGACTTGTGTGTGTGTTACCTGATCAAGATGGCAAGCAATATCGCGAATATGGTCAATAGCAGAGATCCCAGGACGATAGACACGATATGCGCAGTGCGAAATGCTGATTCGTCGTCGTCGGTAGGGTTCTCTGAAAGGAATAACGAATTGAAATACATTCGCTAATCGCAGGGGAACCAAACCCGTATATTTCTCGTTCGCCCATACCCGCGCAATCGACGTCGACATCAGCATCGACGTCCACATCAGCGTCAACGTTCGCGTTGCACTTGTACAAGTCAGCGTCCTTTGCCTTGTTGAACGCTACGGCGTTCACGGATAGTTTCCGTGTATGCAGCGTCCCTCGCCGTTCCACGGTGATCATGATTGGCTTCCAAACATCGACACGCCAGTCCAATAAAACATACGTGTACATCTTGTTGTTATAAACGTTTATGCTGGAATTGTCGTACGTCAAGATGTTGAGGGTCTCGTTCAGACGATCAAACAATGTCGGCGTCGCGTATCGTTCCGTACCCTCGTATATCTTCTCCGCGTCGTATCTACGAAAGAGTAGACGACGCAAAGAGTAATAACATCACCGCTGCTTCCACCTTGGTGGTCATTGCAAACGAACGTTACCTGCCATCGAGGGGCGTTACGACCAACAGTTTCTCCAGGATAGCGGGGCTTATACTTTTCGGCGGGAAAAGTGGTTTCTCGTCTCCGGACTGTTGCGCTTCTTCTCTTGTATCTACCCGCTCGATCCCCCCGGACATATCGTCGCCGGAACGAGCTTGGCGGGATACGTTCGAGGCAGAGTAATTATTCAGAGACGTTGAGTCCAGGAGCGAAACGGGCGCCGTCCGAGCGGAACGAGGTAGAAACAGGTCATCGTCTTCCGTGTGAATGACGACGATCATCGAGTTGTCCAGCTCGTCAAGGACTCGATACGTTAGCTCGCTGTCGGTTGCGGGTAGACACAGCACGGTAACTGCGGCAGACGGCAGCCCAGCAACGGTGCGTATAACGAATAGGTTTAGCGTCAAGTTGTACCTACAAGAGGAGTCGTCTCGGCTGGACTCACCTCTGCGGGAAACGTTGTACATCGGCCGAAGGATTTTCCGAATCTCTTCGACGGGAGCACGATACGGCAGTATCGCGCGATACCGCACTGCAACTCCGGTGGCCCGGAAAGCGTTCAACAGCGCTCCGTTGAGGCTCAACCATGGCTCGCGATCTGTAATGATCGGATCAAGTTACGAGCGAGTTTTGCGGGCGCGCGTTACGCGTCGTAGGTCGTGATCAAGGCGGAGGCTTTACCCGTTCCTATCACAGACACGCTCTTCCACTGTAAGCGCGTCAACATCTCTGCCAGAGCCTTCGCTATGGTCGGCAACGATGGCGACAGCCTGACGATCGACGAAAACTCGCTTTCCTCTGGATCTTTCTGAAACGCGAAACGCCAGTTAGGACCGTCGCGGTATTTAAACACGTACCTGTGCAAAGCTTGTAGTAAGTGGTAAAAGTCTCGCATCGCACACCAAGGGGCATGTCCACGTAAATAGCGGTACATTCCAGAGATGCACGAGTTTCGCCGTAACGTCGCACATGGGGGAATCTAGAGCAGCCACGAGAGCTTTCGTTGTTCTTTGGCCGAGTACGCGCAGCAAAGCATCGAGACCCCGGGTCTTTGTTTCGCACGACACTGAAATCAAGAACGGTAAAAGAAAAACAACAACAGCAACAACAAGAAGAAGACGGTAGGGTAGGGTGGGGCTGAAAGACCCGCTTTTCATATAAATCTAGAGATATACGGTGTTATTTTGCATAAACTACAACTGTTATGCTTCGCTTTTACAAAGTTGTCGGTTAATAGCGTTAGTTTCTCTCGAGTTATACCACAAAATGTGTGTCAATTCAAAATGCCCGGGGCAAAAGGTCCCTAATATTTTCTGACCAGCTTCTCGAGTAACATAAATCAAAATAAGTAAATACTCTTTTGAAATCAACAAACATTTAATAAACCAATTTTTTTTGGTATGCAATATTGAAAGGAATTACTACGGCAACTTTTTTTTAAACAAAATAATGCAAATACAGGACACAGATTCAGCTTGAACAAACAATCGCACAATGATCTTGGCTCGACGTAAAGATATACCTAAGCTCCTCTTTTAAGCACGTTGGCCTTATTTCTTAAATTCAAATTAACAGGAAATAAGATGTATATAATTTATGACTTTACTAACTGGTTTGCTTCAACAGAGACAACCACTCTTTTTAGTATTTTAACGTGATTTCTTTAACAAAAAATAAAAATACAAGTAAGGGATTTTTTGCCCCAATGGTGCCTCTATAGCTTCGCCGATATATGTATAGGTTCGAAAACATTATCATTAAAAAATAAACAACGACACGTACACATTACTAAAGGAACATACAATCTTAACGTATTCACCTTATACGCTGTTAAACTGTAGTTTACTTCGAATAACACAACCAAAACGACGTACATTTTCGCTCCTTGATGTATGTACCTACGTAACGACAAAGGCGCCATATGACACGCACGAAAGCCCAAAAACGACTGGCGACTCTGCGGTCCTCCCCGTTACCCTTGCCGTCAACATAGTTACGCTGCAACGTTCAATCGATTGTTTACGAATGGAGATTTTGCATTCGGGACTCTTTACCCGCCGGACTTTTAGCCCCACTCTACCCTAGGCGCGCAAGTCACGGCAATACTCACAAGACACGGGTATTACGGTGATCCGCGCGTCATAATTAGATCGATCGAAGAAATCTTGAATATCCGTGACGTTCGGTTCAGCGTCGCACCTCTCTCGAAGGAAAACTATTACTTCTGTTTCTGGTGGTTGTGCCGGTGGCGGCGGAACGAAGTCGTTTTCGGTTACGTTGGACGGGTAGGCTACCGCGCACGGAGCTCGTTCGGTATTAGATAAAAGTAAACATCCGGGCAGGATCACGATCGAGATCCACGACCAGAGCCGGCATAAAGAGTTCCCGGCCATGGGCCTCCTCCAACCCTACGCTCCACTCGCTCGCACCCTAGCACGCTCTTCCTCTCGTTTGCCTGCTCAGCCGCCAACCTATTGACCCGTATCTATTCGCCTCTCTGTTCGCTTTCGTCCAGGATCCTCGCTACATACATACCTACTTACTTAGGTACATACACGACAAAACAGCGTTGCATTCTCAAAGCACCGCGTCCAACGCAATCGAGCGGAGGGTAGGCAGCGTGTCGCGCGTCTCCAGAAAGCCGAAAAGTGCCGCTTGGATTTCGTTGGAACCGAGAGGCGCGAGATGCATACGCGCCTATACGTAGCACTTTATTTTTCGCGATCCAGGGGAGAGTTTATTTACGACGGAATGATTCTAACGCGCGCGGAAGTATGGGGCGATGCGATCGGACGGAGTGAGCGATAATAAATAGACCGTGCACGATCTTTTCGTACAAAAAGGTGTAGAACTTAATCACGGTAGACTAAACCTCTGTAAACATTTTCCACCACATTTAGTATTTAACTATCGGCGCTAAAAATATTTGCGGCTAGCGTTCCGTTCTTTTATGAAAGCTCCCCCTTCAGCGTTTTAATTCGCAGTCCGTCTGGAGAGCAATTGAAACGCAAAGAATCCGTGCGATTCATCCCGGGCGACGCGCAGCAATTTTTACTTTCGCGCCCGATGTAGCTGCGTGGTAGGTGTACGTGTAACGTAACTTTGTCCGATTTCTTAAGTCGCGAAATTATTCTACAAGTTTTATAAGACTTCGCGAGCCTCTTCGCGGTGTTGATTCTGAAAATTCGTACGAAATGGCCAGAAGTTGAGAATACTTGACGTGCATATGCCTAAACGTGTGTCAACCTTCTCCATTTACGCGCAGGAAAAGTTCGTGTCTCTTTCAGAAACCGGGGACAGCGGTATATTAATTATTATTTATAGACGCGGCGAGACAGGAGAGATTCTTATCGCTGGACACGCTGCCGCTCGCTCGAGATGCTCCGCGTCTTACCGGTTTTCCCTTCGCGAGGAAGAACGACAGTGTAAGCGTTCCTTCTTCTTTTGTTTGCGTATATACCAGAAGGGGATGAGCGATTTCGACGATATTTTAATAATACGCATATCGCGGATAACCGAGGACACAAGGTTGCGCGCGTGTGTGGTGTGTCACGGACGTCAATATTCGATGAGTTCGGACGAGAAACGAATAAAGCGCGCGTGCCGTGGCGGAGGTGAGAGACGATAAAGCGAAAATCGCAAGAGTTTATGGACGGGCCGAACGCCAAGGCGTCCGGTATCGAACTGAGTCGACTGCGCCCTTCTACACATGCTCGGGGTGACGTTATCGCGAGGGAGCAAACGTTTGTCCCGGGCCGGGGAGCAAAACGAGCCAGTACGCGGCCCGCGCCGTTTCCAGTATCACCCCCGCTTCGCGGACGTTTCGATCGTTTTTCCCGTTCCTCCTCTATACGTGTAACGCCCCCGTTGCTTCGGCGCTCTTTCGAGTTTCCCGCTTCTCGCTCACCTCTGCGCAGCGAACAGCTTTCTTTTTTTTTATCTAAGACGCGCCGCAATTAAACACGGGTACGGTGTTTCTTCTTTTCTTCTAATTTTTTCGTATCGTTGCTTTCTTTCCTTTTTACACATTTGCTGTTATGTATGAATCTCGGCAGGCTCGCAATCATACAAACAGCGAAAGAGGCACAATCGCGGCATTCCCGTCTATGATACGCTGTGTTCTGTGGCGCTGACTCGTGACGCCAAGTATCAGTAACTTGAAAAGTACCTACGAGCAGATGGTAGTGATGAGCGATGTTGGTTCCAACTTTCGATAATGCTTATCGATAAATATTAAATATATATATATATATATATTTCGTTTAATATCAATACATGAAATATATTATCATCGATCAAGTATCGGATAGACCTATCACCTTCTGGATGTCCGTGTCGCCACCCAAACTGTGTTACCGACCCATAATTTGAGGTCTGAATGTACGTGGCAACTGCTCGTGAACAGCGTCCACTCAGCAACTACTCCGAAATGTGTTGAGAGTTGACTTGTTTAGAGTGAGAGCTTGACATAGAGTCTGGGCTTTTGCTACGCTATGCTTTGGCTCGGTGACGACACGAACGCCATAGAAATACGTCGCCACCTATCGTTCGCGGTCCGCAATGAAATATTTCTGCAATTATCCCGGATGATACGATTGAATTTCATTCTCCTCGGATGTAATTCAATTATTTCAATTCTGCCCAACTTTTACAGCTACTCGCAAGATTTTCACTTTACTTCTATCAAGATTCGTCAATTCTGTTGAAATAATTAAATTACTCGAGATTTCTAACATACGAGAACTTTCAATAACAGACAATGTAATTTAGAAATGTTTACCTGGAAATTGTTAAGAGTAGCGAGAAAAATCTTCGTCTTTTTGGATTTTTGTTATTGTCTCCTTCGCGTTAAGGAGCTTCGATAAGCTAAGATATACACAGTAGTTTCTTGCTGTTAGAGGAAATTTCTTGCAACACTTTTTATTAAATATCCGATATATAATGTCCCGAGTGCATGAGGTCATTATTCACTCGTAGATGCATCGCGTATCTTCTATGCATCTACGAGTGACTGAATGCAATCAGTTGATGCATCGCGTATCTTCGATGCATCTACGAGTGACTGAATGCAATCAGTCGATGCATTTTCGTGCCGCGTGCAAGTGTACCAAACTTAGATAAACATCCACCATGTAAATATCTTACAAACAATATTTATAAAAGAGAAATTGCTTTCTAGTAGCTCAGGCCACTATCGACATAACAATTATCTCGGATACAAAGAAAACATGTTGCTCCGTAGAGCGTCCCTTTATGTATAATTTCAGCATACATCAATACGAAGTAGAGTGGAATTCTGCGTAGAAATCAATAGCACAGAATCGATGAAATAAGCAATAAATTTATACACAGCCCTGCGTGCACGTGCCCTATAGCGTGAGAGTAATTTTAAATTAATGTTGCAGTGGTGGTGACCTCCCGTGGTAGATAGGATATTTGCGGTTGAACCCGGCACAGTTTTACGATTGCCGCTAATTACGGTGGAGAAAGAAGCCGCGCCAGGAATCGCTGTTGCTTAGCCGATATCTGTATCTCCTTATTCACTCATTCACCACAGCGAGAGCCGAAAGTGCAAAGTTACCCCGATGCTTCTGCGTGTTACTCTGTTGTGTGACGTATTGTCTTTTAATAGTCAGCCCCTGTGACCGGTTTTCCCGTCGTTAACGAGGCACCGTTGTACGTCGACGAGACGCGCCCTCGTCCGACCTTGAAACCTATAATCGTTCAGAGCGTTCGATGTTCGAAACGTCGTCTGGAAAAACTGCTAATCGTGCTCCACAGGTTCGACCCTTTTTCCTCCTCTCGGCGCCTCGTTAACGCGAAGCAACAGTGAAATGGCGAAAAAGACGTACGATCTATTGTTCAAGTTGCTGCTCATCGGCGATTCCGGGGTCGGCAAGACTTGTATATTGTTTAGATTTTCGGACGATGCCTTCTCGACGACGTTTATCTCCACCATAGGTAAGGGAAGCATTACGGAACGATAATCGTTCCCCGTACGACGGGCGCATTTTCGCGAACCGGATCGTTCGACACTGCAAATTCATTCGGCACAGTAGGTTATGCAGCCAAGATGAAATTGCAGTATCGTGCGATGAAAATATGCGGTACTCTATTCGAAGAACGATGAGTAGTTCGGTGTTGGAGTGCCGCTTCTCTTCTTTTTCTTTTTATACGTATCAAGCAGGTGTCGAATACACGATCGTGTAAAATTGTTTTTCATTTGTTGCCAAAGTTGAATGTTTTATATGTAAATAGATGTTAATAGATTGTGAAGTCTGTTACACAGATGAATACTGTGCTTTTTGTCGCTTAGGTATCGATTTTAAAATCAAGACAGTGGAATTAAGAGGAAAGAAAATCAAGTTACAGATATGGTAAGTTGTGCATTAGTAAATCTTTCTAAACAAACCTTAATCTATGTATTTACAGGGATACAGCTGGACAAGAGAGATTCCATACCATCACTACGTCGTACTACAGGGGCGCTATGGGTATCATGCTCGTTTACGACATTACTAACGAGAAAACATTCGAGAATATTGTTAAATGGTTGAGAAACATCGACGAAGTAAGTGTTTTCTCAAATCTCTTTATCGGATAGAGATAGGAATGCTCCGCAGCTGTTTATGTTACTTTGGACGTATCATTATTGTAGCACGCGAACGAAGACGTGGAGAAAATGATACTGGGAAATAAGAGCGACATGGAAGAGAAGCGTGTTGTTAGCACAGAAAGAGGAGAAGCGGTAAGGTATTCAGAGCTCCGAAATTTTTCTGCACGCCCGAATGTATAAACTAATCGGCCGCTGCTCCTTGCAGATAGCAAGAGAGCATGGAATCAGATTTATGGAGACATCCGCGAAAGCTGACATCAATATCGATCGTGCATTTAGTGAATTAGCCGAAGCGATCTTGGAAAAGACGCATGGGAAGGAACCTCAAGATGCTCCTGATAGAGTAACAGTTGATCGAAGGGTGGAAAGAAGTTCTAATCGGTGCTGCTAATTTTTATTATTTATTTCACTGGCGCATAATAAACTATATATCAGCTCGTGCCACTCAAAATAGATTTGTGGATAGATTTAGAGCATAATTTAAAGCATAATAGTATAATTAAACTCTTCACGACACTGCCTAATCAAATTCAATTCAGCATATTTGATGACAGTACTGATTAGAAAGAAGGTGCCTACGTTTAATTCAAAGTACATACGAAAAAGATTTATATTCCCGATTTAAGAGTGAAGTTTTTTAATTATACCTGGGTTTAAAGGGTGGGCTATAAGCGCTGTTTGTCACATATATGATTGTATTTATAAATGTGTCTATTGCATGTATACAAACATTAAAGCTCTATCACAGGTTTTATAAATAAGAAATCAGTAATCCGCGCTGCTGATGGAGCTTTGCTTTCCATAAGGAACTCCATGCGTCGTTGCACGAACAAAGCCGACTAGGAACAATTTATTTGTTATGAGGCTGCAATTTGTTACCATAAATGAGAAGAGTGAGAATGAATGTGGGCTTATAAAATCTATGTGAACATTGAATGCTTTTTCATACGGACATTGCACTATATATGCTTATTTACATCTTAAGTTAAAATCTGGAAGCTTAAGACCAAGGAGCTTTTATCCTATTTGTGTAAGACTAATTTACTACAAATATAAATATTCACGATTTCGAAAATCACTGCCTTTTATTCACCCCCACGAAATAAGTACAAAGTATAACGAGAACTTCGCAATAAAACTTGTATAACCATATATTTGTATTTATGACAGTAGACTTAGCATTTGTATATTTCGATAATGTATATATAATCGATTATCTTTCTTCTAATCTAACAGTGTATTAACAATGTGTATAAAATTATTCTATATCGTGTGAAATCATGGATGATTAATTAAAGTAGCCTCAAATCTTTACGATAATAAATAAAGATGTTCCTCCATACATCGAAATATTTATTTTATTATGCAAACTTGATCAGACCATATCAGTAATCCTATTTCTAAACACAACGAATAATTATATGTACGCAATATTAGGATAATTTAGAGTTATAACATTCAAACATTAAAAGACTATTGTCTAATACAGACATTAATATCATTAAGCCATATTTGATGTTACATATTACATTCACAATACGACCAATTATTTATTGGATGTAAAGAGCTTCTTTGTATAACGATAAAATACGGCAAACAAAGAAACCAATTCTTTTTACAAAACAAGTTGCACTTCTTTTCAACGATGAAAGTAGTAATACTTTATTCAAACAAGAAAATAGATATAAAGGGGGAAAAAAGAATGAAATGAAGAAGGATAAATAGACACGTGAATTATGCGTTTATATCTATCGTAATCCTATTTATATTCTTAACTATAATAATGATTAGCTCACTTTACTCAGTAAGCATAGGAATTATTTTGTTTCGCTTAAAAGACTAGAGGGCGAACATTTAAACAATAATTTCTCCGCACTTCCTGTGTCGACTATATACTTTGAAAAACGTGTAAAATCTATTATTTCCTAGAAATTGATGCTTTATTCGCTGCCAATATTTTTCGTTCGTATGTTTCATTACTCATCTATAATACACTGTCCGCAAAGTCAAGAGAATCAAAACAGAATACTATCTGAAGTTAAAGCATTTTAGCGATTGATAGAAAAAGGGAAAGGAATAGTTTTAGAGTACTTAATCTCGCGAGGCACCAATAATTGTCAAAATGTACAAAAAGATGTTGACAACATCCAGGTACAGATTTAACGCCGCAAAAATATATTCTTCCGGGGAGATTGAATATTTGTGTGAGCCGCCGATCATCATTTGCGTATCATAGATCAAGTAAAACGAGAAAAGCAGGGCCCCGAGTGATGCGTACACTAAGGTCATGATTTTGCCGTGCCAGATCATCGCAATTATTCCGAAAATCATAAGAACAACCAATGCGACAAATAGAAAACTGTGCATCCCAGTAAAATCGAATTTCGTTTGAAATGCAAACAACGTGAGTGCAAAGCAAAGGGCTGCAGTAATCCCAGCGGCCAACAGTACCTGTAAATATTTAATAGAAACGTGTTACAATAAAAAGTTCTACCTAACGTAAAATTTATGTAATGTAACAGATTCATATTTATTAATCCTTACCGCATCGGCATTGTATGTAGAAGCAGCAGTAGCTAAGAGAAAACCTTCAGCCAATGTGAACAAGAACAGGAATATAAAATTCATGGGAGCTTTTCGTCTTACGCTAGTACAGCAAGCCATGGCGATAATCAGAACTATAACAGCAACAAAACAAATCCAAAACATCTCTGGGTGTCTCATCACCCATAACTTGGTAGGACGATGATAAAGGAATAGCGCTATCATTGATACAGTAATCAGAAGCTGGCACATCAGTATGCTGTAAACTTTCCTGAAAGAGAGATTCAAAGTTACGGTTAGACAAATCTAGCAGAATACTATTAGCGATAATACTAACCTGATGAATCCATTTCTGATAGACTTCTGATTGAAGTCAAATCCTTTCACCTCGTCCTGCATAGAATCTTCTGCATAATTTGACCCGTACATGCCTGGTTGTGGCCCTGCTCCAAATATCGGACCAGGTGGCGGCGGTGGTGCTTGTCCGTAAGGCGGAGGACCCGGAGGAGGAACAAAACCAGGACCTACAAAAACGCCTAGATGGATGTACGTCTTAAGTGGGAATTGTTATTCTAATGAGAAGCATAGGATAATGTTACACCAACCTGGTGGATTTACTCCGTAAGGAGGTGGATATCCTGGATTATACCCTTCTTGAGGTGGATACCCTGGATTCTGTTGAGGGTAACCTGCACAGTCGAATTTTCAACACATAAAACATCGCGCTGGGATAAAATTGACACTCTAAATTCAGCATTGATGTCCACAAAATTTTGTGCTTTAAAAAACAGCCACTAAGTATCGGTGCATAGCCTTTCCGAACGTTGTTATCATTCTTTTCTTTAGTTTCTAATTTTATTTACAGGCGAATATCACTTGATAGTGATATAAATTACACTGACAATACTCCCATGTTACATTCAACTCCCTTCCACAAAAATCTATGCAAATACTATCGCTTCTCCATTAATTGTTAACAGTCATAAATAATGAGCGAAGCCTGAATACGCTTGTAGATGACACAGAGCGATGATTGCCAGTTGAAACAAGCATCGTGGGTGCTTGCAGTTTGCTAAATATTCGACTGCACATATCGAAGATTGTAAGTAATGTATATGACAGACAATACGTAAAACATAGAATAAAGATCTAAACCTTGTTGTCCTGGATAAAATCCTGCACCAGGTGCACCGTGCCCAGTTGCCATCTTTTGGTTTTTGTTTAAACTGAAAAAGAACCTATTATTACCACTGTTGCGAAAACAACATCGATGGAGCATTAGCGCATGAAAGTGTCAGGAACCTTAAGATTCTGATGATACATGAAATTACTGAAAACAATTACTTTCCGATGCATTAAAAATTATTTTCGTAAGCTTAGAACAGTTTACTTCCAAATGTAACATCCTAGGTAAGAACATACAGTATATCTGACCCGACAACAGAAACTAAAACATTAATAAAAAGAAGTGTCACGAATTATATTAACTAATTTCATGTAACTTCTGGAAAGAAAACCAGAACATGTTCATTCCTAATGAAAGGCGTGACAAGTTGCTAATCTAACAGCAACGAAACATAAGCTGTTATATATTTGATCCTATGTAAGAAATACTTAAACAAAAGTGTTGAGGGGTTTGTCAGGTGATATTATCTTATCTCAAAATGAATGAATCACCATGTGCTACATAAGATATTACGGAGTATACCTGAAATTATTAGTTTGAATCATTAGACCGTGTGAAGTGCTCATACTTATATGCCATTTCATAAGCAATGCAATGCATAGCAAGCATTATAGATTGAAATACAAATAATACATTCGAGTCTTATAAATATGAGCACATTCAACGTTCATTTGTTTCTGACGTTAACTTCTGCTGAAAAAGGTACTAGAAACACCAGTTAATAATTACAAGAAAATCTAATCTATATACAATCTCAATTTCGTACTGGCGCCGCTTCTAATTCGCCGTTGCGGTTTAAAAAAAATTTCTCGTCAAAGGCAATATGAACCGTTTTTCGCGACTCGCGTTACAAGCGGAGGAAAGAGGGCAACGTGAAGGACGACGTTAAGTTAAGCAGTATCGCTGGAACTTCGTAGTAACAGAAATTGAGAGGTACATATGTAACGTGTGACATGGTTCCAGTTAGTACGGCAAGCAAGTCGTAACGTTGTGAAACGGTAACGGGACAACGCGACTTACGCGACAACTGTTTTCCCGCATTGGAATCGGATGGGGCGTTATTCATTAGCTCGTGTAACTTTCAGTAAACATTATCGCATTGGTGCAGTGAAATTTCGTCACTATCCTAAAGTGGTAGACCGAAAAAAAACACGTTACCACTTTTACGCGTCAATTGAATGCGTCATGCGCAGTTTCTGGAAATGGTTACAATCGATAACCAGGGGCGGTTTGCACGTAGGCTAAGCAGTCTGCAAATTTTGTGGGATGTATGCTTACTTGCTTAATATGCGAATAAAAGGACCACTTTCTTATTTTCGCTGCTTCGACCGGGTGATCTTTAAATACAGAGGCTTGAGGCAATTTGCAAAATAATTCACTTTCTTTTTCACGTAGCAAATTAGCAATAACTCGTGCGTGAGTCATCACATCGAATTAATTGTATAATTGCGTCAACTCTTTTAAATTACAATATCTAACAGGGCGCCAGGTCTGCAAATCCGCCCCTGTCGATAACCACATTCGTGCGCCGAGTTACAAGGTAGATCTATTTACCTATTTCGGAGTGCGGTTTAAGATCCTTAAACGGCGAGACACGGACGGAGGCTGCTTAAGAATTGGTAATCGGCCGGCCGAGTTTGCACTAACGTCGTTTACGCTCGCAAATGCAATAGTTCCGTATGTACGTGCCGTTCGTAACACTGCACAACGCAAGGATGTCACGATCCCCACTTATCAACCTTCGACTGAAATCTCGTGCGAGTAACTGATATGAAGTGAGTTGTATATAAGAGAACACAGTTGCTTCAATACGATCCGCGCGTGCGCGATATGCTACACGGAATGTTGTTCACTCCGTTCATTGTGTTAAACACAATATACAGGGTATATAAAATGTAACGGTCACTGCTTTCACGGGCGAATCCACACTTCTGAATCAGCAGACATTCGTAACAAAAGCTTCGGCCGTCTGTCCACGAAGCGTCGCGTCATAGACGCGTACGCGTAGAGACCAATCGTACGCCAGACATTTTGACAAATGCACATCAATGCGTCGTACGATTGATCTCTACGCGTACGCGTCTATGACGCGACGTTTCGTGGACAGACGGCCTTAGATTCACTCTTGAAAGCAGTGGCCACTGCTTTTTATACACCCTATACGGAGCGAAATCTCTGACATATCTGATGCAGATAAGGATAAAATAGATGACACATCCGCTACGTATAAGATTCGGAATATTAATGACACATTCGTTGAGATATCTTTATAATAATCCTCGTTGTTTACCTTATAGATATAGGAAAGCACTATACTGCGTGTAATACTGTACTTTATACTACATTTCTCATTAAACGTGTCAATCAACATCCGTGTCGAATATTTTTTCTATAAAATTAGATTCGATCCCAGATATATACGTGACTGCAGCTGCATGGAATGTTATCGGTATATTCTTAAGCCTACTCTCGCCCAATTGTAAAAATAATATTTCTTAGTAAATGAAGCAGTTACCTTGAATTGTCTGTAATGTGCACTCTTTCCTCCCGGTACTCTTGAAACATGTCCAGCACTTTTATGAATTCTGTGTAATATTAAGGGACGAGCTTCGACGCGTTCTCCGTCTGTGCTGGAATGCCACGCGATCGATTTTCGAATTTTCTTTAGAATCTTTTCAATATCCAGAAGATTTCGGTGGACGACTGCGCGTTGTGACTACTGTTATGATAGTACCGGAAATTCGTTTGTACATATGTAGTAGTGAAAGAAATAATTTTTTCTGGATGTGTTAGTATTATGGTCCAGGAGTAACTGGTGTAACTGTATTACTTCAAGTAGTAGTGCGCTAACCACAATTTGCTCTTTTAATACTTCCCTCTGTTAGATAAGGCAATAATATTACGATAAACCTGAGATATGTACTTTCACAGTGCTTGTCGGTGTACCTACCCAGTTTTATTGAGATATAATGTGGTGTACTTCTTTACAGTATCGTATACATTTCGTTTCGCGGAAAAATATTTTCCGCTGTCCGTAAAATCTTATCGACATGACAAAGCGTAACCCGAACCTCTCCGTTAGAAAACGAGAATAATCATACAGTTGCGTTTTATTATGGAACGTCAAACACTTGCTAGTTTGCTATTATGTAATTATACGTAATCATTTCTCATGGACAAATGTCCTGTTGATATTGACACAGTAGAGTTAATCAATGAAACTATTGGAGAAGTCGTTAGAGGGACTAGCCCAATCGATTTTTCTCTGTCATACGTCTGTTCTACTTTATTTCAAATAAACAGTAGGCTCTAATTGTAAATACAACAGTTAAATAAATGAGTACAAGCAATTTTGAAAAATTTCATAATTCATTCCCTGATTGTAGTAATATCTGATTACATAGATTAATCCGAGGCGAGGTATTAAACTGAATGCAATGTAAATTTTGGATAATTGTAATGACCCCGCTAACGTTATCTATTAAGAATGAAATGAGATTGCAACACTATCAGCGGTAAAAATTAAAACTAAATACCACGATCGGTCATAAAGGACACACTCGTTACCTCATATGTGAAAGATCACAGACCAGGTATAGGACCACAGACGAGGTACATATAGGAGTATCCTTAACCTCGTCTGTGATTGGACAGACTTATCACGCAATGTAATTTTGTGGCATTTACCATTTTCGTGTCACACTCAACATTATCGATTCAAGCATAATTACCTTTATTCCTTCGCGAGTCAAACGACTGCGATCTTTTTCTGTGACGCAGATTCTAAAGAATGTGACGACGTATATGTCTTCACTCTGTAGTAAAACGTTCAATGCAAGAATGCATTAATTTTCGTTTGTGACAGCAGCAAACAATTCATTTACGAAGTAGCACGATCATTTGCCTCTACACGTTAAATTTTACGAAAGAGTCGACTACTGGGGGCGCTTCAGTGCGCGCCAAAAAAAATGGCGCGCTTTTTATTACTATTTGAAATTCTTTATTCGACAGCATAGCTGCAACTGCTGCATGAAGCTTACCAATAGCAAATAATTCTCGTTGAAATTAATTGGAAATATTTACTTACCTTTTACTGAGCCATGTAATATGAATTTTAATCTGAATAGGAATTTAATGTATAGTCTCTTGTAAAACTTTTCGATTTGAATAATAAAGTTAAATATTTAATATGAGCCGGCAACTAACCTCGATAAATTCATATTTATACTTAAGCTTTACAGTCGAATTCTTGGAAACTTTTTCATCCACTATATAAATTGATACTTAGTAAATGGACATTGTTAAGATTAGAAACAGACAGAAAACATTACTCAAATTGAAATTATTAACTGAATATCGTGACGCGACTGATGAACAATATATATATAGGGTAAAGTTAAAATCCTAGAACTAAGCCAAAGCCAAAACAAGAAATTAAAATATGACTGCTCAAAACTGATACCACCATAAAAAATAAAACAGCCCTACTTATGGTGTCCACGTGCGTGACAGTTGTGGTTATGTTTTCTAGTGTGTAGTATAGTTTGTATAATAAAATTAACAACATTGTTGTAAATGATCTTAAGAATTCCAATAAATCATGTCGACTTGTAAAGTACACAACATTAGGTTTTATAACCTTGAGCCCCGATCTGTTACTTGTTTATCTTACGAACCGAAAACGAGAAAACTAGCACTCGCGAGGTTAGCTTCATTGATACACACTTGCCATTAAAATCTGAAATACGTTGTATTAACGCAGTCTACTATTATTTCACAGAAATGATAATTCGATTGAAGTGTGGAACGTTGGTAATGCACCCTTCGTGGAGTGTACACTAGCCGGCCACCCAGAGAACTCCGTGGAAAGCATTCTATGGATCGGTCCAAGGCTGTTCTCAACCGGCCTCCATGGTATGATAGTGGAGTACGACTTGACAACATTGTCTATTCGAAACGAGGTTGCTGTTACCGGAGGGGCAGCTTGGTGTATGGACGTGAACCACAAAAAAGCTTGCCTAGCGATAGGTACGGAAGACGGGTACATCAACACCTTTAACGTAACGTCCGATGCGTTGATGTACGAAAGGATCTTCGACAAACAGAAGGGAAGGATCCTTTGTATTAAGTGGGACAACACTGGGGAAATGATTTACACAGGCTCCACTGACACGATAAGGGTCTGGAGCGCTATATCGGGTCACGCGATTCATAAGATGACAACTTCTAGAAAAGAGGCGAAGAAGGAAACCATTATATGGTGCCTGGCAGTCACAGACGATAACATTATAGTTTCGGGAGATTCTCGCGGTTGTTTGTCATTCTGGGACCCTCACATAGGTACTCTAATCGAATCGCACGAAAGTCATACCGCTGACATATTAGCTGTTACGTTATCTCACGATATGAACATCGTATATTGCGCTGGCGTTGACCCTGTAGTCAGGAGTTTCTGCAAAATAACCATGAAGTCTACTGGCAGAGCGCAATGGGTAAAAGGAATTGAGAGGAGGTTACACGCCCACGACGTGAGAGCCTTGGTAGATGCGGACGGAAAATTATATTCGGCAGGTGTAGACGGATATCTAGCACAGTCGAGTTATCCTCCTAAGATCCTCGTTAAATACCCACCGTTGCTTCAACTGCCGTGCGCTATTGTTTGTAGAAAGTCTAGGTGCATTCTGTTAAGATACACGAATTTCCTTGAGTTGTGGAGGCTCGGCTCCCCAGCCAAGGCAGCTCCAGAGTCGATACGCCCTGGCATGTTCCACCAACTAGAAGAGGAGCCTATAAAACTGTTGCAACTGAAAACGAAAAGGGACGAGAACATTATTTCCTGCGCTATTAACAAGGACGCTAAAACGATTGTATATTCGACCAACAGCCACATTAGAGTTTTTAATTTTGACGTCGTCGAGGGAGATGCACAGTTATCGCGAAACGACACTGATATCACCGCGACCAGAATACAGAGAATGTTGTTCAGTCCGAACGGGAAGTTGTTCGCGACGATAAACAACGACGGGAAGAAGAACACCGTGACTTTGTATAAAGTAGAGAAGAAGCACTTGAGGCACCTCGGCTCTTTCCACACGAACAAGGAATCGATAGTGAACGTGGGACTCGTGTGCTTTTCCCCCGATAGTAAATATATTGTGTGCGCCGATCGTCAAGGCAGCATCGCTGTATATAATGTTAGCGAAACCGTGAGTACTGACACGCCCGTGGCATGGTTATTACCCAAATACAGCTGTCCACCGACGGCTATGGCAGTGCAGAAAGACACTCTGAATTTAGTAGTCGTATACTCCGATCACAAGGTAAGTAAAAGAAGCTCGTCCATTCAGTCTGTACATCAGGTAGTAAAGGCCTCCTTTAATCATTAGATATTAAAGCCTCGCTTACACCAAAGAGCATACCGTCACAGGGCGACGAGTTAATAATAATTACGTCAACCATAAAGAACACATAATCCATCTATAGCCCTGCACTTTCCGCCTCCCTATACAGCGTGCAGTAAATTGCCGTTATAACTTTCTTTCACTGCGATGCGACGAGCAAAATTAAAAACTATAAAGCTTTTCGCATTTAGTGGTAGCCACCCTCCACGCTTAATCGCCGGGTGTAATTTCAGATCGTCGAGTATAACATTCTGCAAAGGCAGTACACGAAGTTCTCGAATAACTTGCAAAGTAGACTTCCCAAGCAATGGCTGGCGCGGCCCTTCCCAATAACGAACATAATATTCGACCCGCGCAACGAGGACATCATTATAATGCACGACGACTCGACAGTGTACGTAATTAACAAATCGAACGAGCTTCCCGAGAAAGAAGCCAAGATCCCGAGGCGCGAGAACGGCGACTTCACCGAGGACAGTAATTCCGTTCTGAGCTCCCAGTCCCAGCAAGCTTTCCAGGTTCTCAAGAAATACAAGGTAATTTCGATATTTAGAAAATTAGAATAAAGCAGACGGATTTCATCGATGCTCCTTACAGCACCTCGTTTATCTGGACTGGTTGAACGACGAGGAAATGGTAGCGGTGGAAGTGAACCCGATCTCTTTGACGGAGAAGCTGCCGCCGACCCTAAAGCAGAAATGGTTCGGAATGTAAATACCCAGCGAACGGAGCGGGCGCGCTCCTATTTTACCGATGGGATTGAATGTTATGTACAAAGCTATCGACACGCGTTCCCCATCGCGACACGTCCTACTTGAAAATATTGTATAATCACGAAAACACTCGACCCCCCATTGCGCTGTTTGTATTTGTACGAGACCACAATTTATTTTTAAAGTAAAAAAAAAATGACAAAATATTAAAACTATACAAAATGTACGTTGATTAGTATTGTCCTAATACCACGCGCCCTCCTTAACCGAGGTAGATGAATCTCTGTTGCGTGACGCGAAATTCACCAGCTCCGACGGGTGGCTCGAGTGTCCGTTTCGGCGAAATATACCAACGACCCGTGAACTCGAGATTGTGCTCGGGCCGGGATGATCGGAGGCCCACCATCCCGGATGTCGTTCTGGGAACGGACGGCGACTGTTTCAGAGGAATCGGTGAACGCTTAATCGCATCTTCCGCCGGTCTGCGTTCGAAAGTGTCCGCCGGAAGTCCCTCCTTTCTGCATTCTTCGGCCAGCACCTACGGTCAGTGACACCGTGGGGCACATTAAAATTCGTGATGGTGCACACCGGCGATACTGCGCCGCGCCTTCCCCTCGAATATCTGCCGCGGTACCTTTTTAAACAATTCACCCGTCAGGTGTTCGTACTTTCTGGGCCACCGGCGTCGGCACACTTTGTCTCGCAGAATCACTTCTTTACTGAAACACGTGGACGGCGATCGATTAAAGTCCCAGTCGTTTCTCGCGAAAGCAAGTAGAAGCGGAGACTACCAGATACTATCAAAGGTCACCGGATTCATCGGGTGTTCGCCACGTTTCACGCTGGACTTTTCGGACTTTCTCGCCTCCTGCGTTTCATCCACCATTTCGCCTTAATTTTTTACACTAAAGGAACCGCAGGAGCGAAAACAGCTCCAAGACTCGACTAAGAAGCCCTCCGCGGTTTGTTCGATATCTTCATGCGTTGCCATAGCCAATCCCACCCCTTTGTCAGTGGGACCCGAGGTCTGGCGAAAGTGAGTCGACGCTGAGCGATTTTAATAAGTCTTTCATCATCCTAACGTTTCTGAGCTTTTATTTTAGAACCAGCCCGCCAAAGTCCACCGTGCCCGCAACCGTTTCGCCGTTTCCACCCCAAGGAGGAGGGTCCCGTCTAGTTCCACCGTTGCACAAGGTTTTATTCAGCTTCGATCCTCTGTTTGATTATTTGTATTATCTTCTGCTATGCCCTGCCGCACTGTAGCAGAGGCATGCTCTAACAAAGAAAAAATTGTATTAATGTAAATAATACAAAAATCTTTATCGTTCGTAATTTTGGTAAGTGCTGTTTTTCGGATAATTTAGTTTCTCATATATTAGAACGTAAAAGTGCCGAATTTTATATATTAAAAATTAGTTTTCAGGTATTGACCACGAAAACGGATGTAGTTCCTCAATTGACATTGGTAAAATTCCAAATTTTCATTTCTGCAGTTTTGGCCATAAAATCGCAAAATTTCCCCACTGTGCGTTGGCCGCCGTGAATAATGTATCCCATCGGATCGCCTTATCGTGTCGGGAAGAAGAGCCGTCCGTTGTCCACTTTCGAAGCCGCGGATACTGGAAGAATAAAGTTTCCCCGCGGCACGGCCCCTTTGTGACGGCGAGGAGCCGGCAGGTGCGTACCGCGTGGAACTTTCGAGTTTCGAGAACGCAATTTTCCCAAGGGAATCAGTCCTGGATAATGCGAGAGTGGTCGCGGGGAGGGGGAAAAAAGGAGAGACGGCATGAAGGGAGAGAGTGAGACGGAGGGAAAACTGCGGGGGTGGCGGTGGCGACGGAGTTTGAGGGTTGAACGAGCTGACGCTTTAAGCGATGTAAGTTACAGAAACTACGCTTCCGACCGGTCTCGGGCGTAGATTAGTCGTAATCTCGGCGCATTGCACTCTGCAGCCGTTTCCATCCCCTTTTCGCCCTTCTCTCTCTCTCTCCCGTTCCCCTGGCTCTCGACCTCACAACTACAAAGGTTTCCGAACCGTTACCTTCTCGTCGAACCAAGACGAGCGCGCCTCGGAGCGCACCTAAATCCACGTGCATGTACACCACGGATCGGTCCGCCCCGCGACAACCGCCTGTATCGCCGGTTTGATTATTTCCTGGAGGCTTAAAGCCGAGACGTCTACGCCTCCGTGGCCGCCAGTTACAACTGCGGCAAAGATTAAACGCTTCTTGGTTTACGGCCGCGCCGGGGGGCCCCCGGGCTCGGTTTACGCGGCTCAAGGAGATTTTCCCGCGGTAACTCGCTTCCTGCCTTTTACGCGGCCCTTACTGGAAATCGATAGCGCCGCGATCGCGCCCGGGAGATCCTGCTTCGGTAATTCGTCGATGTACGGCCGGATCGATGGAAAGGAAAAATGGGGTGCACGCCGCGCCGCGAATCGCCCGGCAGAGAAGGGGCGCGAGGGGAAGATTAAGCCTGGGTAACGAGATAAACGTCATCGTTGGTCTCCATTACGAAGCGACCAGTTGCTTTTACGTGGCTGTCGAGGGTGATGGGTAAGCATTAAGTGTGCCTCTTCCATCCACCGTGCTCAGGTTCCTGAACAGTATCGCACCACTGTTTTTAAGACACCGCGAGTCCGAAGGAAATCTGCCGAAGTTAGGCGAATCGCGTACACCTTGGAATCCATCATCGCGGAGAGGCGAACGTATGCGCAAAGGCAACGGAGAGAGATTCAATTGGCTGGATCCTCCTGGTACTAACGGCCGAAATTAATCACCGAAAGATGGTCGATATACGCGGCGAATTTGAGGGATAACGTGCACGTGGGGTGGATGGTTCGTGCCGCACTTTCGGACACGCGAGGGTTCGTTATCGTGATACCGATATTCGCACTCTCTTCACGCCGCGCGAGCCCCCCCCGGTGTACCGCGTGTATACCAATTGACGCCTGCTTCCCTTTTCACGTGGCCGCTCGATCCCCCTCGATCGCTCGTACGCCGGTGATATCTGAAGTGGCGTGTCGCGCACGCGAGCCTCATCATCAACATCGACGAGCGTGTTCAGAAATTCCCGTGGTGATTCGCGTGCCGCCACCCCACTTCCGTGTGCATCCTCGCTGCGAGGCCTCTGCTCGATGTCGATCGATCATCCCGCGGAACACCGTTCCAGGCCGGGCGAGGAGAGACAAGCAAACCCGTCTATCGCGTCGCCCTGCTCCACTAGCGGCGCGGGGACCGATCATCGGGATCGTGTGAAACGGGGCGAAGGCCACGATCAACGTCGACCTCTCTGCATCTGCTGTTCCCGAACCTCGCGGGGACTTAAGCTTTGGGCTCCAGCAGACGTAGCTGGTCCTTGCATCCGACGCTTTGGTCTTTCGTTTCCACCGTCCTCGATAGCTCACCGACTCCGTAACGTGCTGGAGCTTCTGAAGGGTGTCGGAGGAATTAGCTTTTAACAGCTCCAGAGGGGGAGGGGTGGGTTAAGAAGAAGAAAGGGTTCCGTGTACTCTGGAAGTTAGGGCACATCTCTAGAAATTAGAATCAACGATTTCCATAGCGTAATTCCGGGTGAGATGGCCTTGCGGGTGAGATGGCTCGATCACAGTTATGTTCTAGAACATTGCGATTTTCAGTTGTTTTTAGTGGTATATTGCGCGTCGCTCGCACGCCGCATTAATCGTGCTTTCTGTTTGCTTTCAACTGTGAAATCAGGTGAGTTAGTGGAAAAGTTCTGTGCAAGAAAGATAAATAATTTTTCGTCTTATTAACCTCATAACATGTATTTCTCATATGGGTCTTTCGCATAGACTGCAATTTTATTTTATTTTTTTTAAATGTATGATTATTTTTTCAGTTCAATTTTATATTATTTATCTAAACGTATTTCCTCTTGCAAATATATTTTTGTCCTTCATAAAACTACTAAATTCACGGTGTACTGATTGTTTTAAAAAAAGTGGGCCATCTCTCCCCGACTTACCCTACTCGAAAGCCCTCGGACTACACTTCGGGAAGCACGCGAGCTTTAAGTCCCGCGAGTGTACCGTCGCTATCGTTATTTGAATAGACTACAATATCACAGAGCTCCAAGACACCGCGATTGGGTGGTCCTTACAGAAGTGTAGACGGAGCACCACCCTCTCGGCTTAAGAGGCCGGCGATACACCGAAGATCTACGGGACAAGCGTATCTGGGTACATGCACGGGAACAGAGGTCAATGGGGAGGCGCGGAAAGAGCCAGGTGAAAGGAGAGGAGAAAGGAAAGACAGGACAAAGGGGGGAGGAGGAGGAGGGGAGGGGGGAAGGGAGGGGGCGGAGCTGTGGAGAGAAATTTGCGGGATCGTAGATGTAGAGACACGGTGGGGCACGCTGTAAATTACAAGCGGAGCGCCAAACCGCTATGGTCTTCTCTCGGTGGCGCAGGGGTGTCTAGACGTATAGATAATGCCGAGTTTGTGCGGGGCAGACGCAAGCTAGACGGTCCCTGGTTCATCCAGCCACCCGAACCAGCCAGCCAACCAGCCAGCCAGCCAGCCAACCGGGCTAGGCTAGACACATCGACCATGCTCCGTTTCTCTCGCTAACCCTCTCTCTTCCTCTATCCATCTCTCTCTCTCTCCTTCTCTCCCTCTCTTCACCTCCCCGAACTCTTCCCACCTATATTCCGTCGCTCCTCGTCGCACCATCCGCCAGCATACCTATATGCCCAACCGGATTTCCCATCGTTTTCGTCGCAGCAGCTCATGGATCTGGGGTTCCTCTTGCATTCGGCGCAGCAGGCAAGAGATGCAAATCCTCAATAGCACCGCCGCCCGCTGGATCCGAGATCCCATTGGCAGCGATCGTGACGTGGATGACGCACGAGGTCTGCCGTCTCCCTTCCGCCCTGGGACACCCCCGCAGCCAATGAGGTGTGTTATCGCCCGCGACCTTAGGATTGCTCCCTTTCGTCGAGGGAACAGCCACCGTAGACGTTCCCCTTCTGCGTTCGGCAGATATTCGCTTGATTCCCGGCCGACTGAAAATATCGAAAGAATCCTGGACGGGGGTGGGTCAAGGGGATCGCGCGCGTCGGTGTTCGAAGCTGGGGGATGCCTCTTTAACTAGGCACCTTTGGTAGCGGTGGCATCCATGCTGATGTGTGCGTGACGAATTCAGGTGATTCAGAGAATGCTTGGGAGCAACTGCCCCAGTTGTATTCCCAGACGATGTCGCGACCATGTGTGAAGACAGTCTATAAAAATCGCTTGCAGTACTCGAACCGCGCCACCCACGACTACGCACGCCAACGCGCAAGTAACAACAGCGAGTCATAGACAAACGCGTTACCCACAAGTCCTTTCCAACTACTCAATATAACTACTATTAATTAAGAGGACTCTTAGAGGTTTTTTTAAAAAAAAAATTACGAGAAGAGGTTATAACATATCCTAAAAAATGTTTCTGCATTTTTTAAGGGGTCATACCTAGTCAGCAGGCCGAAATGAGGCGAATGTTTGTGAATTTTTTTCGAAAAAGCGGAAGCATATATTTTTACAGAACTTTTCACCCTTAAAAGAGCAATATTTAAAGAACATTTGGTAATTTTTTTGTAGAAAAATATTTACGTTCGTAATAAAATTGCAACCGACATCCAAGAAGCCTTTTTTAAAAAGTTGTTTTGGGGTGAGCACTGGCATTCGAGACCAGATTATCTAAAATAAAAAAAAACAAAAAAGATTCGTTAGTATATTAATGTATCCTCTGATTCACGGACGGAATTTGCGATATATTAATTTATAACAAAATGGCGGCTTATTTAAAGTTGAACTCCTGAGGTTTGTGCAATCAAACCAGGACTTCAACGTGTAGGGTGCAAAACAAAATTTTTGTTTCACGTTTACAGTCTTGGCGCATTTTCTAGGTGGCGCTTAGTGCAGCGCTGCCAAAGAGTGATGCCCACACGGTGTGCTCTAACAGAACCCGCAACGCGCAACTGTAAATTTGAATTTTCAGCTAAAAATGTATCAAGAACGCTGCGCATCCCCTCGACGCCCACCCGACGTCCGCGTCTTCCTATATAGTTGCACCCCTCCCAACGGCCGCAGCCGCCCCTCGGCCCGGGCGGACGGTAGCGTTTTAATCGGCCGACTGCGATGCATAAATCCCCGTTAAATAATACGGCAGTTAACAGTGCCATTAAGCCGTTCGAGATACCGCAAAACCGGTAGGGCGCTCCTCGATGTACGCGCGCGAACCTCCGTATTTATCGGCAGCCGACGCGCCCGCTACCGAGAAATATTGTTCCGCATTCGTTTCCCACCCGTTCGGCGTGGCCAGCTGGGAGGGAGAGAAAAAAATGTAAAGTGCGGGGGGGGGGGGTAGGAGGTGGAGCGCGTAGCCGACGAAGGTACAAATTTCCATCCCCGCCCAACCTCGCGCTCTGTCCGTGGCCGTTGGCGTAATTAATTGTTTCGGGGGCCCGGTGTAATGAGTAGAATCGTTTTTACGTTCGCGGCGCGAATCGTAATTAGTGAGCGGGCAGCGACACCGACTGCGGTATAAATATGAAAACTCATCGGGATTATTTAACGTCTCGTTGTCAGGCGCCAACGCACGGCTCTGCGGAGGGTGTGCGTGACGTTTAAAGGACGTTCTCGAGGGCTCGTTTTAATGATCCTGATCCGGTGATCTCGAACGGATCTGCCGGCTAGGAGCAGCTGTGTTTTCTTGGATTTTCAGGGGGCGGGTGCGGCGATAGTGGCCCGTTAGAGCTTCTAGAGGGAAAGCAGTAATCCGGGTGTACACCGGTGGAGCGTATGTAGAGCAGCGTGGTGGCGGAGCTTGCGGAATTAACTGGAAACGGAACACGGAAATCGGAGGAACCTTCTCCGGAAGGTACACGTAACGCAACAAATTCTAATTGTTAGAATATAATGTTTATTTATTTAAGAAAATAAAAGTTACACAGTCGATCGTCAGTATAATAATAATAAGAACTGCGTAATACTCAAACTAAAAGTAATGGAAAGAATAGTCTTTAGCGCGATGCAAGTTAACCGTTTGGAGGGTTCTCTCGGACTGAGAAGCGCAGGGGTCGAGAAGACCGTTTCCCCCTCTTTTGGGTCTCCTGTAGCGAAAGAAGGGAAACTCATAAATTACCGGGTCCCCAAAGTCCCTGACACTCCAACTCCAGGAAACAGTCCATCGTTGTACACATTCCAACACTAATAATAACCGATCATAGTAGATTGTAGAAGCTAGACCTCCAAATTCTGTGTACCTAGATACCTAACAAAAACATGCGCGCTAGTAAGGAAGAAATATCGTCCGGTGGAGAGATACGGCAAGAAGGCATAACGCATCCGACTGGACCCCCGCATATTTCACGGAAACGGAATTACGGTGACCCCGTTACTTGACAAACGGCCTCGCCCTCCCCGCCCAGACAATTGCACGGGGCAAAGAAACGGTAACGAGCAATAGTAGATACCGGTAACAAGCAGCATTCGTCATCGTTTATGAATCGCGCGGCGCATTGTCCGTGCCTGGTTATTTTTCTGCCAGCGTCACGAATCGGACGCGACGATCGGGTTCCCCCGTTGTGTCCGCGGCGGGCAGCGACGGGGGACCGGCTGGAAATGCCTGTAATAGAGGGTGGCTACCATCACGATCCTTATCCGTGGCGGGCGCATCGAAGAAAGCACGCGACAGATATATTGCCAGCGTCCATTTCGATCCGCCGATACGAGCGCATTTGACAAATGGCTGGTCGCGGGGTATTCTTCAGGGCGCGTTGGCTACCGCTCGGTATCAACGACAATAGCGGAATTGTTTTTCACGACAGGCACCCTTCGTTCCTGTAAACACATCCTGACTAACGTTTCAACAGGGATGGAGAGTCTTGCAGGGGACGTTCCACGAAGAATAATAGTATCGGGTAGTTTGGAAGGCCAATTATTTGCGATCCTTTAATGGCGATACTTGAGGATGGAAGTCTGCAGGTTGTCAGCAAAGCATGCAAAGCTCCATGAAAATCTAATATTTGAGAAATGCTCCCCCGTCGGGCGAGGGTCGTTGGGCCATCGACGAGACTCGATCGAGGGGGAGGGATTGCGAGCTCGACCGTGAAAATTACGAGACGTTATAGAAAATTTGATCGTCCGTCTGCTCGATCCTTCTCGCACGAAGGGGACGAATTAACTTTCCGGCACCCCCCGGCGTGGACCCGGGGCCACCCCTCTCGGCAACCCTTTGGTTTTCAGCAATCTCCGAGGGCGACCCGCCACGTTCTGATTACAATTTTATTTCCCGCCCCTGCTGTCTTCGTTCGATTGCCCTCGCCAATCGAGCGTCCCGTTGTTTCATGGAACGGATTTTTTTCGCGCTGATGCGATTAGCAGATTCCTTCCGACGTACTGAACTTCGAGAACTGAATAGAAAGCTTCTATTTCCGAAAAGTCACATCGCGACGTTCCGAAACTTCGCCGACCGCGGAACAAAAAGTGCTTTGGCAGCGCGCTGACAAATACCGCGGAAAGCCGATATCAAGTATTTTCCAGCGAGCCGCGGAAAGTGCAGTGAATTACCGCCCATCTCATCATTTCAATCGACAGATTTATTTGCCGGAGCGTCGGCCGAACAAAGCCAGCCGACTAACGGCTGGTAAAAAGCGCGCCGCTGGTGTGTATCCACTCGGTGTCGGGCGATGAAAAAAAAAAAAAAATCAAGATCTCCCAGCGACAACGGGGACACGTTAAATCACGTTCGGGTGTGCACGAATGCGACGCAGCTGCAGCGGGGCTAAATCGATCGGAAAGCAAAATCGGGGCGGCTTCCGGCCGCCGCTCGGGGCAGCCGAGCGTCTCTGCAGTTCCGTCCGCGCGAAAACCGCCTTATAATAAGATCACCGTTACGAAATAATTGCACGTTCGGCTCCGTAATGCACCCACCCTTCCCGGCGCCTCACTCCGTGGCTCTTTGTTCGCGCCGGGCTGTCCGAGGAAAGGCGAAAAGCGGCGGGGTGACACCGAAAGTGAAAGCAGAAGGAACGTCTCGGGAGTATCGAAGTCTTAACCACCCCTCTTCATCGTCCAACGCCCACGCTGTCGCCGTCCCCGGCGCTCCATCCCCGCGGTCTCGAGTTACCCGAGACACAGGAGACCGTCTAGCTCCCGTCTGCTCTAGCCTCTCGCCGAGTTTTTCTTTTCTCTGGCGGGCTGGAATGTTTAATGCACCGTCGCCGACCAATTACATCGTTACACGGCCTCCGGGATCCGCGGCATGCGGTTTCCAGGCGGCGCGTGTGCGCCTGTAGTTCACCGCTATCGAGTGTTCCCAGGCAGTCGCGAGTTAATTGGGCGGTTCGTTTACTGGTAAACGCTCTAGCTTGGGCGATTAGCGACTGTGCGCAAGACGCGGGGTGTTCTGGAGAGGAAGCGTGGATGGGGTCAGATTGGGAATGGTAAAAAGCCTCGGGGTGTTGCAATTTCAAGTGGAGTGGACAGCGGTACGGATACAGCTGCGGTAGGTATACAGGGATTTTGGATAGGGGAGGAAACATTGGATGGAGGAGTTGAGATGGAGAACGGAGGTTACAGTTAGGGGGCTGAGAGGTTGCGAATGGGGGAACAAGAGTGTGGGTAATTACCGTCGAAGGTATAGGAAACACAGAGAATAATTAGATGAATGCAAAGTGGATGTGAGTCTAGACCTTGACGCGACAGCAGCTTAATATTTGGAGAACCGCGATCTCTTAAAAAGAGGAGGCTAATGCCGGGAGACAAAGCGACAGGAGGGCCCCTTCAGACCTCTCGAGGAAGCGACAAATTTTACCGCTACAGTCCACTTTATCTCAAGCACGATCGCTCCCCCGAAGATCTTAATTACCGTGAAACGCACAGTCATCGCGTCGGGCCTGGCTCCGGCGACGTCCACTCACCTGTCCCGTGCTCCTTCGCACGCGGAGACGATTAAAGAAACGGTAGCGAGGCGCTTCCTTGCGGAAGGCCATTGTGCCGGGTCCGCGCCAACCAGGGCCCACGAAGACACCTGTGCCTCCGGAGGAACGTGTTTCGCCCCTGGTGTCAGTGATGCCAGAATCGCGGGACGTGGGACAAATGCCCCCACCGCGACCTACAGTCGTCCTCCACTTTTCTCCCATCGCACTGCACGCGAGCATCCCAACTTCTGTCCGTATGCGTTGCCCGTACGGCTTCAACAACCCACATTGCCGAAACCCGAGAGTATGACTCGCAATCGAAAGGTCGGAAGTTCAAATCCTAGTGCGGGGGTTTTACTTTTTTTTTTTAATTATTCACCAATTTCGCATTCTAGCTTCTCAACTGTATAAAAACTTGAAAATTATTGTTTAAAGTATTGTTTTACGATATAATTATAATTATAATATAATTTCAATTGTGTTTATTTCTGTTTATGAAGAATTAAAAAAGGTGCTTTGCAAATTAATAATTTTCAAGTTTTTATCTTACTGAGGGGTCGGAAAGCGAAATTAAAGAGCACACGAGTGAAATTAAAGAATAATTGAAAAAAAAAAGTAAAACTGCCGCACTGGGATTTGAACTGCCGTCCTCCTGATTGCGATTCATACGCTCGGGTTTCAGCAAGGTGGATTGCTGGAGGAGAGAGTCGTACAGGCAACACACAGCGTACAGAAGTAGAGACACGCTTGTGTGCAGTGCGATGATAGCAAAGTGGGGGATGCCGGTGGGTCACGGCGGGGGTAAGCATTTGTCCCACGTCCCACGACTCTGGCGTCGCTGCCTGGTGTTGATCGCGGCTCGCGGCGCTCCTCGTGGCATTGTCGAATGCGCCGCACACGCGTTCCTGCGCTCGACCGTGAAACGCCTGGAACCGCGCGCAGGTGCGCCGCCAGCGCATGCAGATGCGCCGGGACGAGCACGCGAGGGTTAATTGAAGTAACAGTTAGACTACTGGATCATTCAATTAAGCGAATGCCGAACGAGTCGCGCGACGCCGCGGCGTCTGCGTCATTTCGATCTAATTACGACACCGAGCTAAGTGGCTGAGTGGATCCGCTTAACGTTTCGCTGAACGCCGGCGAATTTCCGCGACTGGCGTCTCTTTCAACTGCGCCGAGATAATACCCGTTGCTGTTTTCACGGGGACACGGTAAATGGAGAGTTAAAGGAGCGAGAATTGTAATTGGCCCTCGCGGGGGTTGCTCGGGGATTGAGTTCAGGGGTACGGCCCAGCCTCGATTACTCATTCGAACTCGGTATTTCAAATTGCTGGATTAAAAAGGACTACGTAGCCACTGTAACATCTACAGGCGAAAGCAGACACTCGTTCCGTTCCCCGATCAGAGCAGACGCGAGCCCTCCGGGTTCTTAACAAGTTTATACAAAACTCGATAGTGTTGGTGCTTCCTGTTTCGCCGGAGAAGGGCTTGTTTCCTGTAGTTTGATCGCTCCCTTCGCCGGCCTCCTCCAACCCCATTTAAAATCGTTGTCTGAAACGAGCCCTCTGCCACGATAATTTGATTGCTACGCCATCCAGGCCAGACCTTAGCCAGAATTCGTAATCGCAGCTGCGAGAGCGTAACCATCCGATCGTCTGCCCCGCACCGCGCCAAACCACCCCCACGGATCACCAAAAATACTCGCATCTCCTTGCCCTGTGCACCACGAAATCCTCTACGAACCTTCCAGCGAACAACCAAAGTCGTTGATCACTGGCCCCGATGAAGTCTCGTTTAATCGCGAGATTAATGTTAAGGGGTGGGACAGGGGGAGGGCAATTGAAAGCACGCTTCCGCCTTGATTTCGCCTCGTTAAGCTCGAGAGGAGGCGAACAATCGCGGTGTGCACGTGCAACGGGTGTCGTAAAGTCGCCCGTTTGTATGCGCTAATAATCATAATTCGCAAGGACGTCTAGCCGGTGCGGCGCTGGAACGACCGCTGCCGCTTGTAATTTGAGTGACAACTGACGTCGTCTGCGGCGTTAAACGGTCGTCCGCGGTGCCGCGACGACGGCGACCCAATCTCGCCCGGGCCGAGGAACTTTTTACGACAGCGGGAGGTCACGAGACGGCGGGTCGTGCTCTCTGCGAATTACAGCAGAAACGGTGGCTTTCTTCCAGACATTTTTCTCGGCCCCCCCCCCCCCCCTGGCGGCGCTGCGGAATGAATCACCATTCCCTTGCTCTCGCGGAACAGGAATCCAACATCGCGCCTCATCTCTCTTATTTACAGATGCATTTGCGTAAATTTCCCAGCCCCCCGTTTCGCCAGCCGCAGTTCCGCGTTTCGGTGTTACTCGGAGACCCCCTTGTGTCTCCTTGTAATCCTCGAGGATTCCTCGGCGTGTTCGCCGCGCGTTTCCTCAGAACCGTCGACATCGCGAGGACGGAAAAGGGAAACTGTTTGACGTTGACGCGAGTTGAAGCGCAAAGGGGGCCGTCTCATTTTTGTTATGGTCCGAATCGATCGAAGCGTCCCCAGGAAACAAACGGACCCTAATGAAGCTACTCCGGTCGATAAAAAGAACTTGTACAGAGGTGACATCTCCCTGTACTCTGGGTAGATAAATTTTTCACGCATAGTTGCCACATGTTCTGTTCTCTGCCGTGCTGTTGCCACAGGGTTCTATCTTTTTATCGAGAAGTCTTGAAATACAGCTTGTATAGCTTGCGCGAGCGTACGCACACCCTTCAAGGCCCAGTGAGATTTCCCCCTTAACCATCTTATTATTTTCCGCGCCCTAGACAAAGCGCGAAGCAACCTTCTGCCGTGCTTCCTTCGCGCGGGTCTTTCTTTTAGTAAATAATAAAAGCGGTGTCCGCAGAAAGGGAGATAAAGGGAGACAAAGCGGAGGACGGCTAACCCCCTATTAATATCCATCAGTCCCATAACGGGCGTCGGCGTGCCCGTAACGTCTTCGCGCGAGATTACTCCGGCGGGCGGGCTTCATTTGTTTCAGTCGCGTTTCACGCAACCGCGGAACAATCTCGCCCGCCTTGGCGAGAAATTTTTTACGCCGCCAGCAGCGTCTACGAGGTGGGAAAGGAGCCGGGCGCTGGTGCGAAGAGGAGAGGAGCGGGACGGGCGTCACAGCGTGTTTTATTTACCGAGCGGAGAAGCCTAGACGTTGGCGCTATACCCAGCGGGTGCGCGACGACGCCCCAGCCCTGTCTTCCAGCTCGTGTACAAGCGCGGCATCCACACGAGGATCATCCAGGCCGCGTTTACGACAGAACCCGCCACGTAGACACTGTCGCGGGCGTCTGCAGGAGGCGTGTGCACCGGGAAAGTGGTGGTGGACCAAAGTAAACGCGACATCCAGGTCAGACAGTCTGCCTTCGTCGTGGACGACTTCAGCGTCGCCGCACGTATCGGGGAATCGTGTTTTATCTGCACGCGCTCGCTTCCGAAGCAGAATCGCTCGGGTCTTGCGGCGGGGAAAGGCGAGCGAGGCTCGGGTGCTCCGAGCTTTCGGGGGTAGTCGAAACGTTCGAGTCACTGGAACTCTTATTTGAGTCGCTAATTGTAAGCGTGGGCTTTGCGGGTAAGAATCGAGCGGTTCGGTGGAAAAGGGGCGCATGTCACGTCAGTGGCGCACTCGGGATTTAATCTTGGGGGGAGCCGAGTTGAACGGATCAAAATATTCGTTACGCATTAGGTGATTATAAAAATTTATTTAAAGAATAAAATACAGTTTTCTTTTTACAAAGCCCATTCCTTTGGGGTGCTTGGTCTCTTGATTGAAATTTCTTGAGGAAATTATATTCCCTAAAACTGGTTTTCCTTTAAGTTTATAGTATATCGTGGCGTGTGCCTGTTTTCCACTGTGCCCCACAATTGATAAGGGTGAAGAAGAAGTTTCTAGCGACCTCAGCTCTGCTCACGAAAACTGTACTGATGTGTGAGAGGTGAAATTTGTCTTAGGTGGAAGGTAGAGGCAGTTGAACCCTTCGAGCACTTGGATTGATCTGTTTGAAGCCGATGCTGCGAGCTGAAACTTTGTACAGCTGTTTGGCAACGCTCGTTTGACTTGTCGACTCGAAGTTCCGTATATTTTTAGGGTTTCTGTCGACACGAGAGAGGGGAAGTTCCGGGCAGCGTCGAATTTGGGGTGCTTGAAAGTTGCAGTGAAAATGTGAACGCACCCTTAAGCTTTCAGGGGGAGAAATCGCCTGGGCGTAGGTTCGTTGGACTTTCCCGAGAATTTGCACAGCAGGATAAAAGAATCGTAAGGTGCAGACCGGAACACTCGGGCCGTATAAAACACAGCTAAACAGTTCTTGCGCCGGGGACGATAAAACGTAACTCACACGACACCAGGAAGGTAGTAATTGTTCTCTGCGTTTCTTCGGGCTGGGGCAGCTCCTTTGAAATTTCCATCGCGAACACGCGACCGCGGAAGAAAATTGTTTTTCTCGCGGAACGACCAACTCCTGGAAACGTCCCGATAGTGTCTTCAAGTTCTTCAAAAACATTAACAGCCACATTCCACGCTTCAACTTCTGCTGAGTGGAATTCCACATTCGGGAATTCGGAAGGCATTTTACTAATTTATATTTGTTTAGGCTGTTGAAATTTGATCTTTTAATTCGCACACCCCGCCTCCACACTAGGGAAAAATTTTCTCCGCGGACCCTGACAAACACGCATCTAAATCGAGAAACTAAATAGCTACGACATCGCAGAGACATTGAAAGCACGTTCAAACAGAAAGCGACTTATACTAGCCTAAAGCAGAATGAAACGCAGGGTTGATCAGATCACTTGGTTCCCCTGAACCGTCTCCACTACTTTTCGCCGTGAAAGCCAACCAGCAAAGTGGGCCCACCGTAAAAAGAAGCATCCAGCACGACGGCGAGGCGGTAAAGCGTCGTTTACAGCCGCTTCTCGCGGCACGGAATCTTTTCGTGACTCGTTTCCCTTGATTAAAGGAATAATCCCCGGAGGGTAAGGAGCACGGAGCCCGATCGTACCGTGTCTCGTTCCACGGGGGGCCCTTTAGCGCGGCTCGCTGGAGGCCACGGGGACGTCGAGGGGCTGGTGGTGGAAAAGTTTTCACGGAAACGAAACGGGCAGAGGGAAAAAAGAAAGGGGACGAACAGATAGCGAGCAGACGGGCGCGGTCGTGCTGGACGGCATTTTAATAGGTTCGCGGGGTTCGAGCGAAAAAGTTGCAAAACAAAATAAATCGGCGTCGCGACAGGTCGGCCCACGCTCCTCTCTCGGCCCTCGCCCCTATGCCAGTTTCCACTCCCCCCTCTCTCTCTCTCTCTCTTCCCCTGCCACCTTCTCACCCTCGTCTCCTCTGCCCCTTTTTCCGTTCCCCGCCACGGTTACGGGTCATGCATATTCACGTGTGGCATTCGTACGCACAGAATTAAGCGGCCGGGGAATTAAAGCGGTTTTCGGCGAGAGCAAGTCCAGGAGGCTTCTGCCCCGTCCCCGCGCCCCCTGCCCGCGTCTCCAGGTGATTACGCGGGGATTTTTCGAGGGACATTTGTATGGTGGCGCCGGTAAGTGCAGCTGCGAGAGGAGGCTCTCGGGGCTGCGCGTCTATTCGAGTTACATTATTCCACGGGGCGGAATTGGACCTTTCGTCTGCCGCTCGGACACCGCTGACGGCGTTCGGGTTCCTTCAATGGCGGCCACGCTTCACCCTGTCCACTGCGTCTCTGCTATCCCCGAAAGCTGCGTCGACGTTGAGCGAAGAGCTCTGCTTCGAACCTCACGGTGCGAATCATACAGCACGCTCCGTTGCAGGAAGGTTCCTATGTCCGCCTCTATGGAACATTCCACCGCAACGCACATGGAACCTTTCTGCAAGCTTCATGGAACGTGCCGGATGTTTTCTAGCAATGGTCACGGAACGTTCCGGAGATTTTCTAGCAATGGTCCCGTAACTGTTCGCAGATTTTACAGCAATGTTGTTTCGGTAACATTTGTGTGGCATTGCAGAAAGGATAGAAAATGTAAGGGTAGTTGATTAATTATAATAAATATTGACAATTAAATATTCATATATTTTAATAAAAAACAATAGTATTGGCACTGTACAATAAATATTGACAATTAAATATTCGTATATTTTAATAAAAATAATCAATTTACTTACTCCTTGCTAATTTTACTATATGTTAATATAGTATTATAACACAATAAGACGTTCTTTGAACGTACGAAATTCTGGCTCAGACCCATAAAATAAAACATTGCTGGAATGTTCTAGGAAGGTTATTATGTCTGCCCCTGTGGAACGTTCCGCGGCAACCCCCACGGAACCTTCCCGCAAGCTTCGGGCAACGGAGTGTGCTGTACGGGGAGAGACGCGATCACGAATATCCAGCAATCTTCGCGCCGCGATCTTCGAGCACTCGTTAGAAATCTCATTGACGGATGCTCCAGCCGACAGCGTAATTTGTCGCGGCGCGCACGACCAGCCCCAACCAACTCCCTGTCACCGCCGTGCACGGTTCCTCGCGTACGGTTGATATTTACGTAGGAGAGCGGCGGGAAGAAGCGGGAGGAAGAAAGCGAGCCCCGGGGGGTTGGAGAGGACGAGAAATCGCCGAGAGGAAGACGAAGCGTCTGAAATAAGGCTCGAAACCTCAAACCTCCCGGAATCTCCGGCATCGTGCAAGTATCACGTCTGCCAGCCAGCCACCCCCTCTGCCCCATCCTGCTACCCCCTCAACCCTTCATCCTTTCACCCCTTTACCCCTGTACGTGTACGTGTGCGTGCCACAGTCGGCCACTCCTCCCCGCGCCGCTGCGGCGTCGCCGCCGTCGTTTTCATCTCTCCTTTCACCCTGCCTTCGTCTCACCGTGCACCACCGCCACCCCATCTCCCTTCCGCCCCCCGTCGCCCTCCTGCTGCTGCTGTCTCACCCTTCCATTCGACGGACCGCCCGTCTAGCCGCCCTTCCGAGCCCCCCGACGCTGCACCGCCACCCCCGATCGCGTCCCCACGAAACTCCTCGCCACTCCAGACGACAGCGGCTCTCTGGTAACGGGAGACTCCTTGAAACGTCGAACGAGCCCGTTACGAGACCGTTTTCTCGTAGATCGACGCCTGCCCCCGCTCTCTCTCTCTCGCTCTCTCTCTCTCTCTTTCTTTCTGTCTCTCTCTCTCTCCCTCTAGCGCCGTATCCTCCACGAATTGTGCAAGGTCGAGCCGAAGGAAGCCCGGGTTTCGCGAAATCGATCTTCCCGTTCCGCGGTGCACGAGGATCACTCGACTGGCGGCGGAATCGCTGGGGAAAGGCGAGCGGGGGGATCGATATGCCTTGACCTTTGATTCCCGGCTGGAAATATGTCTGCCTTTAGTGGAGGCTCTTTGGAAATGGGTAGTTTGAGTATTCCAAGCTGTGCGGGGCTTTGGGCGAGTGGAAGGGCTGGTTCGAAGAGGAAAATGAGGAATGTACCTATTCGTTTTAAGGCCGGCGGAACGGCTGCAAGTGAGGATGCTTGGGAGTAAGAATTGATTCACGATGATTTATGGGGCGCACCGCATGCCGATGCGGGACGACCGTGGATGGTGTTAAGCGGCAGCTCCCGACGCAGCAGATGCGGTTCGAGCGGTCTACCCTGTATAGCAAGGGTGAAGGAGGAGGGGACCGTCTAAACCTGCGACCGTGACATTGAAACGTTACGTCGGGCATCCCCCTTGCCGACGGCCGACGTATGGACAGGCAGAGGAATAGATCGAAATCTGCTTTCACGATCCTTCGTCCCTTCTCATGCGATTATCCTTTTTCTTTGATGACTCGGGGCCCAGACTCGTCCGCTGGCATTAAATATTCATCGGTAATAACATCCTCGTCACTACTGGAATATTACCGAAACGGTCGCAGGGCGGATCGTTTAGTGGTGTAGATTGAGCAACCCTTAATATCTGAGATTGAAACGTTTCAATGTTAATATTGTAAAGTAAGGAAGACTTTTAGCTTCCTCTCACAAACAAACTTTTCAACCGCTGATCACCGATTACAAAATCACCTTAAGGGGAGGTTCTGCATTAATTTTTGTTTCTTTCGTTCATTTGACTTTATGACAATTATTATATTAATCGTTTAATCAATTTTTCTTCTTTGTCTTTCCTTTTGTTTCATTTTTCGACGAGGAACATGTATAGGTCACTTTACCCCTCGATAAACTAACGCCCTTTTATAAAATTACTTATCAGAAGACAGTAGAGTAAAGGTAGGTAGGTGGCAGTGGCCAATGGTGATTGAGAATCAATTGTCAATCTTTGAATAATTTGTCCTGCGTGCGAAGAAGAATACACAGATCCTTCAGAAGACTGACGCCTGCGCAAATTACGAAGGGGGTAATGTTGCGTGCGATTACTGTTACCTTGATTAACACGAAATTAATTTTAAATTAATTTGCATGTTGGAAAATAAAACACTTTTGTGGAAATTTCACGTTCTTTTGCCCCACACGTCGGGTAAAAGTTCGCATTTGACGCTTTTTGGAAATATTTATTTTATATAAGTTGTGACAGGTAAATTTACACGAAGTCTCTGCCTATCGAATAATAAGGGATAGTAGTCATTTCTCACAAAATGATATGTGCTATCGGTGTAATATCAAGGATTTTAGGGAAGTCTAAACTTTAAGTGCGCACTCTTGCCCCACAATACTCTATCAATTTTGCACAAATAATACTGTGTTTAGTTTTATATATTATTTGTACTTTTTTATTTTATTTCTGAGTTTTATCCCCAAATATGTCATCATTCAGCGAGAAAGTTATTGAAAGAAATAAATAACATAAATGGAGTGTTCGAAAATCAGTGAACGGCTAAATTCTGAACATGGAAAACGAAATTATTATTATTTATTTTCCGTTAAAAGTAAAAATGATAATATGTTCCTAATTTTTGTATTATTACCTCAAAGTTCTTTTGCGCATTGTTTCCCTCGTTAAATTGACATTACCTATATCCACTTCCCAAAAATATGGCCATTATTTCCTAATTGGTCAATTGAGCGCTTACAGTAGAAATAGGTATATACATAGTGCCGATACGTTTAGTGTTAAAAATATTCCCAATATGTGCTCAGATGGACATAAGGGTTTAAAAGCAAGTATCATCCAAAACTCGCGGCCAAATAAGTTCTAAGTTTATCTCAAGGATATCACCTTCTTCCTCCATTACCCAAAATCGTGGAACGCAAATGAAAGTGTATACCTACATACGCAATTCCTATCGTTTGAGGAGAGTGGTCTCGAGACATCCCTGTTTGGCTACCGTTCTCGATGGAACTCGATATTCCAAAGCGCAAGGGTAGGTAGGTACCAGTGGAACGTGCATGTACAGCCGCGGCACCGGTCCCATGAAAGATTCAAGCGTCACGACGGTTCGCGAACGCTCGCTGCTTGCGGAGGTTTCCG
Source organism: Andrena cerasifolii (assembly GCF_050908995.1). NCBI lineage: Eukaryota > Metazoa > Arthropoda > Insecta > Hymenoptera > Andrenidae > Andrena > Andrena cerasifolii. Next base: position 7,992,732 of record NC_135133.1, read on the forward strand.
CGAAGCCAGGAACGACGGAACCGTGGAGGTTACGCATCTTCTCGGCGGATGGAGAGATCGAAGCCGACGGGCAGCCGAGGCGTTACGTCCCCGGGGCGGTTTCGACCGGACAAGATCGCGTTATACCCGCCGCTGTGATCGCGGGAATGTTCACTTTCGTATGCGAGAAGGGGGAGGAACAATGGCGCAAGCGGCATGCACGACCGCACAGACGGCCCTGCGGGAAATTGCATTGCACGCAACGGACAGACACGGAATCGTTGGCCCCCCTCCGCCCCCTCCCATCGCCGGCCGCCTTCTCTGTTCGGTTGTCTGTCGCGTCAGGGCCCCGATGTCCTCCTTCCTGCCCACTTACGACCGTCAACCGGCCACCTGTCCCTGCTGTATCCTGTCCGCCGGTCTGCCCGTGCCTCCATCCGTTCGCCAAGCACCCGACGCGACGCTTCACGCTTCCGGGAGAGCCAAGTGGCGACGCTTCTGCCCGGAGAACGCTCGTAAATGGAGGAGAATACGGAGTCGACGAATTTCCAAGGGGACTGCGAGCCTGATTCGACCAGGGACCATCAATTTGGGGGACCAGGAGACTGTGTGTAACGCGTTACGGAAGCCATTGTTAGGAACGATCAGCGCTTGATTGTCCTTGTCGCGCCTTTCTTCCCTACGTCCAGTTGGCGCGATTAAGGAAGCTTGCAACGGTGGGTGGAAGGTATACGTATAGCGAAGTTCCCGGGCCACGCTTAAGTGGCGTGCGAAAGTACAAACCGCCAAACGTGTTCCTCACCCCTCATTACGGGGTGTCATGGGCCTAAAAGGTCTGCTGGAATTTCGGGGAAGAACGTGGCCTGCGAGGATGGCGAAGGATAGGTGTCAGTGTGAATCCATTGTATATACCCAAGTCGCCAAGGTGGGATTTGTTGAAAGACCAATCGATCGTCGGTTGAACCCGTTGCTTAGCGTCTCTTTGTGCAGGATTCTCGTGTTTCTATTTCTCCTTAGATGGCGAAGACAAGCGCGACAGCTTCGGGAGCCAAGTCACCTCCTCCGAGGCGCTTCCGCGTGGCCGTCGATGAGGATGGTGTTCGGTGGCGGCTGATACCGAGTATCGGGACAGCTTTAACGAGGAAAAAGACATCTCCTTCTATAGGGTGGAAGACGAGAGAAGCCCCGTAAGGCGATGGCAAACGGCGAGCAGCCAGTGGGACTTGCCTATAAGGAGGCAAAGAGGATGGCAGACGCCCGCTCGTCTAGACCCGCTTCGACTCTCAACTCTCAGCTCTCTGCAGTCACTCGATAAAAAACAGTCCGCCGCTTTCCTGGCCGTCCGATCCATTGGCGTACACTGCTGGGGGATTGTCCCTCCTGTACCTAACTCGTTTTCCACCCCCTCCCGCCGCGACTGTTTCAGCGACGTCAATGGGGTGGAACTCTTGACTGTACTCGCTTTGTGACTACAACCACGCTCGATTGTCGTTGCTACTTTTGCTTCGCGTATGCAGAAAGGGAGCGCGATCTAGTGGAAACGGCGCGGAAGAATCGTTCCGGTGTTATCGAGCGCACGGATGTCACACCTGAGGGTCCCGGGGGTAAATGAATGCAACGCAAGTGGAAGAAATCGTAAGTCAAGAACCTGGGGATGCGGCGCTCTATGCAGCCTTTGGGCACCTTGGTACATCGCGAAGATCGCTCACAGACAGCCGTGACAGCTCGCTCGATTCACCACAAAGCACAAGCGCCTTACTACCCCCAAAGTAAACGGGCGTTTCTGCCCACACGACTCCCCGGCGCAGCGACAAAATACGCCACTCGATCATACCTCGGGGCACGTCACTATATTTCTTCCACCCCCCCCCCACCCCTGCCCTACCGCGAGATGGCTCTCCCGCCGCACAGTGGTACGTAATGACATTTTTTGTTCAAATCACCCCACAGGTCGTAATTCATCAGAAAACTTGACGCTGTTTTTTTTTAATTCTTCGCAATTAAATTCTCTGTACTAGCGAATTATACAGCACTTTTCGAAGATCAGTACCTGTGCGCTTTTTGGCCGCCTGTTCCGAATTTAAAGTCAGATTTTCGGAATTGAAGGTGGTGAATCTAATATGTTAAAATTTCAGAAAATGGCTTATTCGGAAGAAACATAGTGCGTCTAGATTTTCGGGGACGCTGATTAAGAGTATGAGGTAATTATTATAAAGATCAATTTCTTTATTCGTACCACAAACTTTAATACTGTAGATCAAATTGGTAAGTAAAGTTTTCTGAAAAATTACGACCTGTAGGGTGATTTGAATAAAAAATGTCATTATGTACCACTGTGCGCCGGAAGCGGACATGAATTATGAATCGGTACAATTGCGGGCAGGGAGAGGGGCGCCGTGCATTTGGCTAATCGCGGACGGTTTCGCGCGCCCGCAAACCGCCAGATGGGATTCGAACTCGCAAGGCGCAGACGGCCAGCCCACTCGCCGCGACATCCTTTTTCGCCTGACGCACAGTGGGGAGATTTTGCGATTTTATGGCCAAAACTACAGCAATGAAATTTTTGAGTTTTACAAATGTCAATTGAAGAACTATGTCCATTTTATGTAATGAAAATTGATTCTTATATGAAAAGGTTATTTCTAAAACACCACTTTAAAAATTGTATAAATTACGTATTAAAAACCGAAACATAATTATTTTGAGGACAAAAACGATATCTTACGCACCACCAGGAATTCAATCCATGCCTTGAAATTCTTTTCAGATCTTTGGATAACACAATATAAGTGTTTGAAGCAACTTGAAAACATTTGCGAGTCTACACGAGCTTTGTATTAAAACATTAAAACAATAAAATCGGTGGGCATTTGATACTCATATTAGTTCTTCAATCGACATTTGCATTTATTTTGTCGAATTGAAAAATTTATTTTCGTGGTTTCGGCCATAGAATCGCGAAATTTCCCCACTGTGTGACGCACGTAATCGTGACACGCGCGGGCCCCGTCGTCGACGCAGGTGCAGCCGAGCGGACGTGCACCGCGTGACCTTTAGGAAAAGGCCACCCTGGTCGCTACCGCGCCAGGTGCAGTCTCTCCGAGCCCCGGCGGTGTCGATCGTTTCCCAGCTCGCGACGCCAATGCAGAAATTACCCCCTGCGACCCCCTGGACCGTCTGAGCGGTGTCTAGCCAGCGCCCCCTACCTCGAGCCACCCGTAACCCTCGCCCCCGCTGCGACCCAGCGCGCCATCTCTCTCCCTTTCCCCTGCCACCTCTTTCTCTTCCCTTCTGCCTTCTCCTCTCCCGATCTCCTCCCTCCCGCCCCACCGCAGCCGACTGCCCCACCCATCCTCCCTTGCCCGTCTCCATCGCTCCTACCCCCGTCCCACGATCTCCGCCGACCTTCTCTCCCCGGCCGGCGGGGGTGCAGTCTAGCCAGTGACTATAGTCTTCGGGGCGAGGGACGTTATACTGTATACGGGGCGGGTTGCGCGCTACGGCAGACGGTAGTATAGACGGCCAGCCGAAAACCCATCGACGAGACGTTGTTGTTGGATCGGGGAGGAAAATTTTTGCCTTTCTCTCGTCGCGCTCGCGTCTACCTTCTCCCCTTCGCGGTGCTCTCGACTTACTTGGCCGGGCGACGCGGGGGGGATGTTGGCAGAGAGGAAGCGACCGAGAGGGTCGATTGACAGCCGCCTCTGCTGAAAGGAAGATCGCTCGTCTTCGATCGGCCTTACGTCGGGTTCGCGGTGGCAGCCACGAGGTTGGATTGTCTTGGTCGAACTCGCGCGGTAAAAATGCGCGGCCGTTGTCAGCTTCAGGGTTGCCCGGCTAAATTTACGATCGCCTTTCGTGCCGAGTAAGGTCGCTGCAGCAGATATAGCGAACTCGTAAATTAAATAAAGCGCAAAGGCGGCCGCGCGTTGGGTGCGCGGAGATAAAGGGAGCCAAGGCTCGCCGGGGGTGTAATCTCGCGTGACAGGATTGGATGGATAAGGATGTTTGGTAAGACTGGCGGTGTGTTGAATGGAGATATACGGGGTAGGACACTTTCAGTCTGGCCTGTAACGACGATTTAGCGTACGCCACTTGTGTATGATCGCAAGAGGTTTGCCGCTTTCCTCAATTATGCATGTGACGTGGTTCGTTGCAGTTTCGTTTGATTTTCTGACCGGGAATCCTGCACTAACGGCGCCCCGCTGAATAATAGAAGGCGGAGGACGAAGTCAAGGCTGGACTAGTGAATAATCAATAGCGCGTAGTCAGACAACGGACGTTATACACACCTACAGCTTTTTCGCGAAGTAGTTCCTGCAAGGACAACTGATTTTCCGTATCTTCCGTTACAACCCTCCACAATCTACTTCACAATCACAGTCATCTGATTGCGAAATAAATAGAAGTTTCTTAAAGCTAGATAGTTTGCGCTGGCATCGGTCCACTTAAAAAACAAAAGAAAAATGAAAAATTGAAAGAGTTATAGCGTTTGAAAGAAAAAGTAAGTTTCTTCCTTCGACAAATTTTTCACATTATTCTTCATATCGACGAAAAAAAGTATTATAAATTTTAAAAAAAATCATAAATTTCGGAGGCTGTTACAAAAGAATCTCCCTTAAAAGATTTTGAGGCCCGCTTATACAGGGTGATCACGCTTCAACGCAATGTACAATTGCTTAGGCATTTCCAATAATTTGACTAAAAAGTGTTTCCGAAGATTTTAAAATTCAGAAAATATCTACGGTGCCTTCTTTCTCCCGATGCCCTAAGCAGGTGCCTATTTTGCTTATCGATTAATCCAGCACTGACTGGAATCACATATATCCGCAACGAAACATGTGCATCTTCGAGATCCAACCAGGAAGACCTCAACTCCCAATTTCGCATGTTCCTAGCTCCGCGTTCAGGCACGCCCCCGACGCGCAAAGATAATCGCGTGTACACGGAGTGTAGGGCAGTGCGACGGCCACTGTCGGTGTTCCGACTGACTGGCGTAAATAATTCTTTCTGCCCGATGCGTACCGGCGATCACACGAGTGGTGCATTCCGAGGGGATCGAAGAACGCGCGCAAAAAGCTCCCCATCGCTTCCCAGACGCCCTTCGTTTCGCGTCGCGTGACTCAAGACGATTAGGTCTGTGCTTGGGAGCGCGGGAGTTTAGTCTCGCTTTGATTGGGGTAGGTCCCAAACGTATAGTCGACGACGTAATAAGCCAACCGCGAGGACCTTCTAGCAGAGCGTGGCAAGGTCAGTGATGGAGGGGGACGGTTGCGTTAATTAACGTCTTGCCGTTAAACCGTTCCGATAGATCCCCGGAGACCGTGAGCCCCCGATGACCGTCACAAAGCAACCCATAGAGGCGGCCGAGCGGCCGGAATCCCATCGGGGGAATCGATATTTTACGCCGTACCGGCGGAATATATTGCGTGCTATTAGTATCGCTATGTAGACAGTAAATAATTACTCAACACGATCGGTTAAATGAAAACCAATATCGGAGGGGCAGCCTTCGAGGTTACTAATTTCCCGTCGATCCGTTTAATCGCCGGACGTTTCGGAATGTATTTTCGATTATTCGGTATGAAACTGCATATTCGTGGCATATACTTCCGCAAAGGTTCTCGATCTTCGAAGATGGAGGGACCTGCAGTGATCTGAACTTGGAAAGGACCTTTGACAGTGGGGTGCAGTTGCGCCTTATTTTTTAAAACTTAACACAGCGTGGTTTAAGTTTCAGATGGATTCCCAGGTTTAATAATAATAATAATAGTTTATAGATGGAAATAAATTCCGAATGGCAATAGAGGCCTTAAGTATAAAGCGTTAACAACCCAGCTACATAAACGAATAAATGGATTTCTCCGCGATCGTGGCTTGCCAAATGGAAAATGAGCACAGGGCGAACGGTACAATGGGAATTCGAAGCTAGGACGCGGAGAAAGGTTGAAGAAGTATCCCCACTATCCGACGTCGACGGATTTCAAGATCGAGATTCCGTGTCCGCGGGTCCCCAGCCACCGCGGGCCAGATGGTTGCCGTAGGTTAGTGATCGATAAAAACTTATTTTTCCCGTGCGCGGTGCAGCGTCGAGGGACCCGAAGTGCATCGCTAGGCTCTATTATGGCGCGCAGCTGTACATTTCGTCGCTTGGCTCGAGTGGCGTTATCAAGGAAATCGTTTTGTTGCGTTCGTTGCCGCCGGAAGACCAATGGGGTGGAAGCGCGAGAAGAGGGGTCGTGCTCCAGCCAGTTATTGAAAAGCGCGGATGAAAAAAGGAGCGCGGCAGGAGGGGCGGCGAAACGCGCGCGAGAAAAGCACGAGTCCGCGAGAAAGGGAGCGCGATCGAGCGTCGCGTTGCAGGGCCTGACTCAGTTTCGACCCAGGGCCACGATCAACTTTTTCATTTTTCCGCGTCCGACGAAAACCCTCCCGCCGCGCGCCCTCTCGTATGATGTAACTCGCGCCGCATGCAATCGTGGAAAGGCGAGCGTCGTGCGTGCGTGCACGCGTTTCTGTCTCGTGAGTAGCCGTTCACGCGCGTCTCGCCATGCGAGTACGCACGCATGGTCGAAAACGCGCCGCCACCAGAAATAACCGCCGGTGAGTCAACTGGAGAGTCTAAATAGGAGGTACGCCGCATTTAGAGACCGCGTCTGGATTATATACGGTTCAACACGCAAAATAACCCAGAAAATACTGGCGGGCTGTCGAAGGGGTTCGATCGCGAGCGCCCCCCGTCGCGTTGTAATCGAGGGGACCAAGGGATGGTAGCGTGTATCGCGTTGGATAGAGATTTCGAATGCTGCAAGGGAGAGGATGCGTTAATTACATTAATTTTTTTTTTTTTTAAATTATATGGAAGGACCTTGGGATTGGACGAAGGTTTGTGTGTGAAGGGTAAGGGAAAAAGGAGGAATGTCCATTTTTCGTGGTTTTGAGATTTATAGTACATTTTGGTGGTGGCAACTTGGACTATTGAACTGTCGAATCACAAAGGGTTGTAAAGTTCAAATGCCTCCTTAAGATAACGATAAAGATTTGGTGTACTGGTTAAAAACAGGAAATGGACACTCTGCACTGGAACAAAGCACGGAATGTCCCCACTTTCTGCCTAAGCATAAGCTTCTGTCGTCAAGGTAAAATAAGAAATTATGATAAGGGAATGCAAATTCCCCATTCAGCAACTGAACGAAATGCGAATATTACTTGGTATTTTTATCGAATCATCAACATATAACAGCCCTTGGTTGAGTAATCTCAGAACCGTGAAAAAAGAGACGAAAGAGTACTAAAAAAAAGGAGAGTTCGAACTTCCTAATAGAGCGTACACAGAACTTCTGCTTATTTCAAAAGCAAAACACGAAGCCCCCATGATCTTCCTGCATAACAAATAAGTGAGAAATAAAATATCTGAAAATTAATAAAATGAGTGGCTTTCCTTGTTTTCATAATAATAGAAGTGGACATTTCTTATTTTGTATGAGTATGCTGCCCTGTTCAAACCAGAAAAAATATTAAAATAATATAAAACAATTATTATTTTTTCTGATGCCTAATTAGGGTATAATCTTCGTGTTACGTTATGAAGAATGCAGATAAATTCCTTGAACCTTGTTTCTTTACTGGTGGACTAAAGTATTAAAACTTAATTTTCTCGAGGAAGCTGTTTTGTGGCGTTCCCTATTTTCCCCTTACCCTTCATATGAGCTGGATAGCTGATAACGGAGGGAAGCTTTCGTACCGAAGAGATTTTTGTACACTCACTGCGAAGAATTTACCTAAATTTCCTACATATTCATTGACATTTGATGCTTTGTGCTTCCAAGTTGCGCCAGTGCGCATCTTTTGTCACGGAGAAACAGAAAGGGGCGAGCTACAATAGGGATGTTTTATTCATCCGTTAATTGACAATTAAGATACATACATCCCGCGGGCCGCGCGTAAAAGCTGTGAAATCGAGTAGGTGCTTTCAAGCATCCGCGATTCCATTCTCAGCGTCTTCGCTCGCTCGTTAAACACGCGGCTCGCAGCCACCCCCTGGAGTGTTACTTGATTTTGTAGCGAGCGTAATAAATAAATATACAAATGCAGGCAGGAGAACGGTGAGGGGCGTGTGAGGTGAAAGTAAAGGGGTAGCGGAACAGAGGGATATAAAAGCTATCGTTGCTTGCGCTTGTAATTCAAATTTTCCCTTCCCCGCCCCGCAGGAGGAGGTTGCAAGATGCTTCCACGCCGGCGGAATGAAACAGTGCTCGTAATTAGCAGCTCGCGCGCGCGCGCGAGCTGCAATCGTTTTTGAAGCGGCGCGCAAAGAGCGGGGCGTTTTATTCGCCGTTGCAAAACCGTTTACCACGCGAAAGTGTTTTCACAAGTAGCTAACACCTCGCCCGCCGACGTAAAATAAAAAGGAATCGTCGTCCCCGCTGTGATGCCACGTGAAAGCGAGTGTAATGGTATGTCAAAGAAGTTAATACCGACGATGAATCGTGACGAGTACCTTTACTTCGCTGACGCGCGAAGATCGCCGAGCGCGATTGAATTTGGAAAGAGAGGTGCGGATTGGTATAGAACTAACCAAAAGTTAGACTTAGCTAGGAAGTCGTACACTGAGATTCTCTCAAAGGGTTCTGAAGTATCAGTAAGAGCTATACTACTGAACAGCTAGGGTTTGACCCAGCACGGTGTCTTAACAGAATGCGAATCATTGTCTAGGGACATTTTTCAGTGAAATATGCTTAAGGGGGTATACCCTTTTGAACCCTCGGAAAATGTATACATTTTGTGGATTTTTTTACAAGTCAACGGTTTGATGCAGATTTCCCGTTTTTTAACTATGTTTACATAGTATTATGAACTACTTATAAAAAAAGTTTCAGTTAAAAAACTATTGTTTTTCGGAAGTTACGGATACATGTCCGGAAGTCTCTCGATTTTAGACGGTTAAACGGTGGCCCTAAAAACTCGCGCTACGTTCAACCAATTTACTTCAAATTTTGCATGCAGAATCATAATAACATTCCACATCGTCCAACGAAGGCGATTTTGAAAATTTTGAAAAATAAAGAAATGGTGAGAGATCAAATGTAAAGTTAAATTTTGCTAAGAGAAAAATCCACCTTCTTCCTTTATAAATAATAAACGGGGAATCGAAATAAAAAAAGCCTTCGTTGGACGATGCGGAATGTTATTATGATTCTGCATGCAAAATTTGAAGTAAATTGGTTGAACGTAGCGCGAGTTTTTAGGGCCACCGTTTAGCCGTCTAAAATCGAGAGACTTTCGGACATGTATCCGTAACTTCCGAAAAACAATAGTTTCTTAACTGAAACTTTCTTTATAAGTAGTTCATAATACTATGTAAACATAGTTAAAAAACGGGAAATCTGCATCAAACCGTTGACTTGTAAAAAAATCCACAAAATGTATACATTTTCCGAGGGTTCAAACGGGTATACCCCCTTAAGTTATACACAGACTTCAGACTTGGAAACGTAAGAAGTGAGCGCATCGATGTACATGAAACGTTTTTTGAAACAACTGCTAGATGGAGCTCACCATTCAAATCCTCCGGTAACTCTGGATCAGCGCAAGGCTGACGCGTCACGACGGTTCGATGCAGCGAGTCGCTACGTGCTTATACCTACGCGGAGTGGTACGAATCTCTACGCATTTCACGGACACGATCCCGATATCCGCGAGCACGGAGATTACGAGCCACCTCCGGCGTCCCGAGCGCGAATATAAATATATACAGGGTTAGGCGCTGGTGTGTCTCCCGCACGCCTAACCCTCGCGAGGCTGACCGGCACGTGTCCCGACACGGCGCGGTTAGTCTCGAGCGCAAGGTTGAAAGGCAAACAGGAACGAGTGACGAAGAGAAGGCAAGGGAATAAAGGGGGAGGGCTAGAATTATACGTACCCTGAGGAAAACTCAATTCGCGGCCACTTTGACGCACCCTCCATCTGGGTGGATCGTTGGATACGCGCTGATACAAATCCACAAGGTACGGTTCCTTCTTCCTCCATCCACTCGTTCTCTTTGCCCCTGTCTCTGTCTCCCGAGCGCGCCACCGTATCCGTTCGTCCTTCTCTCCGCTCCATGTACACACCGGGAGTGCACGTGCGGATACCCGGTTCTGTACCACACGCACAGGAGCATACAAGCAGGCGTGCATGCACACGCTCGCAGGGAGCGCACTCGCAGACACGTGCGTGGACCGGCAACAATTCCTAACCAAAAAGCCGGAGTCACCGCTTCCCTCCCGCCCTTTCCCCTCACGCCGGAGTGTCTGGCTGCGACCGTCATCGGAGCGGTATCGGGATGCGGGGAGGTAAGAGGAGGGAGAACAGCCGGCACCCACGGCCGGGGGGCGGCAGAGGGGTACGGGGATAGAAACCGACAGCGGCTCAGGGGGGAGGCTACGTACTCGTGACGTTGCGTCTAGACGCCCCCTCCACCTCAACCCCGAAACGACGTCCACACAACGAGCGCGCCGAGCCAGCGCCGCGGAGCCGAGCTCGGCCATCTCCGTGCCTCGCCGGCCGCCGTCGTGGAATCCCGGTGGTGCGCACGTGGGCCGGTAGATGTCGCCGCCGTAGGCTGCACCATGCCCAAGCTACCGCGGATTTTCAAAGAACGCGCGCTTTTTCGTAGCGAACGTTGAATCGGGAGTGAAGCGTCGGTTGGCTTTCATGCACCTCGCGAGTGATTTTCGTGGTTAATTAACGCCAGTGACCGGTGAGATACGAGGGGACAGCGATCCCTGGCATCCCGTGGATAAACGGCCGACTGAAAAGAGGACCTGTACGCTTCGGAGAGCTGAGAGAAGTTGGACTGCTAACCTCTGTGTTCTGGAGCCAAAGGGGCGACGATCGGTAAGGTTACAATTCTTGTTCGAACGTTACGGAGCACGTAAGTCGGGGCCTCCCGTTCGCCTCGGGCTAATTTCAATACGTTTATCGCGTTATCGTGATCCGCAAAGTGATTCACCGAGTAAACCGATGGTTTATCGGTGGAGCACGGGTCTCGCGCGTCAGACAGGTTAAGGCAGGGGATTTAACGGCGGCGTGTCCTTAACGTTTGCGTTCTTACGCATGCGTTTAAATTAGGAATGGCATTTAAGGCCATTCGTGAACTTTATTATCGTTTAATCGCCGCGGCGTGCACACGCACACGAGCACGCACCTTTAATCGCGTGCACCCGTGCCGTGCGTATGTGAGCCAGCCGCGCTCGCTCGCGTATGCATGTGTAATCGTGCATGCATATGCATGTACGTGAAGGGAGACACCGGAGTAGATGTGCATCGTTGAATTTTTATGGACTGAGGGGAGCGATGCGAGACAGACGTTTCGTGGCCTTGAAGATCCGCGAGCAGCGATAGGGGCACAGTTCTTTTGTGGAAAATAATTTTAGTCGGTTCAACCGACGTTTCCACCGAGGAGCGTGCGCTCGCGCGAGTTAATTAAATTTTTACGGATCGGCTAGCCCGCTTGACGCGGCGAACAGAGAGCCCTCCCCTCCCCCCCCCCCCTCGACTTCTAAATACCTTTTAATAAGTTTAAGACCGAACTTCTTAACGGGCAACTTCGCCGAGGGAGCTTTATAAAGCGAACTTGGGGCTAAACGATCCTTTCCGTCCGCGGAAGCTGAAAGCAAACACCGCTTGACCGATGACGATTGTTAGTTGTCCCCGAGTTTGAACGTTCCTTGGGCAACTCGTGCTTTGAATTGCTTGAACCGCTCATTTCTGATGCGGGTAAATTGAAAGATCGTACGATAGTATAATCATTATAGGGCGATTCAATGGTGGCACCTAGAAATTTATTCAGACGAGTCCCGCATCTTGGAATTAACAGGATAGTGGTAATAAAAATAGGCTCACCTTTAATTAAGCAATTTTGAGTTCCAGTAGGAACGCTTCAAGCATTGCAAAAAGTAGGATGTATATCTTTTGGGGGGTTCATTGCTGCTGGACAAGCATTGAGATCGTTAGCATTTGCATTCAAAATATCGTATGGATACATAAGTGTTGTAACGAACGAGCTGAAGCAATTATGCGATAAAGTAGTGCGCAGATTTTAAGCATAAACTAATATTTCCGATTTCGAAAGAATTGCAAAAGACTTTATTATGAAATTGAACTTTTCAAACTGTATTGCAGCTATTGATGGCAAGCATTTTCGAATATTGTCTCCACAAAATAGTGAACACCATACTTTGATGATAAAAAATATTAGGGGAAACTCGGGAAAAAAACGTGTACCTGGGTAAAACCTGGTCGTGCTATTATTTTTTAAATTGTCTTAAATTTTTCCGCGTCGTTTTAGCGACATACCTATTGTCGAGATGTGCGTTATTTCATCAGCAGAAGATGATCGTGTTACAAGCGTGCCTACTAAGGTGTGTTTTTGAAGGCTCTGACCTAATTTCCGATCATTAAGAAAATTCAAACACTCTTGACAGTGTTCAGGTAGATACTTTTTGGCGTGAATTAGTTTACCGTTCAAAAGTTTTTAAGCGACAGACAACTACACAAACACTTTCTGCTTTATATATCAAGATTTTTTTTATATATTATGTACGCATGTATGTTTCTCTTCTTATCGAATCATAATGCGTTTAAATCCATTCGAATGCATAATAATAATAATTAAAAAATCAATTTCACTTGTTAAAGGTAATTATTTTTTCGTACTGGATTTCCTGAGGAAATCAGATCGCCTATCGTTAATTAGAACAGCCGTCTCGATTCCCCTTACCGTGCACTTTGGACCCCATCTACCACCCATTCAAAATTGCAATCGTGTCCTCTTCTGTTAGCCTGAGCACACTCGTTGGGCAATAACAATTGAATCCATGCGCGCGAGGTTGCTGCACGTGTTTATGACGATCTCAGTCTGCGCTCGTAAAGAGTGGCTGGCCTCTAAAGGCCGAGGCATCCGACCGACCGTTGCCTCGTACTCTTTGCTTTAATAAATAAGACGAGGCCGATTGTATTCGCTTCGTCTCCGTCGCACTTTTCTCCCAACTTCCACGCGCCTCGGCAGATTCGCAGGCATGCAGCTCCGCATGCACAGTCTCGTTGTCTCTACCTGCGTCCCCTGATCTCTTTCTCTCTTATTCCCTTCTACTCTTCTGCTCCCTTTTTAACCGTACCCCCATAATTCAACCAGCAGTGCAGCTAGCTCCATCAGAGATCTAAAAAAAAAATCACCGCTACTTGACTCTTCGTGGCCACGCGGGTTTTTTTTCCCAAAACCGTGGAAAATGGCTCTTTTTCAACTACAAACTTCATCATATCAAAGTTTACATCTCTAGAAAAAGACTATTGGGCATAATTGTGCGAGTATTGCGAATGCAGAATCATCACTGAAAAGTGAAAAGATTCAGAAACACGAAAATGGTAACTGAAAAATGACGCTGGGGTGGAGTGAACCATGTGACCAATTTGTGATTATAAAAAGGCGTGGCCACCAAGGGTTGAAGCCTCTAATTTTGCCTGTTCCATTCACCCAAGTTCTCCAGATACTCCTCAAAAGTACCTCCCATTCAAAGCACTCGTGTCGTAAATTCCAGCTGAAAAACACCCCCAATTGATGGCTTATTTACTTCGCCGGAGGATGAATATTCCCAGGAGGAATCCGATTTTCGAATGGCCTGGCCACCTATCGGGGTATCCCAGCGACCGCCTAATAAAGGCTAGCAGAACAGGCTTTCCGTTAACGGAAAACCTGCCGCGTCCCCCGAGAAGGGTGCCGCGGAGGGCCCCGTTGCTCGCAAACAGAACTTACGCAAGCGAACTCGCACGAAATGCGGGCTCCTGCAGCAAACACGGGGGAAACTATTTAAAGGTCACGAATATATTTCGCGGCGGCGGTGCAGCTGCACGTCGGCCACGTAAAAATATGCGAGCGTTCCCTCGCTGGCTCGCCCGTTTTCGCGCCACTCGAACACCGCCTGTCCCTGCGTATTGTCTCTAGCCGATGTTTACGTCTGCGCCAGGAGCTCGGTTAAATGCAATGCTAACGTTCGCTCGAATGCACGGGCCACTTGATGAAACTGCACATCGGGATTTACTTTAGAATCTTCAGTATTGCGGTAGAATTGGGAACTGCTCCGAGACTTTGAAAATTAAAGATTTGGGGGAATTGAGGTCGGGTCGAATTTTCGGAAGTCTCAGCTGTTTTATTGTTTCTCGATATGCGATCGAAGGATGTGCAAGTATCGTTCATGATCTGGAATGTCCGATGAAAGAAACTAGAGTTAGACAGCATGTACCAGAGGAATCTGCAACTGATTTTCCCTAAAGGGGATAAAAATATTTAAATATAAAACGTGTGGAATTTATTTCCTTTCCAATGTTAGATCTGTTCTTATTAGAGAGGCGGACATCCAGCATAGAATATTTTAAACGAGTGTACTTGCGGTAATAATCTTCTGAACCACTTTTCACCCTTTGCTCTCGACTCTGAAATCTTTATTTCAGTAATAAAAACCAAAGCAAGGTACAACGGTAATTGAAACCCGCCCAAAGATTAACATCGACTTCTTAAACTTCTCAAACTCCCCGCAATAAATCGAAATCGCGAATTTACATGTATGTACTCTGTTGGAATGTGTACAACGATAGACTGTTCCTAGAGTTAGAGTGTCAGGGACTTTAAGGACCCGGTAATTTATGAGTTTCCTTTCTTTCGCTACAGGAGACCCAAAAGAGGGTCTATTACTTTTATTCTATTACTTTTAGTTTAAGTTTTATACAGTTCTTATTATTATTGTTATATAAAAGTTACACGTTCGACTGTGTAACTTTTATTTTCTTGAATAAATAAACATTATATTCTAACATACTCGAAGCACTGAAATCGCAAAAACCATCGTGACGTTAAAACAAACGTATTTGGAGCAGCGTGGTCTCGCGCGACTCATCGGCAGAGCCGTCTACGGCGCTCCACTTTCAGGCTCCGTGCATCCATCAATGGGATCAATGGAAACAGAGCGAGAGGTGAGATGCGCACTCCATACGACCCTAAGCGTTGCTCGGGTGTTTATTTTCCCACGTTCTTCTTTTTTTTTTCGAGCCGATTGTCCGGCCGCTCGGAGGCTGTTTACTTTAACGCCCGACTGATTCGACGGCCCTCTCGATTCCGCTGACCACGCGTGCAGCGCGAGTGGAAGAGAAATAGGGAAGTGGGTCGAAGCATCCAGGCGATAAAGTAAACACGTTTCGAGCGTCCGAGCAAGGACGCTGCGAGGGAAAAACGTGCGAAGTAGCCGTGCCTCGCTTGGGGTCGTACGAAGCGTATATCTCACCTTTCATCGAGCCCCCATTGATCTCATTGTAGGACACCGAATCCGAAAACCGGCTGCTGCGTACAGGGGGCCGAGTATTTCTACTATTTAAACATTCATCGCTTCGCTGTATCTCTAATTACACCTTCGCGATAATTAACCCTTAACTGGTATACTGTTTTCTTCAAACGTAACTGTTATCTCGGGGTCGTGGCAGACCCCAAATAAAAAAGGACACGGAAATTTGTAAAGTCGACATTAGATCAACCTCTATGAATACCTATTTTGTTCGTAGGTAATGTATAAAATTGTTAGAATATAATGTTTATTTATTTAAGAAAATAAAAGTTACACAGTCGAACGTCAGTATAATAATAATAAGAACTGTATAAAACTTAAACTAAAAGTAGTAGAAAGAATACTGTCTTTAGCGCGATACAAGTTATCCGTTCAGAGGGTTCTCTCGGACTGAGAAGCGCAGGGGTCGAGAAGACCGTTTTCCCCTCTTTTGGGTCTCCTGTAGAGAAGGAAAGGAAAACTCACAAGTCACCAGGTCCCCAAAGTCCCTGACACTCCAACTCCAGGAAACAGTCCATCGTTGTACACGTTCCAACAAAAATAATAGATACGTAGAAAGTTAAATTATTACGATCAAATTAATTAGAAATTCAGTTTACAAACTTAGACAACCAAATATTTTGCAGCGAACCTTGCGTGCTTGGGGTCACGACTGAGCCCAGGATACCAGATAAGGGTTAAGTTAATGGAGCGTTGCAAGTATCAAACCGTAGCAAGGGGACGAAATAATTAAAAGTTTTTACGACACTTGCGGTCCCGATGTGGCAGCAGTTGAATATGCAACTCTCGCGAATTATCGCCAGCAACGCAGATCGCGGATCGTGCGCGTTACCTCGAAGAAGGTGCCGTATATGGGCCACGGCAGCGTTCGGCCGCAGAAATTTCGCGCGGGCAGCGACGAATTTCTGCGAAGCCTGTCGTCGGCGTGACGTCCGCTCGAGGAAAAGAATGCAGGACGCGGAGAAATCCGGGGAAGATTCCAGAGAACTGTAAGGAGAACGAGGACGGCGAGGAGCGGCCGGAGAGGGAGGCGGAATGGGAGAAGGTGGGAATGAGAGAGCGGGATAGATTCGCGCGGGGCGAGAAAGGAGAGGAAAAGAGAAACCGTCGCGGCGGGTTTCCACTGCTTGTCGACACGCCGGGATATGCTCGACGGCCCTGTGCGCGCCCGATGGTGGAGTTGTTTTGATGATTTCGGATAAACATGTTGCGAAGGAATCCCACCTCTTCAGGGGGTTAGCCAGCTAACCGGTGCTCGGCGTCGCGGAGAGCGGTCGGGCGGAGGTGGGCATCGAGGGGGAGGAAGGCACGTCGCGATGGAGGGAGCCATCAAATTCGTCCTTTTTTGATTAATTTTACTCGCCGACCGACAAGCGCGATTCTAAAATTGTCCTCATTCTTAGCTGGCTGCGCGTATAACGCACGCGGCCGCGGCCTATCCCTCTAGCTCGCCTCTCGCAGCCTCCGGAATGGTGAAAAAAACGCTGTCACCTTTGGGACGGTGAATAGAACGGGCATTGCGCAGAATGCCATTATTGTACGAACTTTCTTTTCAGCTCGGAGGATGAACGGGTGGGAAGTATTTTAACTCGGAGTGACTTACAGCTTGAAATGGGGGTTCGAGTTGTTTAGATCTTGGTGGATGTAAATTTTAGTGGGTTTGGGTTTAGGGGCGTTCGTGGTGTCTGTGTGACAGCTGGAGGATGGAGGTTTGAAAAGTGGAGAGCGAACGAGACGCGGTGGGCGTGGAATGGTACCTTGGTTCGAATTTTAAGGGAAGCTGGTTTATTGCTAATCATGATAATTTGGCTGATTGGAATTGCTTTGGATTAGGAAGCACAGGGTTTCTAAGGGTTTTGAAATTGGTCTGCGGTTTACAGAGACTAAGGTAACGCGGGAAATATTTAAATATTTGGGGTTTGAATGCAAACGTGTGCTTTGGTGATAAGTATTTTGCCAGACGAGTTTCTTATATTCATAGCATTAGTATCAAGCACTTTGTTACTCCATATCTACTTGATTCCTCCTCCCTAATTAATCGACACTCCCAAAAGCCCACGTCGATCTCGATCCCACATCTGCTTGTGAGCTCATCATAAAACCGTTGTCACATACGTGCCCCCCTTCCGCTCACTGTAAACGTTCCTGCAATATGCAGGGACGAGAAGTGAGATTCCACGCACGTTGCACGCACGCACTTAAGATGTTTTCCTTTCGCGGTTCGCGGAGGTCCCCAGCTCTAGGCCAACGAGCTTATTATCCCTTGCACCCAGTCATAATAGAAGCGGGCCGGGAACGCGACCCCTTGGGGGTCGCTGATTACGACGCGATGGAAAAAGTGTAACCAGATGGTATTTGTTTAGTCTGGAATCGCCGGGCTGTTAACGCGGGTTTACGGTTGCTCGTCGAACGAGCGCTGAAACTGCAGTAAGTTCGTCAGGGGGGTGGTAAAATTCGCGGAAAGTGCCTCGAAAGTGATCGAATCACTATTTTAAACCACCACAATCGATTCTTTGCGTCTAATTAGTTATATATACAGAGCTAGATACCAGGACACAAAATTGGATCTCAGGATAATTTCCTGCTAGCGTTTCTCACCAAGTACTGACTTTACCCTATGCTCGCTCGAATCTAATGGAATCTCATCCAAGGTGACCAGAAACTGACTCTCGCTGACTCGAATAAGCAGCTTTTGCAGTCTCAGGTAAAAGAAAAGTGCCTGATAACTGAATTGCAAGGTATAGGGACCACGACCACTGTCCAGACAGCTAATTCAGACTTTCGAAGCGCTGTTGTATTCCGTATTTTTCGTATTACTTTTATTTCATTAAATAACTTTATACAAATAACGGAAACTAAGACGATTACAGATAAATACTAGATTATAGATTCGGAACTAGATTCTCGTGTCCAGACTATTCGGACTGAAGTGCTCGAGTGCTTCTGACTGGAAGAATTGCGTGTAATATATATATATATATATGTACGGTTTTCGGTAAGCTGAAAAGTGGGGGTTGTCCTGAGTTTAACGGTCGTTAAGGGATGAGGCATAGAGATCGAGGTTCAAGGATGAGTAATAGGGTACGGATAAGGTCATAAAAGAAGGACTTCAGGATGCTTACTATTGCTATCTGGAAAACTAACGCGCTGACTAATACTTTATATAGATTTAAATGACGTTGGTATACAACAGCGCCCTGATAGAATCGTTCCGCAAAACGGCAGGTCCTGGCGAGCAACGAGCAGCGGAGGCGTCGCGAGACAATGATGCAGGCCGAACCGCGTGCATTCCAGCAAAAAGATTTGTCTTTTTCGCGGCTGGGAGCGAGTCACGCTCGTTTGTCCTGCAAGAAACTGGCGAGGAAAGATGGGAGGGGGAGCGGCGGGCAGCGTGGGAGGGAGTATCAGTCTGGAGAGAATCGTCGGGAGCAAATCTGCTTCTCGTTTCGGTCGCGAGCATACTCTGGCCGGCGGCTGGTAGGGAGGAATTAAGGAACGAGACGATCGCTGGTCATGAATATACAAAGGAGGGGTAGGGGCGCGGGGGGTGGGTGGCCGGGCGCGTTTATCTTGGCATAAAACGCGATTAAAATTACCTCGACAATAACCGGGCCGCATTAACAATTTATATCTCGCTGCTGGCCACTCGAGCCGGTCTGCCTCGCGCTCTGCGCTTTCTACGAAACTCGCGAGACGTCGCGGCGCGCACAATTACCGCGAACTGCTCGGTAAACATATTGTTCCGCGAACAATCGGATCGCGCGAGGCCCGCTCTGCTTTTTATCGCGCCCCCTTTCGCGAATCTCGCTCGAAAAAAAAAAAAAATCGCGCGCGAGACGCTCCTTCCTGTAAACAGAAGGCGACTTTCGAGTTTCGAGGCGATGGTCGGATACCTTAAACGGTGTCGACTGTTGAGATCGCTGTTGGTGGTTGCTCAGCCAAGCGGCACTGATAATCCCTTCTTCAGGGAATTAGTTACCTCGACTGACGATGATCGCGCGACGAGATTCATCTGTTCGGCTGTTTAGCAAGTTGGAGCCAATAGAAGGCTGGTCATCCGACGCTGGCGAGTCCTGTGACGAAGGAGCGCCCGTGTCATGGCGAGGGCCAGAGAAAGGAACAAAGAGAGAGAGAGGGAGAGAGCGGGAATAGGGGTGAGAGGGAAAGACAGAGAGAGAGGCAGAGGGAAAGGAGATCCATGGTAACAACGTCTTTGTCAGGCGGTCGTGCATTCTTCGTGAGCCCGACAATTACATTCCACGCATCGCTTTGCGCTGTGCCCAACCCGCCGACGTATTCCGCCCGGCCACACATCGACACGATTTGCTCCTGGAAAATTTCAATACGCTTTACAAGGTGGCGGACAGTCGCTATCGAGATCAAAGGGATCGTGCACGTATTTCGCGTTTCGCTTGTGTTCGGGGGGCTGTCAGGGAATTTGCCCTTCACTCCAGCCCTCCTCGCCCCTCTCTCTCTTCGCCTCTGCTCCCGGTAACGGGCTTCACTCTTTCTCCCTCTCTCGCGCCTTTGATTCCACAAAAGAAATTTCGTGCCGAGGCTGGCCGGCGCGTCGCCTCCGCTTATACTTTCCTCGCGGGGAAAATTGACGGGCCGTGCAGGGAATTACGTCGGCAGGAGTCGCTTTGCGAGCCACTCGCTCGGCCCGCCCTTGCTTTCCGTGCGAATTTATTTTGTATTAGCTGGAGAGGTGACGCGACATGGTTTCTTATTTCCAATGTGGGGTAATTTTGCGATGGAAGCGGGCTTGGTGCTGGAGCTCAGATGTTACTGCGAGATTCTTTGAGGTGGATAATATAGACGGTGAATATTGTTCATTCACGTGAACATATGTATAGAAATTTCAAATTAGTAATTTTATACTTTATCATATTTTTGAGTAATAGAAGCTTTTGTTGGTGCATTCGAGGGTAATTATCATTCTCCTTTCTACTTACTGTTAGATCATCCCCTACTCACCTTTTTGTGCTTTTCTGAAACAGTGGCGTACGCAGAGGGCGGCTAAGGGGCCCTGGCATCCCCCAAAAGAAGGGGCTTTGTAAAAAGAAAAGGAAACTGGATTTTATTCTTGAAATAAATTTTTATCTTGTATTAAATTAATTTTTCTTAAAAATATTTTTATTCGCTCAACTCGACTCCCCCCAAGATTAAATCCTGAATGTGCCACTGTTCTCAACACGTGCGTAGGCATTTCTTGTGATGGATATCTACTAAAATACTAGGCATTATCAAGATACACTTGGTCGAGCAACACCAATTTAAATATAAATATCTGATGCCAAAATAATACCCTTACTTCTGTCCCTAGCTCAGAATACCTACTGCAATTTTATTAAATATTCCTCTGCCTCGACGCCGAATTCATTTTCCAATCGTTTGATTGCACCAACAAGAGGTTGTATTATTTCAATAATTTCCAAAACTGATCAGAAAATTTTCCTGCAATTACACGCCGTCCGTTCCTTCGGTTTTCCATGCGTGTGTGCACTCATTGTCCGAGCCGCGCGATCTCAGTCCGGGTCAATGCCCCATTGTTTACACGTATAATGTTATTGTTGCTGTATCTCTCGTTGCCTGGTCGTTGTAATGGAACAATGACGTGCTTATGCACAGCGGACACGTGGACGAGCATAGGCACAGTTACACGTCCGCCGCAGGATAGCGGTGTATGAACGTTCCGAAGATTCAATGCCGCATTATTGGGGCCCGTCTCGGGGAATATATGTATTATTATTCGAGAGATCGTCGTGGCTGACAGTCGAGGTCTCGAGGGTTCTGTCTCGTCATGGTATTTACCCGCGTGAACGCATGCAACCAGCACAAAGCGTATTATACGAGGATGAGTCTGTTCATTTTGCGAGAAGCTATCGTCGTTTTCTTTCTTGTCGCGGCTGTTCCCTGTTCGCCGATGCCGGCTCCTCTATTGTCACGATCGTGCGACGAAGTTCGCGCAAGTATGCTCGGAGTAATCGGAAGATGCACGAACGAGTGGATCGGTACCTTGCTACTGTGAGCATTGGTACGAAGCAGTGGCACAGTCGGGATTTAACCTTGGGGGGAGCGAAGTTGAACGGGTAAAATTATTTTTAATGAAAATGCAATGAAATTCACTAGGTGATTATAAAAATTTATTTGAAGAATACCCGAAAATCACGTCTTTTTTTCACCCGATAACTAGGCACGCCCCTTTAATGAAATTGCAGTCATGAACACAATTAGGGTATCTCTCGTTTAGTAAGTCGATCAAGCATTCGCAATTATCGATCTACTGTACGTTAACTCTCAAAGTATGAATTATCCTACATCAGCAGTGCAGGTGTACATAGTACAATCCAATAAAGTAATCTTGTACCTCCTCGAAGTCACGTAATCACTTGTTGCATCCCGTAATTATATTTCCATTTATTTTATATAATAATATAAAAATACAATTTACGGAAACTTAAATACAGCTTAATAGATTTTGGAGCTAGACTATTATGTCGAGACTGTTCGGAGCAAGAGTAAAGAGTAAATTGAAAGAGATATTGCGTGTTAGATATAGGTGGTTTTGGTGGTTCAGAAAGTGGGGGTTGAAAGGGATGAGGTAACAGGGATGAAGGTACAAGGATGAGTAATAAGGGACGGATGAAATCACGAGAAAAGGAATTTAGGATATTTGCTATTGCTGTCTGTAGAACTAGCCATCTGTAGAGAGATTTACTATCCGTAAACGAATGACTAAAACTATAGAGAAATAAATTTAAGTGGCGTTGGTATACAACACACTGTATCAATTACGACCCGAACCGTGCCCCGCAAGTAGGCCATCGCGATAGCCGCCCGGGGCGCACAGAGTCAGCGATCGATGCAACCCATGTCCAAGTAGGTATGGATCCCCGGGATCGCGAGAGTCCACAAGTTGCACCCTCGAATTACGGAACGCCCCGGTGCTTATTTACGCCGGTCGAGGGGCACAAATAAATACACCGTCATTTAGCTCGCCGAACGCGGCTCGCCGTGCAAACAAGCGCCACTGTTATTAGTATTCTAACATCATGTTTCTCATTTGAAAGCGTCGAGTGGCTCGCGGCGAGAGTCGCGTGCACACACAGCGCGGGCACCGGCGCGGCGCCCCGACCCCGCCAGAAAAGGCTGCACTCGAGCGCCGGTTTTCCCGTATAATGCTTCGTTCTTTTCTCTCCACGGACGCGACCGCGCGCGCCACAGTCTCATCTTTCCTGGCCGCTTTCTTCGCGCCCTTTTTTCCCGGTCCACCCCCTGGCCGCCGACGCTGCGTTGTTCATACCGTCCGTTTCATTCTTTCCTTCCTCCTTTCTCTCGTCTTTCTTCCGCGCCATCCACTCGTCGGTTCGAGGGTCGAGCGGCGAAGGAGGAGCGAGAGAGAACGGTTAAGAGATTTTGGACGAGTGCATTGGGGGGGGGGGAGGTGTGAGGAGAAAGGGGTAGAGAACGAGGAGAGAAGCGGCGGAGGGGCGGGCGGGAGGGGTTGTTACGACATTGGTCGTAACCTGTCTGCTCGGAGTCTGAGTGGTAGTGGTAGCGGCGGGGGTGGCGCGCAACGGGGGTCGGGGGAGGCTGGCGAGAGTGGTGGTGGAAGTCGGGGGACTCCCGTCTAGACTAACCCCCGATTCACCCCCGGCAGACAAGCCAACCAAACTGTTCGAGTGAACTGCTCCGCTCCTACTGCTCCGTACACCCCCTTAAAAAGTTAAAATACTCTGTCCTCGCGCCTCCGCCCGACCTATCCTCTGTCCCGACCGCCCTGACTCCCGCGACCCCAGCCCCCCTTAACTCTCGGCTCCTCCAGATTTTATTATTACCATTTCTAGTAGGCACCTTCTTTCGCCTCCGCCACGCTTTCCTTTATTCTCTCCGCCATTCCTTCGGCCGCTTTCTATCCGTCCACCCCTGCTCTGGGCTTCACCCAGCGGGTCGTCGATGACGAGGGGGATGGTTTCGTTTAAATTGTTTCCGAGGGAAATGCATCGCATCTGCTCGCTGCCCGCCTCTGCCGGCGTGTCGCGAGGGAGTTTCATTTATCGATGAGCGGATCGATCGGCGAAGAAACTTCAAAGACCGATCCCTGGAGGACTCTGGTCCTTTCGGGGGGGGGGGGTGTAAGTGTGATGGATGGGCGTCCCGTGAAAGTTAACACCGTGCATAGCTGGAGACTACAGCAAGATAACTATGTACGTGTCATTCGAGCACGGCGATCGTGATGTATGATTGCTTGGTCCACAACTGCATCCAACTTGAATTAGGATTGGAGTGAGGCCGAACAGAGATTGGACGGGGACTGTCCTGGTAATGAGTTGACACTGAACTGCCCAGGGAAATATACAGCATCTCAAAGGTTTCGGTGTAAAAGTCAGTGCGATAGTTCGAATCAAAGGCTGAAGAAACTCTTCCTCCCTAGATGCATCGGTTTCCACAACGCAGGGCTTAAAACGTGCTGTACCCTTCGAGCATATTTCAGCGAAGTTGCTTAGAAGTTGAGACTCGTTGGGACTTGAAAGATATTCTTTGTCAATTTTAAAAAATATCGGAAATTTCCTCACTATATTCAGAATTATTTTTCAACGCATCATTTACATTAATTACTAATAGAAGACGATGTTTAGCGCAAAAAATTGGTCTTTAATTTAAACAAAACGATATTTGGCTGCATTCATTTATTATTCGACTTTTGCTTATAACTTGGAAACGAAAAGTTTCCCGAACATTCCATTTAAACTACTGAAAAGGGTATTAAATAAGGTACCAAATAAACAGAATTAATTTTTTTTCTATCACAAATAAGTTAAAAAAATTGATAAATGAATAAATAAATAAATGTAAAAAATATTAAATTATACATTATTAGAAAGGAATAATTTTTTCCTATTTTTGGCGCAAATTTTATTTGACCCAAAAGGCGTCAAATTCTAAATCCGGCCCACTGTGTGCCGCCCTCTCTCGCCGGCCGAACAAGCCGCCACCCTCTAGTTCCAAGCTCTCACCCCGGGATTATTGGAATGATTAATTACCTGGGGACTGGCCGGTCCGAGCTCATTGCCGTTCGCACGCTCGCCGATGATCGACAATCGCGTCGCACACGGGCGATCATCGTCCGCGGGGCTCGCACGAAGGACGCGCAGAATCGGCGGACGGAGCCGCGCTCGCTCGAGAAACGGCTGCCCACTTTTGTGTCCGCGACCGCGGGGGGGCATCGCGCGGCGTGCGCAGGGGATAAGGGCTAAAGAGGAGGAGGGTCAAGCTGCACGCAGCCATGGAGCAGACCGCGGCGTTGCATTTAAACGACGATAAGTCTCGAAGCTTTGAAGACACCGGTCCGCTGGGTTATAAGAGGGGCAAGAGGGGGGTTCAACGACCCGTTGACAGCCAGACAGGCGGACGCAGGCCAGACCAGTGCATCACCCTGGTCGAACGGCCTGGAGAAACAAGGACAGCGTGATCACGGTTCATCGGAGAGGGGTACCGCCGCGAAACCGGGGGTATGAGAGGTTCGGGGGGAGGACGAGTATATCGCCGTTATTATCGCCATCGACTTTTATCGTCAGACGATAACTCTCGACTCCTGGCGGTTACCTAGCCGCGCTCCCCGATCATGCTTCTTTTTTCCTCTCTCCGGTTCTCTCCTTTTTCTCGTGTTTCGTCGCTCCCTTCTGCTCCCTCGCCGCTTCGACCCCCTTATCCCTTTTTTCCCTTCCCTCCACCCCCCGTCCTCGTCGGGCGACGCGGTCAACGCGAGAGAGCCCCGCGATACCGAGAGAGCCGTCGGACCCGGCCGCGGCGAATGCCCTTTGACGGCTTATCGCCGCTCGGCGTTTCGCGTAATTTTTCTGCCTCCTCCTTCTCGTTTCTGCCCGCGTGCAACTGAGTGCGTCCAGCGGGACAGGAAATGCAATTTTTCTCCCGGCTTGAAAACAATGGGAAACGAGCTCGCTCGCCGGCGGCCGAGGCGCTTTTGATCGTCCAGCCTCGTTGGGACCTCCGCGCCCCCCCTAATTTTCGCTGGTCTTTTTCACGAGGAGCAGTATCGCGTTATTGGGGACGTTTTTGAAGCGAAGTAGTTCCCTTCGTTTAAGGGCTACCTTTACGTATTAATTACGTATAATTTAAGCAGTTCCTAGTAAAATATTAAGGAAAAGCAATTGCTTACAGTTTATTCGTTAGGCTCATTGTCTTTTGAATAATGAAAGCCGCGATCAGGCTATCTCGTCTGAGCCCAGTGCCACGCAGGTCTCTCTTATTCTGCCCGGCTAATTTGCCAGCGCTGTTGTTCCTACCACCCTCCCGACGCGCTCTCCGCAGACCGAAACCAAACACATTTTCCAGACTAAACAGCCGCGGGTTTATCGTCAGCCACGTTCGCGGAATCCGCTGATAGCGTTCTCGTGATTAATGTGATTTAGAAGGGGCGACCCCCTCCCGCCCTCGGACACCGTATTCGTCGGCGGAATGCGGAATTTTGCAATCACCCTCGGGAAGAATCGAACGGGAGGGGCGGCGGCGACATTGCAGCAACGGCGTTGAACCGATAAAGATGAAGGATGAAGCCCTTTCCGAGCGATTTGATCGGATTCCGTGTTTGATCGTCGATAATCCAATTTGCCCTCGACGCCCGGCGAGCCTTCGCGCGTACATGTGCCGCCCACACACTCTCCGGCCATGTATTTTTCAAGGGTTGCGCGCAACGTCTGCTTCGTACAGCCGAATAGATGCCCCCTGTCAGACGAAGAGCCGTTCAATTTTCTGGAATCATGCATAGGGGAAAGTGGGGCAAAACCGGGTGCCATTGTTTTTCCTAAGAGCTGCGATATGCAGCCAACGTGTGGTGTTACATTCGGCTGGACCTCACGACGGTATGAGATCAATCGCAGAGCAAAGAACCGTCGTGGTTTTTCATTCAGAGAAGTTTAAAAATTTCGATTTGAAAAGTTGTTCACCAGTGTTGCGTTGGTGAATTGCCTTTTTTATACCACTTGGATTTAAACAATCTAGTTCTTTATCGCATGTTGAAGTGTAAATATTTAATGTCTAGTAAATCACCTCATTTGGGGCGAAACTGGGTATTTGATTATGGGGCAAAACCGGGGACACGGTTCTATGTATTAGTCCAGTGAAATTAGGATCCACTAAGCTAAACTTTGGTATGGGCCTTTATTTGGTCGTTATAAACAATATGTGAAAAGTCCCCATTAATCCGACCGCCGCTAAAAATTTTACAGAGGGTTGAAAAAAACAACAACTGTTTTTCGCGAATATCTCGTTATCTAGCAGTTTTGCGACAAAAATAGTTATTATACAATTTATAGCTTAGGAAATTCTCTACAAAAAAGGTGGTATGAGTGTTTTTCGTAGGAGTAATGAGAACGTCAGCATCGATGGATGTAGCACATATAGAGCGAATAGAAAGAACAAGAGTAGGTTATTGCTATGCTGTCTGAAAAATTGGAAGCTGCCAACATCAACGCGAAACACGCCCAAGACGATGCTGACGTTGAGGCCACGGGTGGGCTCGTGAGATTTGCACAAGTGTTGAGGAGGGCGACGAGACCTTTATTTCTGATTTCTGGTTCACTAAATAAATTAAAATAAATTTATATACAAAGTAATATTTGTAAAAAAACCTTCCTTTATAGTTTCTAAAATAATATTAGTAAAGGTATTATAATTACATCATATTTTATGCGTTTTTTAATAGGTACTACCCACACCTATATGGTAAACTCGGGTAAACTTGCATACTTCCGAGAAAACTTGTTTTCCTGTGAACCAAATAGTCTTTTCATATAAGAACCCTCATTTTCTGATTCTGTAAGGTCCAATTAAGATTTCCAGCGGTGTCCAAAGTTTATTTTGCCGTCTGACTTTATGCTAGCAGGAAAAATACAATAGGTACCCGGTTATGCCCCACTTTGCCCTTCTGCGCGGAGCGGGGGTGGGCGAGGGCGAGGAGGGGCGGGAGAAGCGTATTTTCGCGTCGCGGAGCGTTCCCCATTGGCGGAGGGCAAATGGACGGGTCTCTTTCTTGCTCTCCCGAAATTCATCCAGGTGCCGAAGCCGAGGTACACGCGACGTTCGAGGAATCGAACGGTCCGATACGTCGACGTCACGGTAATTTCGCCGCGCACGAAACGTATTAAAGGGGATTCAACAGGTGTAGCCGCGCGATACGGGAGGAATCGCGACACCAGAAGGAAGGAAAAAACGCGCGGCCACGCGACCCGTTCGTATGCCGCGCGGCGCGGTTACGACGCGTATGTATCGCGCAAACATTCCCTGGTTATTAACAGATAACACCCGCGACAGTCCGATGAACGCGCCTCTCCTCGATACAGCAAGCTCCGAGCGGAGCCAATGGAACGTGCGAAGGCGATCAAAGCGTGTTATTCAGCTTTTTCGTCGATACATATATCGCGGTGCTGTCGCGCAACACCGGGGCGAGCGGGGAGGGCACGGTTCGATGCCGGTCGCGTATAAATTTCATCCGGCCGTTTAATTGAATATTTAAGCGAGAGGGAAAGAGAGAATTGAACCGGCGAAGGGGGAGGAAGGGGCGGTAGGGGGGGGGAGAAAGATAGAGGTCCCTGAGCGGCTGATTTCGCATAATCGGCAAGTTCATTGACTTCGAAAGAACAACTTGAAGAGCGAGTACGTCTGGTGCGTCACGAGTATATTCCCTTTCGCAGCCCGTGGCCGTCGTCGGTTTCTCTCTTTTGGGCTCCCCCTTCGCGCTCAGCCGCCCTCCTCCATCGCTCCTCTCCTTTTGCAACTCGTGGCCGTGCGCTCGCTGTGGCTCGCACCCCACGCTACCGCGATTCGTATACAAGGCCCGTCCTCATGTTCCACGCATGAAGTACGAAGCGACGCGACGTGGTGCGTGACGTTCGCGATCGGTCCGCCCGAGAGCGGCAGGTGTAACTGTAAAAAACAGCCGCAAAAATACAGCCTCCCGAGAGGAGAGAAGGTCCCCTCCGCGGAGCGAAGCTTATCTGCTGGATAAGGGGTCTTCGATCTTGTCGGGCCGGTCGTATCGTTAACGGGACGCTGGCGTAACGACAAGGATCGACGGACGCTTGTCATCGGCCAGGGGAACGCCGGGCATTGCCTAACCCTCCGCCGGCGCTGGCGAAAGGCGAAACGGCGCAGGCTGATAGGCCGTATAGATACGGCGCGCGACCAGACGAAACGGAGGAACGGTCGTCGAGGGGCGGGCGGAGGGAAATGCAAAAATTGCACTTTTACGCGCCGCTACGACAGCGGCATTCCGCAAACATACTTGGAACCGGACACCGAGTTCGTGGAACCGGGACGGTCACTCGAGAACTATGCTATTTAAAGAAAGGCACACCGTGGAGCACACCCCGTTCACCGTTACTATCGACCTCCGTCGACCTTTCGCCCGTCACTCGCGTCTGATTAGCGCAGCCGGATCGATGGAGGACCATGTACAGATTGGCTCTAGCCGCTGACCCCCGAGGAGGAGAGCGACTCCATGCGCCACTGATGCCTGCTTATGGGCGACCGTTCGATGAGTGAAGAACGCGTGAGAGTCCTCTATCCGTGGATATAAGGGACTAGCTTTGCTATAGGCATACCCGGCTTCGCCCAGAATTTAGATTCTGACTTTAACAAAACTACTGAAATACTCCCGCGCTTCGCTTCGGGCCCAAGAGATATTAACCCTTAACTGGTATACTGTTTTTGGCAAACGTGACTGGTATACCGGGGTTGTGGCAGACCCCAAGTAAAAAAGGGCACAGAAATTTGTAAAGTCGACGCTAGAGCAACCACTATGAATATTTTCTTCTTTGGTAATGTAGAAAATAATAGAAGCGTAGGAAGTTAAACTATTATTATAAAATTAATTAGAAATTCAGTTTACCAACTTAGACAACCGAAAATTGTACATCGAACCTTGGGTGCTTGGGGTCACGAGCGACCCCAGGATACCAGTTAAGGGTTAAGGACTCCGAGAAAATACATTTCACCCCTTTTTACCCTCCTCGGGTTGGAATTTCAAAGAATCCCTTCTTATCGAGCACCTACGTCGCAAAGGGAATGTACCCTTCGAATTTCATGTTTCTAGAGCCAGCGGTTTCAGCTGGACGGTGATGAATCAGTGACACAACGATTATGTAAGTATAGATTGATTTCTTTGAAAATGGTCACATTCATCTGGATTAGCCAGGCATAATAAACTGAGGCACATTGCGCGACCCCGGAGTTTACCATTTGGATGTTTTTAGGCGACAGACAAACACGCAAACATTTATATAGGGTAAGTCCGGGTGAGATGGTCATATTTTCGTTTGGAGCCTCCTACAGCCAACCTATTTGAAATAAAGCAACGAAAATGACGTAGAACAAAACTCCAATCCTTTGTTCACATATCCGTTAATATCAATAATCGAAAAATTATTATTTAATACACAAATTTCACAAACGAAAAATACTGTCACTGCCCATCTCTCCCGTATGACCATCTCACCCTAACTTACCCTACTTATTAAGATTCGCTTTTCAATGGATCTCACTTTGGATATTTCGCTTCGTTTACAATAAAATTCGTTCCGTGCCCCTCTGATGGAGGAGGCTACAAGAGAAGGGTTTTCGGGTGAACTGAACTCGAATATGGGCGATGGTGAGTGTATGTAAGGTCTGAAGACGGAACGCGTTACCCTGCAGAATAGAATGACAGAATAACGAGTATCGTTATCCACTCGATGACTGATGGAAGCTCGGCTCGGAATAGCCGGGCTCGATATTCTCGTGAAGAATACCGTTTAATGAGGAAGTGATCTGCGCGGGCCGCGCCGAGCGATACGGAAAATCCTTTTCGCGCGTAATCCTCTTATACCTTCGCGAGACGAAAGTCGCTTCGTGAGTCACGTAGGAATCGCGTCGCTAATGAAGCGTCATTATTTCCCAGCCGACAAAGTCGAGGGAGATTAGTCGTATCGGCCGCTGCTATCGGGACGGATGGAATATTTTTGCATCCTCCGTTCGCCGCGGCGAAGATACGGCCGAGGCGCCTCGCGAAAGGAGAGCGTTCGCCCGATCTTCGCGGTCGAGCGGATGATGGATACATGTTCGACTGGACAGAGAGGGGCTGGTTACGAAAAAAAAAAAACGGGGGAAAAAAAGCGGGGGCACGTCGGTGGATCGTGAGATAGGGGCACGACCGTCGGGAGCGTACGCAGGCGGGGAGGGCAGAGAATTTCGAGGCGACGAAAAAAATGGGGACAAAGCAGAAGGAGCAGAAAGCAGGCAGGAGAGACGCAAAAGATGCGAGGCGCGATGAGAAGGAGCGAACGTAGTAAAAGGAGGCGGAGGCAGAGAAACGCGGGGAGAGGGGACGTTTAAAAGAACCTCAAAGAGCATAAAGACCAAGTGATAATCGGTCAGAGACCCTCTACCGGGGCCAGACGGCTATGCACTCGGTTGGAGTGCCAGGGCAGACAACGGACAGACGTACGGACGTGCACAGGGACGAACGGACAGACCGAAGCAACCAGAACACATTGTGATGGCCTGCGGCTCAAGCCTCTCCTCTCTCCCGCTTCGCTCCCCGTGCTCTTCCTTCCTTCTTCTTGTTCGCTCTTCTGGTACAGTCCAGGCCATTGCCATTCACCGCCATGCCTCGTCTCTCGTTTTCCAACCCGTGGCCCTTCTTCTCTCTCTCTCCCTCCGTCCTGGCCTCGTCTCGTTTCTCGCGCTGCCTTCTTCCTTCTCTCCTTCCTTCTTCCCGCTCCCCCGCTCCGTCCAATTTCACCCTCTCCTACGCTTATCTGTCCCTCACCCCCGACCTTCCTACCCACCCCGCGGACGGTATTTCATAAATAATAAAGCGAACGCAAGAGGCGGGTAACGCGCGAACGCGAGGCTGAAGCCGAGACACCGAGAGCACCCGTCACCCGTCGCTGATTTTCATTTCTCACGGGGGCGCGAGCCTCGACCGCTTGAACCCATTCAACGGTGCCATTCGACTCGCTAGCTCGGCCACTCGCGCCACCGACTTCTCCTTTTTCGCCGGCCCGCACCTCCACGTCTGTCGATCCGGGGACGTTCCGTCGCCTGTCCCTGCGTCCACGCCGCCGACAGACACCGTGCTCCACGGACATGCGCTTCTGCTAAAGCTCTGCGCACACATATCCGTTCCGTGTCCGTTCCGTGCCCGTGCGGTGTCCATAATTTCACTGACAACTGTGTAGGAGCTATTCCACGTGAAAACGAATAGATGAAGAATTTAGTCTCACCGATTCTCTTAAAAATTACAGCATTTGTCTATCACCTTGCAAAGACAAAGTATACTGAATTTCAACGGCCTATGTGAAATAGTTTTCGAAATATTTAATGTCAAAGTTTCGAAAATTCAAACAAAATCGGCTGACGCGTCGTCACTTAAACTGTAATATCTCGGTCATTTTTAAAGATAATGCCACCGGCTTGTATTCATTTTAAAGCTGAAGGAATTCTTTCTCAACCCGTGTATAAAATATTTTGTTTATCGTTAAGAAACTTAACAGTAATCGATGTCAAAGATTCCAATCGCGATTTGACATCGTTCCCATCGACGGTCCGGCTTGAAAAAAATACCATTCCATTCGTTGAGTCTTCAACTAATAATTGCCTTTTTCAAAGAAGCGGAGAGATTTTGGGGACAGTTAAGAAAAAAATAGAACTTACGATAGTGCACACCGCTTGGAACTGCACGGGTCCCATGGTCAGTCCGCACGCACGCGTTTTCAAAGCAATAGCCTCGCGTAGGAAAGTATTTATATACGATGGGTTAAAACAAATTTTTCTTTCAGTATTCTCGGTATTCTCGAGAATAATAGTAGGAATATCTGCTCACCATATAAAAGATTAGCAAGACGGAACGGATATGTGTGCGCAGACCTTAAGCTCGCCGTCTCGTCCGGGTTTGTCGATTCTTTAGAGAGAAACCAAGTTTCGAATGATATACAGGGCCCACGACACGGTTCTGAAGCACCCCGCGCAGCTACCCCCGATTAGCTAGCGAGGGGCTGTCGATACCTCCCCGTGGAATATTCCCCCTTGAAGGAGCACTAAAACCTTCGCACGCTGTGAAAGTTCCTGCACGCACGAGACACGTGTACGCCACGATCACGAGTCTCTTTCGCTAATGATCCGTCATTTGGGCTGGTTTCGTGTAACCTGTCGTGGCCGGTGCAGCATGCCTGTGTCCCAGCGTCACGGCGCTTTGGGAGCGAGCCCTACGCATCAGGAATCTTTCTTGTCCTGTTATTATTCCATCAAATACCAGAGGCAGCCGAGGGCGTCGAAGGACCGGTGAGGGATACACGGGTAGAGAAAGAGGCACGGCACGGGACTGTCGGAGGGCTGCGGGGCTCCGAGACGGAGCACAGTGGCGTGTTTATAGGGAAAAATTGTGAATAAATTATTTTATGCCCCATTCCTACGTATTTCGACCTGCTGATTTCAAATATATTGTTATTTTTCTTGCAAACTAAAAAATGGTAAAATTGAAAGTTTTGTTTAAAGAAAAACATAACTCATAAACTATTTATATGTATCAAAAGAGATTATCCAATGGTATTTCTGCATATATTTACAAAATACAAAAGTTGAGTTTTAAGGATTGGTGGTGGGGGTATAGAGGTTTTCGAAAATTAGTTTTACGCGGTTTTGTAGATATAAAAAAAGATGTAACTTCTGTTTTAACTTCTTTTCGATATTTCTCACCATTCTCGAGATATTATATTTTTGGTGAAGAAGAAACTGACGAGTACCTCTTCCAGTGTTCCATGGTACCACTGGAATTAAAGGAGGATACTAGCGAAGAAATTATTTGGAAGAATCCTCGGCCATCCAGTGCACGTTTTTGCCGGCTTATCCGGCTTCAGTGGAATCGCGAAACTAATGAAGTAATTATAGCCGAAAAAGTGAACGTGGAAGAGCAAATTGCGCGAGTCACTCCATTTAAAGTTGGTGACGTTTTAGTTAATTATAAGTTGCATTTAACCATGGTGGACGGTAAAGAGCGTAGTGCTACGACCGACACGAGCACTCAGAAGTGCTATTTATGCAATGCAACCCCAAAAACTATGAATAAATTGGATGAGCATAATTCAGAAATTTGTAAACAATATTTACAACTCGGATTATCAGATCTGCATTGCTACACCCGCTTTTTGGAATGTATTTTATATATTTCTTACAGACTAGATTTTTCTTCGTGGGCTGCAAAAAAAAAAGTGGGAACAATGAATTATCAGCAAAGCGCAAAAAAATGGTGCAACGGTGGTTATAGAGCAGTCGGTAATACTTTTAAAGAAAAAACAAACTTTGACCATTATACTAGACATATTTACGAACATTTCCATGTGTTTACATTTTCATTATCTGTCAAATCGGAAGTTGAATTTATTCGCAATTCCCTAGAAATCACGCCACTGTGCGACGGGGGTCAACGGTAGCCTGCATCAGACGTCGAGATGATGCCGCGCGTTTTCGTGTCGCGCGCGCGCAGAGGTAGAGAATGGTACGGGCTCGCATCGCTCCGATTAAATCTTAACGATGTTGCGTATTTATGGAATAGACACCGGGCCAGCGCGATGGATCGTGAATCGAGATGGGGGTCGGAAACTCTGCTTCCAGGTCATCCGCGTGGGCCGTGGGTGGGATGGATTTCTTATTTCCTGCATAGTGTATCGTACGGTTGAAAAGAATTGAGAAATCAC
This sequence comes from Andrena cerasifolii, assembly GCF_050908995.1. Classification (NCBI taxonomy): domain Eukaryota; kingdom Metazoa; phylum Arthropoda; class Insecta; order Hymenoptera; family Andrenidae; genus Andrena; species Andrena cerasifolii. The sequence goes on from NC_135133.1 coordinate 8,026,840, forward strand.
GGGAAACCTGTGAGCGTAGAGTCGATCCCGGGAGCAGCAATGTCCCCACGAGAGGCGAGCAAGCAATAGAATCCGAGATTCTCCGATACAGACGAGCCTATGCATATTTGGCACATCACTCGCGGCACGTTCCGTTGAGTCACCCTTTCCGTGGTCCGAACCACGCTCGGCGGACGAAACAGGACACATGCCTGCCCCGCACAGCCGAATTTCGATACGTCCAGACTGCCGCCTGGCGCGCCGATACCTTGAAATCGAGCCGCTTCTCTGGGTCACGTTGTTCCGCCACGGGCCGGTGCGACGTGATTTCGCGGCCATGGAGCGGAGTGGCGGAGACGAGGCGCGTGTTAGGTCGTGGGCGAGCTGAAGTGCACCGGGTCAGCGATAATAATTCATTGGAAAGGTTAATCGTGGAATGCCGTGCACGCTGGGATATGCATTCCCGGGAGCCCTTCTGTCCCCGCGACGGGAAACCTGTTCGTTTCTTGCCCACCGCTTTCAGCCCCTTGGGGAGGGTGGCCGGGCATCCACGTCACGGAATCGCTTGTTCCTTATTTAGAAACGGCTACGTCAGAGTCGTCCGGCTTAGCCTGGTCGACTGGTCTTAATAATTCGCCGCGGAACGATTTCGCACCCCCCGCGGGGGACGTTTTTGCCGAGCGATCGACGAGACGCCAGAAATTCTACAGAGACATCCGTCGCGGCGGTGTATCGATCGGGAGATCGGTGCGCGCGTGTCGATCGCTTTACGTCTTCATTAAAAAAGTCTACTGGTACAGGTTGCTTATCAGTACCAATAAGCGAATGCCGCGCTCGACACGCGAATTTATGTTATAATACACGATAATGCGCGAAATTACGGACAACTTGGTAGATAAGATACCACGAACTTCGATTCCCAACCAGTTTGCTCGACACCTTCATTCATTTGAGACTTTCAACTTTCAGCGGTGCTGATTCATTCGTTAGAGGAAAGTCTCGGTCGAACACGGAAATATTTTCATTCAGGATCGCGTCGATCATAGCGAGGACCACTATCTCCGGGGGCAAGGAGAAGGAGTTGTAGGAATGGTCGGTCATCGTTTAAGAACCCCCGGAGCGGCAGCCGTCGCGCGTACAGTCGAAAGACAGGGCGCCTCGAAAAGATTCATGCGATCGGGCGGCGGATAATCGGGGTGGCCGGTTGAAACGGGGCCAGCGAGTGGCAGTAAATCGGACGGTTTTCGCGACAGCGCTCGTCGAGTATGACTGCGACGGCGGCTGCGGCTGCGGCGACGACAGCATCTGTGACGAGAGTAGTGTCGGTGGTGACGGTGGTGGAGGCGGCGTGGTGACAGTGGCGACGGCGGCTAGACGGAGAAACGACGGAGGCGGCCGCGGCGCGGGAAGAAGGAAAGAGAGAGGGTGTTGCACGCGGAAGAAGGGGTTAGAGAGCGGCGTAGCGTTCGGACGAGCGTAGAAGAGGGAAGAGCAAGACGAACGAAGCTGGGTAGCGTAGACGCGCGAGACGCGGGCAGCACTTGAGAGGGACGGAAAGGGGCGAAAAGCGACGAGCGCCGCCGAGACGAGGCGAGGCGCGACGAGGAAAGACGATGAAGGCCGACGGGGGTCGCGCACCGCGGCGCTGAACGCAGTGCCATCCGATAGGCAGCACCGCTTGCTCCACGGATCTTTGGCTCGGTCGCTTCGAGCTCCGGTCGTTCGCTTGTTACGAATCACGCTCCGATCCGCTCTTCTCATTTCTTCTTACGTCCGTCCGTTGGCGTGGCTGCCGGTGGCGTCCATGCCGAGAAAGGGAAAGCCCTTGGTCGGACGCAACGCCACGGTACACACGGTGGAAAACACGGAGCCGCCGCGTAGACGACGACGACGCGTGCACTCGTCGTGTGTGTCGTTGCCGCGCGTAGTTCTACGTGTACCGCGTATACGCTGCTGCTGCTACTCGTGCTCGTGAACAGAGGTGCCCCCTCCCCTTCTTCGTCCCGACAGGCGAACGCGTGGTGGTCAACACACGGTGCGTGTGCTTCTCTCTTCCTTTCTTTCGTTTTCTTGCACGCTCAGTCGCTTTTTTATACACCGTGCCTCCTTCCCTCGACGCTTCCTAAGGGTTCTTTTCTCTCCCCCTCCACCCCGCCGAGGCATCGCCTCGTGCGCGTTCCCGATCGTCGTCGGTCTCCTTTTCGCCCTCTTCGATTCCGCCGTTCGCGTTCCTGCTCTTTTTTATTTCTCCCCCTTTAAACCGGCGATACAACACACCCGACTGATCGCCCCGTCTCGATCGCGCCGGGGACGCTGCATCGCCCGGAGCGGAACCGTCAGCGGGAACGTGCGCGACGGAATATTTGCTGGCGCGGCGGATGGGATACGCGAGTTTTCAGCGTGCACGCGAAACGTTCCCATTCTCGGAACGCGAGAGAGACCCAGCATGGCCGCCTAGCATGAGACGAGTCAGAGTTCCTCGCCGATGTTCACACTAAAAAGGCAGCACGCTGCCTGTCTCCTTCTCGCCCTTCTCGTCCCTTTCGCTCTGCGCTTCTGTCCGCCTTCTCCCGCTCTGTATATTCAAACACAGTGCATGCATACGCACACGCTCACCCTCGGTCCCTCTCTATCTGCTCGCCTCTGTCCTCGTCGCTCCCGCATATATACGCATATAGATGCATCGCAATCTGTCTTCGTTTTTGTACAATGCTGTTGCTCTCGTTGCGTCGCTTTCTCGCTTTCTGCTCCTCCGCGCTTTTCCCTCTTGCGGGTCGTTCCTACGTCCGTCTTCTTTGCTTCTTCCCTGCCGTCTTTGTCTTTCGCGCGCGTGTTCACCGATACTCTCTCTCGTTCTCCCGTCCCTCGTCCGCTCCCTCTCTCTCTCTCTTTCACTTCTCTCCGCTTCTGCATCTCTCTTTCGTTCTTGTCCCCCTGATCGCGCCTTTCATTCGAAAATAGAACGTCAGCGCGCGTGCCGCGCACATTTTTCCTCATGAAAACAGCGAATTCCCACTGGGTGACACGCGTGCGCGCGCGATCACGACACCCCGGCCAACCCGAGCGCTCCCGTCGCGTATTCCTAACCTCACTTTTTTCGCGTGAAATTCGCGCCCTCGATCGTGCCTTTCTCTAGGATCCGCGCCGTTAAACAGATCACCGTTAAATATCGTTACATAAATCTCCGCTCCGAAACTATTCGTGCTAACTGTTATATTGCTAAAGCTGTCATAAGAGGAAACCTTCTCCTATTTACCGTTTTAAACCTTCGCACCCTATCTGTTCGGTTCTTATTACCGCTACTTCTGCTGCTGAATTAAAGGTATCTAACAGAGGAGCGTTTTATTAATCGCTAAGTCTGCCGTTCAATACCCCACGGCACAGGTCTCATTCATAATTTAGCGAGCTCGATAGGGACATTTTGCGTAAAAGTGAAAACGGTAATTTTGCAATGGCACGGGGGAATAGAAAGGTTACTGTCTCGCGTTTATCGTGCGTTGGCTTTGTTGCGGTCAGACGGAGGCAGACGTCCGACGATATTCTGGCGGGAGACTCGTAAAAATAGTGTCTTCGCCGTTTCCTCCCTTCGACTCGGCGACTATAATTAGCCGGGGGATTCGCGCTTTCTGCGTAAACAAATATCCGAGCGTTGTGTGTCGCGGCACCACGGCCGACGCTCTTTCACCGTTGTTCGTGATTTCCTGCCGGATAGAGCACGCTGAATAAACATAACCGCGGAACACGGCTAACGGCCAGCCGTAGTCAGTCGTTGTCGCTGCACCAGCTCGACGTCTATCGATGCTACACGAGTTTTGCATTAGGAGAGGCGCGGACAGTAGAAACAGACCACTCCGTCTGTTCTATCACGTCCACATTCCCCTTTCCTCTTTCGCGGATCTATGTTGGCCCAGCGTTGCTCTAGGAGGAACGGGTGTTTCTGTAGCGAAGCGGTGGGCAGAACTATTCATACCCCGACCAACGGGTTCATAAAAATAGGATTTTCGCGGTTCCTCTCCTACACCAGCGGCGTTCTTAATGGGGCCTCGAGTATTTGGTAAACAAGTCTCGTAAAAATTCTCGATCCCTACTTTCGTGCGTACGCACGCGATACTCCACCCATTCACGTCTAATGTCCCTACATTTACCATTATATTAACAAACATTCGGATGCTCCTCGGTTTAACGGGTTTTTTTTAGTACAATTCCAGGAGACGCGTGTGATATGTAATACTAGGGACATTCCATGCGAACTCGCACAGATTTCGGAGTAAGTTTTCGTAGATTGCTGAAATTTCAATATGTTTAGTCTTTAGTGATATTTAAATGTACCTCAAAGGATTTTTCGAAATTTTGAAAAATGTAGATTTTACAGCTGTTCGAAATTAAGTGCTACGTTTTTTTCAATACGTTGTAGCTATGGAAGTAGTAAACGGATGGAGATGAGCTTTACGGTGATTATAGAGAAGACATTGAAGTTTTAAGAAAAAATTATTTCAGTTTAAAAAAAAAAATATTTGAACCATTTTTGTGCAATTATTTTAAACAAATGCATACCTGATATTCTTATATAGGATTCTCGAAAATGGTAAGTATTTGAAGAAAAAAACTGAAGGAGGAAAACTCTTACTGTTTTTTATATCCAACATAACACGGTATCTCAATTTTTGGTGTCCGCAATATTTTCCTTGAAACGAGGGTGACTTTTAGTTTTTTAAATGGAATGCTATATATTTGATTACCCAATATGAAAGCGACTGTCAAGACAAATTCAACCATATGGCACACTATACCTTCAAGGCTACACAAAGTGCTGAGCGACGCCCGATGTTAAAAACCTGCATTTGTTTAAAATAATTGCACAAAAATGGTTAAATTTTTTTTTAAACTGAAATAATTTTATCTTAAAACTTCAATGTCTTCTCTATAAGCACCGTAAAGCTCATCTCCATCCGTTTACTACTTCCATAGCTATAATGTATTGAACAAAAGTTAGCACTTAACTTCAAACAGCTGTAAAATCGACATTTTTCAAAATTTCGAAAAATCCTTTGAGGTACGTTGAAATATCACTAAAGACTACAACATATCGAAATTTCAGCAATCTACGAAAACTTACTCCGAAATCTGTCCGAGTTCGCGTGGAATGTCCCACTAGATTCACGTTGCAGTCCGGTATTACTCTCCAAAGCCTAACCCAGACCACGGTCGCCCCGATCGATCTCGTATCGGGGCGCTCTATCAAGCGTTATCGTTGTTTTTCTTTTTATCGGCGGAATCGCGAAATATCGATCAACGTTTATCTCGAGTGTCGCCGTCTGTGCAGTTGGAATAATTATTCTTCCGGCGGGGGGTCAGAATATCCCGGGTGCAAAGGGCCGCGGAGAACGGCACCCGGAGGTCGCCAATGACTCGTCACGAATAATAAATCCAGCACGCAGCGCGAGGCCGACTCGCCCGAGGGCCACTCGAAATCTCGAGTGCGCGTTCCGCGGGGCAACATTTTCATTTTTATGCGCCGCGTACGTGAGAGGCGCGGGCGTATGTGTTGGAGGGAGTGAACGTTCGCGTGCGTTCAACATTACAGTTCATTACATCGCATCGCCATGCACGAGGAAGGAGACAAAGCGAGAGGCAGAGGAGGGTCGAACGCAGAACGAATCGGATCGCTCGAAATCTGTTGGCGAACGATTTCCTGGGGGCTCGTATTTTAGGAAGTTACAGGAAGCATGAGACCATGGACCAGAATAAGATAGTGCATGCTGCGCGACACTGTTCCTCTTCAACTCGCCCAACGTCTTTCCTCGTTCCCAACTGGCTTGTTTCGAATTTTTTCATCGATTTCTTGCTTCCCTGCTTGCAAAATGTGCAGGATTTTTCTTCCTCGAAAGAAGAACTACCAAAGCTTCTACTTCCTAAGGTAGATATTAATTGCTAAAAAATTACAGGATGATTCACAGAGGGAGAGAATCTTTGTATCATTCTTTGAGATGTTTCTCATGCTTCTGCCACAGCGATCTTAGTTCCCGACAAGGAAATATTATTTTTAGAGTATTCGTACATAAATCCTCATTGTGGTTTATTCCATTGAATCTCCAGCTCTGCGAGCCAGTAGACGCGCGTTGTTGTCACTATCCCGTTTCGATTCATAACATCTTTGACCTAGGCCCCTGTTCCACAATGAAGCCATAACACACCGAATTCTTCCGTGTTCCAGGCGCAGTGTAACCCCTCCGCGGAGCTGAGGCACAACGGACAAGGAACGAAGCGGGAAGCGCGAAGGCAGCCGCGAACGATGCAGGGGCGAGTAGCGGAAGGGTGCGCGTCCGCGAAGGATCGTTCGGTGATCGCGCTCGGCGGCGATCAGTATGGCTCGCGATGATGTCGGAAGGCGGTCGCGTAGCAGCGATTTCCTTGGGCGGTTTCTCTTGCGGCGCGAAGCTCGGTAGAAACGTTCGGCACGCGACCACGGGATAAATGCGAGACCGAACACTCGTGGGTGGACCAGTTGTCGCGACGACGAAGAGGAAGAAGAAAAAGAGGCACCTGGGCCGATACAGGCGGAGCCCGAGCTGCTGCTGGCTCTGGATGAGAGCAGGTGCGCAGGCCACCAGTGGCGTACGAAGGTTGGATGTAGATCACGAGGAGGAGGAGGACGAAGAGGCGGAGGAGGCGTCGGGTGATCTTGGCGAGGATAGAAAGACGGAGCCGGAGGAAGAGGAGGACGAGGCAGCAGCTCGTATTCCGAGGTTCCATCGACGAGATCGGCCTACAACCAGCTGGACTGGACGGCCTCGCGAGTTCTCGTGGTAGGGCCGGGGGTTGTGGGGGCCACCACGGGGGCGGGGGTGGGCTTGCCCCTGCTTCTTCTCGCCGTCGCTGTCCTCGGCAATCAAACGTGCACGACGACGGCTGCGCCGGTGGTGTCCGATCCGTACGTGTCCCTCGGCGCTACGCCTCCTCGTCTTCTGCCTCGATTACCGGGCTCGGTGCCCGTCTTCCGGAGACCGTCGGACAATCCACCGCGACGCCGCCCGCCGCAGGGTGAGCTGGATTATCAAGAGGTACCGTCGCTCCGATCTGAACAGGACGCTCTCGACGGGACACGGTCGCCAACCCCCCGCGATCCAACGGCGATCGTGGACAGAAGGAAGGACGCTCCTTCCCCTGCATCAGGAGAAGGAAGACGGAGAGGAGGAAGAGGAGGAGGTCTGGCTTACGAGAGGACCAAGTCGAGACGGCGGCAGGTCGCAAGCCTGCTCGACGATTGGGCATCAACTTCCATAGACTACTCTAGACCGCGCTGGTTCCAAACTAGATTGTCCCGTCCCCGTCACACGGAGCCGTCATCGACCATCTTGGAGGCAACCGGCCCGGAACGCCGCGGTGTCTTGGAGCCCGGGGCGAACAGTCCCGAAGAGTCTGTGCCGTCCGGCGAGGGCTCGTCGACGGTCGAGACGGTGACGAAGACGACGACGGCGGACGCGCCTGGGGTCCAGGTACCATCTCGCCCGGTCTATCGAACGGTGCCGCGGTTGCTCGATCGGGAGAGTGCGGACGAGTCGCGTGGAAGACGCAACAGGAAGGGCGAAGGGGAGGGAGCAGGTGCCGCGAGTAAAAACGGGGGTGGGTTCGCGGTCGCGGGGGACGGTGGTGGTGAGGTCACAGGTGGTGGTGGTGGTGGTGTCGTCGAGTGGACCACGACAACAGTAGCTGGGCCGATGTCATCGTGGTCGTACCCTGAGGATGAGGAGCCGGGAGCTGGAAGCGTAAGGACACGCCCGAGCCCGGAGGAGGCGGCGACCGAGGACGAGAAGGCCGAGGAGCAGGTCAAGGTCACCGCAACGCAGGGCAAAGGCTCGTCGTCCACGTCGACGACCACGACGACGACGACGACGCAGTTGCCGCCACCGAGTCGAGACACCTCTATGAAAGCACGTGAGTAACAGCAAAATCTTCCTTCTATCTCTTTCCGTGCCGCGTGCGCCCCGTGTGCCAGATACGCGGGCAGCGTGTCCCTCTTGCTCCTTTTGCCATGCCTCTCCCCACGAGGGCGTGTTTACAGGAACCGAAGCTCAGCGCAGGACCCTTGGTCGGGTTATTTTTAACTATTCTAACCGTGCGGCCACTTTCTCTGCCCTCTCTTCGCCTCGCTGCCTCTTTGCGCTGCGCACTCGCGGCTTCTGCGTCTCGCCCGGGGACAGGACTCGATTCCTCCGGCGGTTCGTCCTTTGGGGGCGACAATCGGCTATTAGCTTCTTGTATTTATTTGCTTTCCGATTTTCGGGATTTTAATTCGGGATTAACCAGAGATTCTTTATTGAACTTTAATTCGCGCGATGTGTAGTGAGTGCAGTCTGCGCGACTGTGCAAATGGAGTAAACATGGCGAAAGGAGTAGACGCGTTAATTTCACTTGTGTTTAAGGGGTCATTCCGGTCAGCGCGTTGATAAATTCAACGATTTTCAGGAATTTATTACGACAAAATTAATTATAGTAATGGAATACAACTTTTTTTCTATTTATTCAACTAGATTTCTGTAGTAGATAAACAATATAAAAGTAGTAAAATTATCGCCTTTAACATACTTTTGAAAGCGGTCCTGATGACATGTTTAAAAATGCATGCCTCGTTTGTGAAGGCGATTTCAGCTGTTAGACTTAATTGAACACATAAATCCAAACAGATTCTTGATCAGTATGAGTGTCGTTAACGATTGGACTATAATTAGTGATTCACCTTAAAAATTAGCAAAATGGCGGGCAAAATGGATGAACTTTTTTTTCAGTTTCTTTCTTTTGCTGTTTTCAATTTTAAAAGTAGGTTAGACTCAATGAAAATACTTGGTTGTAGTGGAGAATAAGCAGACAATTTATTAAGCAATCGGGTCGATAGATTTGGAGATTTTATCTTCACGATGTGAAAAAATGACATTTCGAGAAAAACGCGTTCACAGTTTTCATCTATAGAGGACGAGCCTCTGCGCTACCTACAAAATTCCTCTGTAGAAGCTAAAATAATCGGAATGTTTCCATGAAAATTTAACAGTACCTACATTCTTGAGGATATATACTTTCGAAAAATGTTTAAATATAAAAACGGAAGCTTCGCGATTAATCAGATTGGTGCCACGTATTTATTGGACCATCATTTAAACATCCAATGCTTCTCGAGTTCTTAGTTCTTTCTCCTTTTTATCTAAAACGCGTCTAGAACTAAAAAATTATTTTCCACCGCTGAGGGGCTAATTTATGCCATTCTCAAGTAATCTATTTCCCTTCACGCACCACACTAAATACAACACTAAAATTCGCCTGCGAAATTACCAAATTCACCCCCGCTTGAAATAGAAATTTTAGATCACACTCGCGTGGATCAAACCCATTCGATCAAGTCCATGAAATAATAGTATCGCGAGTTCGAAATCCTCCCCTCTCGAGAGCCACGCGGCCAGCGGAACAAATTACGCTCACCCCCCTCCAATTCGCTCTATTTCGTTCCCCGAGGCGGCTGCGTCACGATTTACCGAACACCCAGTGTAAAAGCGTGCACGGGCGGGGGTTGGTGGGGGTGGAACGTGTGCATCTCGTGTGTTTTCGATTACGCTCGCGCGGCCGTACGCTGGCTGCGCGCGATGCACGGCTCGTGACTTCGCGTATGAATCAGCCAAGCTATTCTTTTCGCACGCTGGCCGACCGCCGACTTCGCCTCGTCTCATCTCCGTCTCTCTGTGCCCGTTTCGCCGTGCACTCCTCCTCGTGCTCCCTGTTCCGCTTTTGCTCCGTGCGTATGCCGCGAATCGAGGGACTCGTCACCAGCCTATCTCCGCTCCCTTTTGCGCCCTTCCTTGCGCCCCTTCGCGATCCACGGAGACGCTTTTCCCCGTCAATCTCGCCTGGCGCACTCTGCCTGGGCCCCGTTCATCGTGCAAAACGATGGAAACTCAACCTTCAGACTGGAATAATCGCCCATCTTCTCTGTGGGCACTTTTAGGAATAGGCGGCGTGATTCATTGGTAGAGATTTGGTCGAATGTGCAGTGTAACACCCTCGTATTAAGTTGGGGGCACATGAAAATATTTATGCTTTTAAACTGTTTTATTTACTTTATAGTTCTGAGCTTCTGCGACAATCCTCGAGTCGCAGATTAGCGTTAATAATTCTTATTGTATCCCCATCGTGAACAAAGGAACCCAGTAGTTATACAAGTCTGAAATAATAGTTCAGTTTATAGTTCCTTCGATTGTGGTTTCAATTTAATTAAGAAATTGTTAATTAATATTCTTAAACACGCATTCGCTTGGTTTCCAGAACCAAGGTCTTAGATTTTGTTTGGGCATTGTAGGATCGGGTACCGACACTCCCAATCGCAGTAACTCACCTCGCAGAGCCGCGATAACAGTTTGTTTCGCGGCGACCGCGTAGAAGCTTTTGTTAGCGCGAAATCACGGACGCCTGTCGCAATGGAAGACACAAAAACAGCGGCAGATTTCCTCTGAGTGATCGACGCCCGAATCTAATCGGCGCGTTGTATCGAGGAACCGAACTCGATTAAAAAGAACGGACCCGCGATACACGCGAGGAGACGCGCGATTTCGAAGCAGTCGTTCTGGTGTTTTCGTCGGCGTCGCGTTTGTTTGCAATAACACCGGCGCGATATCTGTATCGTGTGTTTGGCGAATGCCGGTTTAAAAGGCTGATAAAGCCGCGGAGCGGACCGCCGTTTATTTTAGATTATAACGTTGCGTATCGCTGCGTGTAATCTCGATAAATAGCTCGTTAATTCCGCTTGATCATAATAAGATAACCGCGGCTTGGCTGTGCGCCAAAAATTTGGACATTCCCGGATTCTGGCGGAGCCTCGTATTTCCTCTCTCTTTCTCCTCTTTCTTCCTACCTCCCTCCCCTTTTTTCTTCATATCTGACGGTTCATTGCTTCCCCTAATTAACCCTAGAACCACTTCGGTCCGTTCAAGCTCCAGTCGTTCTCCTTTTATTACTACACGCGAGAATTGTAACCATTCACTTTCGTTCGCCCCTTTTCTCGATCGACGTTAAGTTAGTATCGCGACCTGCAACTTGCCGTAACAAGTGAACCTAAGCTATTAACGCTTCGGGTACAATCTCTGCAACCCCAATCCCAAATCTTGAACCTCAAAATATGTGGGGTAGGTTCAGGATTCATATATCAGAGGACGTCTTAGGAAATGGCCCCTTCTTTTTCGACGATTGCTTCATTGTTTTTGATAATTAGAAAGAAAGATAGTTAGGAACATTGTTGGATTGCTAAATGGGGTGGGTCGGTGGGCGCACGAGACCTGCCAAGGGGTGGGCACGGTTCACGGGGGTGCGCATCATTCTCCCTCGCTGTTTTCGAAGGATGTATCCCGATGTTGTTACTTAACGTGTTTATTTCGGTGTGCCTCTGTAACCCTCGTGGCTTTTTTTACGGAGCTAATTCGTGATCTGGATAGTTCCCAAAGGCGAGTTCTGGTGACTGCCGCGGTACCCGGTACCCGGTATAAGAGGAATGACTAAATGGCTCTGACTAACCGGTCAGGTATTCCAAAACCCGGCCTTATTTTCACCGGCTATAACAGAAGCAACTGACACGTGAGTGACAAGGAGGGCAGGCGGTTTTTGCAAGGGGGCGGAGGGGGCCCCGCACGGATTCCAGCCGGTATTTTCGCCGGCTTTTCATCGCCCGGCCGATCCCAAGGGGCGGTAAACAGATTTCGCGCTCGGTACAGATAAATTTACCGCCGCCACTGCTTTATTTTAAACGTTCGCCGCTATTCTCGCCCCGTTCAGATTCGTCAACATACATGCATACGCGCTACGCTGGCGCAGCGGCCCGTGTGTTCGTTTTATGAAGGGCGCGACCCTCGCCCCCTATGGAAAAAAAAACGCCACCTTCCTCCACTTTGACGCGAGAAAGGTAATCCAGTCAGGGAATCGGTGAGGCTGATTTTTCTTATTTTTCTTCGTATCTCCGGTGATAATACACTTAACCTTTGCCCTCAATCGAGGGGTGTTAATTTTGAAGCACCGTCACTGTTCTTTTTATGCGAGAAATATTCGTTTCTACTCTGTGTGTTTTTAAATTCAAATGGCGCCGCGACTGTTGAGCCGAGTTCGTAGGGTGCGAAGTAGAAAGATTAGGATTTCAACAGGAAGGAATGTACGTAGCCGGTGGAATGGAATTCAAATCGATGGGCCGGAACGGAGATGTAAATGGACGTGAAACTGGGTTTGTCAACCCATGATTTAAGACCTTCACGGTCGGACCCGAAAGGGGTTAAAATGCGCGAGCGAGACCGGCGAGCGGATAATCGGGAGGGCCAGAAGCCTATTACGTGTGCGCCCGTAGGTTTTAAGATCAACCCCGAATAATAGGACGGGGAGCCCTCCGGCCGAAAACAATGGCCTGGCAAAGCTGGGTAGAGGCAATGATTATCTTTACGACTTTATGATAATATAATGACGTGTTATTGGACGAACAAATTGGTTCTAATAATTATAACGTCGGAGGTTCCTTCCCACGCTGGCGTGCCGGGTATACGGTCACGCGGAAATATGCGCGAACTGTCCTAGAAATTTCACGCCGCGTTGCTATGCGCGAGCACCGTCCATTTTCCACCCAATCAACGCAGATTTATACGCGTTTCCAGTTGCTTGACAATTAGGCGCTGATTGGCGCGGCCTCTTCGATGGGAAACTTTCGTGAAATTAACTTCTCAAGACATCGAACTAAGAGAAAGGTTCGCGTAGACGTATCTCGCAATCCCTTGTTTTTTAATTAAAAAATGGTGAATTCGAAATAGCACTTATCTACGCTATAAAAGTATTTTTTGATAAAACGCAAGATTTCCTATATGTTTGTAGTCCAGCTTGGATATTCCTCAGCTTTTAACAATCGTTTCATTGTATTTCGCCATTTTAAAAGTAACTTTCCAACTGCAATTTGATTATTATTGACAGTTGCAGGCTTTATTTTTCTGAGATACTATTGATTTTCGTGGGTCAAGGGGTTTCTGGGTAGCCACACAATTGCCAACTCTATTAACATTCAAACGTCATAAAGCGAAAAATTGAATATAACTTATTAGGATCTAAACAGCTCGATCACATAAAAAGTAAAGATAAGGGGCTGTTCTTAAATTACTTAAGGAGAATTTTGGCGATTTCTTACCCCCTCCCTCCCCCAGTATAAGACTTGGTAAGATTTTATATCCCCCCGTCTTTGTATAGTATTTTCCACATTGTATTATTTGAGTTGTTAAAATTCTTTTATAAGTTTATACAAATTCATTTAACTCAGTCTCGGGGAATTTAAACTAAAATTACTGTTCTGGAACATTAATCATAGAATTTGTATTTATTGAAAATTGGGTTAAATAATGTTACGTATGACGCTACCTGATTGCCCTCTCCCCTTGTGAGAAAACGTAAGGAATTCGCGCCCCCCTAACAAGCTTATCTACATTTTAAAGTGGCAAAATTGCACATATAACGGGCAAAATGAGTAGTAATTTGAAGAAGCTAAGCAATAATCAACTACGCCAATTTGCTCTATTTTCTCTATTACATAACCTACGAGTAACAAACGACCACATACTTTTGAGCGGTAGCGTAGGTATATAGAACGTGCGAGGACTTCGACGCGTACGATAGCTCCCTAACCGGTGTCCCACATTTCTTCAACCATCCCCAATTTTCCCTTGCCGAAGTTACCTACTTTCCTGAATCCATCTCCCGAACTACATATCCAGCAACCTATGCCTCCAGTCGCCCGGCCGTGGTCGGAAGGGTTAAGCATTATCGCGGCTGTTGGGTGGAAGCGAGTCGTGGCTGACGCTCAAGCACGGCCGAGCGAAACCCCTCGATCGAGCCGTGGCTCTCGACGAATGCCTCGCGGATTCGTAATTTTTGTTCTCCCCTCGGCGAGAAGGGAGAGCAAGAAAGCGGACAGGGGCGAGAGAACGACAGGGAAAGAGGGGCGAGGGGCGAGGCAGGGAGAGAGAAGCGGGTGGCACAGAGGGAACTCGGTGTACAGCGAGCGGGAGCGAGCAGAGGCTAGGAGAAGCGCGCGGGCGAAAGGGAGAGAGAGGATCGCGAGGTGGAAAAAGTGACTGCAGGGCGGGAGAGAAAGGGAGGAGGTAACTCTCCTGCGGAAAGGAGCACTCCTGCGATGAGAAGGAACGGAGGGATGGGCCGGAGAGAAACAAGAAAAGGGTTAACGTCCTTTCGTTCGCTCCTTGCTCTCCCCCTCGCTCTCTCCTGGCTCCGTCTCTCCTTTGCCGCGAGTCTCTCTCGCCCAGCACACCCTTTCCTTTTTGCGCTTCACCTCTGCACAGAGCTCTCCTTCTCGTTCCCTCCTGCCCTTCTTGCTCAGGAGGACTCGAGCACGGCTCTACTTCGTACTGTCTCCCTCTTGTTCGCCGGTTCCGCCATTTATTATTCATCGGCCGGGGAAAATTTATATACGTCTTACCCGGTCGCCGTCATACTTAATTCTCGATTTACGATTCCGCGGCTCTCACCTTTTTTCGACGGCGTTGCATGTCTGATGCTGGACACGGCGAGGATCTCGTGTTCACTTAACCGCGGAGATGCGATGGGAGAAACGCTTCTCCGCGGACTCGACACCCCTCGTCCGTGCCTCGCTGTGTGTTCACCCGGGCGAAAGGGCTCTGCTGTTTCTTAGAAATGTCGTTTCAGGGAACTTTCGGTCTCGCGGAGTAGTTTCTTAATTGACAATCAGGATCTCGAGCTCCAATCAGATTCCAAGTTGCCGTTACTGTACGGGGTATCTGCGTCGGGTTCGAAGCATTTCTGTAATTTCGAATTTTGCAGATAAATTTAAGGGGCAAATAGATGGCGCAAGTCTACGTTTCAATAGTTCTCAATAGATCGTGAGCTAGCTCTGTGCTTTTAAGCGGAATTTAGTACAGCACTGTTGATTGCGTATAATATTTGAAGATCCACATAGCCGAGCATAACAGCAGCATATTACACAGGCTACTGCGGTATTCAAAGTAAGCGCAGAATCTCGTGTCTGTAGAACGAATCGAATGAGCCTGTGGGAACGAGAGTGCAGTAACTTCGTTTCACATGCATCTAGGTGTATAGGCCGTATCATTCTCATTCCCAGCCATTCAAATATTAGGAATGACGGAAGCAGTGTATGCACTTAATACCTTAGGATTTGCATTAAATAGGGTAATTCCGGGTGAGATGGCCTTGCGGGTGTTAATGGCTCGATCACGTTTATGTTCTAGAGCGTTGCGATTTTCAGTTGTTATTAGTGGTATATTGCGCGTCGCTCGCACGCCGCATTAATCGTGTTTTCTGTTTGCTTTCAACTGTGAAATCAGGTAAGTTATTTGTAATGTAAAAATGGACTATTCTCGAAAAATTTCTACGCGCTGTTTAAATTATAACTCACTGACATTTTACGATAAAGTAATGACTTTTTCTGAATGCAGTGCGTTAATATAATGTTTAGAGGTTATATTTGCGTTCTTGTGATGAGATAATGTCGTAGCATTATTGAAGAAACAAGCGAGTCAGCGCTCCTTGACTCTCGGGTTAGTTGGCCCGATTTTTTCGGGGATAGATGGCCCATCTTAAAATCAAGCTAGTAAATATTTTTGTAGGGGAGACCGGGGCTAAAAGTTCCGGGGGTAAGTTGTTCCGACGGCTCTATCTTCAAAATAAAAAGAGCGTTGTACTTTAAATTATTTTTTCCGCGTGAGTTGATCACGCCACTCTGTCCCCCACTTTAATAGCGTCCGCGACAGCGAATTGTGTGGTTGTAAGCAAGGACCTATTAGTCGCGTACCAGATAAGTAAAAATTTTTCTATCATTACTTTTTGGTCTATTTCAATTATTTAACGTAGATATTATAGATTGAATCGTCCTTATGGATCAAATGACATTTAAGAACATGGTGTAATAGTGTTTATCGTTTGAATACATGTATAAGCAGAATAATCTTTGAAATTGCAACATGTGTCGGTAGGGGCTAGTTGTCACCGTGACTTGGGGCACGTTGGTACCGTAAAAAATTACCCCGCCGCAAATAGGTCTGTGAAGATAGCACCCCCAAATTCGATTTTTTAAAAAAACTCAACGGCATTCGTTTGTCCTTCGTTTGCCCACGTTTGCCCATAAATTTTTTTTTTTGCCCACCCTACAAAAAAAGTTATGAATAAAATAAAAAATTTGTCTTCATCACCCACGATGAATGCATTTCAATTTTTTAAAAGAAGGATACGAATATACCCGACCTGGCCACGTTTGCCCACTCTCAGATTTCATTTGCCCACCCTCCAGAATTTAAATAAAAAATAAAAACCTCGAAAAGAAGGGTACAGGTGAAGCGATCGCGTTAAAGTTCGATTTTTCTAGAAAATATTATCAAAATCGTTCTTTCAACGATGCAGTCCGTTAGTTTAGATGTAGAAGAGATTTGCCCATGCATTAATTTCGTATGCCCACCCTCAAGAATCGAATTATTAATAAAGATAGCCAAGAAGTGCGGTGCCCGTTGAAGCGATCGCGTTAAAGTTCGATTTTTCTAGAAAATATTATCAAAATCGTTCTTTCAACGATGCAGTCCGTTAGTTTAGATGTAGAGGAGATTTGCCCATGCATTAATTTCGTATGCCCACCCTCAAGAATCGAATTATTAATAAAGATAGCCAAGAAGTGCGGTGCCCGTTGAAGCGATCGCGTTAAAGTTCGATTTTTCTAGAAAATATTATCAAAATCGTTCTTTCAACGATGCAGTCCGTTAGTTTAGATGTAGAAGAGATTTGCCCATGCATTAATTTCGTATGCCCACCCTCCAGAATCGAATTATTAACAAAGATAGCCAAGAAGTGCGTCGTTGGAAATAATTCGAGAGTATCGCCAGACATCTGTTTACGTTTCGGCAGTGGCACTCGGCGCTGCGCCCCTTTAGTTAGGGTAGCAGCGCTGCGTGTCGTCATCGAACGTGCCGAAACGTAAACAGATGTCTGCGACATTCTCGAATTGTTTCCAACGACGCACGAAAGTCAGTCGGTCTACAGAGTTCGGGCGTAACTCTTGCGAGATCGTGCGTTCATTTACGGTTTGTGAAGTAACTGTGACATTATATTATTTTCCGTTGTGCGATATCATTGCGGTAATTAGTGAAAAATGACTAGAAAACCACTCTGGTATTATTCTGCACATGCTGCAGATGTGTGAAAAGTGTGAAGTATTCGATGAGCGATAGAAATTGAAGTGGATAACATGTCACCAAACACCTTTAACCTTTACGGTAGGAACAATCCATTTTGATAATTCATTCGGAAAAAAAACTAACGGAAAGGTATTCGGTTCAACGGGTACCGCACTTCTTGGCTATCTTTATTAATAATTCGATTCTGGAGGGTGGGCATACGAAATTAATGCATGGGCAAATCTCTTCTACATCTAAACTAACGGACTGCATCGTTGAAAGAACGATTTTGATATTATTTTCCAGAAAAATCGAACTTTAACGCGATCGCTTCAACGGGCACCGCACTTCTTGGCTATCTTTATTAATAATTCGATTCTGGAGGGTGGGCATACGAAATTAATGGATGGGCAAATCTCTTCTACATCTAAACTAACGAACTGGACCGTTGAAAGAACGATTTTGATAATATTTTCGAGAATAATCGAACTTTAACGCGATCGCTTCATCTATACCCATTTTTTCGCGGTTTTTATTTTTTATTTAAATTCTGGAGGGTGGGCAAATGAAATCTGAGAGTGAGCAAATAATAAACCTGGTTATGTTATTGCACAAAAAGTATGCAAAAATATTGCAGCTCTTACATCATCTGAGAAGGGCGAAACCATAACGGTCATTTCGCGCTGTAATGCTGAAGGCTCGTTTTGATCGCCCGCGTATATTTTAGAAGGGAAGAATAAGAAAGCCGAATTCGAAGATGGTATGCCTCCAGGTTCGGTTGTATATATGAATACCAAATCGGCTTTCATTAGCACTGCTTTATTTCTAAGCTGGTTGAAAACACATTTTACACCTAGAAAACCAAGTGGAAAGGTACTTTTAATTTTTGATTAATAACCCAGACCATTCTACACACTGCAACTCTGTCGATATGTTAGAATATGCAGATGAACATGTGATCATATTACTATGCTTGCCTAGGCACACCACCCAATTTCTACAACCACTAGATAGAGCATTCTTTAAAAGTTTGAAATCTAATTACAATAAAGCCTGTAATTTGTATACAAAAACGAATCCAACCAGAAAAATTAACAGGATGGTATTCGGACAATCCGGGTGGGATGGCCTTTCGCATAGACTGCAATTTTATTTTAATTTTTTTAAATGTATGATTATTTTTTTAATTCAATTTTATATTATCTATCTAAATGTATTTCCCTTTGCAAATATATTTTTGTCCTTTATAAAACCACTAAATTTACGGTGTACTGATTGTTTTAAAAAAAGTGGGCCATCTCTCCCCGACTTACCGTAATCTCCATGTGTGCCATAGCAGCAGCATTTAAAAATCGCTGATCCGATTCGACTGAATGCATATTAAACCCTTGAGGACAGAATATCATAAAAATACCACCCCAATTAACGCCTACACCAATTCACACTTCCAACCAACAAATAACCTAAACTCAGTACAAAAAGTACCAACCACAGCAGAGAGGGGCAAAATTTTGATTGAAATAAAAATTGCGAATAACGAATAAGAGTTAAAGAAATTATTCGTCACGTGTGGAATAAGAAACTTAACTTTGTTTATCAAATAATCTAAGGTTAAAGTAACTTTTATTCGATCCGTTATTTTTTATTTAGTTAATGCCCAACTGTGACCCACAGCAAATCCTTCTTTTCGCTATTTCCACATCAAAATGAATCAGTCCAGAAGACAGACACCGCGTTACATTCGGTTCCTGACCCTTCGCCGGCCAATCCTCCCCATCGCCCCGAGAACACACACCCAGGCTCTCCAGCTTCTCGTTCACGTTGCCGCGGCGTGATTTATTTTATTAGGACGCGATGCCTCCTCCTCGGACGCTGTGTGTCTTTGAATTTGTCTAATAGATTTAGGGCAGCCGGGATATCTAAGGGCGACGCGCGTAGGTATAGGTCAACGACAGAGGGGCGCGAAAGGGCTCGGTCGCTATGGAAACCCTGGCACAGAGCGTTGACTGTGGGGTGCCTCAAGTTTTTTATGGCCTGGCCGATTGTCGGAGGGGGTCGGGATTCTAAAAATCGTTACACAGACCTAGATACTCGCCTCTCCTCGACGCCCTCCCGCGGCGTCGCCTCTGCTCCGCATCCCTTCCGCAGCAAACATTACGCAATTACACGCTGCCAACGCTGCCTGGCAACATATCCCGCGCTCGCCATGAACCACCATCCTCCATCGTTTCACCGGGTGATTCGAGCGGTTCAGAAAAGGTCTACGGCTCATCGTGGCATCGGGATCAGAGGGAAGGAAGCCGCGGGTAAACCGGGCAGCTCGATTGATCAGGCCAGTCGTCTGGCAAACGAAAGATTCGGGGTTCGAGCGTTCCTCCCCCGGCCGTGGATCACGCTACGAAGCTTAGGAGAATAAACCACTCGGATAGGGAGTCAGGGAGCGCGATGTAAACGGGACATTCCACGCGAACTCGGACAGATTTCGGAGTAAGTTTTCGTAGATTGCTGAAATTTCAATATGTTGCAGTCTTTAGTGATGATGTAAATATGTTGAACTATCTATCTAGTAGATTGAGTTTCTTTCTGTCATTTCTAAGCTTGTGTCGCCTTGAAGGTCATAGTGTACTATATGGTTGAATTTGTCTTGACAGTCGCTTTTATATTGGGTAATCAAATATATAGCATTCCATTTAAAAAACTAAAAGTCACCCTCGTTTCAAGGAAAATATTGCGAACACCAAAGATTCAGATACCGTATTATGTTGGATATAAAAGACAGTAAGAGTTTTCCTCCTTCAGTTTTTTTTCAAATACTTACCATTTTCGAGAATCCTATATAAGAATATCAGGTATGCATTTGTTTAAAATAATTGCACAAAAATGGTTCAAATATATTTTTTTTTAAACTGAAATAATTTTTTCTTAAAACTTCAATGTCTTCTCTATAAGCACCGTAAAGCTCATCTCCATCCGTTTACTACTTCCATAGCTATAATGTATTGAAAAAAAGTTAGCACTTAACTTCAAACAGCTGTAAAATCGACATTTTTCAAAATTTTGAAAAATCCTTTGAGGTACACTTAAATATCACTAAAGACTACAGCATACTGAAATTTCAGCAATCTACGAATACTTACTCCGAAATCTGTCCGAGTTCGCATGGAATGTCCCAAACGTAAACGCGGTGAATATTCGATGGCGCGGGGATGGCAGGGCGAAGGCGGCTGCGTTGGAGATTAAAGGGAACAAGGGGAGCCGTAAAGTAGTATGATCGGTAGCAGGGCCAGCCCAGCTCGGTAACGCCGTCTCGCGCTGTATGTCCCTCGTCTTTTCGTCGCGCGTGGAAAGTAGCGGAGTTACGCCCGACAACGCAACGACGCTCTTCCCCGTTTTTATTCGCCGAGGGTGGCGCGATGCGCTTGAAGCTCGCTGCAAATTCGCAGCCCTTCATCGCTTTACGCCCTCCTCCGCCGTTCCCTCGCGGGAGCCGGGGATACACGGAATATTGCCAGGCTACCAGAGCCGCGCAGAGAGGCCGATGGGAGATCGTAGAAACCGTCGCTCGTATTTGCCCCCGCCTTGGCGGAAGAAAGGACCGAGAGAGGAAAGCGACGCCGGGGCTCGGTACCCTCTACGGTTCTCTAGCGAAGGGAGGATGGCTAGGCGGAGGGATGAAGTATGGAGGACGGCGGGGCGGTGGCAGAGAGATGGGAAGTTGGTTCGTGCTATAAAGTATTGACTGACTGTTGTACAGGGAACTATATGTACCCCCGGCCCTATAATACTGGGCAGACTCAGCTCGGCCCTCGCCTCCAGCCAGGAGGAATAATGCGACTTCCGGAACCGAGGAAATACCTTTCAGCTTTTTAAGAGCCTCCACGCCGTGCGGGAATCCGGCCCGAGAGGGAAAATAAAAGAGGCGTCGAGGCCGCTACGGTGCAGCTCGTTCGTTAATGTATGAAATCTGTCTCTCTTTCTTTCTTCTTTTTTTTTTTTTTTGGATACAAACGCGAGGAGATGGGCGCCGCTGGTGGTTCCAGTGTCGTTTAAGGGGGCCAGATCTCGGCGAATTTGTATGCCCTGGCTGGCGATAATCGCTCGCTGGGAACGGAGCTCGTGCGGGGTTGTTTTCGAGAGGCTGAAGTAGATTTTCGTGTCACCAGCTGACTGATACTTGAGGACAAGCGACGGCGGTTGGCGCGGAAGGAGTTTAATCCATCGTTATTTTGGGCACGGGTTTTTTAATACGGGGGTGGTTTTGCTTGAGGAAGGCTGTGGTTGATGGGTTAATTGTGGATCTTCTGATTAGGGGGGTTATAGGCCTCTTGTACTTTTCTAGTTGCTGTGTTCGTGTATTTTAAATCTCCATAAAATTACCTTTTTTAAAAAAAGGTACAAAAATTGCGCCAATTATGACAATGACTATTTATACAAACAAAAAATGTATTAAATAATATTAGGCAGATATATTTTTATTTTATACAAATAGATATTTCAATACCAGTAAATATTTTATTCAAATTACTTGGCGCTGCGAAACCGAAAAAATGTTAATTGTCTTAGTATTAATAATTTACGATAAATCCGTTACAATCTAAAATACATCTATATATACATATTAGAAACGCAATTTATACATATTTATTCAGTTTAGCAACACCAATTCGTGGATTTTAATGTATTACGAATGTCTTTCACAAAAGATTGAGAAGAATCAAGGGCGATGTGTTTTCAGCGTACTTTCTTCACTAATGTGGCTTGCTCTACATTGCAAGCAATCGACTATAATTGTCTTAATTCTTAATGCTATATCTTTTGACAAATTCTGTCGATTTACTTCCAAGTCTGCGCGTCTCCTTCGTTTCTATCAGCTCTACCTAAAAAGTTTATCAAAATTTTTTAGCGATGTACCTTGTTAATTTAGACAATAATTGACTGTTCTATTTGGTGTAAAAACTCGTGGCATTTAAAAAATTTGGACAACTCACCTTATTTGACACTGGGTAGGTTATGCTGGATTGACACTAGCTAGGTTACGTTACTAGCGACCTGAACGTAGCTGCTTTTTGTCTTTTTCGTGCTGCGTGGATTGGCGGTACATTTCCTCACCCTTTCACGCCCCCCTCTTGCCCATGACGACGACGATGCTTAATCTTTTAGAACATAAAATTCGGCAAATTGGAACTTTGCATTGAAATATCTCAGCTCATAAGGCACGTAGGAACAAAACGAAGACACTTTTCTGATGTAAATCAAACCCAAGCTATCCATTAAGACCATTCAAAATCAAATCGGATCAACCATTATTGAGATTCGATAATCGAAGGTTTCTTGATAGCGGGTCGTGGCGTAATATAGAAACTCTGTGTCTCGCGCTGTGCGTGTACTTGGCGCGAGACACTGCCGTGTCTCTTGATACCTCGATGAGATTTCGCCACCCTTCCCTCGATTAACCTATCACGATATTCTCAGAGATTAACTTCCAACAAAACCAGACGAGAAGCACGGATCATTTCTCCCCACGCGAGGCGAAAAATATCGCGAAGGGCTTGGGAAGTCATCGAGATTCCGCCAATTGTTCGGTTCGATTATCGCAGGGAATTAAACGGTCGTCGTGACGCGGCCAGGCGGGAGACTCGAGAGCGTTCGGCGCGGCCCGACCAGCTGGAAATTTAAATCCCGTTGCCGTTAATTGCCGATGTAAATGTTAATTACCGCGGTAAATCGCGTGCGACTGGAAAAAAAAAAAAGAGGAAAGAAGAGCCTTCAGCCGGTGCAGGTGATCGCGCAGCGCGTCTGTCGATTTAATGGGCCCTCGGCACACACGCGAGGGAAAGAGACGCCGCGCTCGTGTGCGTGCACGAGCGCGCAGCGAAACGGGATGTTCGGCCTAATTACCGCGTTTTATCAATAGGGATTCTTCCGCGCGGCCGTCTAATGGAGTGTCTAGGCTATAATCTGTAGTGGGAAGCGCGTGACACAATTTCGATGCCGGGTTCGTCGACCCACGTCCACGGTTGCGCCATTGTCGCTGACATTTTACACGGCGGAACGACGTCTCGCTGTCCGTCTTCGGATTTATGACGGCACCATCCGTCTGGCGTTAGGGTTCACACGCCTGCAAATAGGTTTCCAACGCTCACCGACAGTTCCTCGTGGCGCGATAATTTGGAGGGCTATTGAAGGAGCTGGAAAAGAGAGCGTGGCCCCAAGAGGCTGGCAAATTGGTTCTTGAATCATCGTGTCGGTCGATCTGGAAAATCTTCGTTCCTTCCATTTTAAAAAATTATTCCTCGATGAAAGAACTCTTCTTATGCACCTGTGTCTGCACCCACGCTGTGTCATCGATGCCTCGCGAATCCTTCATCAGCCCAGCCTTCGTTAGCTTCTAGAGAAAGATCGGAGATACAGTTTTTCAAGTTTCTTCAGCAAACTTCGCCCGAGGGTTTCGAGAGCACCCCGTATACCTTCCCGCTGACTTCATCGGACCCTCCTCCCTTTGATTTAATCCGTTCTCCCTCGTCCCTCTGCGTTCCTCTGGGACGAGGAACGCGCGAAGCGAGCGGCGGGAGGGTGCAGGGCAGAGGGAGGGTGCCGATGGGTAGGGTAGGAAAATGGTGCCAAGTGCACAGTACTGGGGCATCGACCAGCCTCGTCGCTCGCGATCTGTCGTTCGTTCAGATACACTCTTGGCCATTTTCCATCGGCGCCAGCTGAAAACCGACTCCGCGAATTTCGGGGGTCCGGCAAGCCTCCATCTCGAACATTTAATCGCCCTCGGATTCGATACTCGATACCCTCCCGTCGAGCTTTAGCTAACTAGCCAGACGGATTAACGTGGCCCGCGCCATCGAGCTGCATCGCGCGCCGATTATATCCGAACTGGAAACGTCGATGGAGTACGTTTCCACATCCCTTCGGCGGCGCAGAATTCTTCGGCCGCGAGCGCGCAATTACCCGGGGGCAGAAAACGTCGAAATCGCGCGACGAGGCCCCGGGCTGAATTAAGTGAATGCTTCCTAATGAGCACTTCTTGGTGGTGCCCCGAGCCTGTCATTCCACCACCGCGGTCACGATCATTGGCCCTGGATCCTTGTTGCACCCTCTTCGCGCAGTCGCTCGCGCCTCTTCCCTGGCCACGGTGAAAAGAGCGACGCGGTAATCAAGCTACCTGCCTCCGCTGCTTGCGCGCGTTTATGTCTCCCTGTCACGCCGGTGATTATCGATTCTCTCGCGAGCCTCCTTGGAACCGTTTCCAGGTTCCCCCAGTTGATCGACCGGGCGGGGGATCATTGGAAATTCTGCGAGAAGAATTCTTCCGCTTCCGTCTCTCCCTTACCCCGCCCAGCTGCTTCTGTTATTCCAAATCGATCGCCACGATTTCTCCAATTTTTCTAATTGTCCCCGCTTTATTCCCCTCTATCTCGATCCGAAAGCGAGAGAAATTACGCGGACGGTAAGAACGCAAACACCCTGTATACCTGCAAGCCGAGCGGAGCTGGCGGTTCAGGGGTAGGGGGAGCGGCAGACTAAACAAAAATAACCTCACGCAGCGTGCGCGTTCCGCGCGGTGGCTGCCACCGCGAAAAGAGAGTGACATAAGTATATTTCTAGCCCGAAGAAGCCCAACATATTGCCCTGCTCCGAACGAGCCACAGCATCCGAGGTCGCTTCGCGCGTTATCGCCGCGTTTCCTCGCCGTTCCTCTTCCATATCTTCCGCCCAGCCGATTGGGAAGCTGTCCCCGACGCTTTCCACGCCGCGCCGCATCGTGCCTTCGCGCTGAGTCGACGCTGCCTCTCGTTTTGTTTCCTTTCGGTGTCTTGTTTACGCTCGGCATCAGCCGCGACGCAGTTTCGCCTGCGCCGCTCACCTGCGAATACACCGCTGATTCAGAGACGCCCGTTGACGCGCCAGGGGAAGCTCCGGAACAGAATATTGGAATTCCCTGACACTGTGAATCTGGGGTAAACAATCGCGAGGGACATTCATCTCTTCTTCAGTTCTGATGATTCAGATTTAACGAGCGAAATCACTCTGTGACCAGGTATCTTCCTATTTTGAATCCAAGGAAGTGCGCAGCTCGTTTCTGCAAGCCACTCGGTTCCCCCTCGAAATTTTCATTGAAAAATCCATTGGAAGCTCTGTCGCTCACCTAATCTAGCCCAGAGTTGGTTCCGCGGTGTATTCCCAACGGTGACCGATCAGCCGAGACCCGCGCGTCGGCCAAGAACCAAGAATTCGATTGCACCTTCGCGCCGATTGTCCTCAGCGTGGACGAACCCCGCGGTCTAAAATCGGCGCTGATTTCTCGAAACTCCCCCTCCTGCCCCTTGCCGTCCAACGATATCCGTCTGTCCGTCCTGCGCCGACACAAATTCCACGGATGTTTCTCATCGCGTCTGTTTCCTCTCCAAAGGCGTTGTATACACGCTGGCGCGCGTGGCTGGCCTGCACCCGGCAAAATGCCCGTCTGGTACACGCTCTGTCGAATGTCTGGCCAGCGTCTGGCCGGGATCCTTGAATGAACGCCTATTTTTAAAAGGGCGCGCACAACGGATAAACAACTGGGCAACGGCGACCCTCGCCAGGCGTCGCGATCTGTCGATCATGCTTCCCTCGCTGGCGAGAGCTCGTATTCGCAGTTGTAACAGCCGCGAGCCTCGATTTATGCAGGAGTGGGCGGCAGGGAAGTTGGCGTAATTTGGAGGGTCGGCTTCTGGGGGGTACTTCGACAGGAATATTCTATCGTAGACATTCAGCGCGGTTGGTTTCGGCATTTGTGGAGTTCGGAAGAGAGTAACATCGGAGAGTCGCGTTGTGGGATTTGGTGACGCGGCTGACCGGTACGCGGAGCACCCGCGGATTCTGGGTTCGAGTCTCGTCGCCCGAGGTTCACTTTTTCGCCTACACTGTGAAATGTAAGCGCGAGGTTTAGTACCAAGTCTATTTCTCCGAGTCACACTGCCTGGTGCAAGGTGTTCGTTGAAGACGAATTTAACCCTTAACTGGTATACTGTTTTTGGCAAACGTGACTGGTATACTGGGGTCGTGGCAGACCCCAAATAAAAAAGGACACAGAAATTTGTAAAGTCCACATTAGATGAACCTCTATGAATACCTATTTTGTTCGTAGGTAATGTATAAAATAATAGATACGTAGAAAGTTAAACTATTCTGATGAAATTAATTAGAAATTCAGTTTACAAACTCAGACAACCAAATATTTTGCAGCGAACCTTGCGTGCTTGGGGTCATGACTGACCCCAGGATACCAGTTAAGGGTTAAACTTGAGGAATTCATTAAAAGTAGAGACTGGGCCCCCCTCCACTTTGTCCACTCGTCACTTTCGATGAAACGTAGACAAGGACAATCTTTACACCTTTCACTGTGGATGTAAGTCTCTACGCGAAGTATAAAGTCTAAATTCCTCTTAAATTTGAAGCGACACGGAGCAACGATTTCTCACAGCTTTCCCCTCGCGCATCCGCCCACCAAATCAGTGTAAACTACACTCAGATTTCCCCCAAAGAAACCATCCATCGACTTTCCCTCGTCTCCACCGCTGCAGCCGGTTAAAGATGCGTTCTACCTTCCGCTGGACACCGGCGGTCGATTTCCCTGCCATTGACAGGGAATATTTTAAGGCCCGAGTGAAACAAGAAGAAGGAAAGTCGGCGGGAGCATAGCGAATGCGTTGTCGAGCACCGGACAAATGCGGCGCGATTATGCAGGAATGAAGCGACGAGGAGGTAGAGCGCGAGGGAAGGAGAGGGCCTGTGCCGTCTACGATGGTAGACAGGAGGCTAGTCAGGCCCAAGAAAACTCGTTCCGCGGATTTTTCTCGGATTCTAGGCGAGGCCGGTTGAATATCCAGCCTCGGCCATTAGTTGTAATCTTCGTAGTCGCGTGTAGCTATTAATAATGCGCGTTCGCCACAAAGAGGACGTCGCACTCGGCTGCGTTCAGCTCGATTACGTTTCTTACCGCATCCATTCCCGAACGGTATAAATAAAGGCGTTTTACGAGGGTGCACGCGTTCACGGGGATTAAGCGAAGCCGGGCGCACCGACGGCAACGATCCGGCCGCGTCCCCGGGTACTCTTTTATTTCTGCATTTTCTCCAACGATCGGCTCGTCGCGTGGAAGGAAGAGATCCGTCCATCCTATTTGGAGCGAATCACGCGGCCTCGTTAACTGGCGGCGAAGGTAGCTCGCGTCAATGACGTATTAATCAGCGCCGGGCGACGCTATCGCTACTCCGCGGACGCGAAATGACGACCGGCCGCGCAATATGCATGCGAATGAGCGACGCGACGAGCCGCTGCGAAGATAAGGATTACCGTGCCTGTGGCTTGGCGCGCGAAAGGTGTCACGGTGCTTTTTCAAAGCAACGTGGAATTGTTTAGTTGTGCTCGTCGCTTTGGTGTTGCTGTTTTTTTTTTTTAACTCCCGCGCTAATCTCTTGATTCGAGATAAAAGATTCAGGCACATAGATCCGGCTGCTTCAAAAGTCGAAAGATCACAGATCAACTGCCTCCGAGCCTCACAGAAGAATGTGGCCTAATCCAGAAATTTGGGTGGATTGACATTTCAGCCTAAACCACCTTTTGCACAAGAAAATTTTAATTCTACAGTGGTCCGAGCTTTGGATGTTCCAAAAACACCCACAAAGTGTCGACACAAAAGCATGCATTTGCACTGGGGATATTTTTTTATTTACATGCCGCATTGGTCATTACTTTATATACTAATAATATAGGTACATCTTAGCGATCACAGTGGCGGGCGAAAGAAACTTTACATCCTTTAGAATCGCATAAATTTTTCAGAATTGCTCCAAGCGGCTTGAGTCTTTTTCAGACGGTGGAAGGATTCTTTTGCTAAATGACGTGTTTCGTCGTTTTGAAAACAATTGCAATTAGTCGGAATAGCAAAAAAAAATAGTAAAGGTGGTTTTTTCAACTGTTCTCTGGGCCTGTAATGAGAATCGCGAAATTCCCGGAATCAGCGATTTTAGATCTTATTCTGCGATCTTTAAGCGACTTTGGAACGTCACTAATTTAATTAGCCGCAATGTCAGAACAGAAGTTTTTGGTTTACGCCACTATTGCGCTGGTAGCCTCAATTATCCCTCCGTCGAATCACAGAATACAATAGTAGGCGAAAGTTACCCCCGAACTTCGCGCCGTCCTCAAATATTCTTACCTCCAACGCAGACCGAACTACAAAAATGGTGCTTCTTACCCTAAATATGACCATTACCACTCTATTCGCCTAATATCAAGCACCGGTGGAATCCTCCAAGGAGGAACCTTCTCCGTGACGAAACCTCGCTACCCAGCTGTTTTGCAAACCGCGACCGAGTACAGTCGCGGTGGGACTTGTGCGCGCAGCGTTCGTTGGAGCCCGAGAAGGAGGCAGGGAAAGAGAGGAAACGACGTTGGGCGGGTTGGAATGGCGACGTCGTCGTCGGCGTCGACGCGTACGCGCATAGTAGACCTTGAGCCACTATTACAGACTGTTTATGCCATGATGTAATCGTATCCTGGCCTATCCGAGCCGGCCTAGGCTGCACCTAGGGAGCCCAGCGACGTAAATAATACTCTTGGTGCATTCGACGCTCTAGGTGCACTGATGTAATTTACGGCTGACCACGTTCCGCCGCGCGGACGCCTCGCGTCCCGTGGCTTTCTGCATACCCACCTCCGTCAAACGTATTCACAAATGCGGGACCTGAACCGAAGCCGCGGGTACCATCAACGTCGCGCTCCAGGATGCTCGGGACTTCCGGGTGCGAGGGTCGTCCTTCGCTGCGAGATACTCGCGGAGAGTGGCGAAGCTTCGTCGAGGACTCGCAATAAGCGGACGTTGATTGGTCGACTTTTTAAGGCGGCTGTGCTAGGATTTACCGAGCTACTGATTAGGTGTAGTTTGTAGTAAGCAACTGATGCGGTGATGTATACTCATTTCCTCGAGGATTCGTGTTCTTCTGCGCTTATGTGGGGATAATGAAGTACCGAAGAAGAGGAGCTGAAATTGGTGATAAAGAAATGTGAATTTCAAGAGGAAGAATAGGGTGTAAACGTAGGAATCGTGTCCCAAAAAGTCAGAAGAAAGATTTCGTAGTACCCAAGCAATGCGACGCCACAGTTGGCAGAAGCGCACTCAGAATTTCCCTAGCAATCCCAATGTCGTTTCCGATTTCAATACACGTTCTTGGTAGCCGGGAAAAATTCCTGCAAGCAAGGAGTTAACTGGGAGGAATCTGGGCTGTGAAAGCCTCAAGGATCTCACTGGCGAGGAACGCTGTTCCTTCTCCTTTCTCACACCGGATCGCCCGGCTGGGCTCGGCTTTGCCTCGAGTTTCATGCTCGCGCTTGCTCGTGGGATAATTAGGTATCCGCGAGGCTGTGTCGGGCGACGGGTCCACGAGGGAGGAATAACGATCCATTCTGTGGAACGCCATAGAAATTTCCACCGGGCTTGTGTCTCGAGGCCCCTGGATGCCCCTTTTCCTTCAATTAGAGCGTTTCCTCCGCAGCTCTCAACTTCCAACCACTCTGCCGCCGAGGGACGCGACGATACCGCCAAGAATTTCAAAAGGATCATCGATTTTCAATGGTCCTCCGCCGACCGATACTTGCCGACATTTTATGCTACCGGATTATCGCGTGGCGTTTCAGCGGCACCGCGGGGAATGCGAGGCTGATATTTTATTCGAGCAAAGACGCGATTGCGTTCGATAACACGGGAGGTCCAATAGCAATTAAATCGCGTTATACTTATATTTTAATGTCGCCGGTTCTCGTAACGCGATGTAAAAACCTGCCCGGTATTTGCGTGTGTAATTGTCGCATGCAGACCGAATGCGTATAATTATTTCAACGCAGGTACGTTTTTTTTTTAAATTAATGCACCACGATTTCAGAATGCTTTCTGGCGTGCTAATTAGTCGCCTTCGATCTCTCGTAGGCTATCACGCAGAAGCACGGTGAAATAATGTTTATTCGGTACTCGCGAAAGTTGCAAAAATTTATTTAAACCACCTCCGAAGATTTTTACATAACTCCTCGTGTAATTGCACAATTATCTTCCTTTCGCCAAAGGTTTCTCGTTTCACGCAGCTTCTTTCTCTCAACACTCGCCGCGACTCGAGTCTTCAATTTATGATTTTACGGTGCCCCGAGTTTCCACGAACGCAGCAGCGATTACCAAATCGGTCGGCTGGCCTTCAAAGAATCACGGTGTAATAAATAATGGGCCGAAAGTGTCGCCGCGTTTCCACATTGTTTGGTCCACCACGTGCTCGTTTCGTGACGACCATTCACGAGTACACGATATTATTCACGAGGCGTTTAGAATTGAATGCCTGCGAAGAAGTTAAAAGGGGGCCGAGAGGGGCAGCGCCGATGTAATGCAATGCAATTGGCCTTGCGAGGTGAACGTACTCGCGGATGATTCGATGCATATTGCACAGGCACCGTACCGGTACAGGACGAAATCGTACTCGACGAGGTCTTCGATCCCGTGTCCCTCCCAAATCGTCGCTGAATGGCCGTTGCCCCTGACGCGCGAAATATTTTCCACGCACTGCACCGTCATTGGGCACATTGCACACGGTCGATAACGTTTCAGCGAGCTCACCTTTCACCGAGTGCAACAAGCAACAAGGATATCGTTATAGAATTTCTTTTCCTTATATCGAATGCTCGTGGATTAAAATAGGTACAACTATGGATAATGAGAAGTTGACGTTCTGTATGAAATAAATAGGCTCGACAAGTTAGTGAAATTAAAGATTTATCGATTGTGGTATAGAGTTTTCAGCGGACGTTAATAAAAAAATGATGAAATTTGTAGAATTTTGTCCCTCGTTCAGAGAATTTGAATGAGGCACCTCGAATAAAATATTTCAGCCACTCGAGCTCACCAGCGCTGAAAGCCCATTTACTTAAAGTGGAACGTTTTAAAATCATACATTCCACGCCAGTCGATTTTCCTTTCTCGAGCGAAGCCCATGAATCATTCGATAGCGTTCCTAATCGAGGTGGACTGGACAGGGTACGTTCACATGTGGTGAAACAACATCAGCTTACGCAGGAGTACATTCCAAATCCTTGTCATTTCTAGTTCGATTCCGTTCGAACGAATGTACAATTAACTTTACACGTGCTGCAGAGCGGCGGGAAACATTGCGTGAAAAACGGACGCGCAGTTTGACGAACGTAATCCCGCGTAAACCCTAGGTAATCCTAATGCACACACAGACTGCGTAATCCTTGTACTTCCCGTATCGAAATGCGCGGGGTGCGGTGTAATTCGTGGTGCGATCCTATGGGAGGGGGCCGTTCGTTAAGAATAAATCGAAATTGTAAAATACGCTTCCGTCTCACTCGCACAATTTTATCCGCAAAGGTGCCTCGCTGCTGATTTCTGTGATCCACGGTGATCCATTAGAGCGTACGGCTAAAACGCACGTTACATCATGTTTATCATACAAATTCACCACACTTTCACGCGCTAATGTGTTTTCCTCGTTCGCGCGTACAAATTTCCAACAATTTATTGCCCAAGAACTCAAGTGTATTCTCAGCGCACGAAAACGTGTTAAATCACTTGCACAAACATCGCGCGACAGTGATTGCGTCGAAATGTAGACCAGCAGACGTACGAAAAACCACAGTAGACATGCTCGATCAATATCAACCCTATTTCTCCCAGAAACGATACTCCCTATAAAGAAACAATATTCCACGTCTTTAACTCACTTGTGAGTACCAAATCATTTAGACTGAATCGCAAAGTACATCTTCAACCAGTGCGCTGATAATATTAATTTTATTAACGCAACTTTACCAAAAGCAACTTTTGCTCTAAATGTAGGTCCATTTTTTCTGAAGGTTGTTACTTTAACATCATCACAATTTATATCCCTTCCAAGAGCTTTATATTAGTTTTACGGACTTACAAGGGAACACCCCGAACCCGGAAATTCATAAAATTCTGAAACTTCGTGAATATCTAGGGAATTTCCCGCTGATTACAACGGAATTTTTGTTCGCTGCCCAAATTCACTCTAAGGGGGTGTAATCGACCCCTGAGAATCCAGTAATTTTCCGATTTTCTGTTATAACTCGTGAACTGTAAAATAAATTTTTACCAAATGATAGATCTAATTAAAAGAAGTAACTTTTGTCTGGAAACTTTTTTCTGTCCCTTACATTTCGCGAGTTATAAGACAAAATCGGAAAATAGCCGAATTTTCGGGGGTTAATTTCACACCAGTCCAGTGAATTTGGGCAGCAAACAGAAATCGCGTTGTAATCGGGAGGAAATCCCTTATGTATTCACAGAGTTTCAGAATTTTTTGAATTTTCGGGTTCGGGATCTGCCCTTGTTAGAGGATCCTCCTTGTATCTCCACGGTATAATCCGAGCCTGGTTCGTGTTTATCAGAGGACTCGATGCCGCGATTCCCGCGGTCGGCGATGATTCAGCCCGCTGCACTTCTGTCTCCGTCGACACGGAGGAACGGTAGCTGCTCCGTAATTGCCTTATGTAAAACCGCTCTACATAACAGTATATCCAGCGCTGCTCCGCCGTCCGACCAAGGACGCGCTCCTTAACAGCGGGTTAACACGTAACACTTAGCACGATAACGTTACACGCGGCACGCGTGGGTTACCGTCGCGTCGCTCTGGAGCTCGTTTCCTCGTCGCTTTGGCCGAGGAACCGAGGCGACCAGCGAGACCTTCCCGGAAATTGCGATCAATTTCGCGGTACCAACGTCACCGCGGCCACCCGCGACTTTACGTAACGACGGAAGAGCTTCTGCCGGCGGTTCCCACCGCCCAAATCGCGTTTCGCCCGACGGGGGTCGTGGCCGATGCTCACTTCGTTATTGGGGGTGAGGATGAACAGTGTCGGGAGAAACAAAGCAGATATTCGAGGGGTTGCTTACCAGAAACGAGAAGCTACGAGCTCGGTGCATCTATTTTCTGAACAGATATTTTTAATTGGTAGGGTAATTAGTAAATGGTAAAAGCAAAGTAAAATGAAACACGTTCGTATTTTACAGTTATAAAATACAATACAATTGATATTGTTTCTGCTTTTCTAAATTTAATCGCCTTTTCTTTCACATTCATTGAAATAAAAATGAAATGCGAGAAAAAAGTGGAAAGTACACAACTATGTTTAGATATCAGATTTGTCATTGGGAAATAAATAATTTGCCTGGAGATATCGCGGCATCTATTTTAAAATACTTTTTAAACACGAAAAACATAATTTAGTGACTTAGTTTTCGATGCAGTTTTCGTATTTCCAGATGTTATGACGAATGTAACCTATTTTGGCACAGAAATATTCCGCGGAGTCCCTTTAACGTACTAAAAGATTTATATCATGAAAAACTATGAATTTTTAACCCGTCCTACTTCCGTATGTGTTAGAAAACACACGAATGGAAGATTCTGTCTGCGAGGGGAAGATTATATTACTTGTTGCCAAAGAGAAGTGTTCTTCTATCGCTTTGAAAGTGTAGGTATCTCGCGGAATGGATGGAGCTCAATTTTGTCAAGTTTTGCAGGATCATAGTTAGTCTCCGTGTCCCCGCGAGAGTTTCGGGAAATCGACTTCTCTAGGATCCTGTGTTTTCGTCGGATGTTCGTCGAAACGGGTCATCGGGCCTCCCCGATGCGTCGTTACGTTTTGTCACGGCGAAGCCGCGGTTACGTAAAGCTCGACTGCGTTTGCATTTTCAAGTAAACACCAACACTGTCTCACAGCACGGGCGACGTGCTCGTCCCTCTTGGCACGAATGCGCGTACAGTGCGCGGCGAAGGAGCGTCTCTCTGTCTGCTCGTGCTTTTTTCTCTCGTCCGCGGTTGTAAGAACATTGCTTGCAATTGCACGCGTCGGTACCGCTGCACCGGCCCGAACTCCGCGATGCACCTTGTGAATCCAGCTCCCATTAGAGGAAGCACTTGCAATTACCCTCCATTGTCCGTCAAACGGCCGCGCGGTGCGTCTTCCGCGTGCACCGAGAGGAT
The DNA here is from genome assembly GCF_050908995.1 of Andrena cerasifolii. Classification (NCBI taxonomy): domain Eukaryota; kingdom Metazoa; phylum Arthropoda; class Insecta; order Hymenoptera; family Andrenidae; genus Andrena; species Andrena cerasifolii. Next base: position 8,061,086 of record NC_135133.1, read on the forward strand.
GAACGATGCACGGCATCTTTGGGTCTGATATCGTGCGTGGAGGGCTCTTCTTCTGAACGATAAGAAAATACACCTGCCATCGCTAGTCTGATCAGGGGAAATTGAAGATCAGTTTAGCAGCGGACCCTTCTCCAGCTTTCAGATTTCGCGCGGCGGGTGATTAAGAGATTCCCCGTTCCAGGGAAGAAACTCGACGACCGATCCTCTCAGGTTTTTCTTCGCGAGCGACGCTGCGATCTCGAAAGCTGGACTCGTGGAGAGTTCGCGTCCCGGTGGGGATGAGTTTCTAGCACGTTCCTAGCTGATAGTGCATCGTCGTCTCTCCGAGCGTCGTAAGAAACAGCTTTAATCCGGTAAACAAGCGGGGATCACGAACTTCCCCGTACATGGCGCCGCAATCGCGATTAGTTGATTTACTTAAACCTCTCTCTCCGTGACGCACGGCCTTTTCCGCAACTAGGCTAAGGCCGTGCACCGTCGATGCGTCCTGGAATGTGGCGTATCTGCAGGAAAGACGTTCTTCTTCCACTCACGTACAGCGATTGTTCCCATTTAACGAGCTCCCATCGCTCGTGCCTCGGGGCCCCCCCTTCGGTGTCGCGGCCTTTTTCATTCCGACCGCGGGATTAACTTCACGCGCCTCCGATGAGTCTCTTTGACAGGAGCAAACGAGCTTGACAGCGGACACCGCGATCGTTGCGAGATAAAGACAGACACCTTTTGCATATTTATGAGCGCGCCGGCTCGATTGGATCTATATAATTGGGAGACGCTTCGCGACGTAACAATGGGGGGAGTAAAAAAGAATCGTGGGCCGTGCGCGTGCATCGGGGCCTCTGGGTGTCCTCGTTCCAGAATAGATCGAGTAGCTTTTGGTAGACGAGGCAGTTGCGTTTTCCTTTCTGTTACCCTTCGGGTCGCATTTCAAGGGGAAGGGGGAGATCCAATTTTCCGTGGTTTTGCGATTTATAGCATATTTTGTTGGTGGCAACTGGGACTACAACTGTCGTTATAAAGTTCAAGTATCCTCGTAAGATAATGTTAAAGTTCTGGTATACTGGTTGAAAACAGGAAATGGCCATGCTGCACTGGAACATAATACGGAAATTATTTAAGAAGAAAATGATATAAGAAATGTTAGAATATAATGTTTATTTATTCAAGAAAATAAAAGTTACACAGTCGAACGTCAGTATAATAATAATAAGAACTGTATAAAACTTAAACTAAAAGTAGTAGAAAGAATACTGTCTTTAGCGCGATACAAGTTATCCGTTCAGAGGGTTTTCTCGGACTGAGAAGCGCAGGGGTCGAGAAGACCGTTTTCCCCTCTTTTGGGTCTCCTGTAGCGAAAGAAAGGAAACTCATAAGTTACCGGGTCCTTAAAGTCCCTGACACTCTAACTCTAGGAACAGTCTATCGTTGTACATATTCCAACAAGAAAATTAAATTCATTCAACCTTTCTTTACCGATGGACTAAAGTATTAAAACTTCATTTTCTCGATAACGCTGTTTTGTAGCACTCCCTGTTTCCCCCTCGCCCTTCATTTATGCACGTTAAGGGTCGATTAGGTACTAGCTATTCGTGATTCTGCTTTTCCACTGTGGGGCAGTTGTAATTATCCAGAGAAGGTGTTTTGGAAAATTGGTCACGTGTAGAGATTATCGAGGACGGAACAGAATACAGTCGAATACCAATAGAAACACAGTCACCGAGCAGTCTACTATTCTATTAGATTTCTACTATTCTATTAGATCAGTACAAAAGTTCCTTCATCTTTCTTTAGTGGACGTATTTGCACCTTCAACAGAAAGATGGCAGAAGGTCATAGATAGCAAAGGAACATACTTTGATTGAAAGAGCTCGCAATATATTTTTACTTTGGTACACCGACCTAATACTTCGCGCTACCAGCGATACTGTACCATCAAAGGATCAGTGACCGCCCACAACCCCAAACTCGAAATTCCCTCTGTTTCTATCAATCTCGGAGCAGAAGTCTGAGAAAAGATCCGAAGAAAGGCACGCGGCGGACTCGCTGTCCAAGTCGTGATCGCAGTCGTCAGGGTGGATTGCCAGGACGAGGACCAACACGAAGCATCGTCAGGAGAAAGGGAGCCGCGAGAGATATTCTACGCCCGCGCTAACCGCTGCGGCCGCGTGTGGGTGGACGTTCTGTACGTGCACGGAACGCCAGGAGGGAAAAGGTCGGTCGTCTGTGAGAGCGGAACAACGGGAGAGACGGTTGCGGAGCCGAGAGAAGAAGAAGAAGAAGAACGGGGTAGTGGATGAAGAGCAGAAGAAGAAGGTGGTAGAGGGGAAGGTGGTGCCACCAGGTTGCGAGGACCGAGGCTGGCCAAGGCCAGAACGTCGTGAAACCGAGCCGGATTATTTTTAGCGCTTCCTACTATTGTGCAAAGCACAAGTCTGTCAAGTGTCTAGGCGGCCGTCTTCAACGAGGGAGTCCACCGTTACACACGCCCACCCTGTGGCCTGTCTGCTGGCGAACGATTTTGGAGTTGCTCCTGTTTTCTTCGCTCCTCTGCCGCGTGCGCCAGTTCTCCGCATCCCCCCAGCTTTGGCGATAACAGACGTTTCTTTTACTCTCGAAAGTGTTTGGACTCTTTGTGTGCCGATCGGCTGGTTGATTGGCGATGAGTAACGGGGCTATCAATAAGGAGGCTGTGGCTAATAGGGCAGCCAGTGTTTCGTAAGAGTACTCTTCCAATTGCTGCGCTAGCCTGTTGAGAGTAAATAGGAAGCTCGCGAGTGTTTTCTCGAAGGTCTACGATGCTGGGTGTCGATCGCGTCAATGCTAGATCGCGGCGACGTTGAGGATCGTGACTCAGACGCCGCCGTTGCGTCATCAGTCGTTAAATGTCCTCGTCGGAGACAGAGTTTGCGACACGGGAGACAGTTTTTCGGACGTGTTTTGTCGAGTTTCTATGTTGATGAACTTGTTAATGATGTCTGGCGGGATCAATTACGAGAACACATCCGTCTCCATCAAACGTAAGTTTTTTCATTCTTGGACTTTGTTAGCTTGCATCACCGGTGATGATTTCTAAACGGATAGCTCTGTCGACGGCATATAGAAAGGCGTGATTTGTAGGGAGAAACTTTCATTCACTTCACCTTTAAGGGGACAAGGGGGTTAGGATGTTCTCAGTCGGTAAATTTCTTACACAATTTTATTCTAATTTTCATTCATTACTCATCTATAACCTCCCACTGACGCGCCTCATTTTAGCAGCATTAAATTCTCAGTTAAAACTCACCAGGGAACATTCGCAATCTCAAAATTCTGATTTTAATGAAACTTCGTGTAAATCTAGGAGTACGCAAGTTGCAGCTTTTTTTCTCGGAAATTCACTCTGGAGGGGTGCAATCAACCCTTAAAGTTATCGCGTTTTCCATTTTCTGAATTTGAAACGGTGCGAAATAGAAGAAAACTTTAAATACAAGAATTGCTCAGCTTCTTCTGCTCTATCGTACTACCAAAGGAAAAATATCTAAAAATATTTTAAAAAAAAACAGTATCGGCTGATTTCACACTTTCCAAGTGAATTTCTACGGAAAAAACTTCTTCTCGCGATGGAATAAAATTAAAAGAAGAATTTTCTAGTTGCGAACGTTGCCCTCGTCGGTTCCCTCCCCGTTAGCTATCAGAATATACGTGTACAATTTTTCCAAGCTTCCTTTTCTATCGTTAACTCGTCGTTTCCTTGACGATCAGCGTTCGCTTGGCAAGACAGGCGTGCTGCGGCCTCGACTGTCTCTGGATTCTCGAGTCGGTCTCTTGGTCTTGCATTGATCGCGGTTACAGCAGCGTCGGGACGTCTGACGTTCCCTCGGCAGCCACGGGGAACGCGGCTGACGTGCGTCGACGAAATGACAGCAACCACCGGCGATGACGGCGGGTCACGCAGTCATCCTCGGCGCATTCTGCACGCTCGGTTGCACCGTGATCCCTATCGGCCCATTGTTACTTTTCCTCCGTCTCGTTTCCTTCCCTTTGTTCTCCGCGCCTCGTCGAACACCGGCGACGCACTTAATAAATAGATAATTACGTTGCAGAATGCGCTCTCGCATTGTCCGCGGTCTATTTTTAAACAGCGACTCCAAGGCTTCTCTATTTTCCAAAGACGAGTACGGAGCGGAGGCGTTCGTTCTCTCTATCCAGGGGCTCTTTTTCTTAATTATCTCCAGCGATCGGGGCACGCCGGAGAGGGTGCCTCGCTTGCAGGAGGTCGCGTTTGGATCGCCGTAGACGTCGTTGGCTTCGCTGCTCACTTTTGTACAGATTAATTTGATGAAATCGTCTGGCGGGACCTCGGCGGGCTTGTACCAGGGAGCACTAGATCGTAATCACGGGTCGCTGTACGTTGCGAAGTTTATTTACGACAGTGAGGAATTCGCGTAGGTATTGCAATCCTTCATCCTCCATTTCTTATCGAATTCAGGGTGGTGCGTGCACAAGTGCCCTCGTAATAGCAACGCGAGTGACACCTGGGTGGTAGAATCTACTAACTGGAAAGCTCGATTCTTCTCCGTGCTACCATCCGGCGCACCTGCGAGCTCGCAAACCGATCCACGCAGGCATCCGCAATTGCCCCGGAACGCATTCCCCGGGCTGTGCATATCTATCTACTCAACAGCTCCCGCGACTCACAAACGAGTGTACCGTTCCCGTGGCAGCCTAAATCACCGTCTGAGATCGGCTGCCGCTCGAAGCCCGTTAGGAAATTGCCCGGTTCGTTGAGCGCGAGCAGGGGGTATCAATCGTACGTGAAGCTCGTGGTATTTATCATCGCCCGGCTGAAATCCGCGTCGCGTCACGCCGGAGCCCGGTGGACGGAAGTCGCGCTGCCACGGCTTCCATCGCGGCGATAAAACGAGGCGCTGCTAAGCTCGTCCCTCCTCTTCCCCCCCCCCGCCGCGAGGCTGGCCAGGGTGGGAGATAAACTAGGAGTCTCGTTAAGATCGACGATACGACGATTTCGACGACAACCACGAGCCCCGTCGGTGAAGAGCGATCGTTAAGGATCCCCTAACGAGGAGCTGTGCACCACGGGACAATAGAGGAGAGAGCCACGACGCTCTCGGTCGTCCAGCCTCTATACGACGCGTGCTCCCTCCTCCTCTGCCACCCCCTTCTGTCTCCCCCCGAGGATCGTGCAAACGACAGAGCTGTACCACGGTTTTCATCTTACCCACCTTTGGCCGCGATTCCTCCTCCTCTTCAACCCCCCCACGACCTCCCCCGTCGGGGCCGTATTAACGAGGAAACGATGCAACGCCACCATAGGACACGATTCCTTGGGCGAACAGGAACTTGGCGTCACGACTCGTCCATCTGACCGAAGACGGTTCTATTCTTCTCGACTCCTTTCCCCCGCCTTTCTGCTTCTCTTTCTCAACGTGGGGCATTGGGTGGGAGAGGTTGCAGATAATTTAGGCCGCTGCGCAGGGAGTTTGATGTTTGAGAAACAGGGTACAGTCGATTCTCGTTGTAAGCTCATTTCGACTGTGCGTTGTGTGCTCGGTCGGTGTTCCCCACCATTTCTTGGAATACTTCAGTTGAGAATCATCAGGTTCTCTCACTCGTGTAACACTCTCATTGGTGGCTTGGAATAATCGACGCTATGCGTTGTGAGCTCGCCACTAGCACCGAGCATAGAGCCTATAACGAGAATTCACTGTAGTTGAGCATCGAAATTTGAAAAAGAGAAGGCACAGCTCTAATCCAGTAACTCCGTGGAACAAGCCCTCGGGTCTTCGCCATTGCTCTCAGATGCGACGAAGGAATGCCACTTCCTTAAGCACTGTCGCAACGCGCGCGTCTCCTCTTGCGTCAATATTTTTTCCTCCTCGGCCGCCGAGAAGAAGCGCGTTCTAGCCGAGCAGAGTGCCACGCAGATGGTCGCGCAGGACGCTTTTTTCGTCACATTTCTCCGGGAACGGGCAGTTCCGCGTGGATACGCGGCCGCGAGCCCACGCGCCGCTGAAATCCACGAATTCCATCGGTACAAGGCGAGACGGACGGTCGTCCTTGGTCCGTTAGGTCTTGTGCGCCGGCGGTCAGCGGCGCGTACGCCAACGGTTCCGTGGGCCGAAAGGTTAACCTCGAAATCAGCGACGCGTGCATCGGGGCCCCCGCCGTTCCTCGTCGCCTGTTTTCCTCCAGTTTTCGAACCGGGCCCCCCGCCGCGGCGCTCCTCCGTCGCGAGCGAGCGTTTAACGGGACCGGGGCATCAATTAGACGCGCAACGCGATCGGCTCCACTCCTGGGACTTGGACACATTCGCTTGGAAAATGGCAATGGAAATGGCAGTGGCGGATTTAACGGGCAGCCGATGAGCGGTAGGCCCTAAGGCCCCATCTTCGAACAAAAATTATGATTTCATCCAAACACTATATTTTCTTTTCTGTACTACTTACCCTTTTTAGTAAACTACCTCTTAATTTTCCGCGAAAAATGGGCCCCTCGGAGCGTTTGCCACCTGGGCCTTTTTTCTTAAATCCGCCACTGAACAGGGGGATCGTTAATCGATTCGGGACGCAAAATCGAGGAGCCTTGAGTGTCCGGAAACTCCTGGAACTGTCTCAGAATCACTGACAGTCTTCTTTGATATCTACGGCCCATCGAATCGCATTCAAATGCGTAGTAAGAGGATGGTTAGGCACGGTAGCTTCTGGAGAAAACTGGTGTCGAAGGAATTCGATGTTTACAAAGTTTCCAGTCTCCCACGCGACTAGCCGAACAGTTAACAACGCCTGCAGGCTACGAATGCTAAAAGCAAGTCTCCGAAATTCTCTGATCCGAATAAGCGTCACGCCTCAAGTATGCTACTTTATTAAGAAAAACAGGCAATCCACGAGTGTTAATTTATACGGTGGACGAGTCAGAGAGAGAGAGGAGAGAAAAACATTGGGACGAGACGACTCTCGAGGGCACGGGCTTCTTTCCGATCTTGTCTCCAATCCTCCCACTTAAACATTCAACGCCCTCTCCTCCCTCCCCCGTTATCTTGGCTCTCGGATCGAACCACCGCAGACGCGTCGAGTGAAATTTGCAATTTCGACCCGTTAACGGGCATTCTTAGTTTCAATTTCGTGCACACGATCTCGGCCGACCGCGGATTGCCTGCAACCGTACGAAAGCGCTATATTCCTGATCAACTCGGCGATAACGGGGCTGGAGGGGGCGGCAGATTAATTGGCACGATGTTTTCGCGATACCCGTGCTGAAGCAGCTCTTCATTTAGATCATAAAGCGTTGCGCCGTGGAATTGTGCGTAATGCAGAAACCGCGGATGAATTATACCCGTGCGATGATGACCCTAAGCCTTGGATTTTGCACTGGCGTACTAAGTACCCTCCTTTGGTAACGGGTCCGAAATACGTTTAACCACTCCGGACGTATTGCGTCAAATCTATCATCTGATACCTTGCGATGCCAAAAATCTTAACGACGCTTGAAAGTTTACGCGAGCCTCGAGAATCTTAACGGGTCTCGAAAAGCTTGATGAGGTTTCATGCAAGTTAGTAGTGGGAGGTATCCCTAGAATCTTTCAAGCTCAGTGAAGAGCGCGGGAATTTTTTAAATCGATCGATTCAGAAGAACGACGGAGTGGATTCAATTCCCAGGACTCCGCATCTACGTCCTCCAAGAGGCAGCCTTTCGCGAGAGAAATCCTTCGGGGCGATACCAGCAGGAAACGTAACGTTGCATCGTGTTTTCGTCTCTCGCGCTCGTTATCTCGATCGCGAGATCTTTACTGCGCCCGCCTCATCCGCGTTTTACCGTCGATCGTAATTTTGTCCCGCCTTTGTCAGTGCTGTCGCAAGAACCCGGGGAAACAAGTAGCGATACCGCGTTGAGTGCGCGCACATTGTTAGCGGTTGCCCGCGCTCGCGTGTTTATGGGCCGCGATACCGTGGTATTTCGGTCGAAACGCTTGATCTCGCGTCCCCCGCTCGCAAGATTTCACCGGCAGACTCGTCTTTCTGGCCGCGCGTGCTCCTGTGGAAACTCTTCTCTCCGCCGAGCGCATCGCGGCCCTCATTGTCCGTGAAAGGATCGTGTTCGGACGCAGTCTAGGTCTCTTTTCGGTTGGAAGAGTGAATTCGTGTAGAGTTCTCGATTGCCTTTTTTTTTTTTCATTCGTTTTCCACTGACAGCCCTGGGAATAAGATTTATAGGCGCTGTAGGTGTAGGAGGCTCGGGGATCGATATTGCGCAGCCACGGGTGGAAATATTTCGGTGTCCTTACGGCCCGTATACGTGGGACCATCTGCCGATGACATCAGTAGCCCGCATATACACGGTTTTCCTTTCCGTTCACGTGACATCTAGTTTTATGTAACGAATAATGGCCGATTCACGCGTGCTCGCGTGTCCAACTGTCGACAGGTGGTATTCCGAAGCTGTGCAGACATTTTCCATTGTCGTTAGCACTGGTTCGTCCAGCCGGCGGCAGTTGATTTGTTGCTGGTTTTATGTGGCTTATCATTTTTCATTCGTGGGTGTTCGCGCTGTTGATGGGTAGAACTTGACAGGGCTGCGTACATTTTGAATGGCAGGGATGACGAAGTGGTCAGCGAGCAGATAAAGGAGTTTTAGGAAGGGTTCTTACGTGGAAGGTTTCAAATGTCACTTGAGGGTGACTTTACAGATTCAATGAATTTATTTGGAGTCTCTGCATCCTCGTATTGTCTATGCAACTTAGTTACCCAAAGCTGTAATCTATTTAGAAGTGGGCCCTTCTGAAAACAAACTACAGTTTTTGGCGCCCTAGGCGAAGTTGTCGATTCGCTCCCTGTATTTGTAATACATTTATTTGAGCTCTTTGATGACCCCACTCTGAATTTTTATTCGTCTTCACGAATCTCCCATCGACATCGCAGCCTTGATTTTTTTTATCCCATCCAAAAAACCCCACATCTGCAGGATAGGTGTCCTTTCTTGCAAAACTCTGTCCGTGGATGTAGAAAATACGCAACGATGTCTTGCCGAGAGGTGACTCGATGCGTGACTTAATCGCGATCTGTGAATCATCCCTAAGAGTAAAAATAAAAAAAGAACCACGGTTCGTTCTCCTGTTTCCATTGTTTCGCGACTCGTGTATCCGTTTCCCCGTTTCCATGAAAATGCAAAACGCTTCCCGTATCGCGGATTAACGAATTCTTGGGGCCGGGCTTAAAAGAAAAACTGTCGGCGTTACAGCCGGGTACATATTCATGAGCCGCCTCACCGACAAAAGCTGGACGTGTATATTCTGCCCTCGACGAAGTCCGGCGCGAAAGTTTTAATAATTTATAAAGAAGCTTGTACAACTCGTCCGGGGACGAGGAAAATTAATTTCTGTTTCCTGGAAAGTTCGGCGCGCAGCAGAGGAGCAGCCGTGTCGAACATCGTCGCGGTATTACGCGCCGCATTATGGGAAATTAATGGAGGGGAGGGTCGTTAGTTTTCTTTGATAAACTTCGAGATAGGCGCGTTCCCGGGGCCGCTACTTTTTCCCCTTCTTTAAACGCATTGCTGCAATGTGCACAGCCAGGTAAACATCGAGAAGAGGTTAATTTATCGAGGTGGGCCTGTTCTCTCCAAGTACTTTAACTACTTTGTGCTTCGTCGATCCTTATCTCCCTCCTTTCGAATAAATCCCGCACTTTATGTACGCCGCGTCGAAGGTGTTTGCATTTTAAGCGCCATTTAGTAGCAGTATTATACCAGTGCGAAATTAGTTGCGTTTAAACGAATGGTTCAAGTCGAGGCTCGGAGTGGTCTTAAGCCGCGTACTTATATGCCAAGCGAACGGAGCAGAACGTATTTAACCCTCGGTAAATAGCATAACGTTTCTTTAGATCCCGGAGCAAACATGGTTGTAATTGGCCACCTTGGTCTCGGAGCTTTCAAGCGAGAAGAAGCTAACTTGAGCGCAGATTTTACTTAGCATTTTACAAACCCTTCGTGTCTGTTCTCCGTAAAACTATTCTCATTCCGTAGTCACGCCCAGCTCCAAATTAATCCTCCGTCTCGTTTCAATGCCAATAAATCCCCGTTGCTTGATAGCATCGCGAAGGCTCGTTAAAACTTGACCAAGTCCATTCTCCTCGCCGAGGGCGAAGCCGCGCGCGTGGAAACGCGGCTTGAGGCCAGACGCGAGTGAATCGGCGATTATACGCGGTGTCTAGCCGCCGCGACGTTCGTCACGGTTGAAATGCAAAAATCGCGGAAGTTCTCGCTATTTATTGCCAGCGCGCCCCGCCGCCATCGACGGCCAGTCGCACGTAAATACACGTCGGATTACAGCGCGCCAGGTTAATTGCGATATATTTTCTGTCTGCGAAACGCACGGCCAGGGACGAAGGGGGGGAAAAAAATGGTACCAAAGGTCACACCTGCACGCGCGTCTCGGTTACGACACCGTCGGCGAACGCACATTCGCCACCTGCAGCAACCGTCGGAAATCCGGGAACCGAGTGTCGAGGATTGTGTAATAGACGGGACGACAGTGAATTGTTATTCGCGTCCCGTCGTCGTTGCAATGGTACGCGGATTCCTAGGCTCGAGTTCGGCCGCTGATCGAAGATCCGGTGCAGTTGCAGGCTGAGAAAGTGATGGGATGCTGAGCCGCGTCGGTGGAAGTTGGTCGAGAGTGGTTGGAAGGCATTGAAGTCTCCAGAGCCCGAACAGCGGAATCTTCGATGGAGAGAATTATCGATCCAGATTCGAAATAGCGAGATTAAAGTCGATCCTTCGAGGGAGCATTCGCGAAGTTAGATTTCTAGTCTTATGCAAATTATTACGCTTCATTTACTGGGTTTGGAAGAAACATTGCAATGCTGCAAAGTGCGTTCTGTTTGAAAGCAATCTGATGATTAATCGAATAATCGGGGGGCATCGGCTCGCCCGTTTGGAGAAGCACCTTCGGAAAGAATTCCGCGACTCCGCTGACGGCAATTCGACCAAGCTGCAACGTCGCTTACTCAGGGGAATCAAATTACTTGACAATTCGAAGTTAGCTTGGAAACTGCCGCCCATTGAATATTGCAAAACGCGTCGCCGTAGCTAGTTCGTGGCTGCGATCGCATCGCCGACATTATTGGATTCTATAGAAGGTACTGAAACCTGTAACCTGATTTCAAAACGGCACATCCATTACCCTGCCACTATTAACTTCAACTTAAAGCCATGGCAAAAGTGCTTCGTCCCGCAATCGCCTATGAACTTGGAGGAACGCGCGACGATATCCAACACCCCCCCCGGAGGAGTCCCTGCGGATCGCGGTGCATACGATCCTGGGCGGCCACAGGGCTTAAAGTGCATCCACACGCAGAGCCCCGGCGTTGCTGCGCGTATTCTCGCACACCAGAGAGCCCGCCTCGCTTCGGAGAGGCTCGCGTACGTAAGGGAGTCGGTTGCGGCGCAGGAGGGGCCTGGGTTTGGGGCCCGTCGCGTGTTTTTGCCCCCCGTCTGGCCCCCACCGCGGCTCATCGTTTTTTGTCTGGTGCACTGCATGCGCTGCACCGCTGCCGTCCCCCTTGCGCCACCACCATCGGCCGGCGTCGTCATCCTCCTACTCCGCCGCCTCCTCCAGCCTTCTTTGCTCCCCCAGCCCATTTCGTCCTCGCTGCGCCACAATGCACCGTGTCCGCTGCACCGGCGGGCTAAGTGCGCGCACACGGACGATCCCTGCACACGCAACGCGCCGCACCGAGTATCGAGTGTACACGTCAGGAGGACGGAGGAGGACTCGCTGCACACGCTCGCCCGGAGGCCGCTCTCCGCGCTTATGATCGCCGCGGGAGGGGGTGGAAGGGGCCGCGAAAGATGCGGCAGGCCCGATCCCGATGCACCTGCCGTCGGTGTCGTCCCGGCGGGCCCGTGTCACGGCGATTTGCAGTCGCCGGGCGAGTGTGAGACGCCGGCCAGAGGGAAAAGACGTCTGCCGGGCGACGAGCGTCTGCAGTTTCGGCGGCCACACTCCCCCGGCCCCGCAGTTTTCGCTTCCAGAGGATGCACTAGCTCCCATAAACTTGGCGGGGCTGGTTATTATTGTGCGCTGCGAGGGGTACGTTTGTGGGAACGCATGTGTAGCTGGTGGAAGGTTTTGCTGCACTGTCTAAATTTTGTATCGTGCATCTTTAGCATTGATTTGAAAGAACGTCACTCTCGAGCCACATGAATATGTCAGGTGACATTCTACGCGACTTGAGATCGTTCATTCGAGGCTGGTGTTCGCATAGGTTTGCAAGAGCGCCATTTAAGGTGGCATAAGGTAAAAGTACCTATTATGCAACGAAATTTCGCAAAGGTTAGAATTTTCATCAAATTCGAGTTTATAAATTTACAAAATTTAAAAATCTTTTAACTATACAAAAGGCCAGTTCTTTTAGAAATAAAAAGGACGTTTTATAACTTAATCTAATGTATAAAATTAATTTCATTAACAAAATACTAATAGGACTCGTACCGCTGTTCGATAAATTATGTCCCCATTATGAAACTGGGGAAAACACGTAAATCTACTGCTTTTAAATTCACTTTGTTATTCGATTCTAGTTTTTCTTTCTAATATTTCACACGAGAGAATGATATTTACTCTTATTTATCTACAAAATTAAATATTCGTATGAACAAATTTTTGTAATTCCTAATAATCCCTAAAACTATGTTAAAGTTACATTGTCGATGAAACTGTTCCATAAAATGGACAATGATTCATAATAGGTGCGTTTACCTTAACCGAAAAAGGAACCTGGCCAACATTTTCCAGCCGTATCCAGATCCCTCGAATTGCGTGGGTGCCAGGGACGTAGAACCGTGTCCGGGAAGCTGTCCCTTCGCGTGTTCCCCGCGGAAATTCAGCCTTAACGCGCTGATTCACCGGGGCGGGTCGCGGAGTCTGCGGTTTTGTCGATACGCTCGGTTTCGATGGTCAATTTGAATAGATTTTCGGTCGCGACGGCCGCATCGATTGGAACGGTTACGAGGCGGCGCTCTAATTTTTATTGCCCGGTGAACGAACGCGGAATTGGCCGCCGCCTGGAATGGACTGCAGGCGATTTTCGTGGCGTGGGATCGGCAGCTTTCCATGGGACCGCGTTATCTTTCGCCCTGCAGCGATCGTCAGATAAAAATGGCTCCGACAACCGAGACAGCTTCTCGAGACGAACGCGCAGCGAGGATTCTTGTAATCCCCTGCCGCCGTTGTTTCCATCAAAGTTCCAGCCGATTCGCTTTGCAATTATAATACGAATTAATACACCGATCACCCATCATAACGCGAGACCCGTCTATTTCGCCGCGCCATGCGGGTGCTTGATGGAACGGCAGAAGACTACGTTAAGAAGCAGCTTCTATAATCGATTCCAGCGAGGAGGCCGCGTTACTTCGGACGTCGATCGTCCGCGTCTCGTCTCATTGCTGGCGGGGCAGCGTAAATCGTCCCCGCTGGAAGAGGATCACCGGTTGTGATCGGGTCTGTCGCCATGTCAGAGGGCCTCGAACCGGGGAGGACAAGGGAGTCCGAAGCCCCGGCTACCTGACAGTCCCTTTCCCGTCGTGTGCCAGAGAAAGAGACAGCGCGAGGCAAAAAGAGGAGGAGCAGGGAGGTGGAGGAGGGGACGCCGCCTCGGGGATCGGGATAATATGCCGCGATCCCGCTTTATACAGCCCTGGCGGGCCTCTGTTCGGCTTCAGAGGAGTCGTGGCCGGCATATACGATCTGGCAACGCCAACAGTTGGCTCGCGCGGAGTCACGAAGGCCGTCTTTCAAAACCTCTTCAGGGAAATCTCGCCGCGCCGTGGAAAAAAAGCGCGCTCGCCTTTGATCGCGCAGACCAGCGGAATGCCGAGCGTTCCTCCTTGAAAGACGGAAGTAAACGACCCTATCGCGAAGTCCCGAACGCCGCTGCTCTGCGTCCTCGCTGGACGGAGCACGGACTAGGGGCGACGGGGACGGTCAAGGTATCGGGGGAAGGTGCAAGGACCTTCGTCCTTTCGGGCATCTCCCCAGACGGCAGACGTCCTAAACGCTCCGTCAAATATTGACACGCGAAATGTTTGGCGACCTGCACGGCCCAGCAGGATCGTTCCACGCCACAGGAGTCGACCTCGCCTTTCCTTCGAAAGAACCCGTTGCGCGGACTTTTCGCCGTCGGGCGAGCCAGGGCGTGGCGGCTAATAACGCTAATGCCGCGACCCTCGTGAAAGGGGTATCGCGAAGGTTCTGAAATGGACGAGTAATACATAGCAGTGGAGGAGAAGACTCTCTTGGAGGACCTTCGTGCTCCGAGGTTCTTGCAATGGAAACTGTTAGGGGCTACTTGGGGTGGGATACCTTTTTGGGGAATCATTCTAATCACTTCTGCCGGTCTTCTGTCATTCCTCTCGATGGTCTCAATATTCGGAGAATCTATATGTGGCTACATGGACCCTCGTTTCAACTTGCAACTCTGAAGAGTCCAAGTTACACGTTCCTCCATCTCCTCTGATGACATCTTCAAATACCTACGCTTGCCATTCGATGAGAAGAGCGTCCTTCGCGTCAGAAACCACCTTGCCTGCGCAAGTCCTCAGTTCCTGCGCCAGGAGAATTCGTCGAAGGTGGCAAGAAGTTCGTTCCACCGAATTTCCAGCGTCTGGTGGAGAGTCCTTTGTCCACGTCGGTGGCGAGCGGTGCGCGACCGTTTCGCAGAAGTTTCTCCTCGGGGGTCAGGGACCTCTTTTCGCCCTTTCCTGTCTGTTTTTTTTTTCCGCCGCCGCTGTTAGCGTCTCGACGTGACCACGGGGCCACGGGGTGTAGTACCGTCGCGACTCGTCGAGCGTTTAACGAGCGCCGGGTGACGAGCGGTTCAAACCGTTGAACCGGCGATGATGAACGTTGATAAGGTTTTATGGTCGTGTCTCATCCTGTCCCACCAATCGTGTCCTCGTACACACGCTCTTTCTCTTCGCGCGCACCTCTCCCAGCACACTGGTGAGCTACGAGCCCGGGTACCTTTTTGCGCTTCCTTCGTTTTCCACGTGCGAGGAAACTCGCCCTTCTTTTTTGTATCTTCGAGCCGGCAGGCAAAGGAAATGGGGTGATTTTTCGTTGGTGAGGAATCATAGTAGAACAACTGAGAGAGGAAGGGAGCTCGATGAGTTGGAGGGAGACAGGCCAGGTTGCACAAAATTGAAGATATCTCTCTGTCAACCGTATGGGAATATGAAAGGTATAAATTCTTGAAAAATCAGGGTGATTCAGTCGCAGGTCATCTTTAGACACTGACAAGTTCTCTAACACTTCAGTTTGCTTATATTTGCGAAACACTTGGAAGATGAATCTCCATAAAATTTGCACCACGATAGCTTTCCTCTTTGTTAGATTAAGGGGGGAGCCTGGTGTAACTAAATGAAAATCGAGGCATTTTTCGGGAATTTTTTTTTAAAGAAAGCATTTGATAGATCTTTCTGAAACTTTTAGGATATTATGTTAACAGGTTAAGGTATATAACAAAAAAAAAATTATTAAAAAAGAGCGGCAAATAACAAAGTTATGCCCAGTCCGTTGGCGATGCAATTATTGCACTGCGGGCAACGTAGCGTCTTTTGGTTTCATCTGAAACCAAAAATCGAACAATTTTCTTTTAGTTTATGAGAGTACGCACGGAATGAAGAAATTTGAAACTTAAAAGATGCAAAATGAAGAAATGGCGGCCTCTTGAATAAACAGTTCACTGTTTCCAACGAAATTTTGCCTTAAATGTCTAAAAAAAAGTTATTTATTTAAACAATATCATTATACTAATAACTTAGTACTATGAAGAAAATGTTCACAAATATCCGTGCACAAGGCCAAGTCGATTGGTTGAATATTTTTGGAGTAATATTGCCGGCAAAGTGTGAAACTGTCGTTTCGAGAAAAACGCATTTAAAGTTTTGTGGTAGCCTGGCGCTCCGTAGCAAAACCGGCTATATCCGCTTTAATTTTTCGAATTTCGTTTTGCGGCTTTCGGAACATATTGTCGAGATGTTCAACTATTGATTTATCCAAAAAAAAAAAATCGATTTCTTCGATCCGCTACACCAAGCTCCCCCCTTAAATAGAAACGCGATTTTCCACGAAACACTTCGTCTTATCTCTCCACGCTGTAATATTAAGGGGAATGGTTGGAGCTGGATAGGAGAGCTCTGAGAATTTGGGGAAAATTTGGAACACGGCGTCTGTCTGCACGAGACGTTGGAGAGAAGACGCGGCGCGTGACTATAAAAAATTTTCCAGTCTCGTACACTTGGAGAATGAAGAGGAGGAGACGCGGCGAAGGGCCTGGTCCCGATGGAAGGGAACTCGTGCTGGAAACTTCTCGTGCCTCGAGTCTTTTTCACGCATCACGTGCGAAATTGACTGGAAGCGGGAAGTTAGTCGATACTTTCGTGCATCGCCGCGTGAAAGGCGCGGTGAAAAGCGTCGCCGGGGCTTTCGCTGCGAGCCGAGCGTTTACACTTTGAATTCCTCCAAGAGGAATTCCCACGTGCTCCACGGCCTCGTCAAACTGTAACTGTACCTCCATCGAGCTTAATGCACAGTAACTTCGAATAGAGCTTCCACGTTCGCTCCCTAATATCGCGCTCGTTCGTCTCGCCGAGCGATTCAGCGAGTGCATTAAAACAAATTGATTAGCCAGCCCCGCGTATATCCTTTAATATAACGTCTCGGCTTCGCGTTTCTCGGCGTTCCGTCCCTATACAAAAATTACACATCGCTCTGTCCGCAGAGGTATTTATCATTTCGTATCACTGTCTGCGGCTGCATCTTTTTGCGAGAGCAGATAGTGATAATTAATTCCGCAATTCATGACTCGATGCTTTTCGTAGAAATCACTCCTCCACCGCGATACTTCGCTGTTCAACGTACGTATCGATAGCGTTTTCTAGACTCACTTATCTTCAGCGACATTTCGCTGAACAACGTCTAGATCCCCCAGGAAATGGCCTGGGAAGGAACGTTCCCGCAATAGAAAAAAAAAAACGCCTATCACTTATCACCGCTGCACAGATTACGACGCGGCGTATTCGTTTCTCGCTCGAGCGAATGCAACCGACTTCGCCAGTGCTTGTTCTAACGACTCTACCGTTGAAACCGTTTGAAACTGCGCTCTGCTAATAATTACGGTAAAACAGAAGAAAAATCGAGGCCTGAAGATTGTTCCTCTCGGGGAAAGGAGCTTCAGCTTTTGCAGTATCATTCTTATTAATCTCTCTACAAAGTGTACTGTGCCGAATAACCAGAGAAATCACTTTCTTTGGCTTGAAAGTTAAGCTTAGAAAGGAGCGGAACTGCAGGTGTCGCGAGATCACTCTCAACGATAATCCACATTCATCGTTTCCACTTTCTTCCGCAATAAACGCTCCCCCAAAAAATTCTCTTAACTCTATAACACCTTTAACATTTAAAACACTTTACAATTTTTTATAACACCTCGCAATTACTTGCACGCTTCGAATCATGGAACATTCTGAAACACAGCACCTTGTGCTCGAAAACAATTGCAGTATAGACACGCTTCTCCCTGTTCCTACGCTGTAATGTAAGTTCCGCCTTCGAGGCACTAAAGACGCAACGATTTTTCATTGCAGTGAGCGCAAGCAACTACATAGTGTCAGTGGTGCTCGTCCTCGTAGTCGGAGCACTGGTTGGTGTCCTGGCGACGGTGTCGCACCATCTTCATCATCGCCGGCTGCTTCTGCACGAGCCAGCCTCCGCCTCGATCCTGCATCACCATCGGCATCACCACCATCATCGGCATCATCATCACCATCGGGAGGAACTGCCGGCCTCGCACCAACGGCGTCTTCTGCTGCAGGACCACCATCGTCATCCTGGCACACCGGTGAGTCGCTCGATACATTTGATTCCAACCGTCTGTCAACTCGCGAAACATGCTCGAACGAACCGCGAAGGATGCTCCTTCGATAGCAACGTCGGATCACGTACGAATTGCGATTCTCGTCAGGATCCTAAGCCGCGGTTCGGTTCACTTGGTACAGGCGTACTTATGCGCCGCAGACATTTTTGGTGCTTAAACTTTTTCTGTCAAGCTGTATCGGTATGTTTTATAGATTGATGTACAGAGACAGTTAGATATAAATTAGACAAGTTTGAAGTGCTTAGTAAGTGTTAGGCGGACTGTTTGGGAGACCTAGACGCGGAGGATGGATTCCACATTTTAGGATTTCGAGGGGTTTTGCAACAGGAGTGATTATATAAACTTTAACCCATAAAATATCTCTGAGGCATCGTTGAAAATGGCACTACTGTTTAAACCCGGTGATTTAAATTCAACGACGAACATAATATATTCTACAATGTTCAAACTTTAACTCAGAATTTTTGCGACTTAATTCAACAAATAGTTTTTACAAGGCAGTTGATTGAAAATTGGTTTGTGAGAAGTACGTTCGAAAAAGTATGTGTGACAACCGAGGGTTGATCCTAATAGCAGTAGGTACTTACATACCTTAGATCGTTCCGAGATCAAGGCAGAAAATCATTTGAAGTCCCTTGAACACTTTCCTCCCAATCCAGATTCTCGTTACAACCTTCCAGCACATCGCTTCCGACCCCCTGCCCTGTTTGCGCAGCCGATCTTCCCGTTTCATCCGAAATTCTGTCACAGTCCATTTGAAAATTGCCCGGGCATCCAACACCGGCAGCCGCGCGCCCAATAAAACCTAACCTGCATCGATCCAGCCGCGTTCCTCAGCCATCATCCGAATCGAGAGCTAACACGGTGTTAACCCGAAGAATCCGCTGGCAGCGTTTTCCGCGTTCCCCTCTCCGTAGCCCGGCGCATACCTGACGGAGCTCGTAATTCCCGATAGCGGGCCTGGCACGATCGTTCCTCTCGTTATTGGATCGCCGCTGGTGAGACGCCGCCAGGAGGGCGAAGGAGGCGCGATTTCCCATCCGACTTGGAGGTAGTTGCGGGCGGCGTCGTCGACCTTCGACGAGATTATTACGCGATTCGTGGAACGTCGAAGGCTGTCTGGAAAAAAGCTGCTGATATCTAATCTCGGCCGGGATGGTAGCGCAGCTGCGCCTATCTAACCCACATGTTTTCCTCCCCGTCCCCGTCTGGAAAACCAGACTCGCGCTCTCGCGCCCACATTCCTTCCTCTTCTTCCTCCTCCCACTCTCTCGCACCTCTCTCCCCCCCTTTCTTTTTCATCCTCTCGCTTTCATCTTCCTTTTTCCATCGCCTTCGTCGCCCTGCGTCTCCCCCTCGGGCCACGCAGGCCAGACTTTTCCCTCCTTCGATCCTTCCGCCCGTGGCGCGGCGAGGACACCACCCCCGGCGGGTCCTTCTCGCCCGCTTCCACAAAAGATTTATTTCCAGCGGACGCGACACGGCCTGATAACATCAGCCGGTCGGAGACACGGGACGAGGGAAACGGAAAGGCGAACGGATAGAGAGAGGGAAACGGTACCTGATTCGATTTGTCTCGCGCGCCACGACGCGCTTATGGCCCTGACGTCGGACTTCCGGGACACGGGGACGTATTGTTCGCCGTCGAGGAGCATCCACGGCCGCGGACGCTATCGATCCGCGTTCCCTCTGCTTGCTTAACCGCGCGTAAATAGGAATTAGTCGATAAATTTTCGGACACGTGAGCGAGTCGGGCGAATCGGATCGCCGACTGTCTCGATTAGCGTGGGAGTTGCTGGAGACACGTGACGCCGCGGGGTACACTCAATTCGTGGGAATTCATTGATTCGGGGTGATCAGGGGGCTCCAGTAGTGCTGGCTTGCCTTTGGTATGCACCGTTTCATACAGATTCCATGTGCACTTTTATAATTGTGTCGGAACGGTGAACGCTGCAAGTGCTGGAATAATTGGGCCTAGTTATGCAGAAAGCTAGCAACCCCCAATGATCTAAAATTGAATTTCAGTTTGTAGATTTTAATGGCTAAATAAAAGTAGCTTTATTTTTATTGGGTGTTTTATTTCTTGTTTTTGTTGTCGAATGTTTTTTAATGGGTTATCTAATAAGGGGGTGTGTTATTAATATTATTTTAAATTTTCTATAGTTTTTGTTTTTAAGCCTAAAATGGAGCTATGACTTGGTATTTTAATAATTGTATAATGTAAGAGTTGTTCTATGGCTTGATTATTTTTTGCAAACTGAAGATCAAAAAATTCTTTTAGCCATTTTGAGGATTGCTAGCTTTCTGCATAACTGAGCCCAATTGATTATAGTTCCCAGGGTTGTCGCAAGATAGACCTTAGGTCGTAAGTATCAACCTCGCTGTGGTTGAAAAGAAAATACTGAAAATTGTCACTTCTAGCACCTAAATATTTCACCATTTCGACTCCTCGATTGGGCGCGGTGGCTGGTTTGCGATTATTTCGAGGCGTGATGGTTTATATTTTATATCGAGGTGTTTGATAATGGTCTCTTGTCAGCTAGTAGTAGTAATGGGTTTCTGGAGGGGATGTAAACAGAAATTAGTTAAATGGAGCGAGTGTATTAATCGTGACAGCTACCCCATCTTTAGTCTCGAATGACCAAATCCGTGAGTCACTGTAGCTGCCTTTGGGTATGTCCGTTCAAAATCAAGCACACAAAGTGAATACTAGAAGACTATAAAACCAAATAACCAGAATACTACGCAAATGCTATCCAAATTCTGAAAAGTCTTTCGAGAGATGTCCACCCCCACTATTAAAAAATGTGAAGTTGAACGAGCAAATTTCACTTGCTTTAAAATTCTTCGAAACCACCCTGGGGCACGAGCTCTCGGACAATTATCCAGGTTGGAAGCAGGGGAAGGGTGCATGGGCCGCGGTAATTCACTTTCAACGGGAAACAATTTACTTTTTTCCTATGTTTCCCCGCTAAGCTTAAACCGTGTACGCGCTTGCTTCCGCAAGAAGCCCGGGGGGGGGGGGAGGGAGGACGGCGGCGGAAATACAAGCTGAAAGGGGTGGAAGGTGGTTTACGGCGAGAAACTCGCGCGGAGAACCGGCCGGGCAACGATGTTGCAACTCGAACGGGCTGGGACAGGGACGGTGGAAGGGTGACGCTTGTCCGTGATCTAATTTGCAATGCAATCTAGAACAACAATGGTCCGCGTCGCGGGCAACGGGGCTGAGGAACGAAGGGTGGAAGGAGGGTGGACCTAACCAGCTCCGACGAATTGACAGAGCCCCACGACTTTCAAGTTTCTGAGGCACGTCCATTTTCGTTGTATTCGAAGAGGGTTGTTTCGGGGCTGACCTTCGACCCCAGGAGGGTGCCAAATTGCTTGTACTGTTCTTCCAAACTATCGTATCTGATTAGATGTGGGAGATTATTATACCTACAGATATCCCTTGGGGTAACAAATTTAGTTGCGGTTACATAACGCGTGTCCTGTACCCTTCTCTTCAAGCCTCGCAAAATTCACAAGCTCAGACCCAAAAATAAAAATTCGTGGAGTTCTTAGAACCCAGAGGCTTCAGAGAAACGCTCCTACTCTCGCGCCGCAAGAGAACCGACCATTCCAGACGAGGAAAAGCGTCTAACGATAAAAGTAAGGAAAGACTTTTCCCTACGAGGTGTTCCGCCTGTAACCTTGCTGGTTGGGGGTGAAGCAAAATGGTACAGGTCCGTAATCGATATCCCCTGACAGCAGTAGCAGAGGCATGTCCTGGCAGCGACTTTATTCCGCGTCCGCGGCTTGTTCGCCTCGCAGATGGACGATGCCCCCCCGTAAGGGCTGTCGGGACTTAAGGGTCCGTTGGCACGTGTACGTACGGGCATCGATATCCCCGTGGCTTGTACGTGGAAAATGGAATTTTCGAGTGTTCGTCTCGTACGTGACGCGAATATCTGCGGCGATCCTCGGCGGATTCTCTTATTTCCTCGTGCACGCGCCGCGGCCCCTCGTCCCGCGAGAAGACACCTCCGACACGTGGAAGTGAAAGGTCGGATTTCGTGTAGGAGGCTAACGTTCAACATCGAAGGAAGATCCTGGATACCGGCGACATTCGTATCCCCGTGTCCTCGACTCCGTGTCGCCTGGACAGCTCTCGTGCTAGGAGAATCGAACTCCTATTTCTCTCGAAACACGAACTGACGATTGAGTACAGATTTGTGGTTATTTCTGTGCGGAGAAGGGGGACAAGGTAATTTTATTGCACCCTCGCACCACCATTTCACTGTGATTAGATAGTGTCAGCGGCCCAAAGTTCGCTCTCGCGCCTGATTTCATCCCCTTGCTTTTCTCGACTCCTGTGGTTGCACTGTCAGTCATCTTTCAGTCATCACACGTTTTAGAATACCCGACGAGGTCCTCGGTACATTGTAGTACATAAAGGGGGACGCTCCTGCTTCTCCGTTTTCACAACATTCACCTACGATTCTCGGAAATGAGTATCCACCCTCTAATTATTATAATACATGGTCGCACCCCTGTGACGTGTATTTTTAAATCCATCCGCCATCGCGAAGCACCCCGAGCGACTCTACCGCGCTGATGCGCCCTGAAACAGTCCGCGTAGAACATCTTAGCGCGGGGAATGGAATAATAATATTTTCCCGGGGAAATTGTTTCACGGCTGCACAGCCGCCATTCTGCAGGTTGATCCTCGGAACTCGTTCTCCGTTTCGCGGGGAAACTTGACGCGGTTCCCTGCACTCCGCTGTCCTCCTCATCTCTTATTCGCGCCGAGGTGTCGGACGGCCATTGATTTATTTTGTCGCGGGTACGTCCACGGTCGGGGGTCGCCAGGCACGGTAATTAAATCTGATTTACGAATAAATAATCGACGCGCTCGGGCATCGGTGATTAATGAGCAAAATTAATACGCGCTTCTTAATTGACCCGATTTAATTTCACGTTACCGCCGAGACAGCCAGACGTCCAGGGGGGCGACGCAAGGGAGACGGCAGGAGCGGAGAGAGAACTTGAAATGGCTTCCAATTACTCGACGCGTAACGATATCGCCGATAAAAAAGGCGTGTCGCGACCAAGTAATGACCGTCCGGTCGATTTTTCTGGCGACGCTGCCCCCCCCCCCCTCGTTCCCCTCCGCGCCGCCGTCGACATGCCCTTACCCTAAAACACCATTTAGCTGCGTGTAATCTATGCGTGCCCTTGCCAGGGACTCGCTGGACTGGTTTCGTGCGCGTGATGGAGCACCCTGCGCTACAGAAACGCGAAACTCGCGCCGAAGACGCTCCACGAAGACGACGACGGTCTGCTGGAGTAGCTGAAGGGGTCGGGGGAGCTTCGAGAGTCTGTTATTTGGGTGTAAGCGTGAGGGGAATCGGGAATTTTATTGTCTGGCCTCTTGAATGTGTGATGTAGGAGGAACAGGCATTGGTATTTCAAAGAGGAGGACCTTTGGATGATGTATGATGTGTTAGGTCGCTGCAAAACTTCGTTCGCTCACTGTTAGATGATCTTGGGTGACGGAACTGTCTTTTCTCACTACACTTGCTTGTACTTTTATCAGGAAAAGCGGCGAAAGCTCGTAGATAGCCGACGAAAATACTTTGTTTAACCCTTAACTGGTATACTGTTTTTGGTAAATATGACTGGTATACTGGAGTCGTGGCAGACCCCAAATAAAATAGGAGAAATTTGTAAAGTCGACACTAGATCATCCTCTATGAATATTTTGTTCTTAGGTAATGTATAAAATAATAGGAACGTAGAAAGTTAAACTATTAACTATAAAATTATTTAGAAATTCAGTTGACAAACTTAGACAACCAAAAATTTTGCAGCGAACTTTGCGTGCTTGGGGTCATGTGCGACCCAGGATACCAGTTAAGAGTTAAAGAAACATGTATAATAATATATTTTCTCTTTTAACCCTCGGTTGCCACACCTATTTTTTCGAACGTAGTTGTCGCACTGTGTCACCGTGTTTAAAAATAAATTTGAAAGAAGAGTTGCAGAAAAAGTTTCTTTGCTTAAACAGTCAACTGTTTTTAATTACTAATATTTTTAGTTAAAAATTGTTGCTTATACTCTTGAGATATGCTGCTTTAATGAAAGAAATGAAGAATCTAATGAATAAAATTACCATAATCAAATATCAAACTCAAATTTTTGGTCACTTTGACCTAGTGATAACCGAGAGTTAATAAAGCGAACGAACTTTTGCAGCGACCTCGTATTTCTGACAAAGTAGCTTCTTTGAGAGTGTGGGGGCATTTTGTGGTATTGAGATTTCATGTATCAAGTCGCAGTCTTGATAACATTCTATAAATTGGCTAGCCGTGATTTCCTTCAACCCTGCGCATCTGTTACCTTCCCCTGTGACGTGTCTGTTTATAAATGAAATATCGCGCGCAAGGTGGATGGCGGTGCCGCAGAATCACACCGCGATTAACGATAATCCCCCGCGCGCGTGTGTGTACACTTCAGACCTTCCAGCCGACCTTCCCGATCCAAGATGGCCGCGACAGCGGAGGTGGCCGACCGAGAGGGCAGGTGGGCAGAAGTAAATATTATGTCTAGCGCTATAGCGGGAGTCTCCGGTTACGGCGAACAGCGATTCTTTTTCTTCTGCTTGCCTTTCTTGTCGTCCCACCCGCGAAAAATCCGCGACTCTGCACAGTGCCGGCACTTCCTTTCGCGATTCATCGATCGTTCCAGCGATCTCCGTTCCCACCACTTGCAGGGAAACTTCCACGTGTAACATACAAAAGGGAACCCAAGTTTAGAAGTCCCCGTTAAGAGATCCCACTTAAATCATAAAAATTCAGTAAGAATATTCTCATCCTTTTAATAGCCGAACCTAAATACCAACGTAGCTTCCAACTTCAATTAACTACCGGCTCTCGACTTTCACATTCAAATCTGCGAACCGAATCGGGAATTCCAGCTGCAATCTTCGGCTTCTTCTCTGTCCCGGAATTTTCCCCATTTTTCCCCGGCGCAGATCGTCGATCGCGATTACACTCGGAAGTTTCCCTTCCCGCGTGTTTTCCGCGCCGCGATCGCAATGTTCTTAGGAATAATAATGCCCAGCCTCTGGCGACTGCGCGGGGAAGGAGAGACCCGGATAAGAGCCGAGGAAAAGACGTCGGCAGCGCGGAGAGGGCCACGTACCGCGACCGTCTCACCTTCGAGGAAAGCTTCTTCCTCGTCGTCGCGACTATGTGGCGTCGTCTGGCGAACGCGTTTTTACAACGATCCGGCCTAGCGCTCGCTCACGATTTGCCAGGCCTCCGTTGGCTTTTCCCCCGCGCTCGTGACTGCGCCGTTGTCTTCGTTCCTCCGCGTGTTCCCTTCCGCGTGGATGCACCCTGGAGCAGCGCCCGGCAGCCCCAGCGCGCTCCTTTATCGCCGACTCCATCTTCGCCTCCTCGCTGTACCTCGAACTAGGAGGCCCTTTGTCCCGGCTCATTCAGCGATAAGATTTTCTTACGGGGCTTTTCCACCAGGTCCTTTTCAATGGCCCTCGCATCCATCCGCGAAATAGTCGTCGCCGAACGGGTCTATTCTGCCCGGCGCAGTTCCTCCAGTGCGCCGGGTTCGCGCGCTCGCCTTTTCACTGTCTGGTCGAAAGTGATCGTTGGACCATCGATTCCACGGTGGCTGGATGTCGTGGCGGAACGCTGGGGCATGTTTAGGAGAGCTCTATGCAGATTCATGTGCAGTGGTTTAGGACTCCATTTCCTTTGGATTGAGGAGCGACGAGGAGTTAGTTGATGGGAGATTTGGAAATGGGGTTGTTGGATTTTTAGTTCGAGGATCTAGTGGAAGAAGTAAGTAGGGATCTTAACTCTGTATTAAAAATAGGGAATTCCTGATATGAGTAGAAAGAAACATACTCATTACCTCGCGAGGCAAACGGTCCACCGCCGCAACGCAACTGCAATTTGAGCAAAAACGATTGCATGCAATGTCGCGGGTAGAACTCGAGGAAATCTGTCAGATTTTTCCCTGAAGGTGCGAATCCACGATGAGATTTTACGTGAGGTTTTTGAAAGTATAACATGAAACTTGTCTCATCAAAGTCTAATTTCATTGTAACTAATGACGTAATGATTACAAGATAATAAAATAATGAAATAATTGTCTCGTGGGATTAAAGTATCACGCGAGACATGACGTTTTTGTCTCGTCGTGGATTTGCACCTTAAGTTGTGTTGACGAGAAACAAAACGCTGCGCACGCAATCCTTTTTTTAGTCAAATTGCAGTTGCTTTGCGGCGGTGGACAAATGTCCTGATTAGCGCAGAATCCTGTAAGTATTTTAAGTAGGATCTTACGAAATTTACACACTCGATTGATTTCCCACCACCATGCAACACCAGTCGCACGAGAAGATATTTAACGAAGCTCGAGAAACTGTTATTACCCCGATTGAACTGACTCTTGCGAAACATTGCTTCCCGATGGAACGGCAAGTAGCTGAATTACTCGCCCGCAATTGCGAGCAGCAGCCGTGTGTGCGAAAGATCAGCCTGCGTCATCGCAGCCTCTCGTAAATATTAAGTTCTCATATCGGCCACCGCCACTGCGGCAAGCCTGATAATTCGCGCGTTACCAAATTGAAAAAGCACATTGCGGAGCCTCGCGCGACGACTTGTTGCGCGGTTTCGACGTGTTTTCGAGACGCGGACGGTGCCGCGGTTCCCGGAAGCTGGCTGTTTAACTCGCGCCTTGACGTCGCTTTCCGCCTGCCGCTTTTCCTCCTGTAAATTGCTCGCTGCTCCCACGTCGGCGTAAACGAAGGAATTATCTCGGAGACGGTGTGTCAATGTTTTCTGTTATAGAAGCGGCCGCGGTTTTTTCAGATGAACGTGGCTATGTTCACAAAAAATAAGTAAAGATTTCTGTTCTCAATCAGAATCTAAATTCCGGGCGAAGACGAGTAGCAAAGCTGGTTGACAATATTTCCCCCTGTGCCCCTATTCACAGCCACCCCCGATCCCCAAGAAGAAATCGAGAAACGGGAATCCTGGCACATAATTCCAAAGTAAAATAAAATCAATTCATTTCATCCCCCGTTCTTTGAAATCTCAGTAAAACCAGCCTCGAACTTAACGCTCGTCGCAAAGTCAGTCTGCCACTCGGTGTGCAGAAGGGTTAAAAGGCGTTCGTCGATGGTCCCCCGGCGATCAGCACACCTAGTCCCGTGGGCAAATCAATTTCGCCGCCGGGTCTGGCCAATCGCGGCGCGCGAGCCGAGCCCGCGTCGCCTGGTTTCTCACGTCAGTTCCGCCAATCGTGCCTTGGACGATAATCTCGCCGGCTGATAAACGCACATGCACGCACAGGATATGCGCGGGGGCACGGGGGTTGAGAATTGGCAGGGAAGAGGACGCGCAGCGGCGGGGGGGAGGTTAGCGCGAACGGCAGGGAGGGAGCGACACGGCGGTTGTCCGATGCCGATGCAAACGACGGGGTTCGCTTTCACCGCGGTGTTGGACGCGTGGCGTCGCGTCGCTAAGTGCAAAGAGAAGCAACGACCTGATTTGAAATTTATTACGTTTGGGCGACGTCCAAGCGCGGCGGATCGGCTGCCAAAAGCGAACGGGGGCCCGTGCACGGCGTCGAACTGGGGGGCGGGAGGAGATAAAAAGTGCCAGGGCGCGGATAAAAAACGGAGGGTGATCGTACGCCTCTCATTCCTCGAATTCTTTCGCGCGCCAACGGAGCTGGGGAGCGGGAGAAAAAGAGACAGGGGGAGAGTGCGTGCGCGGATGCTTTCGAGTATGACGTACGCTACAACATTTCGGGATGAGGTAAGGGAAAGGGTAGGCTGAGTGTCTTTAGCCTGTTGGGGAGCGGGAGGTGTGATTGGTAGTTGACACTTTGTCGATGGTTACCATGTGGTGTGGTATGTATTCAGCTTTTAGTAGGGAAGCAAATAGGTACCAAGTGATTCTGAAGACGCAGTGCTCGGCGATTCTGAATTAATCTGTCGAGTGGGTTTCCTTGGTACCATCTATGCTGGGGGAAAGTTCATGCGCAGAAGCTGTATTATCAATAAGAGTAGACCCTCGCATACTTCATATCCACGGCTCCTTCGCAGTATACACCATTCGTTCTAATATACGTTCTCTGTCGTCGTTTGCTTCCTTTAAACTCAGTGTTCGCTCTTTCATCCTCTCGTGGCTTCCACTGTGGTTATTTAATCTTTACTTCCTTTCTTTTTCTGATCCCCTAGCGTCTCTTCAGGCGAGGTTGTAGAGCAGTAAGTTAAAGCTGAACCTCGTCTACTCGCCATTGTCATATTAATTGCAATGGTGCGATAAAGTGATTTAATAATATTGAAGAGGATAAACCACCCTCCTCCAGGGCCCTATCTTCCAAAGAAAATTATGATTTTATGCAAGCACTATATGTGTTTGTTTCCCATAATTTCCATACCACACGCCCTTTAGTTTATTTGTAATTCTGTTACGTACGCAGGGTGTCTTAGAAGGTTTGCCACCTGGGCGTTTTTCCTTAAATCCACCACAGCCACTTTGCATACCTTCTTCCATCTCTTATCCCTCAACTATGCCGACAACAATTCTCCACACCGCGTTATACCATGACCCTTCCCACCTGCAGAAGAAAACACGTGGAAGCAGCACCTGATCGTCGCGACCGAGGCATCGCTCCCCTCGCCCCAGCTAGATGAGTCAGGGGATCGCGCGATAGCCCGTCTAGACGGCGTATATTTCCCTGGAAGTGCAATAAAGATGACTCGCTGGAGGCCTCGCGCAAGACATTTACGTCAACCTGGGAACGTCCCCATGACGTCAGCTCGTCTGGTAGCTGTTGATCGCTCCGTGACGTAAGGCAGGTGGCATCGAGCGACTGGTGTCTGTCTGCGCTGCCAAATGGGCCCCCCTCCCACCTCCTGTATCCGGTGAACGGCCCCAGGTGAATCGTCGGCCGTCGATGACCTGGATACCGCCGATGACGGGCTCGCTCGCGCGGGAGAGCCGCGTGTCGACGGTAAATCAGTTTCGACGGGCTCGATGGAGCGCGGCCGCGAAACGGGGCGACACGTAACGCTCGTCGCGAGCCGATCATCGGGTAATCCGCTTTGGACAGCTTCAAGGCTACTTAGCAAAAGTCACGCACGTGGATAAGCCGGCCGCGAGACAGGGGCACCGTCCATCGAGGCTCGGAGTAAGAGGATTTCGGCTTATTTACGATTCCTGCTGTTCTTCCTCCCCTTTCCTTTCCGTAGGCCCGCCGTAATTTCTAA
Source organism: Andrena cerasifolii (assembly GCF_050908995.1). Taxonomy (NCBI): domain Eukaryota; kingdom Metazoa; phylum Arthropoda; class Insecta; order Hymenoptera; family Andrenidae; genus Andrena; species Andrena cerasifolii. Next base: position 8,090,297 of record NC_135133.1, read on the forward strand.
GCATCTTCGAGGAAAGTTCGGCGGAAGCGGTGCCTGGTATTGAGAAATACCGCGCTTTCTCTTAGTGGAATATTCCGTCCGGTAGAATTCGGTGGAGGGGCTTTATTTGTAATAGGTACAGTGGGACGGCTCGTCGAAGCTAGACGAATGGAGTAACGTTGATCCCTGTTTATTAGAAAGAGCGACGCGATAGAGGTTTCTAAAAGTGTAACCTGAAAACTTTCTTTTCCCAAGTTGCGATCACTTTATTTATCTCGGAGTTTGAAGGTGGAGGCTCGAAAGTTTCAGGTATAAGTGATCCTTTAACGATTAATTCACCCCACAAAAGAATAACAGACATCGCGAGACGGCGCTCAACGAAACCACCCCATCCTGTAAGGTATGCCACAGATTACCCCCGTTCCCCAGGTCTCCATCTTCCTCTCCACAAGCCGCAGGAACCGCGGAGGACATTTTACAGCCCCGTCCCGTGGAATAATTCGAAAAAATATACGATCCAAGTTGCCAGGGCGGCGTTTCGCCGGCCCTCCGGAGGCCACATTTTCTCTCCGAGTCCGATTTAAATAAAACTGCCCCCGAGGCGCTGTCTTCCTTCTCTCCGTCCACTGCCATCCTGTTCCTCCGCCCTCTACCCCCTCTGTTCACGCGGCGGTCGCATTCAAGCTTCCACGAGCAGACACTCGGAGCGGCTCGTCGCCGGGAAAGGGGCGAGCTCGGCGACGGCACGAGGGTGCAGGATTCGAGGGTGCTTTTTTGGACCTGGCTGCTGTCTGGGTCGCACTTAAAGCGGAAACGTCGGACGATATCTGGCGGGTGGAGGCGGAGGATGACTTCCGTCGTCCTTCTCTTCACCTCCACCCTAGCTAAGAACGGACATCGCCGATTTTATCTGCCGCCGGTGATAGCGGAGCGCCTCGAACCGGCGAATTTTCCTCGCACCACTCCTACGTCGTTCCACCTGGAATTTTCGCCGATCTTCCGCCGTTACGACGCGGCCAGCTCCTACGCTACTCCTAGGAGGAAAGTTCCTAGGGGCGACTGCAGCTAACGAAGTTTCGCGACGGGCGCAAGGACAATTTCGCGGCGCGAAATAAAGTCCCCTCGCGCGGATTCAATTACTCCCCCTCCCGTCCCCGTGACACTTTCAACTGGCCGACCAGCGAAATGTCCGTCGACGAGCCAGGGGGTGTGTACACCGATTGCCGCGTCCCCCGTCGTGCCATTGTCGAAGGCTCCGGCCGTTGGCGCGGTCCTGCAGCGGTTCCGTGTGTGCGCGAAACAATCGGGCAGGCCGCTGTTTCGCCCGTGCACGCGTGAACCGCGGTGGGGTGGATTTGACGGCCGTTTTGGGGATGATTCGACACGTGGACGTGGCAGCGGCGCGGCGATATTCGGGGCTTCTACGTGGCATCCGTAGTCGCCTTTATCGGGGATTGTGATTAATTCTTTTCGGACCATGTCGGGGCTCGAGGCGGACGGATTTTTCGGCTTGTTTGCATCAGTCACTTCTAATTGGTATTTCGAGCGGAACGGGGTGCAGTTTCGAGAAGTACTTCTCTCTACGTTCGCTATGGAATCGGGTAACTTTGACCGGAAAACTAGATTTTAAAAGAAATTACTGTAGCATCTATTGTACAACAGGTATTATTCTCGGATGAAGTGCCTTGGATGGCTTTAGTTGTCGGACAAACTGCATCTGGATGGAAGTAAGGCAACCGGAAAATTCAGGAGATTATGCAACTTTATGTGCAGGTGGAGCAATGCATCCGTAACACAAACCTGTTTATTGTTGGTGCCATAGTCAGATTTTAGGGGGTGAAATCAGCCCTTGAAGAAAATGCAGATTTTTCTATTTCGTGGAATATCTCGGGAACGACGAGGTATCGAAAGGCAGTTTAAACAAACGTTGCATCCTTTTTATATCTACAAAACTGCATACAAATAATTATCAAATTAAGGGTTGGTTTGAAAATTTTTACGCTGCTTTGTAGATATAAAAGAAATGCAACTTTTGTTTAAACTTCTTTTCGATACCTCTTCTCGTTCTGCATTTCATTTGAAGGGGCGATTTCACCCCCTAAAACCGCACTACAGCATCCCCAAAAAATAGGATTCCGTTACGGTTCAACTACTCTACTTGCACGGATAATTTTCCGAATTTCCGGATTGCTCAACTTCCCTTGTGAGAATAATACCTGTTATACAACAGAAGCTAGATGAATTTGTTTCGAAATATATTTTTCTGGCCGAAGTCACCCCGCTTGATGATACCATAGTAAAATACTTACCAACACTATCGTCTGAAAATCTGCAAAATTTCTTGAAAATCAACATCGATCTTCGCGAATGTTCCCCGACTATAGCCTCGCGGGTCTCTCGCGAAGAGGGGGAGAGCGCCCCACCACCCGCCAGTATATTTCTTCAAAGGGGAAACGGAGGAATGCGGTAAGCCGTGGAGCGCTCCAGCCGCGTGTATAAAATTTTGTATTCCCCTTAACAAGGTCCCGGCGACGATCTCGCCGGTGTAGTTTACGAGGGGTGGAATCTGCCCGCCACAGCCACGCCGAAAAAATTTTTCATACGCGACTGCTCCGACGTCTGGTCACGTGTACAGGGCCGAGTCTAACGCGAAGGTAGAGGGGTGGTATTAGCCCCTGCGGAATATTTCATAATAGCTGGTGAATGGGACGTGGCGAACATCCCCCTCGCGTTGTAATATGGGGTAGGGCTACGTCGGGCGATATATAGATCGACTGGCAGTAGCCAGATTTCCCTCTCGATTTTCTCGCTGGCGCGTCGACCGTGACCCAACGACAGACGCGTGCACTCCACACCCTCTGGATACACACGATCTCTCTATTTCCTTTCACGCTGCTACCCTACCTAGCGCCGTGCGTACGTGGCCGATTCGCGTATTTTTAAACGCATTCTTAGGCAATTGTTGCTCCCCACTTTGAGCCTTCGTCGTGGGGTGACTTGGGGTGTAATCGCTAGTGTGGCCAAGTTTTATTTCCTCGTGTCTGTATAATATTCTTCGCTTCAATTCGGTAGCTGGATTCTGTTATCGCCATCTAATCTCTGTATTCACAGCACAATTTCCCCAGTGGTCCATTTCCAAAAGCTTTTTCAGCCCTTCTTCCTTTTATTAATTTTTACTCGAGCGCAAACGAATGATCGGGAATCGGCTCGAAGCCTGACAGAATATCAGGATTAATCCTTCCCTCGGTGAAATGAGGAAACTTTCGGTACCAATCGGATACAGGGCCCGGCTTACACGTGTCAACGATTATCCCTATCATCGCGGTGCGCGGTAAAAGGGTCGAAGGAAAGAGCCCGGCCACCTCCTAAGGGTTTCCCTCCGGATTTCTCTCCGCCCGGAGACTTTTCGTCCTCGTACGTCTGGATAACGAGCGGCCGATAAGACGATCCCGTCGACGCGCGTTCCCTTTGTCAGCGCTCGTCGAACTCCCCTCCCCTCCTGTCCTGCACGGGTAGACGGCAAGGATTTCTCGGGGACCTTGCTGGAATTCACGGGGCTGCGGGTTTCTTTCGAGAAGACGCAGAGAAACGCCAATGGACGTGTCTTAATCCTCGTCGACGCTCCCCTGCGACAGACAGGTTCTCTTCGATCGATCGTCAAGACCATTTCTTTCCTACCGGTTGGATCGTGTGCTCGAAAATTCGCAAGCTGTCAAGTCTTCACGTTCGCCAGCTCCAGACTATTTAAACTTTTTAATACTCTGCTAGTGACAGGAGGTGTTGCAACTCGAAAATTCAATAGAATTTGAAGCTTTGCAGATGTGTAGTTGAAGTCGTGCTGAAATGTAACCATTTCGGCGATGAAACAGTCGTCGGGGTGAGAACACCCCCTCAAAGGGGGAAATTCTGAGTTTTCTATTATCTTGAATATCCGTGAAACCGTAAAAGAAACCTATTCAGAAAAAGGTTAATTCCAAGTCTTGTGATTTTTTATATCCTATAACACGGTGACAAAGAATTTTTGAAAAAAATAATTTTTCGAAATTTATCCACCATTTTCGAGAAAAAAGACATTTTTACACATTTATCTCCACCACGCTTTTTCTAGAAAAAAGTTTTCTAAATTGATATCCACCACCCTTTTTCGGAAATTCTATTCGTCCCCTTTGACTCCCTTATAAGTCACTCAACTTTCCCTGTACTTATGTGCCTACATATTAAACCTCAATTGTTAGAATTCCAAAACACAATATTATTTGTCAAAAGATTGTCTAAGCTTTTACTATTTTTTCAGTCTCGATTTTCGTCAGTAGTTTATACTATCGTAAGTCTACGCAAGAATTCGAATGCGTTTAGTGAGAAGCAAAGTGTAAGACGTGGTCAGTGGAAGTCTTGATAATCACTCAAAGGTCTTATTTGCTCCTGCATCCTTCGGCATGATTTTAATCGAGTATAAGGTCTGGACGACTCGCAACTGAATTTACAAGGGGTAGTTGAGAAAGCTCGAAGAAACGAAGGCAGCCGAAGAGCCGATGTATTTTAATCTCTCGGCAGAGGGAGGGAATGATGGAAACGGTGCGCGCACGACAGACAAGGCCAGACTTGGACAGACACCGTCGACGTAATTCGCAATCTAATCAGTGCTAGCCATTTATGCAAACTAGTTTCCGAAGTAGATCAGGTCTCGCGTTTCTATCGTCTTGCAAGTCAGCTCCTTCCCTCCCCCTTTTATCGTAACGCAGCTTGGCGAAGGGGGCGCACTTTACCGCCATGCACCGGCTCGTCATTCGTTAATTTATGTAGGCGGTAGCAAGAACTACTCCGAGATACAGTGGCTCAGCTCGGCGATCAAGGTCGCTCGATGCGCTGTCGATCGATCTTCCCAGCTCCGACTTCCTTTTCTACTCCGAATCCTGCCGTGTCTCTGATCGCTCGTCTCAAAACAAGACCCGTCGCACGGACGTGCGTCGTCTGAAAATAACCCATAGCGGACGCGCGCTATTAATCACTCGATCGAGACACTGCAGGATCTCGCGCGAATCTCCAGGAACGAATATTCATCAACCTCGAAATTTCTTAGATCTTCTCGGAACTTCAAACGATCGCGACTTCCCTCAAGGGGGCACAGTACTTTCTCGCCCGAATATTAAGTATTCTTTATGAATTTTTTTCTATATGAAAATGACAAGCTAGAAGGATGGGGTTCGCTGCAAATGAAAGATCACTGTTTGAAAGTATTTCAAGAATTTTTATTTCAAAAAAATCATCCCCCCTTCCCTCGCTATGGTCGCTCAAAGTTGATCCCTCGCGGAGTGAGTAGAATTGCGGTGCCGCAAATTCCGCCTTCTGTGCTTATCTGAAGCATAAAAACAAATTAAGGCATTAAAATTCGTTACATTTTGCTGTGGTTGATCGAGCCGATTCTTAAATTTCACATTTAAAACTACAGTTTTAGTGTCGAAAATCGATAGCGACAGTTTGACAGGGTGGAGGTATTTCGTACTGTACGATATAACTTCGAAGTACCTCCATCTACCTCAAATTTCCATTACGAGTAGAATGTACCGAGGTTCGATTGATAAGCCCTCGTGGACTACAGTTGCCCGTCGTGACGCGAATGATCGATCATCGGGGGGTGGCAGAAATTAGGTTACTGGGTCGTGGTCGGGCATAGACAAGAGGCGGGAATGGTCGACGCGGCGAGATCGACCCTCGCAATCGGGGGGGTGCGCTGCTAGTGAATTTTTCAGCCCACCCCATGAAAGATTCGAGGTAGCCTCTGGCCAGCGCGCAGAAACCCTTCGCACGGGCGTGGTTTTGGTCTGGGCCTTTCCGTACCGGAACTCGGCCAGACGAGCTGGCGATTTGTCGGTGGCTTGTCCGACGGAAATTTACGTCCCGGTGCCCGGGCTAAAAGCCACGATAAGCGATAGGAGGAGACGGCCGTGGAGATTACTTGCGTTAAGAATTCAACGGTATCAGTCTGCACAGGGCTGAGGAACTTTCACCGTTCGTGCCCAGGGGTTTATTTAATCACGCCCCTGGTTTCGGCTGCAGATTATCGGCGGGGATATCGATTTTCGGAGGAATACCAAATTGCAGGAGTCTTCTTCATTCCGGGGATCGGTATGAGTGAAACAGACGTGGGGGGAATAATTTGCAAGTTCTTCGGGGAATGTTTTAACCATTTGAAATTGGAAATCGATGGGTTGTGGAAGGAATTTTATAGTTTGCATTCGTTTTAGGGAATGTTTAAATCTTTGAAAAGGATAAGTGACTTGAGAATGGCACTTACTGAACGTAAAATCTTTTAGAATTTTTTTTATGTATTAACATTTTTTTCGTTCGTAATTTTTTTATTAATTATGTCACGTCTTTGGCTATAATACTTAATTTTTGTATGTAAAAATATTAGTCGTATAATACAGTTACTGGGGCTGCTTCCAAATACGTCATTCGCTGCAGTGATCAGCGGTACCCGCTCCAAATTCAACAGATTTTACGTGAAAGCAAAAAGCAAATAAGTTTCTTAAAATATATCGACAGATGCTGTTTGTGACAAGACCGATTTCAGAAAAGTTAATTTTTAAAGAAATGGCAGCACCCTAAATCAGACGTTCAATTTTTGGACATGCAATCTCGACTTTTTATGCAATGAAAAAGAAACTAACGATCAAATAAAAAATCCCCCCCATCGAAAACTGCCTAATAGTCTATCATATAAAAAATTGCCATGAAAAATTTAAGCTAAATCGGTTGAATAGCTTTTGTGTAATCGCGTTCCCGAAATTTCGATGCCAAACATTGGGAAAACATTTTTGACATATCAAACGCTAAAAATATTTAAAAAAAAAAACAGTCTTTTTAGCAAATCTAAATATATGTCCCCCTTAACATTTAGATTTCTACTAGGCAGTTTTATTTTAGAGCATCGAATATTTTTAGCGACACTTCGAGTTTTACACAGTGTTCCATTTCGAGGAGAACTTGCACAGTTCCGTGCCAATATTTCGCATGCACCGCGCAAGAACAATTGCACTGCCCGGTGCCGACAATGCGTGTAAATATGTATGAAGAGCGCGTTAATGAAACCTTTAAAATGTCTTTGCACACAATGCGTTCACCTTGTCCGTTGGCGCTTCTTTTCTGTTCTGATGAAACGACGCGGCCGGAAGTGCGCGTGGCGAATAAATCAGTCACAGTCTCTTTTGTTTGAGGCATCATACAGAGCACACCTCCCTGCAGAATAAAGGGGAGCAGGCAATTCAAGGATTCCACCTTAAATCTCGTTCTTACGCATACAACACTCCGCAACCTCCACGTATCATTACCGTTCTACTTTCAAAAACTCATCCTCCTCAAATCTTCAATTACGTAACTACCCCTCCTCGCCCCTTGGACTCTAAATATACCCCTCAGGCCCAGCGAAGTTTAAATTGACGTTAGACAGTGATATCATTAAAGCCCCTAAGAGTGGAAGAATTCGTGATTCCCGAAGTGAAACGAATTATTGAATTTCAATAAGTTCAAGCACAAAGAGCAACCCTCGCCCACCCTCCAAGGCCCCCAAAGAGCCAACGCGATCTCTAGAGTCGCCCGGGAAGCAAGAGCGCCCAAAGTAAGAAGTCTTTCGCGAGCATTTCGCCGAAGGGTGTGGGCCGGGAAATTAACTGGAATTTTCACGCGGTGGAAATACTCGGAAGAGCCGGGGCGAGCGTGTTGCATGGGCGGTGAGAAGGTCGGCGCGGTCGAAGCAGACCGCAGACCGCGTCTGCGGTCCTTCCGCCTGCCGGTCCGCTACTTTTTGGACTTTCCTGCAACGGACGCGTTTATCGATCGCCACCAGTCCCAGCATCCGGACGGTGAATTAAGCCCTTCACCGCAAAACTCGAGCGTCCCGCGATCGCCTTCCGTTTTAAAATTGGCATCCCCCGATTTTCCTCGCGCGGGTCCAGCTTCCCGGCCCGCCGCGCCATCCAGGAAACGGAACGCCGCGGTCACCGTCGCTGTAAACGCGGATAAACTCCCGCGGGCATGAATCACGCGAGCATAATCGAAGCACAAGCTCTTCGGCGCATAAAAGTTACCGTATCGATTGATTCTCAGGTGAAAGGTTTCGTTAAAATTGCAGAGGACCTCGGTTCCATTCACTTCGGAGAATTAAATACCTTGCGACGGAATCGTGGAGCGTATGACTAAAAACATCGTAATAACCCTAAAGCTAATTAGCATAATAATTGCGGGAGTGTAGATTCCCCTCGCGTTTGACTTTCCAAAGCCCCGCCAGTTTCGTAACAAGGCTCCAGGCGGAAGTGCATCCGGGCCAGCCTCGAAACTGCGTTTCAGGAAGGAGTCGATCAGAGCCGAGCCCCGCGAAGATAGGTCGCCGCGTTCTTGAAAACTGTACCGCGGAAGGTTGGCCTGTCAATGACAGCCAAGTGAAAGTTGGACGTCTAGACGTATTTATTTCTAGAGCGACGGACGCCGCGATTTTATTCCTGTCACGGCGACACCGAAGCTGGCTGATTGACGTAGGTGTTGCACCGATTTCGTCTAAAAATAGGTGTCTCTATATGGAACGCGCGGAAAATGCCCGGCTCGTGGCATCTCTCCATCCGATCAATTGGCACCATTCGTGATTGAAGCGACGCGGGGCACTCGAAACCATCGAAACGTCATTGGGAACTTAGGGGAACTCCGCGTGCACCGGAGGCTTCGCCAGGCAAAGGGTTTCGGGATATCAATATACATTTATCGATATAAATACACACGGTCTACAATAAGAGCCGCGACAAGCCCTTATAAACAGATAAGAAACAGATAATAAAGTAGGCGGTCCTAAATATAACCCCGAGTCCTCGCCCAGCGATTTCCCCTGCAAGTATGCCAGTGATATCGTTAAGCTTCAAATATTGACCAACGCGTCTATCACCCAAGCCATTCTACTCGCCCCACTTCGGCAATCTTTCTCGCGCGCTTGGAGCGTGAATCATTGCCGAAAACTTTTGCAGTAGCGCTCCCGTTAGCTGTGCCCCGTCGACGGAAGAAATGAGGTCACTAGCGAGGAGAGATTCCTGATAGGCTGCTCTCTGTTCCCATCGAAGTTCGCTGGAACAATCGGAGACTGTTTTCCTCGCCGCGGTATCGGCGATTCTGGATTCCAGGGCGTCCTTCGACGCTTCTCCCCGGGACGCCAGTTAGAGGCGAAGTTGCGTTACAACAGAGGCTCGCGACGGAGGTGAAAGTCGGATGTCTAGACGTGTTTACCTACCCGCTCGCGTCGTCGTGCGCCGCAATCGCGGCTGCATTGCGACAACCCGGGGACCTCGTCGGATGGACGTGGCAGAGACTCGGTTTCCTCGTAAGTAACCGGCCACTCGAGCGTGTTTCTGCAGCGTCGGAGACATTGTGTACACACAGTTCGCCGCGTACGTGTCTGGCACGCGTAAAACGCCGCGGCCGCCGGAGAGCGGCGCGCGCTTTCCAAATTGCACCGCCGCGCAGTTAGTTAGCGGGGGCGAGCCGTGAAATCGATCCTCAGCTGTGATCTTGTAAACGTGGATCGATAGTGATCATTGGTCCTTGATTGGGTGTATTCAATCCCTCGCTGGTAATTAGACTTGTTCGAAGCAGGCGTGGAGAAGTATTGTCGAGTGTTTCAACCGTACAGCGCACACGTAAATTCAAATCACACCACCAGTGCACACGTTGAGCCTCACAGGCCCCTATCACCAAATTTAGGAAAAATGTAATTAATAATTTTGAAGAAAAAATATATTTTTAGATTGAACGTGTTCTATTTTTTTTTTCTCAAAATATCTATGCATTCTTTGATTTGGAGATATGGGCCTGTCAGGTTCGACGTGTGCACCGAAGGGTTAAAAGATTTGAGACAGGAATGGCACCATTCGATTCTTCTTCCTTCTTTCTTCATCGTTAGCATTGTATTTCAGCGTGGTTCGCGAGTAGTTCGTTTTGAACACACGTAAAAGCCGTAGCGTGCACTTTAGTAGAAATCTGTGTGCTCTCAGCCCAGCTGAAGAATGTCCATATGTTCGATCCTTTACACCGAACGCGGCCACCGAGGCGCATACTATTAAAGAATACAGGTCTTCTAGGAGTCAGTCCCAATTACCTACATACCTAGCCCGTACACCCACTCGCGGATCGAAAGCAGGAGGAAATCGCCTGGGAACCAAGCGACATCGCAGCTACACGTTTGCAGGCATCCTTGTAAAAATCCGAATCCCCAGGAATTCCCTCCTGCACGCGTCTGGGAGCACGAGGTAAGCCTCCGACGCGCCGCGATCGATGGTACACGGAATACCAAATACAGGAGCCTCGAAAGGCGAACGCAGCGTGGCTGGCCGCGGGAAGGACGATGCCCGTGAAATTCCTCGCCGTGGAACCGCAGCAGCCTTCCGTCGTCCATCATCTGGAACTGGTTCGACCTCTGGAGGGTCGCCCGGGGAGAAAGGAATGAGGAGAAAGGGGGGGGGGGGGCCAGCCGAAAATCGCGACAGACACTTTTCGCACGGCCACCGCGCGTGCAACGACGGGCCGTTTTTAACGCAGCCGGGCCCCCGAACAACCTCGACCCAGTCCCTGACGAGGCCACGACCCGCAACGCACCGTAACCGGGCCCCAACCTCGACCTCCTCCGCGGTTGGCGTCCCCCGCTGGCCTTTTCGAGAGACGACCGCGGTCCACCGCAAAACAAGACGGACAAGACGGCCGGATTTGCATACGAGCTCCGAAGCCTCGTAGGACGACCTGTCGCCGCTGTCCCGGCGGACTGGCCCCCCTCTCGGTCCCGCCACGAATCGGCCCTTCTTTGCATAACCTCCTCCGGGATGTTTTCTGAGACGCGTCCCGCCTCGGTGGCTGAGGCTCGTGGATCAAAGGTGGACACTGGGGATGGGTAACAATGTGGAAGGTGCTTTTAGGGAGATTCAGCGGGAGGACTCTGGCCCTGGTTAATGGAGCGTTCGTCTGGGTTTCGGGTAATCATAGAGGATGTCAAATGGGGTGGCTTAAGGCTTGCAAGTGAAAGGGTTGATGTTGATACGTATTTTCCTGGGATCGAGGATTGTATACCTATGAGTTCTTCTGGGTGGAAGAGTGGGACCTACACTGTTGATCAAGGGAACAGACTGAGTTGCTACAGTGGTAGTCTATGTTTTTGACGCAGCACTTGTGACGTAGAACTACGTTGGTCCCCGCACCAGGTACGCAACGAATGTGAGGGGTAAATTTGAGAATTGCGTGTCACGAAAAAGTGCAACTCCCTTTCGCCGCTACTGCTGGCAAACGGAAAAAGATAGAGGGATGATTTATACAGCGTTAGATAGAGAAAGGAACTCTGCGACTAAAACTGTATGAGTTGGCAACCTCGCGAAAATTATCGAGATTTGAATGTATGTCTACGTGAATTATACAGCGTACTACTTAAGCGTAAATGCTTAGGATTTTTTTCATCGGTAAAACGCAATTGAGATGATTAAGATTGCGAGGAGGAACGGTGGATAAAAGGAGTGGTAGGTGGCCACTTCAGATTCTTACCTCCCATGTAAAGCTGACAAGTAGAGGCGACCAGTATACGGTCAGCCATAGAATCAACAGCTCCTGACAGCATTTCCTATCAATATTACTTACCTTCAGACAATAACAGACTCACCAAACACACATTGCATGACTTCAAGGAGCATCGAATGATATCTTTCGAGATGAAAATGATCCTCCGCGTCTGAACTGGAAACACATGTCTCATTAAAACCTCTGGAATAGCCCAAAATACAAGGAACGCGTTGCCAAACGTCACTTCCCATCGAGTCACAGTGTCCCTCGCCCGCGAGCAAAAATCTTAGCGCCGAGGCGAACGCGTCGCGGACGTTGTCTCCTCCGCGAAGATGAAAAATTCCATACATTCGTGAAAAGCTGGCCGCCTGCCGGTGCCCGTGATTTCCCTTGTGTTACGTGATATCGCTCTCTTTGAGCCACCTTGGATCACGGGGATAACAAGGGAAAGCCGGGCGGAGATATTCCGCGCAACGTGAGCCGGCTGGGCGCGAATCAGCGCCAGACTCGGGCTCCCATAGACCTCGCTAAAAACAGACCTCCGCGGATATTCTGATTAAAAAGAGGTCTCGAAACAGTATCGAAAGTCAAAGAAAAAGGCGGGAGCTCCGCCGCGGACGACAGGCAGCGGCCTAGATGCGCTCGATAATTAGCGGCAGCGAGCCTCGCGGCTAAGGTAATAACACCTTCTAGCCGGCTACTTCGTCGACTATGAATCAAGCTTGGCGCGAGGCCGATAAGAGCGATAAAGAGGTCGGCTAGTCTAGACGATTACGCAATTCCTTGAAAAGACATTGATTGACGCCCCCCCGGTCTCCGCCTCCTCCGCCCAGATGAGAGGCTTCAGGTACTCATCGCGCGGCTGAGTCTACGTCGCTGTCCTCGTTGCCGGCCTCTTCTAATTCCTTTCCTCGCGCCTTAGCACTATCGAGGCGCCAGTCGAGTCGCTTTCTTCCTCGCTCGCTGCGAGAATCCAATGCGTCCAATCGACTTTTATGAAAATAAGAAAGTTGACAAGAGAGAAAGGAGCACGGAAGTCCGGCTACTCATAAATTCGTGGCTCCATCTTACTATTACGAAACAGAGATCAGAGAGTAGCGTGGCGTTGGAATTTTTGAAAGACAGAAGGGAGGATAATGCGCCAAGTACCTGTCCAGAGAATTTCCATCTCGGGAAGGAAGTTCCGCGAAAGACTGCGAGGCCCTGAAACCCTTTGGCGTGGAGGAAGCTCCAACGAAAGTACCTCCGCGTCCACGTATCCGTCGTAAAGTTGCCGCAAAAAGGGGTCTGATTTTTCTCCGCCCGGCGTCTCCCAATTAACGCGGCGAGATTGCTCCCCGGGAGGACTGGCAGCGGAATAATCTCGGCCGATAGTTATCGGTCAGCGGACGAGTCCGATCGAAGCCTGGAACGTTGGCGTATTAACGCGTCGCTGGGAGTTAAACGTGCTCGTCCAGCCGGGGTCGTTAAGGGTTTTCACTCTCGCGCTTGATCCTGTTTCTTTATCGAGATTACCAGCCGATTACGATCGGCGATTTTTCACTTTCGGCCGTTCCCTTCTTCGATGACGTTGCATAATAAAGAGCACGGCAGGCCGGCGGTTAACGCGCACTGTCATTACGGGCAAGCGCAGCGTGCACGCTCGACAGAGCGCGTCAGATCGCGCCTCTGCACCTTTGTTTCACCCATCGATGAAGTCGGGGCCCTTTTCCTCGTCTCGCGAGTGTCATCCACATCTGCGCGGCTTTCCTCCGCGTCATTTGCATCCGGGCCGTTATTACGCGAGCGGCCGACGCGTCCAAAAGGGCGCACGCGTTGCGGCCGAGACGCGAGGGATGCAAGAAGGTGGCCATCCAAGTGTCTCGCCCGAAATGGTCCCCGCGACCTTTCCCTTCCCTTTTCTCGCCAGCTCCGCCGAGGACGCCGGTCACGTCCTCGAGCTGATCCGCCGATAGCGTTATTATAGTTATTATTATATCGTTCATAAGGAGGCAACCGTGATCTGTCAGAGCGTAAATTTCCGCTAGTTTTCTAGCTCGTTAACGCCGTTCCATCACCTCCTTTTCTACCTCGTTCCACCTGCGTTTTCTCCCTCATTATTGTTTACCCATTATCCCCATGGAACTCGCGTGCACGCTCACACACGGCCACACGTGCAACGGGGGTTCATTGTCCTCGGCGTCTCTTTAGGGATCACCGTGGAACAGGCATGGGAGGCAGCATGACGAGTTCCCGAGGGGCATCCGCGTTAGGCACTCTTCTTTTTTTTTTTTTTATCGCTTATCATCGCCGCATCTCCGATTGCACGCATCTGATCGCGGGACCCGACGTACCGCGAAATTTTTTCAACCGCTATCTGATCCCCGCGGCCGCTTTCACTCCCCCTGCGCGTTATCGCTGGGAAATTTGGAAATCCAAGGCGCTATCTCCCTTAATCGCGCTTATGTTAATTCTCCCGTTAGTCGCGGCACTCCACTGCCGCGTATTAGCCACGTACCGCTGGTTCCGTAATAGAGATCCAGGCACGAAGAGATATTTATAATGGGGAATTAAATTCTCGGATAGTATCTTATCCGAGTGATCGCTCGATTAAAGTTTCTTATTTAACGGGATCGTTCGCGAAGATAATACGTCTTTGTTTCTTGGTGATTTTCCTCGAGGCATCACCTTCGCCACTTTCGTCCATAGATTCACTTTCGAACGTCGTCAGTTCAACCCCCTTTGGCCATCGTGCCACCGGAGCCCGTGCAAGAAAAACTGTCGCGGATCCTCGGGGCCCTCCCACTCGTACAGGAAATCGTGGGCCGATTTAACGTCTCACTTATCCACTTGTAATCTCGGTGGCTAGTCATCGCGACTGAAAGTCTCGGCTGAAGAGAAGACTAACCGCGGCCGCGGCAGGGGTCGAGCGCAGAAAAGAAACACGCCTCGGCGAGGGGCGGCTCGGGCAAAGACGCCGAGTGAATCAAAGTCGAGTACACGCGCTGCTACGCGACTTCTCGCTTATTATGCCTAATGACTCAGTCGCTGACTGTAGGCTCGCATGCAAGCCAGTCGTTCCTCTTCCCCTCCCGCTGCCGCCTCACCCTTGCTCTTTTTCTGCGCGCACACAGGGCCCAGACAGTGGCCAGACGTCAGCGTGTTCCTCTTATTTTCCCTTTTATTAGCCTCGGTCATTTGGATCGACGTCGAACGCCCGCGAGTTCTTCTGCCAGCCTGCCACCAACTTGCCCCGGCATCCCGCGGAACGCTTGCCGAGAAAAATTGAATTCACGGATATTGCTCGAGACAATTGGAGCTTCGTAGACAGATTTTGGTATTCGCAGCCCTGAGGCAATCGCTGAGGATGCTGCTTGAGATGTTTGGGTGCTGTTCGAGCGAAACTGCGATTGGGAATGGAGGATGAGTTGAAGGACGCCGCGGGGATCTCGGCTGAGAGAAAAAAGAGATTCTTGTAACTGTTGGAGGCTTGTTGCGAATAATCTTATTAGTCAGAGTCTCGAATCGAACGGCACTATAAAAACACTCGACCACCTCTGGCAAAAATGGAATCGAATTCGTCCAGAAATATATGACAGTTGTATCGAAGTCTTCCTCCTCGAGTCGTTTTAAAGAATGTTTAAACAGTTCTGGCCGTTCCTTTTACAATTACCAACACGGTACTTAGCGCTGGTTATTGCATTCTTGGCCCGAGAAAAGCAGATGAAACCATACACTTGGAAGAAAAAATATAACTATTAATTCCCGGTCGCCGGTATCGCAGAACACCATTTAAATGACAGAGGCTTCTTTCCAGCTGGTGAAATATAGCCATCGGTGGCTATAAAACGATCGTACAGGACCTCGAAAATGACGGCCAGCTCCCAGTGTCCAAATATAGGATCAGGTGACGCTGAAAAAACTCACAGAGCCACCTGAAAAAAGGAATGGAATGCCATTCGGCGGGAAAGAAATACGATTAATTCGTTGTCCTCTGCGGCGTGGGGGAGCGTTTAGGTACAGAGAGGTTTACACGCGACGCTAACACCACGGGGCGAGGGAAAAAAAAATATGGAACAAATTATAAATAAAATATTACCGGGCCGTCGTCGATGAGATACGGTCGTCACATCGGTATAATGTAATCGGGCCTGATTTGCATATTAACGCGCTGTT
Source organism: Andrena cerasifolii (assembly GCF_050908995.1). NCBI lineage: Eukaryota > Metazoa > Arthropoda > Insecta > Hymenoptera > Andrenidae > Andrena > Andrena cerasifolii. The sequence goes on from NC_135133.1 coordinate 8,106,008, forward strand.
TTGCGCGGTGAAAAATCGCGCGGAGTCGTGGCGAACGCAAACAGTCTGGTGAAACGAGTTGCTAATCGGTGGAAAGTAATGCGGCAACGACGAAGCTCCCTGAAGCTTGCATGTAGAAGAGGAAAATGAATTTGACTCTGTATACTGTTTCCGTTATTTTGAACAGTATGGATGAATATTCTTTGGGGATGTTGAGGGGAATTGAGGATCTTGCAACAAGAGGGATTGCAGCTCTATCTTCACCAACTTCGAGCAAATTAGAACAACCTGTTTATAAAGCTCTGGCTTAGTATTAAAAAGAGAACACTAATTGAAAAATATATATTTTCACGCAAGTAGTAATCACTGAGTTGATAATTTTTTATTTTTCTTTTCGGCGGAAAAATATTCTGTAGTAAAAGTATTAATTTAAAAATTAAAACGAAGTTTTATATTTGCATTACACGTCGTAACTCAAAAACTGTGAAAAATGGAGCTGCACTCTCTTGCTGCAAGGCCCCCAATTATCTTGCAAACAGATATTGTTATCCAATAAACTTCAATAGAAATCTGTTGGAAATTCCAGGGAGATGGTAAATTCGCGGTGAAATTCAAAAACTTAATGAAAGTATAGCCTTAGTAAAATTAAGAGAGAACAATCTTCCTTTCCTAATCTCTTCTACATCTCTTCTAACACGAGATAATACAAAGCTCGAGAGTGCAACGTGAAACTCTCCAGTTTCCAGAAAATGCTTCGCGTGGCCCACGAACTGAGAAGAATCCCAGCCGACGCACGGATCGCCGCTCGGTCCGTCATTGGAATCTTCAAAAATTCTGACTGCCCTCTGGTTCTTCGAGGGCCGTATCCCCCATTAATTCGTAGCGGCGCGTCGAATAAATTCGCGCCGTGGTAATCCAGCCGCTCGGTTTTTAATCCGACCCAAGGAGGGCGAGTCGAGTATCAACAATTCGACTCGGCTGGTGCTGGCAGAAGGCGGCGGTCACTACGATCCGCTTCTCGTAGCCTGGCGGGCGCGACGCCGAGGTCGGTCACCCTGGAGAACATCGGCAGGAGAAGAAGACGCGAGGCGGCAGAAGAGGAAAGGAAGAAAGAGGCTGACCAGTTGCTGCGTCCACTCGCTGCGTCTGCAGTCAGCCGTGTCTCCTCTTTCACGTGTCTTCTCCTTGGCGACGTTCGTTACTCCTGAAACCTCTGCCCCCGAGTCCTGTGCCCCGTCTACGATCTTCTCTCTGTGTAAAAATTGCGATCAGTTGGTCGATTAAAAATCCTCGCCGCGCATTGCGTCTCGTAGAACTTCACTCGAGGATCGCAGTCGAATGCTCCGGTTAATCATTATCTTTCCGGGTTTAGATTCTATTAGAGGGGATCGGAGAGGTCCAGTAATCGTGCGAGATTAGAGAATTGAATTCTGGTTGGAGGAGCGATGATCTGGGTCAGCTGAAACGGATATGCCCGCTATTCGATTCCGTTGGTTCGCGATCGTTCTTATTTAAAAAGCCGAATTTATTACGGGCGATGACTCGATGACTAGTAGCTATCGGCCCCGTCCTCGCGAGACAAAGAAGCCGCCCAGCTGTTGGCCGATCCGCTTAATGGACTTTGGCAAGCCGGACGACTACTGTGCGCGCTGCGAACGCTTAATCCTTCTGACTATCGACGGGTCATCTCGTTAATAAATTACGAGGTGCCGATCCAGCCGAGGTGTTTCGTAACGGGGCGAAGATCGTCGGGGGAACACGTGACACCGTGTAGTGGCGTTTCGTTGGTAATTGAATGATCACGGTTCACGGTCTTCTTCCGGGGCGATGACGTTTGGCTTTGATTCTTCGCTGCGCTTCACATTTGTCAACCCGGTCTGCGCGAATCCAATGTGCTTTAATTTCCAACGAGCATATCGGGGAGTGACAGTAGTAGCGTCGAATAATTTACGAGTCGAAAGGGGATCGTCTAGCGACCGCTTGATTTTCTTCCTACTATAATCCCGTTATTGGGTACGGTTCGCAGCTTCCAAGCTTACAGCTCCACTCGTGAAACTGAAATACTCCACACCCAGGACCTAAGACTGGGGATCAAAGGGTTCAACACTCGTTGTACCCTGCAGCAAGCCCTAGTTCATGCACAAAGAAACAGAATACCGCGTCATCGACTCTCATCCTCCACATAAATAGAATACTTTATTTCTCTGTTAGTAGCGTGGTAAAAAATAAAATGAATAATTCTTAGGTATACCTAGTCAAAGCTTTATTCCATCTCGCACGGTTACACAATTATATTCTCATCTGTCATCCGATTTCACCCCACTCGGAGTGAATTTCTGCAGTAAAAAAGAAATTGCTTCTTGGGCACTCCGATATTCTCTACATTCGCACGAAGCTTCGTTAAAATCAGAATTTTCCGGGTGGGAACGTTTCCTTGCACGTGAACCGCCTGCAAAGTCTTAATAATCATAGAATCCATAATCGTAATCGCAGTAAGCCACCAACTGATCCCATTCACACTACTAATACCATAAAAACGTGTCTGCGTTTGTTTCAAAAGCAAATCATTTCCTATAGTCTCTCGAATCCTACTTAATAATAATAATATAATATATAATAATAATATTTGCAGCTACGCAACGGATCTGTCTGAAATATTGTATACACGCAGTCTAGAACCGAGAATAACATATGGGACACTTTTTATCCCGATTTTTTTAAACGATCCGGACGAAATTTTGCATAATTATATAACTATATAAAAATATAGTCCACCATGAAATCTAGACATCCCACCCCCTTGACGCTGCGTGACAATCAAAGTTTTACCCGGGCAACGCTGGGTACTTTAACCTAGTTGATTATATATCTGGGACCGCGTGTTGTGTCGCGACCAGTACAACCCCTCCCACGATTTCGACAGACACCTGTCCTCCAGGAATACCGCACGGATCGGAGGCGCGACGGAACGTTCTCGCCGCGATGGCTTGCGAAACGCCGCGGTCGGGCGCGTCTAGGCGGCTCCGATCGATCGATAGCGCCGTATGAAATACTACACGACGTATCTGATCGACGTGTATCACGAGGATCGCGGTCTCCGGTCAATTTCGACGCGGGCGGGGCGCGCGAGACGGCCTGGCACGGAAATCGAAATTGTGTCGGGTCGATCGTCGATTCGGCGAACCTTCCGCGAGGGTGGTTACCGGCGGTCTCATGACACAGAGGCGGAGGGGGGCAGAGGGTGTGAAAAAAGTGGAACGCCTCGATTCCCGGAATTACAATAATTATTCGTGGCCTCCGCGTATCGCCGTGTTATCGCGCAATGACTCGCCGTCGGAGGATTCGCGTCACGACTGATTACGAACCGCGGTCACACGATAGGCGCGATCCTCGGTCAACGAATCGTTATCGGTGTCGTCGCTGAATGGATCCAGCACCCTTTTGGGTCACGGAGATGATTGGAGGCAGGGGTCTTCAATGAGCATCCGATGAATCCGTGTACGTCGATGGGAGAAGAAGAAGTATGTATGTATTATGCCTCCAAGAGATATCGCGACGAACCCTTTAAGTGGCGTCGGCGTGTTTTCGCGCCGAGGAAGCTGCATCCCTCGAAAGCATTCTACGAGTGTCCTGGAATGTTTGCACGCGGCAAACGTAATAGAAACATTCTGAGTTGAGTTGAGTTCGATTGTGAAAGAGGTCTATGATAGTGAGAAGCTTGAGAACACTTAAGGTAGGTTTTCCTGTACGCGACTGGACGCAACGTCAAGGATTTCAAAGTCGATTTTCTCGAAAATGAAGCGCAATAGGAAAAAATTGTATTCCTTTTTCTCGACTTATTTACTTGTTACAAGTCGAAAAGGGAGAGTAAATTTTTTTGATATCGCGCTTCATTTTCGAGATAGTCGACTTTGAATTTCTCGACGCTCCGTCCAGTCGCGCATAGGAAAACCTACCTTCAGGCTCAAAGTGTGCAGCTATCGAGAACATGTTTCGTTGAGCGAGGATATTGAAATTCAACTGCGAGGATGAGCTCACTTTTCGTTATTCGAGAAGCTGGCGATGTCTGCGCTCTCCGCCGACTGTTTTCCCCGAGGATTGTTGGTCTGTTCGAGATAGGTCTATCGGGAGATGAAGAAATCCGGCGCCCGCGGGTCTGCGAGGTTACTCGAAATATTCCGTGATGTTTGGGTGAACGAACAGTGGCCGGTGAATTATGTAGATTTTTTTATATGCCTTTTCCACTTTCAATCAAGTTTCCCGCCGCATACTGTGCACAGATCTGTGGAGATGCATGGCGTTAATAAATTCCGATTCGTAATATTAATCTCGTTTCTCGGGACAAATTCGTAAAACGAGCAATTATATCCTTTGCTCTGGTACCACGTAATACCAGATGCTGAATTACTAGCTTACTAATCTTTATACTAATGTAGAAAAAGTGTTATAAAATTGTGTATGTATAAAATAGCACACGGGGGGATACGGAGATGCGACGGTATGAAAATGCGTAATTCAGTTTCTTTCATTCCTGGAGGATCTTCCTCAAGGACTGACAATTAGCAATTGAATAATTGCACAAAGTGGTAAAACTTGATATCACGCTCCGAGACATTTAAACCTCTCAGACGTGACCAATAATGATACCATAATCACAGGATAACGTTTCTAAGAATTAGCTGTCTTCATTACCAATTTGACGTTTTGTTTAAAAGCTATCTAAACTGCAAGATCCTTAAGGGGAGAACGTAATTTTCAGGACATCGAAAGAAGGTAATTTTCGCGATTTTTTTTAACACACAGAAGTACAGTCGACGTTTCCCAAACTTTAGAGGTATTTTAATATATATTTATACGCTACAAGCAAAACATTTAATTGAAAAATTTCGAGTTCGTCGCGCCGATTTCTTATTGACGCGCCTCGCCACTGGAATTGTGAAACGGCGGGGGGTATGGAGCCTTTAAATTTTGCCTAAAATAAACAAACCGAAGTTTTTCTTAGTTTTCACGAACATACAACTTATTCCGCTATAAATGCACATTTTTACTTACAAATTATTTTATACTCTTAAAAGTTGAAAGAATAAAGCCACGGACGTGCAAAACGGCACGTGCAATGCTTGTTCCCTTTTTTAATTCCGAAAAATTAACCCTTAACTGGTATACTGTTTTTGGCAAACGTGACTGGTATACTGGGGTCGTGGCAAACCCCAAATAAAAAAGGGCACAGAAATTTGTAAAGTCGACACCAGAGCAACCACTATGAATATTTTCTTCTTAGGTAATGTAGAAAATAATAGAAGCGTAGAAAGTTAAACTATTATTATAAAATTAATTAGAAATTCAGTTTACCAACTTAGACAACCGAAAATTGTACATCGAACTTTGGGTGCTTGGGGTCACGAGCGACCCCAGGATACCAGTTAAGGGTTAAGTTACTTTTCAGTCGTCACAGTAGAATGACCCCTTAATAATTCTCTAGTCTTAAAACAATCCTCTATCAAACCCAATGCTGTCTACACTCCCAATTCAATTATTCCTCCTTTCCACGTACACAATTGTCATTTCTATCCAAGAAAGCGACTCCTTCGACGACTCGAGTCAACCGGTACCGTTTCACTTCTCGCCAAAATCTGACGAGCCAAAAGAGTCGAAATATTCCGCGGATACGTGGGCGGGCCCACGCAAGCGGCCGAAAATAATCACGGTCACATCCGTCTTCGCACTCGTTTGTACTTCACCACGCGTATCGCGATAAGAGGTCCACGCACGCGAAGGACCGACGCGCACTGAGTCATCGATCCCCGATCGAAATCGCGCGGTATCGATAAAACGCGGCGCGATCCTCGCTCCTGCGACGCGCTCGGTTCCCCGCCAGTACTTTTCATTCCGCAGGTATTTTCGCCGAGATTGTTTTATTAATAGAACGACAAAAGGCCTTTCCCTTCGCCCCTCTTATCATCCACCGCCCCCGCCGCCCTTCCTCTTTTTCCTCGGTTCGTTTATCGACCGGCAGCGTTCGCGACTTTCACTTTCGCCGGGTCGAACAAGACAATCGGCTGCCTCTCCCCCCTGGACGGCTATCGATCGGCGGGCGGTCGTGCCTGGATGTCGTCGACCCTTAGAATTTTCCCAGACCCCGCGGTCAATTTCCATTTTCAATCCGTGGCCGAGTTTCGCCGCTGAATAATCGCGGCCTGAAAAATTGATCGTGGCCCCGCGGAATTAACTCGATTTAACAGTCCCTCACCGCTCGTCCGTGCACCCCCTCCCCCGCGTGCACCCATCGCTTTATTTTAATTCCCGTCGCGGATACGAGCACGTGCGAGCGCCGGCCCCGCCGGGGCATAAATTAACCGGCGCTTCTTTCTCCTTCTATTTCTCCTGCATTTTTTTCTTCCTCCGCCCGCGACCGCGCCGATAAATATCGACGCGCGCGAATAAATCCCATAATTTATTCCCGGCCGACTGATGAACGCCGATCGCGTTCGGGCTCGGTGATTTTCGGCGATCGAGCGGAGGACGATCGCGGCGAGCGTAACGGCGTCGCGGTTGGATGGAAGCATTCGCGGGACTCCTCTTTTTCCCTTAATGTTCGTTGCCACGCAGTTGCGAGGGTAAGCAGCGAGATCGATTTGAAGAAAAAAGTTTCACCCCCTTCGAGGCGAGTCAGGGGGAAAGTGTGTGTATTATTCATAATCCGTGGAATTCTCCGCTCCGAGGCCTTTCCTTGTCAGCTACCCCTGTGTCGTCGAACTTCACTTCTGCAAAGTTGCGGAAAGTTAACTGCAGCCTCGTAACGGTCATTCGCTTAGTCAGAAGTGAAAAATTCAGCGTTCCCGGGATCGCTCGACGTCCAGTTCCTGTTGCACGCACGCCGAGGGGGGCTTATCAGCGTCTCGCTCGTCCCCAGGGAATTCGGCTCGCGTCTTATCGGAGGCAGATCGATATTATCCGCGGCCTTCGGCTGTCGTTACAATGCCCGCGAATTATCGGCCGGTTCCTCTAATCTCGAAAATCCTCCGCGACGATACCGGTTTTTATCGAGGCCAGGGCGGGGAAACGAGGAAACGCATCGGCGCGCCGGAGCACGGGCGCTGTTTATTTTATTTTCTTCGCTGGCAAGGAGGGGAGGGATTAAAATTTATAGCGCAGATATCGGCGCGTAAACGTCTCCTCCGTCGAATATTCTCGCCACCTTTGCCCGGCGTCGTCGTTACACAGAGGCCCACGGGCGCGTAAAAGATTTTACGAGAGTTAGCGTAGGATTCCAGCGGTGCACCGTCGCGGGGCCGGGGCGAGAAAGAGAGGAGCCGAAATATCGAGGGGGGCGAGGCGGGCCACCTTCCGAATGAGAATAAAAAACGAAAAGGAGTAGGGAAGACGGCGCGGTTGTCACGCGAACTTTTCATGAAATCGATAGTCTGCTGGCCAGGGAGGACGATCGGGGGAGAAGCAGAGAAATCGGCGGGACGGCTCGGAATGCCTGACCTACGCGGTTCGGTAAGCGTGTCCGGTTCCAATGGCCGGCATCACCTAACGACATTCGAAATAATCTGCCGCGCGAAATGGACGGGGGGGGGCCGATATTGGTCCCCGGGGTGTGCTGGAGCTGGCAGACGACACCCGATCGAAGCTGGAAATAAAAAAGGAGAGGGGAGACGAGCGTCGATATCCCTGCGTGGCTGGTCTGCAAGCCGACGAGGACGATCACCGGGATGGCGTGACCGGTGAACAGACGCTGCTCCTAGAGCAGGCCCGTCTCTCGGTCCACGTTTCACTTTGTCCTCCGTGTGCACTCGTGACATCGATCAAACTGGATTATGATACCTCGTTAGGAGGCCTCGAGGCTTTCGTCGAGGAACCTTTGTGGCGGGGACGGTGAGATAATCGGCGGACAGCGGATCTGCGAACCATTGGCATAATTGCACTGGATTTTAGGGACTGATAAGGGTGTAGCTTTTGTTTAGGAAGCTCTTTTGTTATTTCGGGTGTGTTGTAACTCTGTCGGGGAGGGAGGAAGAGGTTCTCGCTTGATATTATTATTACTATGATATTATTACAGAAATTAACGGACAAAGCCCGATGCATTTGCACTGCATCGCACTCTCTATGGCCGCGATAACTGTTTTCACCATCTCCGTCTAATCTCGAACCGTGTCTGCGACACAGTTGACTTCTTTAATAATTCTTTATATTCATTTAAACGCACGGTTGATCTAGCGGTGTGCAGCATGTAATGCTCTGCTTTCTTCTCACCCCGCTTTATTTAATTTACTTTAATTTCTGTCGTTGCTTTTTTTGTGTTTCTTATCTACTTTCGGTCATAGCTATGTAATAAAGGGTTTCGACCCGTTGCAACGCATTGATGTGAAATAAAATAAATACTGGTAATAAATAATAATAGTACAAAGCATCGTTAATAACTGTGACGTGCTAGGATTTTCCTAACGTAGTAGTCAGTATAGCTTACTCTTGAACGCAGAAGTGCTACCAGAAAAAGTCAACGTGGTCTACATACGACTTAGTACTTATAATTATACGATTAATTGGGTTTAGTGGTCCATATTTCGATTTAAAGTCGCGGCATATAAAAGGTGGCCTTTTTCTAACGCATCTGATTGGAGCATATAAATCAACAAGTAGCGTGGAACAATTAATTTCACTGTTAATGTTCTTAAATAGAAAGGACGTGTAATTGTTGGCGTGATATTGTTGATTAGGCTTCGGGATTGTTTTAAAATTTCGCTTGTTTGCTAGGCCTCGATAATATTCTATTTCGAACGACGCGGAATAGAATGAACAAGACAGGGGTTGCCTTACTGCGCGGCGATCGATGTCATTTACAAATTGCGCGAAGCTCGCCAAGGCATTGAAATCACCGTTCTGCCGCGTTATGTAAACGAGCCGTCTTCGTAACTCGGTAAATAGCCCCTCTCATCTGTGGATGAAATTTAATCGATCGAAATGTGGAGCCGATTCAAGTAGACATCCGAGAGTAATCGCGCGTGAACTTGTGAGATTTATCGTGCATTATGAAGGGTTCCATTAATTCTGTTTCCTGGAGCATTTAGCGGCAAATTGCGGGACCATTGATACCGGCGTATCAAATTTCGAGATCCACTCACGCAGATCTATCCAATATCCTTCGCATTATACTTTGCATTAAGTTTCTTTATATGACACCCACGTCACATCTGCAATTTCCACGGAGTAACAATACCAGCGGCTTTATTGTATTATGCGCGACGATGAATGGACAAAGGTCAGGCTTGGCTGTTACAAAATTGTAAAGCGTCAGTTGCCACGTATTATCCCGCGGAGACCTTAGTTCGCATTATCGGCGTCTGCATCGCCGCTATCGCGAGCCAAGATGCACTCCACGTGCATTAGAAGATATAGCTCGTTGGAAGCTCTCGTTAAGTACATTGCGCCAGTCAAAGCGTCGAAGGCAATCGTCGAACGACACGACGGCCTCGCGCCTCGCCGAAGGAAGACCAGCAGCGGGAAAAGAGGCAATCGGGGCAGGCAGCGTTGCGCTAGGCGGCCTTACGCAACGAAAACAGCCGCCGCGGGAAAAAGCAGCCGCGGCGCGTTATCGAGCGCGCGGCCGACTGCGCGAGCCCACCGTCTTGGAGTCGTCCTCGTCCTCGCGATCCCTCGGAAACAACGCGTACCGGTTCCAGGAGTCTGATTGGAAGTACCAGACGCAGCCGGCGCGCAACCCTCATCCCTGGGCGATAAGGCAGCGCGATGTCTCTCGCGAAGGGCAAATAAAAGGAGGAGGGGCGCGGGAGGGCGGGGTGGCGGGGCCGTAATCGAAAGAGAAGAAAAGGGCAAGGGTAAAAAAAAAAAGGGAGCACAGAGACAGAGTTATCGCGTTCCGTCTGGGTCGCGTCGCGGCGCAGTCGATTTATAAGGGGATGGAAGGAGAAGGAAAATTAGCGAGAGGGAAGGACGAGAAGAAAGGGACGAAGAAAAGGAACAGAGGAGGAGAAGAAGAGGCAGAAGAAGAAGAAGAGGAACAAGCAGGAGCTGTCGGTGGAGGTGGAGGTTGCCCTGCACCGGTCGGTGCAACGTCTCGGCGTTGAACAGGAGGGCGAAACGAGAGGATACCGAGGGCAGGCGGAGGCGAAGGAGGAAAAGGATCGACGGGGCGAAGAAAGGGGAAGACACAGAGGACTCGTAGCACCGGCCCTGAGATATGATAGCCGGTTATCATACCCCCCCCCCCCCCTCCCCCTACTATCTCGTTCTGCTGCCTTCCCCGTCGCCTTTCCCCATCCTCGCTTGCGCCCCACCTTTCTCTCCCCGGGTATACGAATCCCTCCAACCTAGCGTCGTCTTTCGCCTCTCTCTCCGCCGACCCTCGTTCGGCCCCAACAACCTCCTGTCTAGACGGCGCGCACACACGCGCTCTACCGTCCCCGTCGCACACAGACGAGCCGCTCGCGCGCACCATCGCTGCCTCATGCGACTCTCCTTCTCCCTTTCTCGCTCTCCCGGTCTCCCCGTGTCCTTCTTTGTTTCTCGGTGTGTATTAAGCCGCGTCCGCACGCACAGACCAGACACGCTCGCCCAACGAGCGATAAGGGCCTTTTCAGACGAGACACTTTGGTGGCGGGCCACTACTATCCGCCACGCATTCGCGCGTCTCAACGTCTTTTTGTTCCCCGCTGGCCATTTCGCGGTGCCCCGTTCCCCCGGGTAAGACGGGCGGTGGTTCTCCCGGGCGTTCCAGGCAAAAGTCACCGAGCAGGTGCTCTGCCCTGTTACCATTTTCCATAGTCGGACGGTTCCTTCGCCTATCGCCTACGCACAGTGGGGAAATCTCGCGATTTTGTGGCCAAAACCACGAAAATAAATTTTTCAATTCGACAAAATAAGTGCAAATGCCAATTGAAGAACTAATACGAGCATCAAATGCCTTCGATTTTACTGTTACATGTTTTAATACAAAGCTCGTGTAGACTCGCAAATGTTTATGTTCATGTGAGGTTAGAACGATCGCAAAGAATTAATCTAGACTTTCGAGTTACTTCAAACATTTATATTGTATTATCCAAAGTTCCGAAAATAATTTGAAGGCATGGATTCAATTCCTGATGGTGCGTAAGATATCTTTTCGTCCTCAAAATAATTGTGTTTCGGTTTTTAATACGCGATTTATACAATTTTTAAAGTAGTGTTTTAGAAATAACCTTTTCTTATAAGAATCAATTTTCATTACATAAAATACTTATAAATCCCATAATATCATACAACGATTTTCATTCCTATTTTACGTTGAACTATTTTGATTCTATAAATGCAATTATTAATTGCTAATAGTTGCTAACCTTGTAATTATTTATTATTATTTTTTTAAACACGATCCAGTGTGTCCTGTATAGGTAAACTTTTTATTCTTTTTTAAACGATTTAATTCAGCTTTAATCCTGTGTTTGATTGATTGTATTAATAGATTTCATGTTATTTACAAGTAATATCAAGTGGTTACGCAGTAGATGTTAAAAAATTTCCAAATATATGCTGTAGAAACGGGAAAATTATTTGTTGCATTATATCCTTGGTACATGATGCCTACTACTGTACACAAAATTTTAATTCATGGTCCTCGCATAATCGAAAATTCTGCCCTTCAAATTGGACAGCTTTCGGAGGAAGCTCAAGAAGCACGGAATAAGGATATTAAAAAGTACCGACAAAATTTTTCTCGAAAATGCTCAAGGAGAAAAACTATGGAGGATATTTTCAATTGGCTTCTATTATCGTCAAATCCACTAATTAATAATTTAAGAAAACTTCCCGATAAAAAATTAAAAGGCTTGTCACCAGAAGCGATAATTCTATGTCCTGCTGTAAATAAAAAAAAAATCTTTATCGTTCGTAATTTTTGTACGTGCTGTTTCTCGGATAATTTATTTCCTCATATATGAGAACGTAAAAGTGCCGAATTTTATATATTAAAAATAAGTTTTCAGGTTTTGACCACGAAAATGGATATAGTTCTTCAATTGACATTTGCATTAATTTTGTGAAACTGAAAAATTTCATTTTCGTGGTTTTGGCCATAAAATCGCAAAATTCCCCCACTGTGCAACGCGTCGAATGAAAGGCGCCGAGAGAGGGTTGTTTTGATCGTCCCCCGCTAGGGAAATAGACCTAGCCCTGAGCGAAAGGGAAAGTTCCATAGCGGTGCTCCACGAAAATGTTTGAACTGGTTGGTCCTGAGAGGTCGCCCGCGCGCGCTCGTCTACCCGCGCGTAACGCGGCTACCAGCGCGAAATGGTCGGGGAAAAGTTTGCCCGGGAATAGGAGAAGGGATCGCGAGTTTCGCGTCTGACGCAGGGGGAACGGCTACCTGGAAACTCGTGGCCGCTTCGTGGAAGCTCGAAAAGTTAATTACGTAATTGTATTACGTCTTGGGGCTTGTACGGGTGCCTCTCCCTCTCTCCTCGCCAAGGTGTTCCCCAGGGAGGAGCTTCGGTCCCCGGGTATCGAAATACTTTTACCGCGGAACCGGAATTTAATACAAGAGGCAGGGTCGTTAAGGTCCGCGGGAGGCGGCCGTCTAATGGAAAAGTTTCCGTCTCGGAGGTGAGAACAAAGCTGCCATCGATCTGGACACTGTCGCCGCGCACCGGTTGCAAGATATGTAAGAAACATGATCACTGCAAGGAAATGGGGGGCAAAGGAGTCGCGCCTGAGTGTGCCCGTGGAGTCGACTGCACTTGGGTTTCTATCAAGCAGCCGGAGCATTGTTGACGCGGATCTCAGCTAAACTTTTCGCGACTAATCTGTGGCGAAACCGTCGATACCTTACACACATACGTATTAATCGTTTATCAGCACTTCGGGGGGTGCATCCGAAGCCAAAAGCGTCAGAGGATGCCGCAACAGTAGCCTTTGTTCTCGTTGCAAAGTATTAAAGGCTGACCTCTAGATGGACCACCTCAGCTATCGACGCGCGATTAACAGCCCCCCTCGACATACGCTGCCGCGACATAATTACCCGCACGCGTTACGATTCGTGCCCGCTCCCGCCCGAGGCAGCTCGCGCGACCGCCGAGCGCCTGCACGGTCCGCCGCTCGTCAAAACACGGATCACAGTCAGTCAAAACGACATTAGAGGCAGACGACGGTTCGTCGTGGCACGACCTTGGCCGAGGTAAGGTCAGCCGTCGAAGTTCCTTAAGGCGCGCCTATACCGACGTCGCCAGCGAGCGAGCGAGCCTGCGCTCGCGGAGGGACTCCTCGCGGCCGCTGTCTCTCTCTCTCTATCTCTGTCTGACCTCGGCCAACCTTTCCTCCTCTCCTTATCGCTCTCCGTCTATCTGTCTATCCGTATCTCCACCTCCTCCGGGTCGCCTCGCTCTCTTCGCCGTTCGGTACGCTTCCTCGCGGTCTCTCGGCAGCGCGGGTGTGAGAATTCGTCTGTGAGACTTCTCGGTGTGAGGCGACGGTGTAGTGGGGGCCAGGAGCGTCTGGTAGTGCCCCGTGGAGGGAAGTTGGGCGCGCGTGGGGCCGTTGTCGTCTCTGCACCGCTCCGCACGCCTTCGTGCTCGAACGTGATCGAGAACAGCCTCGACCGGGCTCTCCTCCAGGAAGAGAGGAGCGTCCTTTGCGACGACCGAGGTCGGCTCCAACTGCGCCCATTCCCTGGCTGAAAGAAATATAGCGAGGACGCAGGAACGAGCAGGGGGTGGAGGTGGAGGTCTAGTGTTGAAATTTCTTATATGTATTTCAGTGGGATCGGTTAGGCTACATTGAATTAAATCAAGTTTATCCCTTAAGGTCTCACCTTGCCATTCGCGGAGATCGTTAAGGGTGATAACGTCGGGGAATATTTAGGGAATCGCTGAAATCGGCGGCATAAAAGGTGGACGATTGACGCCGACTTCAAACGACGTGGAATGTTTCGGGCGTAATTGAAAGCATTTGCCTGCAGCTGGTAGGAATCGGTGCATCACGCGAAACGCCTGAAAACCGAGCGTCGCACGATCAGGCCCGAGCTTAATTGGCAGCCAGCGATTATCCGATTGCGAGACGGAGCCCGGTTGAACGATTCGACGAGCAGCCAGCAGCAGCTTCTTTTGTTGCTGCCATCCCTCGCGTGCTTAATTGAAAACTATTCTCTAAACGATGTCGGGGCTCGCGCGCTCCCATCGGACCGAGACCATATCGAGCGTCGAACGAGCGGTATCGATCCGCGAGCGCGACCTGACGGTCGATGCCGCCGGTGCGGTTGAAGTATCAACCTGTTATAATTTCAAGGGTAATTTCACCCTCTACAGGGTAGAGTGGTGCACTCGAATTAATGGAACCGGCTGGAGAGAGCACCGTGGACGGGAATAATTCGTGCGAGCGAACGCGCGTAACGCACGCGCGCGCACGGTAGAGATATTGTGCCGGGCTCCTTCCTACTTTCGGAGATTTCGACACCAGAAATTCCGGGGGGTTTTACCTTCCACGCTGCCGGGCGAAAGGTAATTACTTTCCACGCGCGCGTGCGCTCGCTCGCGTTACCGTGACCGCGTGCGTTTCATCGTCGGTGAAAATTTTATGACCCTCGGGGTAACTCTCGTTGGGGAACCTAATAGGAGGAAAAGGGGAGTAACTCGCGACGGAAGAATAAACGTTCCCCGATTTTCGACCTCTTCTGTCCCCCCTCGATCTCCCCCTCTGTCTACAATCTGATACTTAACGTGTTCACAGCCCCCTGACCCGTATACGGGTCGGGACGGTTTTCAGTCGCACATTCCCTCGCCCGTACGCAACTTAAGGGCGAGGATGCAGATCACGAGATTGCCGTATGCAGTGCGCGCTGCATTTCATTAGCTCTCAATTTATAAAACAGCCCTGGTAATTCGGGGGCATACAGTCTTCGAACAAATTTATTATTATCTAGTTCTATCTTGTCCTCATCTAGAGATGTCATAGGATCCAACGTACCGTTTAGAATGCCGAGGAGCCACGGTATCCAGGATATTTACCGTACCATCCTTCTCCCGAGGATTCGCCGCTGTCGACGTGTTCTAATTAAGTCCGTGCGTTCGCGCTCGCGATTAATCGGCGGCTTCCTGGCCCCCGGTACGAAACTTCGCGGTGTCACCGTGTCGAGTCCTTGTCGGCCGCTGTCCCCCTCCCACTCGGAATAATAACAGCGCGCCGTCCTGTCGCGGGGATATCATCGCCACACGACACACCGCCGCGCGGATGATTTTTGCGTCGCGCTACGACATATACCGGCTTAACCGGCTGCTGGTTCTTCTGTGTGTACGTGCGTGCGCCCGGCAGGCGTGTGTGCGCGTCGATACCGCCGTGCCACGCAGGACACCCGCTGCACGCCACATGCACACAGACAGCCCCCTCCCGTCGGCAGCCGGCGTGTGTGCGTGTGCACCGGCGTCTGCCAGTGCATCGGACAGAGATAGAGAGCGATAGATCGGGAGTCCCTGCTTGTCGGGCGGCGAAAGGGTGTCGCGAGGGGCAGGCAGGGGGGGGGCAGGGTAAATGCGACCGCTGCTGCGCCGACGGCGGATGGTGGGGGGACCGGTGGAAAGCGTCTGGCCGCCGACGAGAGCGAGGGAGAGGGAGAGCGAGGGCCTAGCGAGCGAGCGAGAGGGGGAAGCGACGGTGCTGCGGCCTGACAGCCACCGGACGAATTCAGTCTGCCGCTGGACTTGGAACGCGTTGGATGTCTCGAGTACGCTCGTCCGCGGTTCTCTATCGCGGAGCAGGTTCCGCTTTCTAGTTCGTCGCGTTCGGTGCGGTGCGAACAGAGAACTCACGAGGAGGTATCGACCCCGTCGTTCAGCGACGGGGAAAAAAAGAACTAGTTTCCGACCACGGTGCGCGATTTTCCTTTCGTTGGACAGTGCCGGTGGGGCACGCGTAAGTGCATTCCGTTTCGACGCGAGGTTGTGTCATCGAAGGCAGCCTGCCACTTTCAAAACAACGCCGCTGACATTTCCACTCCAGCCAGCGCGGCGAGAAGTCGGTCGAACGGCAGAGTCTCTCCGCGTGTCTCGTCGAGCGATTTGCGACAGAAGCAGGCCGACTGGAACCGAGTCGGAAGCAGGAGCTTCCTCGACGAACGACCGGGCGTTCCAGCGAATGGTAGTCCCCGAGAGAGAGAGGAACGCAGGATCGTGGAGGAAGCGAGTCGGAGTGGAAACGACTGTGCCAGTCGAAAGTCAAGGTCGGGCCTGTCAAAAGACGACGCGCGTGCCCGGCGCGTTGTCGAGAGCGCCCCGTCTGCCAGCAACGAAACGTCTCGCCGCCGAAGGTAGTCGCGGGACGCGTGCTCCTGCTGGAAGCCTCCCAAGTGAACGCTCCTCGACTCTTTCTTCGTGCGACCGTAGTGTACCGTACGAGTGCTCTGCAAACATCAGCGGCACGGCAGCAGCCGGAGGGAGAAGATAGAATCTGTGCAGCCGTTGAATCTCTCGTTGAACCTCTCGTTCGACAACCGCGAAGCCTGCGTTCGAGTGGGATTGGGAGCAGTGGATCGAATTAAGCAGAAACGAGGCCGCCGTTTCCTTTTAACCGGCTGGATCAATGGTGAACGCGGGTGACCGATCCCGCGCCCCTGCCATGACACTTTGACAGCCCCGTGCTTCGCGCTGGATCCGAGTGCAGGACTTTCGATTAATCGAGGAAGGAAAAGTGATAATCAGTAACAGGAGGAATTCGGGGCTAGAGGAGGCTTCGAAGAAGCAGCAGCCGGAGGGGTCGAGAGTCGGGAGTGTTTATGCCAGCTTGACAGCTGACGGTCAGTGGTTTGCGGCACGGCGACAACCTGGCGGCGCGGTTCAAATGAAGCTGAGGCGTCGCTGCATGCAGACGCTCGGCGTCTCCGTGAAACAGTTGAGGAGAAAGCTGCTTGAGCTGGGCGCGCGAATCCTTCACGTTCAGGGTTCGAAACCACGCGACATGGCCCTAGTGGTATGTTGACAATTTCTTAGCCTCTTATCGCTATCTCTTCATTCAACATTTCGGTATCTCTCGTTTCTATAGCAACTTTATACACGGGGTGCGAAAGGTTACGATCGCGTATTTGAAAAGGGAATCTATGCAACCTAAATCGGTGTAGATTTCTTTAAAGTCTTCGAACCAGATTTAAGTTCAAGGCTGAAATTAATCAAAGTCTTAGTTGAGATGCATAAATTCATTGCGGAAAACTGTGATCATTTCCTCTTTACACTCCGCGTATGCGTTTTACGATGTAGGCCCGTTAAAGTTGATGCTCGTGAAACGAAGCGTTCTTTAAATTTAAACTTCGCGATTGTATCGCATTAGAATAGGCGTCTTCTACAATTGTGTGCATTAGAATTTGAAAAATGCGTTCCGTTCACTTGCATATTTCCAATAATTGACTATCGCAAGTAGGAAAGCTCGAAGGAAAATGCATTTGTATTTTCAACAAGTATCACCTACTTTCGCGGCACGTATATTCATATATTCTGAAAACTTATCCTCTATACTATATATTTAAGCTGCATACCGAATACTCATTCACGATAACAGTGTTGACTTGGACGTTTATCCGCACGAAACACGTGCAGATCTATTAACACCCTCCGTCGAATAATCAAGCCGTCAATATTGTCGTTGATTAACCAAAACTTCACGGCGGACGTCAGTCGCCGCGCGTGCGCGCGTGCATCCTTGGGAAATGGGGCAAACTTGATATTTAGCCAGAAGTCGATTTTTAATCGCTTTAATCGCACGGCCCACGTGTTATCTCGCATCTATTCGCCTCCTCTGTGTTCCTGTCGCGCTTATCTAAAGTATGTTGTCTACCATCCGCGCGTAATCAAACCCCATCCAATCCGTGGCAACAATAACTCGATAAGATACATTTGTCATTGATCTATTAATAATTTCTCGAAAGATGCGCACTGGCTTTCTGAAATATTCATCTCTTCTAACGTTCATCGGCCAGGCAATTCCCACAATTCCCAACTGTTTCGCAACGAGTCTTCTGTCTCGCCCGTCGTTTGAATCGAGGCTTCCTCGAACTCGCGTGGCTTTGATGCTTCAGAGAAGCGCGAGCTGATCGTTGTTCCTCTATCAGCCGTCGATGATTAATCGTCGGTTTATTAATTCTTCGGTAATATCACAAATTACTGAATTCTCGAGGGAGGGTTTTGCTTCTCCTTTTGCGAACAACGTATCGAACTTATTTGCTGCGGCATGAACCGGTGGACGATGCTTCTCCCAAGTAAGCGCGTTGAAAATATATCAAGAAATTTCGATTACTCCCCTTAGTGTTTCACTTTACCAAACTCATCTGAATGATAGGCATTTGAATTTCATGGTTTGTTTTTTCAAATCTTTTCAACCTTTTCAGTGTAGGGGTTGTAATTGTTCAGTAAACTTGACAATTTTTAAAAATTCTTCGTAATTAAATTTCTATGGATCTGTCCAGCTAAAAGTTGCAATTTCGTTGTCCTATTTTTTATATTTAACGAATTATAAAAAAATCAGCAAACGAATTCAAAATTCGGGCTGGTCCAATCGACAGAGATTTTGTGAATCTCTTTTAACGATATTTAAAATTTGCTTGTAATTTAAGTCTGTTCAATATCTCTACCTGACACTATATCCTGAATAATTAAATTCACCTTAATTATTTCTCTATACTAACACGCAATATCATAATATTTTGTCTCTGTTTCCCATCGACACCATAAATTTCTCCACAAACATATATCTCCCGAAAAACCCCCACAAACAAATCCCACTCCACCTCCCACTCCCACTAGTCCTCCGTAACCCCCCAACCCTCAATATCCCAGACCGCGCATCCTGCTCCGACAAGCCCGTAATGTCCTCTGTGCAGCAATGAGTCTCCTCGCCGCTCTCCCCCAAACAATGCCTCCTTGCAGCCTCACCTCCCCTGAAAAAGACAACAAACCCACCCCCCGGCTGCCTCGACCCGGCCCTCCCCCTAATTCCGCCGCAGACCTCGCAATCGTGGCCAGAAATCGCGGCGTCGTCGGTCGCGTAATCAAGAATTCCGCCCTCGCCGCGGCCGGGACGCTCGGGGAGCGCGAAAGTCGACGAGAGAGGAGAGATACCTACGCCGGGGGCCTCGGCAGAAGAAAAATAGGAAAAACGAGCGTGCAGGCGCGGACGCGGCGAGCCGTGAGGGCGAATCGAGACGGTGCAATCGATAGGAGCGAGACAGAGGGAGGCCGTTACACCGTCTGCCTCGTGTTTCTTCCGTCTGGCCCAGAATGCGAGTCGGGCTTTCACTGCAGTTTTCTCGTCTGGGTCGACAGTCCATCTCCCTCGCTCCCATTACCGTCATTCCCGTCCTCCTCTCTCTCTCTCTCTCTCTGTCTCCTTCTCTCCCTCTCTCTCTCTCTCTCTCGCTCTCTGTCTCTCTTTCTCGTTCTAGCTCGCTCGTTCGCCCGCCGGTTCGCTCCCTCGCCTCTTTTCTGTCGGTCGATACCTTCCCGTCGCACTTTTAAATGTCATCAGCCCGATCGTGAGGTCGGCCTCGACGTCTCCTTATACAGGGTGTGCCCGAAATGTTTGGCCTCGCTTCGATGCCGTGTCCCATTAAATTATGGGTAATTGCCTCTATTTCGGGACGTTGCACCTCGATTCACGTCCGCCGAGGTGGGCTCAGGTAGCCTTGCTTCGAGCCACGATGCGCGTGTGTCATTGAATAGGAGCGAACGATTTCGTCGGGGTGGTTGGTCTCTATTTCGGGGACGGCGAGCGCCGGGAGCGCATTGTAGATTTGACGGATGCTCGGCGGTGGCCGCCGCCGAGGATTTTCGGCGGAGCCCGGTGGAAACGCTGCAACGTGATTTGATTGTTGCCGATTTCGCTTTTAATGAATATTACAGCGGGCGATTATCGATTAGCTACCCTCGCGGCGTGCAACGCGTTAATGGCTCGCCCGCGATCGTGAATGAGACGTTCGAGAAAATCGGCGCCGGCAAGTGAACGATTGCGCAAGCATCATGCCGCTTAGAATATTCCTGCCGATATGGAAATCCTTGCGAGTATCGTAATTGGCTGGTGACGCACTTGCTGCGCGACAGAAGAATCAAGCCACTTTATTCGAGTGAAATTCAAATTTAGAACTTCCACCTACGTGCAACCTCGCCGGCAATTGTTATGCCGCAGTTTTTCGTCATTTTCCTCAGGTTTCCCGAGTTCCGAATACGTTTGCTGTCGAGCTTGCTTCGCTAGCCACCCTCCTAATGCCATCCCACTTTCCTCCGCTGTGTTCATCGATTTTCCAGGTATCCGTGCGCGCTTTTCAGTTCAGCTTACCACTAGGCCCTTCCCCTCGCACTTTTCTGTCCCCCTTCTTTCTCGTGCACGGATTTACGTGCAGGTTTTTTTTCCCCCGGCGGAGGAAAATGCAGGCATTCAGGAGCATTCTGCTGAAACCCAGAGGTTGTCTCTAATGCAGGCTAGCCTGCCGACCCATTGTGCCTCGGATATTTTTCTTCGCGATCTTCGATGTTTCCAGGTACCCCCCGATTGTGCGAGACCGCGTGATTGATCCTTCCCTGGAAAAACATTCTCAGCCTTGCCGGCGAAGATCTCGTGCTTAAGTGCGTTGAATACTGCAACCCCTAAAATGGGTGGCTGTTACTTTTAGACTTAGTGAATCGATATAAAATATTGATTGTGCTATTAAATGATGAATTTAAACGGCTATAAGCGGTTTAGTTCGGTTTCTCATTTTCCCGCACGCCGTGCATTCAAATTTCTATTTACCACCTGCGGTTGATTTCTTTTTGCAAGTTCGCTACTTGCTCCAAGCATTTCTGCCGTGGTATTAGCCCCTCGAGAAGAGAAATAAGTAAAAATAACTCCCCGCGTCACGTCTCTGTCCACTTCGTGAATTATTACAAGAACGATCTGTCAATAATCGTAGCTTACGGTTAGATCAGCCGTATCACCTGCAATTCTTCTTCCCCGTTCCCCGTCACTGCTCCAAATAATTACAATCTGCTTACGACTTAAGCAGTTTTGCAACAGTCCGCCGGAGTCGCATCCAATTTCCTGCATTCCACAAACACTGCAGTAGCTCGATCTTCCCTAAAACCAAGTGCACGAAGCTTTTTATCCACGCCACGCGATTTAAGCATTGAAAGAAGGATAGTTACAGCATCGCTGTCGGTAGTGGCGGATTTAGGGGAAAGGCCCAGGCGGCAAACGTTCCGAGGGGCTCATTTTTCGGGAAAATGAAGAGGTAGTTTACTAAAAACGGCTAAGTAGTTCAGAAAAGAAAATTATAGTGTTTGGATGAAATCATAATTTTTTTGAAAGATGGGATAGGCGCTACAAGCGGTTTATGCTTATATCAATTTTTAAGAAGTTTTTGCAAAGTTACCAATACGCTATTCCTTTTGAAACTCCAAGGGTATTTTTTTATGACAGTAAAATTATGATAAATACAAAAGAAATAGAGCAGTAGGCTTAAATAGGTTATTTTTCGAGGTGCAAAACGGCGCCGGTTGTAGACAGCGTCTCTGCTAGTTATTTGAAACTGACCGCTACAATTTTTTCCACTTTATTTAACAATTGTACGAACATGGATTATCGCAGAAATTCGCGCTCTATTTCTCTGAAAAAAGTGGTTAAAATTAACAATTTATATAAACCTATTTACCTTCGGAGGGATATTACAAACTAAAAGTGTGCAAAGTTTGAAGTTGGTCTGTCAAATAGCTTCGGAGTTCTCTGCGTCAATTTCGAAAGCGCGGTTTCGAGAAGAGCGAGTTTAAAGTCAAGCAAAAATGCCGCGGGCTAATCTGCTATTCCTCTGCCATACAGTATAGACCTTCTGCTTCCTCAAAAATCGCGTTCTCATGGAATTGTTGCCGCCTGTGAGTTCGGTCGATTTATAGGGTCTCCTCGCCTTAGATTCGCCACTGGTCGTCGTCGCGATGATCCACCCCGTTGCAAAAATTCAGGCGCAATCGAGACAAACAATCGACTCAATCGAAAGCAGTGCGTGCACGATGCGCTCCAAGCACCGAGACAGAAGTATCACTCGCGAGCACCTAGTGCGCAGAGCGGGCCAGGAGAAAGAGGCCTCCGGCCCGTTCCCACGTGGAAAATATCCCGGTATCTTTCGATCAACGAATTATCTCGTCATCCACGGAATCCAGGACACCGCGCGCTGCATGGCGCTGGTAATCGGGCGCGCGAGTGCGCCGCGGCGATTTATATCTCGCGGGTCTAACGGATCGTCTAATCTGGCTCGTTAGTATCGATAACACGGCCCCCTCGCGCGCTCCTGAAATCGTACGCGAGCGCACGCACGCGCTCGCCACCGTGCATACGCGCAGCGCGTCCACGTGCCCCCCTAACCGGCGCGCTTCGCGTTTTTCCCCCGCGAAATTAAGGTCAGCCTGGTCGTTTTCCTCTCTGTCTATTTTTTCTCCCTCTCACTCTGTATCCCGTGCTCTCCCGCTACGCCCGTCCTCGTCTTTTTGTCCCCCGACGAGAGAGAGAGAAGCCTCGCCTGCCCGTGGGAAACGCGTCGGAGGCTGCTCTCCGCTCCACGAGCGCGGCCAGCCGCGTCGATCGATCGTGTCGACGCGCGCTTTTCACGTTCCACTTGCCCGATTCGAAAGATTGCGTCGCACCTCGATTTTCACGCCGCACCGCTGCGGGCACGATTTCTTTGCGCTGATTTTTGTGGGCTCTTTTCCGGGGGCTCGTAGGCTCGTGGATAAGATTTCCGGGGGCGTGGCGTTGTAGCTCGATGTCGCATCGGAGTTTCAGGAGATTGTTTGGTATCAGGCTTCGAGAAACACGGGTTCGAGGATAAATCGAGAGTATCTGACGCTCTAATTAGAGACTTCTTCTTTGTTGGAAGTTTCGGAAGGTTTCGGGTGGTTGGAGGGAAAAATTATTTATTTATCTAAGGGACTACAGCTCTTTGGTGCGTTTTAACCCTTCGTGGTCGCACGGGGTTCGTCGAACCCCTGGCAAATGATTTTTGGACTTTGCCCAAATTTTTGTAAATTTTTAGACCTTGGTATTAAAATTTCAAACTTTCAGGAGGCCCCCTTTTACGGGCTGACCATTTCAACGAAACTTACGATTTCTTAGGCATTTCCGATAATTTGATTAAAAACTGTTTTTAATAAAAGTTAGATTTTAAAATTCATAAAACTGCTGTGGTGCAACACTGCTGATACCTCGCAAGTAATTAACTTCTTTGATATTACGATTTACAGTCTTCCATTCCGTTTTATAAAATGGACTAAGCTACCCCTCCTTACTCCACCGTTTCGTTAAATGCTAATGCATCCTCACAATTTGAATCCGTTTGGAAGAGGCGCTCGGCGAAGCCGCGACCTCTCCCCGTTTCCTTCGCGTTCGTCCCATTTGTTTGTTAATTCTTGGGCGTGGGCTCGAAGGCTGCCGTTTTCCACAATGTGGTTGTCGACCCTGCGCTATCGCGAAATTACGTCGACACCGAGCACGAACGCGCCGTGGACACGCAACCCCTTCGCCCATGGTTTGCATACGCGCTGCCGCCGCGCGTGTAATCGCACGTTACTTTTCCCTCCCTCTGCGGAAACAACCGAGATATCGCCCGAGCCCGTGGAAGATTGTCGCCCGATGGTGATGAATCGCGGCGCGGAAAGGAAGTATCTGAAACTTTCCGTGGGGGACTCCATCGCGGGGCTGGCCACCTTTTTCCTCTTGCATTCCAGTATCTGATTCGAACTTCCCAGTTGGGCAAAGAACCGACTCTCCCGCCCGCGAAACGCGCCGCAAGAAAGGAAACTCATACCTGCGCGAAATTCCGTGCAAAATTCTTGAATCCATAAATCTGTAAAAAAAAAATATCCACAACTCCCGACGCATCTATTCCTCGATAAAGTCCACGTGTCGCGCATCAGCTCGAGCGAATTCAAGCGCGCGAGAGTCAGCTTTGAAGTGGCGAACGCAAGAATTCCCCCGACAGCCACGAGCAATGATTCAGAACGACCAGAAAGGGCCATTTGTCGAACGTTTTCGAGCGGCCCTCCGTGCCCTTGTCGTCGTGATTACCGCGCAACCAACAAGCTTATTAACATGCATACCCCCCTCCCCGTTCTCGTGCTTGGGAATCGTCGCGAAGAACGGATACCTCGAAGTTAATTAATCGATCACAGAGGCCGCGCGGGGAAGAAAGGACACGAAAGGCGCGCGCAATTTTCGCGGCCGCTTGCACACCGACGAAACAGCGCGAGTCCGACACAGAGAAGCCGTGCACACGCTCGCGTAATTTCCAGCAGACGTTTCCCGCTTGCCGGAGATAACGCTAACGAGGCTCAGATAATAACGCCGGCAGTCTAGACAGTTAATTACAAGAAGTCCTTTGGAACAACGCGGCCGCGCGAGCTTTCAGCCTCGCCGCGTACTCTTTCAGGTGGCAGCTGAAGTTTCGCTGCGGCGAGCCTTTAGGGACCGCCTCTTCGACAATTAACGGACTCGAAAATGGCCCAAGGATCCAGAGGAGGCGGTTGGTCGGGTAACCGAACGATCCGAGCCGCTCGAAAATTCTGCTTGGGGAAGAAAAGTGAGCACACACGAGTGGACCAATCTTCTGCGATTAGCGGGATGTTACAAACGGGGTAGTTCGAAGCATTTGTGTATGTTGAAATTGCTTGGGATACCTGAATGTTCCAATTTTCAGAGATACACGATACGCGAATATTTTTCTGGCTTGTTTTCTTCGAAACCTTCGCGGTTTTCTTGGGCCATTTGAATTTTGTTTGCGGTACCAGAGGTCTTTTAGGCGGGGGTGAAAAAGTAGCGAAGTCGTTCGTCCAGAATTAAATTAATTTATTACAAAATAAACGTAAATTAAAGCGCGACGTAATTCCGTATTATACGGCCCGGGTTATATTAATTCCTAACCACGTACATAAATTCAAAATTCGGTTCCACTATTTATAGCCCTCTTTGAATGAAATCCTAGCTACGCCCCTGCTTTTGAGTTGTCAAGTTTTTCCGAGGTCCTAACCCAGACCGAATTTTTCCCCATAATTTCAATTTTTCTAACGCGTCACGAGCGGGTGGAATATCAACTTCATTAATTACCTTCCTTCGTTTTGTAACCGAGCCCTACGTCGACACCGATCGACCGACTTTCTCGCCAAGAAGCGACGAATTTCAGTGAAGTCCTTCTCGAAATGTGTCGCAGAATCGGCGCGTCCGTTGCGTAACTGTCCGTTTTCCAGGAAACCCTCCCCGCCATCTCGCCCCACTCCGTTTTTTCCCCCGATTCTCCCGATTGCATAACGCGACCGTCTGCTGACCCGACGGTGCCTCTTGATTTTCCTCGCGCGGAGCGACAAACACGGGAAAACGCGCGTCACGTTTTACCGCCGCCGCGGCGTCCGCGACGGGCGATGACGAATTATCAGGCTAACGCGAGCGCGAATCCGACGGCGCAGACTATAAACAAGCGCATTATTATGACGACGACCTATCGATAATTGTAAACGCTGACACTGTTTAACAAACTTTTTTTCCCCACCCTAAACGTCGCTCGGGCGGTTCTGGGGTGGGGGGTTGATTCTTTCGGCGCGATCGACGTTGCGAACAATCGGCGCGTTATCGGCCCCCGTCCTCGGCATTATTTGCAGATCGGGGGCAACGCGCAGATACGATGTTATCGCCGATGGTTTCTTTCTGCGGTTTATGGGGTCGCGAGATCGGACGCGGCGACCTAGATTCGCCCGAGGAAAAGAATATTGTCAACTATTTTGCCGCGCGAGGCGCATCGATTCTTCCTCTGTTTATCGAACTTCAGCCGCGTTTTGGCATACTTAATACGCGAACGATCGACTATGCATGAGCAGCGCGTGCAAAGTTGGTAATTGGTGGTGCAGTCGAAACGAATCGTTTAATTAAGAACGATGGGCTCGACAGGTAATGTTTCATCGAAGCGTTTAAGCTCACAATAGACTTTCAATTTTAGCGCGCGCTTCCTAAAATATTCCCACAGGTGCGTAAAGAGTTGTACTGTATTTGGAGATATTACTGTGAAATTGTGCAGCAAGCAGAAACACACGAATTATTCCCAACAAGCAGAGACAGAAAGCTCTTTATCATTTTTCGATACGAGTGTCCGTTCTCGAGCTATAAGCAATTAAAATTTTCGAGGCCCCACTTCCGGCGCGCGCTATTTAAATTCCGACGGCCTGACCACGGAACGGTACAGTCAAAGCGGCGATACACAAGAAACAGTCTGGAATCCACGTTCGCGCGCAGTGATGCACTTAACAGTCTTTGTCGCGATGCAAAAAAGGCTACTTTCGAGTTTTTGGTAAATTAAAAGCTTTTATAAAATATATTTATTAGCTTCAGGGGGTACATGTTGCGAGCAAAATTTTCCCCAAAATATCATGCAAATGTATTGATTATCGTAGCCACAGTAGTTGATGGCGTGGTAGATCTTCAGAAATTTGCACGTCGAGCGTTGCACCGATGCAACTAAAACAAAAATTTATAACGTTTCCTTAAAATGTGACGAAATATCTTCAGTTGTACATTTACGTTTAAAAGAAATAAGGATTGCTTACAAAGTAGCTGAATTTTTAAATCTCGAAAATCAGTAAGAAAATTGCCATTTTTTTCAACGTTACGAAGAAACTAATTACCCAATCAAAAACTCGTTACGCATAACTGAAAGCAATCTTATTTACAGCTGGCATGAAAAGCCTGAAATAAATCGGATGAAAATTAACTGAGTTCTCCGTACGCCCGATTTGAAAAACGTCATTTCGAGAAAATCGCGTTCGAAATTTTAAGAGGAGCTCCGATTACTGCGAACTGCCGATTTCGGGCTTTGCACTACCTGCGCTAAACCATCTATAACTCCATTATTTCTGCGAATTTTACTTCGGCACATAGGGGCACATTATTGAGACCCCAAACATTAAAATTCGATTTTTTCGAACGGTCACGCTGGTTTCCCCATTTAGCAGAAACCATAGATCTGATTTTTTATGACTGCATTCATTGCGCGGACGAAACAAAAGGTGTACACTTTCACTCCCGCAGTAGAGGAAACCGGCAATTTTCTTCGCAGCTCTGCGCACCAGGGGAAACAGACGCGCGGCATTATAAAATTGGCAAACAGGTTGTTAGATCTTTAGCCGCGTATCTCGGTCTTCCTTCCCATTTAGAGGAAAAAAGTAACTCGCGGCGGAGAATCAGCGCCGGCCATCTCGGCCGATAAATCGCGGAACTGTCAAGGCGCGTTGGCAGTTGCAAAATTGCGTGACGCGGCGCGATCGCACCTGGATAAGTCGTGTTTCCGCGTTTACGTTTCCCGCGACGCGTTTACAAATTTACGTCTGGCTGGCACGACGGTAATCGTCGCTAAACCGAAGTCCACGGACAGCGAGGATCGAGCCCCGCGTGCTTTTTATCGCGACTCACGCGCGGTTTTCCGTGCCCACCAGCTTCGAAGAAGAACGAAGCTGAAACGCAGAATCAGTAATCTAAACCCACCGTTCTTTTCTGGACGCGAAGCAACGATTTCTGCGTGGACGAATATGCGAGATGGATGAAGTAAGATTCGGGGGCTTTAGCAGTCGGAAAGCTTGATTACGTTGCGTAATAACGCTAATTCATTCGTGGCTTTCGACAACGCTGATCTTCCGTTTGAGATTAGGAGAGCCGCAACGGGAAATTCGGGATTACTGTGGAACTGTCCAAAACACTCGAGGCGAGATACCGCGGCCGGTGAATCTGTGATCTCTGTTAGGTATTTTCTGTAGAGCTCATAAATAATCGTTGATCCGGGTACCTCGAAATCTATGGCAAAGCTCCTCGAGATACGGGAGTAATCGGGAATCTCTATCAAATAATATCGGCAGATATTGCCACGCGCAATTGCCGATCTCCGTTCGAAGAAAGTCGTCTATCGCGCGAGACGGGACCCCAAGGATATCGAAACGATTGATAATCTCTAACAGATAATTGTCACGTCTAATCGCGGTTCCGAATCATTGAAAGTCCGTTTGCACCGTGCCATAGGCATATCTAGGCGGATATTGAAGTGATTGATAAACTGCATTAATCAGGCGTCTCTGCTGATCCCGTAAATAATTGAGTTTCGCCGAGGGTCCGCCAGGATTTATCTAATATTAGTTGATATTACTTAGGAAAGCGATTAGATCCCATTGGTACAACTGAAAGCGATAAGCATCAAATACGTCGGTGTGCAATGAAATAACGCTACCTCGCAAGTTTAACCCTTAACTGGTATCCTGGGGTCGCTCGTGACCCCAAGCACGCAAAGTTCGATGTACAATTTTCGGCTGTCTAAGTTGGTAAACTGAATTTCTAATTAATTTCATAATAATAGTTTAACTTTCTACGCTTCTATTATTTTATACATTACCTAAGATGAAAATATTCATAGTGGTTGCTCTAGTGTCGACTTTAAAAATTTCTGTGTCCTTTTTTATTTGGGGTCTGCCGCGACCCCAGTATACCAGTCACGTTTGCCAAAAACAGCATACCAGTTAAGGGTTAATACACCTTTCAATCATTCCTCCGAATCTCCAGAACACAAACGGTACATCATCAAGGCCCCCTTTGATCCTTAACCGGTGACGCGGAGTCTAGAAGACTCTTGCAGAATTATTTCCCCATATTTTCCTTCTTTTCGTCCGACCTTGGTTTACAGTACGTCGCGTCATGAAAATAACTTCTAGCGGTGTTGAAGAAATCATGCAAATGTGTAATAAAGTCTGCGACAACCCCTGTACCCTAGTAGCATTTCTGGTTGGCCCACAGTATCCCCAAGTTGGAAATTAGTTGGCCATCAAAATGCCAACAATAAATGCTACTAGGGTATATGTTAAAAACAAAATTTAAGCTTGACAATGTGAAATTCTTAAGGAGCAGCGTGCGAGGCTCCACGTCACCGTTTATGCGACGAAGTGAAACGTCACCGGGTAGGGGTTGGAGCTCCCCAAAACTGTAGCAAAGTCCAAACCCTATGCACCTGCAATTCCAAAGATCTTCCCCTGCACACCCACCCGGAAGCACCCACAGCTGTTTCCATTTGCACCACGCCCGGCCTCCGTTCGTTACAGCCGTCTGCGGCGTTTCGCAACAGCCGTTAAACAATTCCGCGCAGCCTGTTGCAAACGGGAAGCTCCGTCGCCCGGCTAGACTCTAGAATCGCGCGGATTCTTGGCGCGGTCGCGCCTGTTTGGCCTTAAGGTCGTCCGATAACGAGTCGCTTACGTCAGTCGAGAGACAGCCGACGCGTTCCTCTTCCCGTCCCTGTCCCCGGCGGCGCGCAGTTTCCTCCCCGTCCGCCCCCGGTCGCCTAATCGTCC
The DNA here is from genome assembly GCF_050908995.1 of Andrena cerasifolii. Taxonomy (NCBI): domain Eukaryota; kingdom Metazoa; phylum Arthropoda; class Insecta; order Hymenoptera; family Andrenidae; genus Andrena; species Andrena cerasifolii. Next base: position 8,135,341 of record NC_135133.1, read on the forward strand.
TATCTGGCCCTCTTCTCTAGCCAAGTCGAATCGAGACGGCCAGTCGCGCGGGCTACGCGTCGCGAGGCTTCGGCTACGGGCGCGCTCGCTACCAGGAACAGATCCGTCCGCCCTCGGCCTTGGACGCTAACGATAATTGGCATAGGCGACCAGACGCGTCCGTCTAGCGCACCGTCGCTAGATCGCAGATACACGCGGCTCGATCGAGATTAACGGATCGCCTCCGACTGGCCCCAGCGAAACGGCTCGGTCCGCTCCGCGTCCGCCGAGTGGTCGGACGCGTGGGCCACGCTGCCAGGGATCGAGATCGCGCCGGCCGTTGGTAGAAGATCACGAGAGATTACCGAGTAAGGGGCCCGCGGAGCGGTCTGCTTTCGAGCCGGGCTTATCGGTGCCTTCGATATTTTCGGCCAGGCTGGGCGAAGGTTATTCGGTTATCTCGATGATTACCGTGGGACAGCTTCGTGTTCAGGGGCGGATTTTTGTTTGGGTGCAGCCTGGGGCGGAAAATTTGCGGGGGCAGCAAATTTTGAGGGGTGGAATATTTGGGGGAGCGACAAGTTTTGAGGGGCGGTAAATTTTGGGCGAAAGAAATTGGAAGGGGTTTAAACACGGAGCCTCGGCTAACTTTAAAAACAATTTACTTTATTTTCCTGCAGCGAATTAGCAATAATATATTGAATTAATCTTGAAATTGTCTCGACTATTTGGAATTAAAATATTCGACGATATTTCGCGGAACGGGGCGCCTAATCTCCAAATCCGCCCCTGTTCGTGTTCAGACGTCGGAGATGGTTTCCACCTATTCGAGACCGAGAGATTCGTTGCTAGAACCGAACTGGGAACTCCGACTCGGTGGAATTTATGATGTGGGAATCGCGCAAGGCTCTCCATTCTCTAAACCTCCAATAAAGCTAAGAGTACCTACGGCTAGAGATTGGATTGCCGTTTTACCTGCCCGATAAAGTATGGCCGCCGCCGAGGCCACGCTGCCTGGTTATCCTTCCGCCAAGTCGCAATCGGCGCTCGAGCAATGAATTCGTTGCCGTTTCCGCCAGCCTGTAACGGTCAGGCGATCTCATTCCGCACGGCCGAAGGAGACCAAGGATTTCGGATTCACCGGTAGAGCGAACGTCCTCTAACGGTGCAAAACTGTTCTAGCGAGGATAGTCACTTTCGATTTCTCCGCGTAGCCTCGCCAGCGCTATTCCGTCTGCCGTGTGCCTAACGGTGGTTCCTTTTTACCCGCCGCGGAGGGGGAGGGGCCTTGAACGACCTGGGGCAAGGCACGATCGTGGAGTTTTCGGTTGCGCAAGCCGAGTTCTCGGCACGGCCCGGCGCGATCACGTACCGAGAAAGAACGTCGACCCTGGTCGCGGCGAGCCGACGCGGGTCTCGTGACCGATCTCGAGTGTCGTAAAACTCGTTGATGGCTGTCGATCTTAATCTCGAGCGAAAGCGTCGCCCCGCGTCTCCTTACCTTTCCTACCACGGTATCGCGATTCGAAAACACGCCGATTTCATCTCGTCCAGGCGAAGCTGAATGCGAGGCCTGAAGTGGGGGCTTCTCTGGCCGAGGCACAAGGGCGCTGGTCGTGGGAAATTAGGCCGTTTCTCGTTCATTAACTTCTGCCGAACCCTTTGCCCACAGCGGCGTTCCATTCCGAATCGAAGCGCGAGGTGCTCCGAGGTTTAATCGTAATTATTATTATATTTAACGGGAAATCCCTTAATATACAAGATATATACATAAAACAGAGCCTATACCGTCTAAGTAAATATTAATTAATTAATTAATTAATTAGCCACACGTGAATTTGCTATATGACTAAATAATCTCGCTCGAAAAGAGCTGAGCGAGCCTATGAAAGGGTCTGTTGGAAATTACTCCGCAGAGGTTGAAAATAAATGTCACACTATAAACACAACTATGGTTTATTGTATAGATAGACAATGCACAGTGTGTCCACGTATTAATGTTAGTTGGTTATATATAAAAGTATACAAGAAAAAAGAAACTTTAAGAGACGGAACGCGATCTGCACGGTTTGGTCACAATTTTCAGACTGGCTACGGTCGTCACCTTATGCCCCGGTCAAGACCCTTCGCCCCTCTTCTCCAGAAAAAGAGAAACGCAGCCCCTTAGTCCTAACACTGAGACTCGTTGAACTCCAACAGGGTCTACCTCATGAAACTGGTAATTGGTTTGATAACTTCCAAGAGTCACCGTATGCCGAAATCATTAGCATTGAGGGTTGCAGAATCATCGCGCGCCGCGCTATTAATGCCAGACCCGATGCGCCTACGTCGATATTAAAAGCAACGGATCTAACCAGAATATGGACCTGCGATTCCGTCGTGATTAGAGATAAACAGAAATTCGGGCGGACCAGTGGGCACATTCCTTGGCAATCGTTGCGCAGGGCGGTTCAATTGCGGCGCACTGTGCAAGCATTACGGCCAGACGCAGATGTTCCAGGGGAATATTCAGAAGGAAATCGGTGGAGGGAACATTCGGTCGCTCGAAACTTGCAATTTTTCTGCGATGCCAGGTTCTGCATCGAGGCTTATCCTAGTTGCGAGGCCGGTGCAACTGGTGCATCGTATCGCCAGTGCATTGCCCCCGTGACGCGAATATGCTTCTCGATCGATTTGCCTCGACCACCAGCTCGAATCGTTCCTCGCAGCTTGGGAATCCTCGGGTGTACGGTATTCTGAAATATTGTCGTGAGTCGGCGATTACTGTTCCTCTAATGCTTCACCCTCGGATGCCCTTCTCTTGTTAATCTTTTAGTTAAATCAGATTTCACGATCAAATTAGTGGGATGGGTTAATCAGAAGAATGGCACATATATTCTTAGCCGGATGGATATTCAGAAATTTAAATTCGTAGGTGACGAAGTTGTCTAGGTGTTATTTATAATAGAAAGGGCCATTTCATCTCGAAATGCTTTCTTGCGAACTTATCTTGACGCAGACCCTTCTTGCGAGGTCTCGCGATTCAGGAAAAAGGAGAATCAATGCATCGAACGCGACAGGTTCGCGAAGGGAGGCATCCAGTCAATGGATGCTTAAACTCACATCTCTAAACCTGCTTTTACACGCGTAAGTCCTGGTGGGCAGTGATTCTGACAAGTGTACGTCCACGAATTGATTTCGTTCTGTTAGCAATAAGCGCCCCGCGAAACGGTAATAATGCGGTCATCGCGCGAGCTGAAGTACTAGACAGTTTTAAAAGCCATAATCTACACGCGTTCACGACAGCATGCGCTGGTATCTACCGCCGGCCTACGTCAATTCCCTCCCGATAACCGATACGCACTATCTCGAGTAGCTGATGTAAATTTCTGCGTCGGTATGGCTGGCCACTTACGCGCTCCCCGATTATCTGGAATATTTTCGTCCACGAAAAAAAAGTCCCCTCTCCCCATTCACCAGAAGTCATCAAACGCGGTTCTAATCTCGCGGCAGTCTCGTTTAATAGGACAAACATCTGCAGCCACCATTCGATCGCGCAACATCGCGATCATCTGCAGCTTCTCGTCGGCCGAGCGATCGTAATAGATCGAACGACGCGGCGTGACATTAAGCCACGTCCCCACGTGTGAAATCCACGGGGCAGAAACCGCGAAGTAGATGTTTCTCCCTTGAACCACGTCTTTGTAATCGTCTCCTTCGAGGAAACGAAAACGAGATGTGTATCTAGGGATCAAGTTGCCAGTCAGAGAGCCAAAAATATGAGATACATCGAGATCCGTTGGCAAAGTGTTTTAAGACACTTCTCCTTTGTGCATTGATTTTGGAAAGCAACCCTTTATACAATTATATAAAAATGTTCGTGCCATGTTGCGCGTATGTTTGAAAGCACAAAACTCGAAAATTACTGAGCCGATTTCGCTGAACCATATACCAGAGGAATTTTTGTTTTAATGGGACCGCTAGAGGCCATAGAATAATTCGAAAATCCACGTGCAGAGGGGCTGCGCTTACTTTTGAAATTGAAGTGTTAAGTTACCTGAGAGCGGAAAGTCTAGTTTAGTATAAAAGTATAAGAGTCGAAGTATATTCCGCGTCGTGGTTTGCCCGTGCACGTGGGAGCGCGGCTTTACGCACCACACCTTGTCCTAAATATGCATCCACTATTCGGTTTCCGTATTGCGGCAATCATAAACCGCAGCTTGGCAGAGTGCAGCGCAAATTTTTACGGCGTGCCCCCGTAAAGTGGCTCGTTCTGCATCTCGATGGGATCGTAACTAGGATTCCGTGATGCAAATGCTCCAATTTAATAAACCAGAGGACGGAGGAGGGGTTGCGCCTTGTCTCTCTCTCCTGAGTTGAGCAACGAGCCAAATCTCTTTATCCTTCGACGCTTTTAAGCCCGTTCAAACATTCATTCTTTTTCCTTGAGATTACGAATATCGAATACAGGGAACGGTATTATTTATTATATTACTCACGGGTTCGCGAAACCGATCGATACTTTCCATATCTGAAATTTGCTGTCGCGCTGCAAATTTAACGCGGAGGGAAAAGTCCCGAGCGATCGGAGCCAGGCAACTCGGTTCGTAATCTGTTAATACAGCGCAGAGAATAGCAGGGAAACAGCGACTCCGGCCTCGTTGCCGCGGCGTGAGAGCCAGGTCGAAATTCCAAGCTCGCACGCCCATTTTTCACCGCGTGGAAGTCGTGGAGTTTCCATGCAACCCCGTTTCGAGACCCTTCCGAGTCCCTCCGCCGGGTTCGATCTCGCTCGCGACCTATCCCGTGGACATTGTACGCGTCTTTGTTACGCGAAGCCATTGTGCGCGATCAATACGAGTGTACGAGCACAGTGCTACCAGCCCAGCCATCCCCCGGTGCTCGTTACTGCTCCTTACGGCCGCAGCTTTCCCTTTCGACGGCCTCCGTGGAAACGGAGAACCCCTTTAAAGCTTTAACGCGCGACCATCCAGTGGGCACCGTTGCGTTTTATTCGAGGGAGAGGAATTTTCTTGGCTTGGGGTGCTTCGAAGAAACAAGGGGATCGAGATCGATCCACCTTTACTCGGAGTTCAGTTGGACTTATCGCGGTGAATCGTGCTTCCCCGTGCAATTGCGAGCTTTCTCGATCAAATCTGAAGCGGCTCTGAATTAATTATAAGCGACGTTGCAAGGCTTGCGGGAAGGGGAGTAAAATTACTAAACAAGACTAGACAACCCCTCCAACATGGGTTAAGAATTTTTCCTCCGCCTACCTACTCGCAAAGTTTAGTTAGGGCAAAACGCCACGATGATAGGCCAAAAATGGTGGGATAACTTTGCAGACGATTTTAAAGAAATTTAAGGTTCTTATGATAGGGGAGACCGGGGCAAAGTGAACCCCGGGGTAAATTGAGCTTCCTTAATTTATTCTTTAACAATAGATTATATTTAGAAATTTTGGTGACGTAATAAATGTATGTAATACGACAATGATAATTATGCACATTCAGGTATCGAAAAATGGAAATTCATTTAAAAAATTAAAAATGAAGTTTTAGAGACTTCCAATTGATTTTTTTTTTCAATTTAGCTTTTTGGATAAATGAGTCTTAAACGTGTTATTTTAACTCCATTTTTTCTGCGTGTTTATAACAAGCTTAGAAACATACATGTACACGCGTTTGAGAGAACATTAATCCTAACGTTATTAAATAATTAATTTTCCACTGAGTATACATTCGGGGCAAAGTGACCGGGGTAAACTGAGCTGCAAAGAAAAGATGCGCGAGTGGTGTCTAAATTTATTTAGATATTATAAGTACGTGTTTTATTAAAAATTATGTACGTATTTGTTTTATTTATAATATGTCAGACTGTTCATGTAAACAAAGCTCCTTTATAAACACATTTTCAGAGGAAAATGAGTTTAGGTTAGTAACACAAAGTACAAAGTACAAATTCTTAACATTAAGCTTGTATTAATGAAATATATTTAAAAAAAAATAGTTTAAATAGTTTAAAAGTTCTAATACAGTTGATTTTATAATTATATCCTTCATTAAAACACGTATTTTATTTCTGCTCACTTTACCCCAGAGAGAGTAGCTCACTTTACCCCATATATGGGGTAAAGTGGTCGATTTCGCATTTTCTTTTCAAGTTGAATTTTAATATACTTTAGGTTTATTTTAAGTACTGATATTCGTCATTTATCAATAGTAATGTTCAAATTATATTATAAATCTATTTTCACACATTTTTATTGAAAGGCAAAAATTTTATTCGACTTCAAACATTTTTCGTCCCACTTTGCCCCGGTCTCCCCTATGTATAAAAGAGAACAAAACATTCTTTTCACGTCCACACCGTTGGACCCAAAGCAAAACGGCAAAAAGTTTTGTAATCTACACACTAGATACTAGAGAAGTGCCCATGATTTTTACCAACGTTGAAAACTCTTTTCGCAATTAACATTTCTATAAGAAATTCTCTTTTCGCAATTAACATTTCTATAAGAAATTCTCTTTTCGCAATTAACATTTCTATAAGAAATTCTCTTTTCGCAATTAACATTTCTATAAGAAATTCTCTTTTCGCAATTAACATTTCTATAAGAAATTCTCTTTTCGCAATTAACATTTCTATAAGAAATTCTCTTTTCGCAATTACAATTTCTATAAGAAATTTGCTAGCAAAAAAGAATTCTTTTCGAATGTTCGCTGTTTCTCCACGAATCTATATTTTTCGCCTTTACAAGGCGTTACCCCATAAATTTGCGGCGTGACACTTCGCGAGGCCCCTGTTTCGACCTCTCGACATACCACCAGCGCCGGAGCTTCCCCCAATTCACGCTCGCCCGAGAGAAAGCACGGCCGGCGTCACGAATTCCCAGGAAACTTTCGTCGAAGCGAGCTCAGCCGAGCGTGCCTCGGTAGACAGGCATCCATCATCGTCTCCCGTTCGCGGCGGAACCGCGAGATTCGCTGAGCCGTTTCGTTCGGCGCGGTGCTCTCTGGCGCAATAGGTCGCGGCGCCCGAGCGACGTCGAAGCTGGGGGCGCGATACGCTTATTATTAGCCCGGGGAATGAATTGGGACCGACCTGATAACACTTCGTCGGGAAGACAAGGCTGCAGCTGATAACCCCGGAAGCGCGAGGAATGCCTCGCGAGTGCCTGCGTTTCCCGGCCGTGGAACCTCGCTTCCTCGTCCAGCGCGCGCGGCTCCTTTTGCACCGTTTCCTCTTTCGCAACGGCGACTCGCCAGCCGGGGCGAGAACAATCGGCGTCGAAATTTTTTCTTTCACGGCCAGCCCGCGGCGTTATCGCGTTTTTATCGGGCGGCGATTAATTCCGCCGAGTCAGGGAATAATTCGAGCGGCGATACGGTGCAGTTTGATACGCCGTGCAATCGAAATTTGCAGCGTGTGTTCGCTGATAATGCTCGGCGGTATCGCAGCAGCGATCGTTGCGAGCCGGAGGGACGCGGCGGTGGGACGCCGGGGCGAGGTCCGGGGGGTGAATGTTTTCGAGGACGGAGGCAGCGTCTTTGTGGATTCGAATAATGAGCTTGCCGCGCGGCGGAGGTAGTCCCCAGGGGTCGCTTCTGGGGATTGGCGGATCGTTTCGGATCTATCTGCGACACGAGGCTGCAGCTGGATCGAGTTACGCTTGGATATTAACCCGCTGGGTTCCGAGACATTGATTGTTACTCGGGGAAATGTAGGAATGGGTTCATTTAGGGCTGGGAATTTAATGCAGCACAGTGACAGCGAAAGTAGTAATTTATTTCGCTTCGAGAACGATGGACGCTGACATTCGCTGCGAGGTTTAATGCGAGTAAGGTAACGCAAACTTGGGGCAAGCCTGGGTGGTGTAGTTAGGGCGCAGAGGGTTAAGCCGCGTTCCCATTTGTGTAATCCTCGGCGCGGAGCACGATTCAGACCCCTCGTCAATGCGCTTTGAAAGGCAACCCTTTTCAAGCACGCAACCCCTGACGTAATTCTGTTTGCATTCTGGGTAATGGTATCGGAGAAATAATCGATAGGTGCGATCGAGCTTGCGCTTAGGAGGACTGTTAATGATTACAGTGTTTTTTTTTTAAAAAAAGAGAGATGTTACGATGATTTTCTGGACTTCGATGGCTGGCTGAGTTTCTACTCGTAATACCGAAGTACTCTGTACCGCGTAATTAGAGATTCATTCCTTCCAAGCAAAGTATCAATTAGATTAACGAGAGCTGATTGCGGAGTTCTAGGAGTTTGCGAATAATTCTTTCGCGCGTCGATCAGCAACTTTCCTGCTACCGATGCCCACAGATTAAACCGCAGGCAGCTACTTTATCGCACGAACATTCTCATATTTTCAATCTTTCGTCACCTGCCTGTCCAGGAATTATTAAGCAGTGTTTTACGATTCAGGTGACGCGATAGTAACTTCTGATCGGTGGCGGAGTGGTGGAAGCACTATTCAAGCAGCTCTACTTGGAAATCCGTACTGTCTTATCAGTACTACTATCGATACTACTTAGGAAACGATTAGCCTATTTTCAAGAAGTCCGCCTTGCATACTTAGTTTATCGGGATTTTCTTTAATCGTGCATTTCAATTCGAAAGTATTGCGTGGAAAATCGACGAGTGCACTCGTCCGCCGACGAGACATTCGAATGAAAAGGAGAAGGTTCGTCGACAGTCCGCACTCGTACCACTTTCCCTGTTCACTCGAGGATGCGTTGAAACGCAACGCTGCAGCGGCTTTGCTTGCGGTCACACGTCTGATCTACGGGGATTGCGTACAGCGGGCACACTTTATCCCTCGGCTGGTGGAAATTCGATGGAAGTCGCCCGTGGAAATCAGCCAATTAGCCTGCGCGGGCCGACTCTTTAAAGGGCACGCGATAAAATGCGAACGCCTGTTCGGTCGCGCTCGCAATTAGGTCGCTAATTAACGGCCAGGGGGGTGCATTATCACGTGCGTGCTGTTGCATACGATGCGTCACTTTGCAAGCTATTGCCACAGTGACGGTGGATACTTCCGACGCCCCTGAGAACGTGGACAGTTTCTCGGTGACAAACCTGAGCATTTTGATAAAATAAATATGATCATTTTTTAGATTTGAAGACTAGAACAGTTCTTTTAAAGGAATTAGGAAATTCTGTATTTTTATTAGTGGAATCGAAGGTGCCGAGGATCGAACCAGAAGTGGCTTAATTTATGTTAGAATATAATGTTTATTTATTCAAGAAAATAAAAGTTACACGGTCGAACGTCAGTATAATAATAATAAGAACTGTATGAAACTTAAACTAAAAGTAATAGAAAGAATACTGTCTTTAGCGCGATACTAGTTATCCGTTCGGAGGGTTTCCTGGGACTGAGAAGCGCAGGGGTCGAGAAGACCGTTTTCCCCTCTTTTGGGTCTCCTGTAGCGAAAGAAAGGAAACTCATAAATTTCCGAGTCCTTAGACAGGTCTCTGACACTCTAACTCTAGGAACAGTCTATCGTTGTACACATTCCAACAATTTAGGTTCTCCAAAAGAAAAGTTGCGGACTTATTGTTAGGCTATGAACTCTTCTTCAACAGCTAGCACGGTAAAACTCTTCCTAGTTCCCATTCCTGATTATTTTAGCGGTTCGCAAGTACAGCTGACATTCGTTGCTAAGAGCTCTCGTCAACATTACCTCCAATGACAGTAGTTGAAACAATGTCTCGAGTCTTCTTTCGCGCTGCGTTCGCATAGATCCTGTTTTCCAATTGTCCACAGAGTCGCGTTCCCATCGCCGGTTTGGGACAGCTCGATCCGCGACAAGCTCGCCGTACGTGGATCGACGAACGGCGCCACGTTAATCTCGTGTTCCGTCTTCCACTTTATCGTGGTGCATTGAAAGGTAGCGTTACCAGCCGCGATCATTTTGCTTACGGTCCCGCGTTTCACCTACGACTGTACCGTATCCTCGTATTTCCGCGCGCGTAACACGCGCCGCGTCGATTTGTCCGCGTATAGTCGTCGCTTAAGCGCTCGATAGGAACGACTATCGTCGCTCGCGTTCCGCGCGGGCATCGCTTCACGAAGCTTCCCTCGAAGTCACCGCTTCTAAGCTCCCCGTTTCAAAAAAATAAAATAAAAAAAAAAAAAAAACAGTGCTTATCTCGCCGCTTCATTCGCAGACTTTGCATTTCGAAAGATCCCCCCGGTGTTCTCTGTGTATCTACCATATTGTGCAGTGTTGATTCTGAAAAATCTCAGAACCGTAATTGATCTCTGCTTTCTGAAACTAAGTGTCTGATTGCGGTGCTGTGCGGTTTACTCGTCAGAGTTCAGTCATTTTCTCTGCTCTGGCAAATCAATGAAAATGTGCGTGCCGCTGGCGATTGTTTCTAGCGCAGAGGGCACTGCGCATGATCCTCGCATATTTCTGCACAGTAGCATAGTTTCGAACGGTTTCGGAAATCACTATGAGCATTAGGAAGTCCTGTGTACGTATAACAACGGGGTATCACCTCCACTAAACATATTATTTGTATAATATTAGTCACTCGCGACGTGTCAGATAAAAAGCCACCTGGTAAGTCACGTTCGTTGGTTTAAGGCACGTTCCCACGTGGCTTGTATCGCGAATTACACACGCGGGGACGTGGCTCCACTTCTTTGCGCCCAAACCTGCTGATAATCGAAGGGAAATTTAAGTAAGCAACGAGGAAGCCAAAGTCCACTGTTAACTTCTCCTCAATCACCTTTAAACATTAACACTACGCGTCACTCGCTCCGTTATTACCCCCACCTTACCACCCGCTTCGCACTTTCTTCTCATCAACCAACGAAATTCTTCTCATCCCCATCTGTTTAAGCTCCCTCGCAATTCTCGCTGCAATTCCTCTTGCCCCGTTTAACCCACGACGCTCCAAGTTCGCGAGACCTGCCGCGCCAACTACCCTTCGCCAATCATCGGAATAGTCGCGCTCCGCGATATTCGGCGGCTCTCGAACACGTTTCCTGTCATTTAGACGGCAAATGGATCACGTAAGTGCTCCTCTCGCGGCCGAGCTCCCGCGACGAGGCGAGGGCTCGCCGCGAAATGACGGACGCGAGGAATTTATACGTCGGCCCCGGTCACGGGCAATTGCCCCGCTCGTCACGGACCAGAATAATGCCGTGATACGTGCATGCCAAAACGCGAGCTGGGAACAACCGTGCCCGATGACGACTGGACGAACCCCGGCGGTTGTCTACGGCTCGAGACGGAACGGCGGCAGCCCCGTCGTCTGGCCTTGCGCGTTATTATCGTATAGATTCCTCTAGTCAGCAGTCTACGATGTCGTTGAATTGGCAATGAGACACGGCCAGCGAACGGCGTCGCCGTGGAACGCTTAACCTTGCCGCGGACGGGGACGCGAACGTGCAGGAAAATTGATCTTACAGCGTTACTCTGGACGATTGATGGAAATTAGCGAGGCTGCCTCTTTGCATAATGGCGCAGCGTTCCTGAGCGAGATTCGCAGGAATTTAGTACAACGATAAGGTGCGGAAAGAGGTGGCTTAGTTGGAGAATTTGCACTTGGAACGAGTCGGAGTTTCGAAGCAAAGTTGTAAGGAATATTCGTCTTTAAGCGTTTCTCGAGATTTAGGGGAATTTAGTGTCGTGGTTAGAGGAAAGATAGAATTTTCATTGGAACCGAGGCAAAATTTTAGGCCACTGTTTGCAAGGGGAATTGAAGAGCCCCTGTGGAAAACACTGTAGGTGCCAAAAATCAAATTCTCCAGAAGGGAGAAAAAATTTTCCCGGCTTTAAATTATTTACATACATTCACATTGATTTGCTTTGATTCTTAAATATGCTAAGTATACAATAACCCAAATGCATCACAAAATTTTCTATTTTTTCCACTAATTTAGTCGAAACTCGTGAAAAAGGGAATTGTATTTGTAGAAAACATTTTATGTGCACCTTTCAGATGTAGAGAAAACTGAATATGAAAACTGAATATCATTTAAATTTGCAAGCACTGTAAGTGCCGATCCTGTTTGTCCCCAGGTAATTGGTTCTTCGTTGTTTTCATCTTTTGGCACTGATGGTAACTTATTTAGAAATTAGGTAACTTATTTAAAACTCCATACTATATGTACTACATGTTACCATTGGCACGTAGAACATTTTCCGATTAAATTATTTTTTTTTTTTGGATAATGGCACTTGCAATGTTTTTCTCAATTGTGATCTTGAATTAATGGACCTCCTTGGAACCCACCGTCGTACCTAATTTATTAGTGTTTATTCGAAAAACTTCAGTTTGGTACACTAGTTTCTCTCCCGAAGTGGCGTGAAATTGACGCAGTTTCCAGCGCGCTGCAATTTTTCTTGGGCGCGACGGGGGAGGGAGAGGGAAGAAAAGAGCGAGTCGAAACTCTAGTCGATCGATCGAATCCATGGCTGACATCGGAAACACCGGCACGGACTATTGTTCGAGCCCGTGATTTTTCCAGCGAAATTACCTTCCGCGCCGCGTGAAATCGAACGCCGATAACGAGGCCTGTCGAATTCGACGCGGTCGACGCGGAAGCGGATTAATCGCGGCTTCGATAAAAGAGAAAAAGCGAAACTTTTTTCCTCCCTGCCGCGTTCGATCGTTGCTTTCGCGGTGCGCGCGTTCGCGACGCCTCGGGGCCGATTAAATTAATAAACAGCATCGAAAACATCGCCCGGCGAGTCGCTGCGCACTGAATCATTAAAAAAAAAAAAAGGCGCGCGCTCGGAGGCATGCATTAAATCGAGGAAAACTGATCGAATTAGTGGACCGTGGGGGAAAAAGGGAGAAAATAAGAGGCGATTTGCGAGGCTGGAGTTCCGTGTCTCGATAATGCGACTGGCGTTCGAAAAAGCGTCGGGTTTCAACGAGATCGAGGCAGACGGTCATTTTTATTCACCATTTATTTATTCGAAGGCTGTGGATTTAATTACGAGAAATAATTTGTTCGCTCTGCTTATGGAATCGAATACCGTCGCACGCGGTGGGAGCCTTTTCATTTTTCGATCGTTGATTATTCGAATGTCATCGGTACAAGTGAATAATATACACATAGAGATCGGGGCAAAATCAGGACGTTCAGAATAAAATTGCGTACCTTTGACATTATTAAGTAAAAAAGAAATTGCAATTGGGATTCATTAGAGTAAACTTTTTTATCACTTTTTTAAATAATAGTACATATCCAATTTCTTGAAGAGAAGTAAAAATACCAAAAATAATGATTTAATATATGATCCTTTTTTACGATTTTACCCCATGGCTTGGGTAAATTTATTAAGATTTAGTTTTAACTTTGATAACTTCCTGTTTTTCATTTCTTTGTTATGCATATTTTGTACAAAACCGGGTACCCCCTGGTATACCCGGTTTTACCCCCTACGGTTTTGCTCCGGCATATAATTTTGTAAATATTAAGAATTATCAACAATACCGTGGCGAAGTAAAAACAAACCTTTTAATTATTTACACTTTAATATGCAATAATTAACACAATTCACACCAAAGAGTATCTACCTGAACGCTGTCAAAAGTGTTTGAAGTTTCTTAATGATCGAAACTTAGATCAGAGCCTCCAAAAACACACAAGACGATATAATCTTACACAGTAAGCATGATTGTAATACGATCATCTTTTGGTGATGAAGTAATGCGCATCGCGACAATATGTCGCTGCAACAACGCGGGAATATTTAAGGCAGTTTAGAAAATAATAACGCGTCCCGGTTTTACCCAAGTACCCGGTTACGTCCGAGTTTCCCCTGTATCAAAATATATCGATGCAATTAACGAACACCTCAGTTCGCGATAATAAAATTTCAGCCGCACTTGGTTACACCTCACCGAACCTTTCCAATTCCGTCGCTCGAAATTCCCTCCGCTATCCACTGCAATCGAGAAGACTCCCGCCCAATGAAACAGAGAAGCGAGCGGATCGTCGCCACCGAGCGCCCCGCGCACCCCTCCTCGGGGAAGATTTTATGTCTCGGATCCGAGGCCAAATCGCGACTCTCGTATCGAGTGGCAGAGACGATTGAATAAAGAAGCGACCACCGCCGCTAGTCGTGGCCCCTCGCGAAATCAGTCGCCAGGTTTTACGAGCGCGACACTCGAAAGTATCCAGCCGTGGCCGGCGATAAATCTCGATCGCCAAACGGGTTCCCTAAAAATTTTACGCGTGACAATTCGCGGCGCCTGCTGCACGCCCGGCTCGGGATCGCCTCTGTATCGATTCTTATCCCGCGGATACGATCGCGGCGATCGTAAAACGATGCTGGAAGACACTCCGCGGCTTAATGGTCTCCGGCGGTGCGCGGGCCCCGCTGTTTTAGGGGCGAAGTTTTGCGACGTGTTCATGCTCGTCGCGGAAAACTCGTACCCGCGCGACGATATATTTAGTGGCTGTCGAAACGGTCCATTCGCCTCTTCGAGACACGGTCGTTATCGTTAAGCTTGCCCCGCCACGATATTTCTGTAACGCGATGTGTTGAGTGGCAGTAACCGCAGGTGGTTGATAAATTATTAATTGCGCTATAATTGAATTTTCGGGGTGGGGGGTTGTGGCTTTACGTCGCTGGCGTCCGAGTGGGGCATGTCCGACGTTTGCAGGTCTTTCGACGTTTCAGCGATGATGGCTTAGTAAAAGTATAGGCACAGCTTTGTTTCGTTATAAGTTCAACGCTCGGGGGTAGACCCGAACCTTTAACGAAAAGGTACGCTATTCGGCTCGTCTTTCTTCTTTCTCGCGCGCCCCCTCAACTACGAAATAAGTACCGAGGAATAGATATGTACTTATAACGAAACAGAGGACCCGAACTTATAACGGGGCAACACTGTATTCGCTATGAACCGTGTACCATGAACTTCCATCGTTTCCTCATTAGTACAATCTTCTCGGAACACTCGAGTCTTCTTTCTCGCGCCCCCTCAACTACGAAATAAGTACCGAGGAATAGAAATGTACTTATAACGAAACAGAGGACCCGAACTTATAACGGGACAACACTGTATTCGCTATGAACCGTGTACCATGAACTTCCATCGTTTCCTCATTAGTACAATCTTCTCGGAACACTCGAGTCTTCTTTCTCGCGCCCCTTCAACTACGAAATAAGTACCGAGGAACAGAAATGTACTTATAACGAAACAGAGGACCCGAACTTATAACGGGACAACACTGTATTCGCTATGAACCGTGTACCATGGACTTCCATCGTTTCCTCATTAGTACAATCTTCTCGGAACACTCGAGTCTTCTTTCGCGTGATGAGAACACAAAAGTCCCAGCTCCCATCGTCCTCTAAGGCCCCCGGAGCAGCACCGTCCACGTTTAACTCGCGCGTAGCGGAAGCGTAGTTAAGGTCAGGAAGGAAGTCTGCTAAAGTAGATTGATCCACCTTGCAGCGAATGCCTCGGTGAAATGATTGCAACTAACCGGAGGCGTCTCTTTGCTCCCAGATGCTGTCGGTGAGCCCAGGAATGGAGGTAGGCAGCGGCGGTCACGGCGGCCTCGGCAGTGGACTGGAGGGTGATCCAAGCGGTGGCGGTGTCGGTGGGGGTGGCGGCGAAGGAGCCACCGACGGGATGCAGGAAGCGATGGTAGCCGCTGCCAGGGACCGGGCGATCCGCGCCGGAAGCGTCCGGCAGGACCTCGCCCTCGACCTGCCCCCGCGACTCCAGCTTCCGGACGGCGAGGAGCGCCCGTACGGAGCGCACACCGCCCTTCATCTCCGCGACCCCGAGCAGGTGAGCCCCTTCTCATGGAATATTCAACGCTTCCGAATTATCTCGGCTTCCGCGAAAGCGCTGGCTCGCTGCACTTTCCTTTCTACCCCTTCTCTGACCCCTAGTCCTGATCATTTCGAACATAGAGCGACGCGGGGGTAAGTTGCGCAGAGGATCGTTCTTGGATATTCGCAGGCTTCCACTTGTCTTGTTAGATTTCTATCAGCCATGAGATGGTAAAGTAGCGCTGAGAATACTCTATCCGCAAAGTGTTGGAGAGGTACTAAAGCACTCATGATTTACCTGCAGGAGGCTCAGAATTTTGGTCCTTTGAATTTGCTGTTTCGGCGGGGTGTGTTAGTTTCTGACTAAACGGAGAAAAGGGGAACCTCTGGCGGTGAGAGTCGAACCCACGATCTTCGGATTCACTGCGCGCTAAGATGTCTATGTTTCGCACTCTAATTAAGGGCTACACTCGCACCATAGATCGTTCCCAAACGACAAACTCCAACACCGCTTAAATGTGCATTTGTTCGCAGTGCACAGTGAAGTTGACAGTTGACTCTTCGCTTCTTCCTTTCAAAAGGAGCCATTTCTTCTCCGCCCCACCCTTGGTCGCCTGGGATGAAAGCCTCCCAAGCGATCAACGCGTTCATTAACATCCCCCACGAGTGCGATACCACTTCGCTAGGGTTACGAATCTCGCCAATCAGGCCCGTCAGTCGAATGCATACACTTGCCCAACCGCCGATTAGGTGCGCGAGTAATAAGCGCGAGTTTTCGAACGGCACGCGGCGCTGGTGGGTAATAACGCGTGTAAAAACGGATAAATCCTCCACGCTTCGCGTACTCGGATGGAATCGTGCTACCTTGGCGCACTCCGGTCGGCTCCGCTCCAGCCTCAAGCGATTTGCAGGTGTTGAGCGTGAACCTCGCTGGTCGCGCGAGCTGCTCTCATTGCTCTAATCTCGCGGACGGTGGCCATTAATCATGCACGGTAATTAACTCTGTTGATTGCAATGTTTAGGTATTATTTATGAGCCGCGAATCGTACGTCGACTGGCATAATGTCGATCGTCAAGCGCTTCCTTTTCGATGGGTTTTCAGAGGATCCTTGGGTGTTCCTTCGGGATCAGCCGGCTGGGTTTTTCCTCGACGGTAATTAATGTCGACCCAGAAGCTCCAATTGCGCCTCGGAATACCCCAAGACGCAATTAGCGATCTTGCCGCGCGCGTTACGCGTTCTTAAAATATTCCCGCTGAAAGAGCTTTTCTGGGGCTCGTTTAATCGCGTTTCCTCGACGGAAGTTGATTTCCCCAGGGGATAATTTGCGGCTGATGCTTGTTCAACATCCCCTGGAACGCGGTGGCTTATTCACGCTCGCCCCGGTAGCTATTCTCTCTATGAGGAGTCGCGATACGTCCTCTTTCGCGAGGTTCCTTGATAGTTCTCCAGGTTACGTCTGCAGGTCTAGCAAATTATACAATAGCAGTTTAGAAAATGGAGCTGAAATTGCATAATTATAACTCCTTCTTCATAGACGTCTATTCTTATAAGAGCTACCACAATTAACTCGAATGATCCAAAACCTCAAGGTCCCCATATCTAATCAAACTTCATCCAATTTCTCGGTCAGCTTTGAGTAAGTACCTACATGCTCCAATTCACTTCTAACTATATCAGAATCTAGTAAATTGAAGTTTATCATTGCAAGGAGCGATCGGCAGACATCCACGGTATTTATTATTTTCGCCAGCGCGTGCTGGGAGATGGCGGCACGGTGGAAGCGCGAGACGCGGCCAGAGGAGGATCGTGTTCTACCCTCTCGAGGCTTCTGGATATCAGGCTGAATCGAGCTGAACCACGCGCGCCCTCGAGACCCGCTTGAGGGTCACGGGTTAGAATTTCAGTAATCCTACGCCCCTACACGCGTGCGCCTATGCGCGTCGAGCCTCGCTGGACTCGCGGGGCCCTCGGGGTTGGTGCTTTCAATGCGCTACCGCTTCCTGGGCCACCGGCAAACGACCGAAAAAAATATTTATTTATTCACTTCCTTCGACGCCGCGCGGATATCCCCGGCCGCTCTGGTTGCTATTGCGCTCCGTCATTCGCGAGCGTCCGCGAATATTAAGCGGGAACCAGGGGTCACAGACACCGCGTTCCGCTTCGTCGGCTCCTGGCGCAAGCGAGCGATTCGCCCCATCGATTCTTTACTTTCTTCGTGCAGGTATATATGCAGGTGCCTGCTTCTTAAAAGTTTAGTGTCGCAGAGCTTTCGGGGGAATATCTGGTATTTATGGAATTTTCAAAGATAGGGGCCAATTTCCTAATTGGGAATTTCCGAAGTAGGGTTTCTTAAACTAGGTTTCGGATGATACTTTATTTGGGAAATGGAAGATGAACATTGGTGAAAATCCTCGCTTCCCCGAATAAAGGGAGCATGGCGTGGTCGCGAGTGACGTTCAAGATAGACTTAACATTGAATGTGAGCTTTTGAAAAGCTTGATCTAACAAGGAACGATTCCGAACCCGGAAATTTAAAAAAATCTGAGACTTTGTGAATGCGTAGGGGATTCCCTCCTGATTACAACGCAATTTATGTTTGCTGCCCAAATTCACTCTAAGAGGGAGAAATTGACCCTTTAAATTTCGGCTATTTCCCGGTTTTATTTTGTAACTCGCAATCTAAAATCCTGAAGTAGTATTTGGACCCTTGATTCTTGAAAAAGATAACGATTTTATATAACGACATGAGAATATAATTTAGCAGTTTATCACGAACCTATCCTGTATCCGCCACGCGAGGATTACCACGAAGTTCGAGTTCAGGTTCAGTTGAAGTACCCAATATAAAGCAGCTAATATATTCCATTCAGACTATATACCCAGCCAGCCACTATATTCCCTCCAGACTATAGAACCACCGACCGCCCATTACCACCCGATTCAACAACCATTACTACCCCCAGTTTGCCCATCTGGAGCATTTACTATACTCCACAATTGATTTTCCAGGAGAGCGAGATCTACCAGAAGTGTGTTCGACCGCCGCCAAACAGGACGGTGTTCGACAGCGAGAGTCCGCCGCCCTACCGAAGCCAGTCGGCGCTGTTGGACGCGCCGGGGCGGATAGTCCGTTGTCACAGCGCGGGCAGCTCTCTGCTGAGGGTGTTCCGGAAGTTCCCGAGCCCCGGGAGCTCGACGCCCGCGGTGGTGGTGCCGCCGAGGAGGCCGACCCTGTCCAGTTATTCCGAGTCCAGTAGCAACCTGAGCAACCTGTCCAGCCTGACGGTGGTGCCCTGCGAGACCGACGAGAGCCAGCAGCCGCAGCACCACCACCACCACCACCATCAGCAGCACGTCTGATCCGAGGCGCGACCGAGATGGAGAGCACTCGAGGCCACGGGTCGCTTCTTGTTCCTCGAGGTCGACGGACGCCCGAGGATCGCGTGGAGACGGCGACGGGCCAGCGCTCGGCGACAGAGGAGGGCGGTTGGCGGCTCGGCGGACGCGGAGAAGATGAAGGACGACGCTGGCGCCGAGATCGTCGTCGTTGTGCTGCCCTCGAGAATCCTCGAGCCGTCGAGGATCCCTCAAGACTGACTCGCAGGAGAAACTTCGCACGGGTTGGTTCTCGGGCCTGGGCCGGTGCCTCGTCGCGGCGGGGCGGATCGGGCCGCGTGCGCGCCCCCGCCTTCGATCCCCGCTCACGGCGTGCAAGAGGACAAAGGAAGCTCGGGGAGCGATCCACCTCTGTGTCGTGGATGGTCCTCCAGCGTATTATTTTCTTCTTTTTTTTGGAAGAGGAACGTCCTCTCGCGGTCGACGGAGGGAGAGAAGAGGAGATCGAGCTGCAGGCTCGTCGTGGGTCGGTCCACCGTGGTCGATGTCTCGCCACCGAACGGCAATCCTAAGAGGCCAATCTCTATAGCCTAGATCTCAGACGATTCCAAAGCACTAGACGAGACCTAGTTAGCTCGTAACGTAGGGAGGTGTCGAACCATGATGAGCCGCGAATGGCGAGGGTGGGAGACAGAGACGCGAGCGTCGCGACGGTGACGAGGAGGGCCTACAAGACGAACCGACGACTGGCACGCGACGATCTTGCTGCAGCTCGATCCGGGGAGGACGACGTTGGATACAACTTTGCAATCGGGTTCCCAGCCTTTGGAGGAGAGGGACAGTGACGGGGCCCGACCGTGCCCTCCGACGCGGGCCCTGCGCCGCCGGGGCGGCCTGTCGTCAAGCAGATCGTGGAAGTTTGTTCTCTGTGACAAAAGACTTAGTAAATTATTTATTGGCGATACTCGCGGCTGGCGCCTGCAACTCTGTCGAGGCGGGCGGCTGGGGGCGGCCGCGAGGCAAACGGGAGAGGGAGAGCCTGAGAGATGATTACGCGGCTGAGATAGCTGGGGATGAGTGGTGAGTGCGCGCGAGAATGACTGTGTGCGTGAGTGTGAGGGAAGCGTAGAGCCAGCACCGGGGATGGAAACGAGGGAGGATTAAGGGGGAAAGTAAATGGCGATTTGATGGGAGAGAAAGTGGGATTTCGCGAATGCCTGTGCGAGAGATAGAGTGCAAAGGGCAGAGAGAGAGAGAGAGAGAGGGAGGGAGAGAGAGAGAGAGAGAGAGAGAGAGAGTGTGTGTGAGAGAGAGAGAGAGAGAATCAGAGAGGAAAAGTAGTGCCAAGAGCCGTAAAAGAAACTCTGTAAATATTAGGTTAGGTAGTTCAATATCAATATAATTATTATGACTAAAAATGATATGCTATATACTGATTAAAAAGTAATACCTTACACCACGCATAAACACAAGCTGACGGGCCGCGCGAAACTGCCGTGGGACGTACGCGCACGCGCGCGCGTCGAGGGGCCTGAACGATCGCCGACGATCGACCGATCGATCTCCCCGTTGGCTGTGAAACGAGGTCGTCTCTCGTTCGCAGTTCGCCGGCTACCCTTGGACAGATCGAAACTGGGCCTTCCGAACTGTTTCGCGAGTGAGGGGAATCAGCATTCACGTTTTAGTGATTGGCAGATCAGTGGAGGGGGTTTCGGAAGGCTTTCGGGGTGGGCACGAGTACGCGCGGGGAGATCGATCGGTCGGGGGATGTCGCGCGTCCCGACGCGTTTCGAACGGCTCGCAGGATGTCTGATATAACGCTACTTTATTATTATTCAGATAGATAAGGCTTCAGTTTTTGACGAAATAGGACGAGATCTGCCTTGACGACGAACCGAGCGTCGACGATCCGCTTCAACTGCCCGCTGGTATCCCCTTCCGCGCAAGCATTCTGCGACGAGAAATTCTTTCGTCCAGGGTTGCTACGAGGATCTCCCATTTGTCGGAATATTAACATATCTTAGCGAGAATTTGTGTCCCGGGAGGAAAATTTCGTTAGGCGAATTTGAATTTAAAGCGTAGCGAATGAGTTTAGGGATTAAGCCTAGGATATTAATCAATTTAAATGATTTCAAACTAGAACTTTGGAGTCGCTAGATCGTTTTGTTTTTTTTTTAAATCGTAGACCTTAATGGAAAAAATAAGAGTCTTCGTTAAATTTCCAAGAGTTTATCTGAGATGGTAGCTTCCTGGCTAATGGTCATTAGTGATTAATTCCGCCAACGGCTTTCACCACGCTGATAGCACCGGTTCTCGTTAGATCACCGAAGTTAAACGGCGTTGGGCACGGTTACTGCCTGGATGGGTGACCATCTGGGAAACTCCCCACCGTGTGCTGTTGGCGAATTCAATGCTAACGATGATCATTAGCAGTAGTAATTTCGAGTTGAATAAAATTTAGGGAACATCAGGAGAGGGGGTAATAAATAAAATATACGATGTCTGATAGGTGTTGACAAGCTTTTCTTAGACCGGGCTGTGCTCCATTAGCATTATCCAAGATCAATACCATTACTTCGAAGTCCACCACTCGATATATTAATTAATAGACTTCACTGAACGCTTGAATAAAAAATTCGGTAGAGTTCCTGTAGCAATCCAATGAAAGAATAACGTCTGACAGTAACGTTCCATAAAAAGACCTGCATTTCACTTTGTCTCTCACTATATGCACCAGTTTGCACGTTTCAACGTACATCCATTGAGTACCCCCAACGATTGACCGCAACTTTGAAACACAGACGCGGTAGAAGTGGGCGGGCGTCGATCTCGGTTCTCGACCTCTGGACAGAACGAAAAACTACTGAAGTATCTCATGAGAAGTCACCAATTATTGTAATCCTTAAAACTGTAAGACGAAGGGGTAAAATTTGCAGAGAAATTACCGTCGCGGTACCGTCTCTCCGACGCGTGTAACGCATGTGAAACGCGAGGCGAACGAGGAGTCGAGAAGAAACGGATTTGAAACCCTAAATTCGACGAACTCTATTACCAAAAAGAAAAAGAGAAAAAGAAGAGGAGGAAAGGAATCAGTCATTCTCGTCATAAAATGTCCACGAGATTACGTCGACGTCTCGAAGTCTTCCCTTTGCCCTCGTTATTTGCGGGCGCGCGACGCGCACTGTGAGAGCCTACCGCTGAAACCCACGATTTGGCGTCGATTAACGCGTAAAAAAACGAACCAATGCCGATGAAAGCGTACGTATATATACATATACATACATACACAACGACACACACACACACACACACATATATGTATATGTACTAAAAAAAAGTCACAGGATCTTTTTCGAGAAATGTCCGGGCACAGTTCTGCATACACACGACACTCGACACGGAATCGATCCGTTTTTCCTCTCCATCTTTAACAAAAAAAAAATGTGTTCACGCGCATGCAATATTAGGTGATGAAGATTTTAATATCGTATTCGTCTCTGTGTAAAGAAGGGGGAAGAAAAAAGTAGGACGAGGGGAACGAACAATTAGGCGTGACTAACGCGAAATACACGGTCCGTCGCGATCGAACGAGAAAGAGGGAGAGAGAGCGAGAGAGAGAGAGAGAGAAAGAGAATTAATCGATGAAAGAACGCGAGAGCAAGCTGAGAGACTGTTGTGCGTGGTTGGGAGTGAGCGTGTGTGAGTGTTACGAAAAAAATGCGAATGCTGCGGCTAAATCCAATGGGTCTTGTGCAAGCCTCGGTTAAATTAAAAAAAGAAAAAAATGGAAGAAAAAACCTGTCGTCACGCTTAGATCGAATTTTTAATCGGCGACGAGGGTCTAGGAGCGCGAACGTGTGTTAAGTTTAATTAGGCGAGAAAATGAACAAAAAGGAGGAAATTTTCTGTCGAAGCTCGGACGCGCAGATCGGAGTTACGGGCTGCTCGAGCTCTCGAACGAGCCGGCGCGAGCGAGGGGATCATTGTGGCCTTTCGAAGGGAAAATTGCGAGCGATCAGGCTGGGCACGAGACGATCGGCTGTTTCGCCAGGTTCCAGTAGCTCCAATTGTTCGCGATTTCGAAGCGTGTTTTCGATCAGTCCCTCGGTACGCTGGCGCTCGAGACGGCGCTCGGGTCGAGGCGTCGTCGCGCTCGAATGTTATCGTTGCGAGGAACCGCCGATCTACGTGGCGTCTCGATCACACTTTACTGTATATATCCAGGCGGCAGCCAGCTTGGAATGTTAGACCTGGGGAGGTTGAATCTTGCTTTCGCGGGGGATGGATAGATCAGTTGATGGCTCGTTGAAGTCGAGCTGCTCTGTGCAAAGTCAGTGCTCAGCTGGGCGGCCATCCGATGCTGGACCATCCAACACAGCAGCTCTATGCGGTTTCATCTTTATCTAGGCACCATATTGTGTTTTATCTATGCGAAAGTTGTTAAGTTTCGGGGCCTGTGTTGGACGGTTCTGCTCTAAGGACTGTTTCAAACGAGACACTCGATCGTCCAAGAAGAAGAGTAGATTTCGACGGCGTTAAAGTGGAGGCATGCAAAGTTTCTGACGACTTCTTATCTTGTTCCATGCAAGGCTTTCTTGTCTATGCGTCGAGACGAGGGTCTTGCCATTATTCGGGCATATTTTTAACAATACTGGGTGCCCACATTTAATACTTCGCACCCAGTGAAACAGAAGCTTGCGTGCTACCACTCTGCAGAAGCAGATGAAAGTGGAACGTCCCCTGAGAGTGTTCTCGTTTGAGAGTTCTAACAGTGCTGTTGTGCCGTTAGCAAATTGGTGGCTCGGAGCCGTAGCACTGTAAACCCCCAGCTAATGATGCAGAGTGTTTATAATCGATGAAACTCGGGGAGAAGGAAACGCACTGCTTCAACGACGTAGCCAAGAGATTCTGCCTCTGCCTAGGCTGAGCTTCCAAAGAACGCTAGTCCGAGCGCCAGGGTGAACGAGCGCCCGTCTGTCTTGTCCTCGCCGATCGTGCGTCTTCTCGGAAGCGTTGTGCCCAGGTTGGTCATCCTAGCGATGTCGATAAACGTATAAGTCTGAGCCCAAGTGGAATAGTTAGTTCGATGTTTGGCGATCGGATCCTTTGGTCAACCTGGCCGCTTCCGGTCCATCTAGTCATGCTGAGCCGTGCGTCCCCTCTGGCGGATGAAATCGAATCGGTTGTTTTAATGAATTTTCGCGATCCTCTAGACGTGATCATTGTGATTCTCACGAGGTGTTCCAGAGAAATTGCGTAATCGAAATGGGATCCGGGGCTTCCCGTCGAAGCTTGTAATTAGCAAACGTGTGGTCGTCGATAAGATTGGTGTCTCTAGTCCACCACGGCGGTAGGATCCATCCGACATGGCCTCCCGTTGCTCGATCGTCCTTAGCCAATCGCGGAGCAGCGCGAGCGCCATCCGATGTCCTCGATCCTGTTCGCCGCGGAGCGTAAATCATTTTCTTTCCCTTCTCTTTTCTCTGTCCCTACTTTTTCTCTGTTCTCTTTCGTTTTGCGTTTCGGTAGGTAATCGGAAATGGCAGGTCGTGGCGGGGGACGGAGACGAGATCAATGCACAGACCCGCAGACTGAGAGAAGTGGATGGCATAATCTGAGAATCAAAATTATCGACCGTCTCGTGGGGCTACTCGGGGACGCCAGTGTCTTACGAGCGTTTCTTTTGGTACGCGCGCTTTTTTTTTTTTTTTTTTTCTCTCTCTCGAAAAGGCGAAGGGGGGGACAGGCAGTACCAAAAGAATGAAAAGATGCTCGAGAGCGTGTGTGCGTGTGCGGATGATGATGGGCGAGTGAATACGCGTGAGACTGAATGGGACAAAAGAGAGACGAGCGAAGGGAAGGGCGAATCGCTAGCCAACGCGTGTCATTCGGGTCGAATAATCATCGTTTCGTTGCCGTCGTCATGTACGAGCACGGAGAGTGAAGAAAGAAAACGGGAGAAATTGGTGAAACTCTTTTCAAGATAATCGATCGATGTTGTAGGAACAGTGTCATTTAAAGTAGTAGGTCGCTTCTCTAACAAAAAAGGATAAAAAAAAAAAAAGAAAAAAGAAAAGTCATCTCGGGAAGGAATATAAAGAAAAACGGTTTCACGCGATTCAAAAGTCGCGCCAGCCGCGCGGGGGCGCTCGAAGCGCCGCGAGATTTGAGAAGGGCGCGCAAAGGGGTGGGAGCATCTCGGACGCGTTCCTCCTTCTCGGTCTTTTCTTCATCTTCTCCTCGGCTTTTCTTCTTTTCTTCGTTTCGAAACTGCGAGAAAGATCTACGAGCTCTTCGAGCGTGCCACGAATAACGCGGAGAAATTAAATGGTTTTTTATACAGTAGCATTGTACCACATAGGAATGAAAACTAAAAAAAAAAAAAATGATGATGTTCGTTGTTCACTGCTCTGGCTTGTTAGAAACAGCAAAAACAATAATAACTCGGGCCTCTCGGAGGCTGTTCGGACCAGGAGAGGCGCGATAAAGTAAAAAGAAAGAGAACGGAAAAGAAGACTGTTGACCAATAATAAACGAGCGTAATTCACTCGAAAGAACTTGCTCCGGACAGTCCCCTTCGTGCCCCCCCCCCCCCCCCGGTATGAATCGGCAACATTTCGACATTGCAAGATTATTGGTGTACTTATCACGCAGTTTTCTACAAAATAAAGAAAACGATTTTGAAGAAAAAAAAAATGGAGAACAACCGGTCCACGGTGTCGTGTTTTTATTGCAATCACCCATCGCCTGACGTAGCAACTGCATCAGTCGAATTGAACCAAAAATCACGGTAAGATATCTTTAAAAATCACAAATATACTTTTGCATAGTTCTGCA
This sequence comes from Andrena cerasifolii, assembly GCF_050908995.1. Classification (NCBI taxonomy): domain Eukaryota; kingdom Metazoa; phylum Arthropoda; class Insecta; order Hymenoptera; family Andrenidae; genus Andrena; species Andrena cerasifolii. The sequence goes on from NC_135133.1 coordinate 8,161,229, forward strand.
AGGATGAAGTTTCCTTTATCCTCGTAAGACTATTAATATAGATCTCTTGCGGTTACAAAACGAAGCACCTGAGATGCGCATTGCCTTATCTGTAATTAACGACTGATAAGCTGAAATATTAATTCACAGTGCGACTATAATTACTCTGAAAGAGTGTCTCATTTATTTTTATAGTAAGAAGTTTCATTTATTTTTTGGGAGCATGCGCTGCTGTATGTTATACAAATTTCGCGGGGGTCATGGAACAAGAGACACTATCACCACGTAGCGGAGGAAGAATGAACTAAAAACACGCCAACGCCAGAATGAAATGGTAGCTATTGACGCTGTTCTCGCCTGGCGTGGGCGTGTTTTTAGTTCATATCTTTTACCGCTACGCGGTGATAGTATCGCTTGTTCCACGAACCCGCGAAATTGAAATTTCAGTGGATAAATGAAAGCATTTACTACAAAAATACAGTAAAAGAGACGCTCTTCTGTACGAATTATGAACCCAGAATAACTTTATACCTTACTGTGTTAATTCACACATGTTGCACTCCTTTCAGTGCTCTAAGGTCAACTTCACTCAAGCTATTACTAAGAGGATAGTAAACAACTTCACGAAGACTACCCGTCAATTAGCTTCCTAATTAGATCCACGAAAGCACCTCATTATATATACACATTACCTTCCCCCAAATAATAATACCATTCACCAAAAGGATTCTCCTTCCTCTCACATTTCATTTTGCAACCACTTCGTGCGTCCATCACCATTGAACGTCGAAGTCCCGCGAATTTGCTGGGGCGTTTCACACGCTACGCCAAATTTGGCCCGATAAAGCACGCGTGCAAAAATACTGCCGTGAAACATAATACGCGGTGGATGCAACGCGCGTCGTCCGAACGGAAAACTTCCAGGGGAAAGAGTCTGGAAACCCTTAGGAAATTTAATGCGTTGCTGCGGTATTGGAGGGATTAGGCCGGAGGAGGGCAACGTCCTAGGCGATTCTCCTCGAGCTTAATGAACACGGGTGGCAGCTTAACGAAAGTGACGGAAAGGGAGGAAGTGAAAGCGGCGGAGCCTGAGGGCGGGTGGAGTCGTTTAAATTTGGAGCGGTCCGCGTTCGGAAATAGACGTCTTTCCCTGCCTTACCTTGCGGAACGCGAACCTCTGCCTTCGCCCGATTTCCTGGCCACTTTCCTATCTTCCGATCTCTCCGCCGGGCATGCGTGCTGCCGCCTCTTCTCCAAGCCGCGTGCAGAAAGTGCCGCGGCGGCTCGGAAACGGAAGTGGAGTCAGCGGAGAAGTCGTAGCGGACGAGGGAAAGGAGATTGAACGTCGTAAAAGATATCTGAGCTTCTTGGAGGATTAAACAAACACGAGGGGTGTTCGTATCATCATATAATTTATATAATATACTCTTCAACTTCTTTAATATTTATAAGATTCACGCGTGCATGGCCTCTGCGAAGCACCTAAAAATTAATTCCTGCTATGAAAAAAGCCACGTAAGAAACTAAGTCGAAGGGCACGCAGTAGTATTATAGTATCACGCGTGATAAAACTGATAAAAGAGTTCCGACCCTTCAAATTTCCCGACCCTGACCTCAGAGCAATTATAAACTATACCATCCACATTTCTCAGTACTCCATCTCTCCCTACGTCTCTAGAACATTGCTAATAATACATCTAAAATCCCCTACAACTTCTGTTCGCGGAAAAAGATCGCAAGGGGCTCCTCCCACAATTCCTCCGCGATCCACAGGAATATACACGAGTATTTTCTTTCAAAGCAACACGGGATTTAAGACAATGTCTGCGCCAGGCCAGCCTGCACCGTTGTATTTCGTTCAGCTGATTGTATTTTCGGGTGGAAGGCTCGCAAACTCGCAATCGTTGTAAAATATTACAACCGTTCCCCTGACACATCGTGGCAGTCGACGACAAGCGACGCTCGCGTCGCGGTGCCTGTCAGCGGCACACGCAGCTTTGCGAAACCCCGGTGTGCCCGCTGACAACCGCCATTCGATGACAATGAAACGATAACGCGAGCGAATCGAGCGCATCGATATTTTCAGCCAGCTGTGTCGAAAGGCGTGCTGCCTGGGTGAAAATTTCGGCCAGCGTCCGCGCCAGTCGCTCGCGGGAAATTCCATAAATCATCGAGCGGCGCGTTCTTGTTCGCGGAGGAAATTGGCGGGCTGGAGGGGCGAACAATAATTAATGATCGTATTTGTTCGCTGTCGCGCGTCGTTTGTTAACTATTCCCAAAAATTCCGCGCTGCTTTGGGTATTCGATCCGTCGTGCTTGCACTGCCGTTTTATAAGTGTTAGAATAATTGTGAAAAACGTTGGAAATTTATCGAAGAATTTTAAGAAGTTCCGCTGTATTCGGTATTTTAAATTCAAAGCAGTGAAAAATATTGAAAAGCTCAAGCAAATGTCACATTTTGTAAAAATACGGCGGACGCCCTAATATTTATGAACGGCAGTGTATTTATTAGAGATACAAATACCATTATTACCAATACCATTATTATTATTACCATTACCATTATTACCATTACCATTATTACCATTACCATTATTACCAATACCATTATTACCATTACCATTATTACCATTACCATTATTACCATTACCATTATTACCATTACCATTATTACCATTACCATTATTACCATTATTACTATTACTATTATTACCATTACCATTATTACCATTACCACTATTATCATTACCATTATTACCAATACCATTATTACCATTACCATTACTATCAATACCATTATTACCATTACCATTATTACCATTACCATTATTACCATTACCATTATTACCATTACCATTATTACCATTACCATTATTACCATTACCATTACTACCAATACCATTATTACCATTACTATTACTACCAATACCATTATTACCATTATTACCATTACCATTATTACCATTACCATTATTACCATTACCAATATTACCATTATCATTATTACTATTACCATTATTACTATTACCATTATTACTATTACCATTATTACCATTACCATTTATTAGAGCGCATTTAAATACGCAACGAGCGTGGACTGTTTCAAGGGAAGGAGAGTTTATATCAGCCGCTTGGAGGGTGATCGAAATCGACGCGGAATTGTCGGCAGTTTTAAAAAAAGATCTCGGGGCGCGGTTGTAAGATCCAAGACACGACGGGGGCTCGTTAACGTATCTGATTTATTTGCAGACGTCGTCAGGTCGATCTCCTCGAGCCTCTTCAGGCCCGAAGTACGATTTGAAGTAGAGAAGGGAGGTAGATCAGACGCGGTCCTACTTTGACGCTTCAAATGAAGCCGGCGCAGAGGATTCCCTCGTGGATCGGTCGACAGATCGAGCGTTGCGCTGCCATAACACTCGAATCGATTGTATGAGATACCTTTCACGTTCCTTTTAATAGAATCTTTTAAGCCTCGCTAATACACCCAGCACGTGCACTCGTAGAGAACATAGGTGCTCGATTAGGTACCTAAATGTTTCTTGAATTCAAAGCTCGAGGTACTTGCGCACTTGTAGGGAATATAGGTACAGGTCAGGTGCTCTATTATATAGTATATATGGTGTAGTACCTAGAAGGGAGATTTACAGCTTCGAATTTTTACAACAAAAACTTTGGGACTTTCTTTTAGGAAGCTAGGTTTCCAAACCTTTTGCTCCAAAACCTCGAAGCTGTTAACTTTGGGACTCTCGCATCTTTCGTGACTTCACCGTATACTACTGTATACTAACGCCCAGAAGAAAGTTTAAATCGTGAACCGAAATTCGTTGATTTGATTTCCAATATTGAACCGAGAAAGATTCGCGAATAATTGGCCCACCACCCGAGCAACTTTCGATCGACTGCAGTCAGAGGCTTTTTTCATCCTCCCTCGCGGTCCCCGATCACGGTACCTTTGCCTCGGTGTGCCGTAGTTCGGTGTGGCCGATTCCTCGCCAGAGGGTTCAATCAATCGGAAGTCGTAAACCGGGACGAAACGCATCTAGTTTGTTTTCCCGTCCGGCATCCAGCACGGATTTATGCATTCGTATAATTGGCCAGATGGCTCCCAGTTTTATTTCGGTGACACTAAAATATTACGGTATCCGCTTCCCCGTGTCATTCCACGTCTATTTTTGACCGGCAGAAGCTTCTAGGGGCGTTCGACTCCTCCATTCCCATCCACCGCGGACTTAACTTTCTTCACCGTTACCGTCGATGTTCTGCATGATGTCTTCATCCCGCCGCGCTGTCGCTACCAATTGTCGTTTAAAGAAAGGCAACACCCGCGAATGCTGAGACGAGGGCACAGCTGCCATTAGCACTTCGATAGAAATCGTGCGCCTGCGACGAAATTGATATGATCCACGCTCTCGGTACTTGAAACCCTTTCTCTCCTAAGATTCGCTCGATATTGAAACTAATAGAGGTACGAGAATATTCAATTATACCTTTTACACTAAATCCCCTTTTAAGTGTTCCAAATTCCCGAATTCCCCACCGCACAGCTCGCGTGAATTATAACTACCAGCATTTCAGAGCGATGAGAGGATATAATAGTTACGTCATAAATTTGAAAGGAATAGCCGTGTCTGAAATAACTTCAAAATTTCCGTCTGGATAGAAAGTCACCCCAGTTTCAAGTCGTCAGAAGTGCGGCCAATAGGATCTGTTGCTTCTCGCGTGCACACGTTGTTTCGCGGTTGCGGTGTATCGGAACCGCTGCTCGAGGTAGTTTACATGGTTGCGTCTGATTAATTTCCACATTTCCTCAATGCCTGAAATTCGGCACGGCCTGCTGGTATGCCCGCGGCGTGCGATTAATCAGCGACGATACCCTTTGCCGTCCCCGTGCTCTGCGTGTAAAATGTTGCGCATTGTTCGCCCGGACTTATTCGTTAATGGATCTGGGTGCGCGCATAACTGCGAGCGGGCATTAATTTCTGGTCGGAGGAGAATTCTGACGGGGCACGAAAACGGGACAGATTGGTGAGCGCGGTTGATCGATTCGAGTAATTTTTAATCATCCCGTGGAGCAGCGATAGAATTGCGAGAGACGGATTCCGCTTGAAAGCTGAAGGAACTTGTTACGAAAGGGAATGCTTCCTAATTCCAAGCCTGAAATTGTAACCTGAGAGTCTAGTGACTAGTGCCTACCTTGACCACGGTATCTAATTAGACCCATATGCCTCTCTGATAATAGGACGTTATCAGGTGACAGAGTATTCAAACGTATCAGTACCTGATAAGGTCTATAGCACCCCCAGCAGTCGTTGCTGCCATATCGCGCATTTCATATTAATAGAGCATACACCCTAGAAAATTTCCTCCATAGGACGACATCTTCGCCCTAGAAAATTCCATGAAAAAGTACCGAGTATCCTAAAAAGAAGACACCGAATCTTCTTTACACCCTATCACGCAGCGAAGAAGAAAAGAAGAGACCTTATAGAAAACACTGTAAGTGCCAAAAATCAAATTCTATACTAAATATTACCATTGGCAGGTAGAAACTTTTTCCAATAAATTTTTTTTTATTTATGACAAGCACAACTATCGCACTAAATAAGATAATTAAATATACATTGAAACCCTTTAAGTATATTTAATATATGAAACATACGTGCTTTATTCACCTAATTTAAATTTACTTTACCTTGTACATAGGGGAGAGGGTTGCAAGTTATTCGAATATTAGAATAAGGAGCCGCGACTCAAAAAAAGTTTAGGAAACACTGTCATAGCAGAAGAACGACAAACTCCTTCCCCCTAGAAATCTTTCCCTCCCTCTTTCACCTCCCCTTTTTGCAGCACTGCAAGAAATTGCAAGAAATACTAAGCCACGAAAACGAAGCAGCTCTGCTAATTGAAATGCAGCGGATCAGTTTTTTTTTCCCGCGACGAGGGCAGGTCTGGTGGCGGCCGCGCGGCCTATTAATATCGGGCGTATATTTCAATTAATCCAAATAAATCGGCACGCGACGCGACGCGGTGGCGCGCGCGTGCGTCGAGTGGCGCGGAAGGAACGGGAGAAAAAAGGAGCGCGGTCGGGGCGCTTGCGCGAGGGGCGTCGCGACGACCGCCGACGCCTTCTTGAATGAAACCGTCGCAGTCAGTTCGCATCAAGGCGTCCACCCTCGCTTCCACTTTCACGGATTTCGTAAATTACCCGCCGGACCGACGGCCAGTGTCACTCAGCCGGGGATAAATCCTGCGATCGGCTTTCGCTTTACCGCCGCCACCCACCAGGTACTGTCTCACCAGTTCTCAATCTACGCGAGAAGCAACAGTTTGCCCCGGAGTTTCGGGGCTCGTTTCAAAGCGCCTTCGAGACTGCCGCCGTTTCAGGGGTCCTCGATTATTGTCCACGCGATTAAATGAGAGGGGTGCGCTTATCGAGGGAGGAACGGATATTGCGAAATTTCATTGGACTTCTTTTCTTTCCTCGAGGATCGAGAATCGTTTCCCCGTGGCGATGCGGTTTCCAAAGGTTTGTTGCATATTCTGTTTATTTTAACGCGCGCCAGTGGGATTTAATAAATATCTTCTCGGGATGCAATCTAAAAGTAACGCGATCGATGTTGAAACTCGAAGTGGATTGCGTAGAATGATTCATTTCTTTGCCGAATCGACTTCTATTTCAGGCCCACAGTCGCACAGCTTCCGTCCGAAGCGAATCCTGAAGCGTAGAATTAGTAGGCCTTGCACTAGTTTCCACATATTTGACAGGTTTCCGTAATCGATCTTGTAAATCCTGCTTCTTCTCCATCTTCCCTCAAGAATTGTCATTGTGAGCTTGCAGAAAGTGGCGTTCGGTCTTACAAGTAGAATATCGATCGATAGATCTTGAAAGCGATGTGGGCCACTGTAGATCGTCCACTTCGATAGAGATCCTCTACTCCCTGTTGCAAGATACAGTGATTCTCGACTGATTTCAAGCTTCTTAGAATTATTTAGCGTTGGGACTAGGTAGAATATACCTACACATAAGGGCTCTTCCGGGTCAAAACATAGGAATTTATTTTTTTGCATATTTTCATCGCAAAATTTTAGGCTTTAAACGGAGGGACGCAGAAAACCGTGGGTGACGCGCAAAGTAACGTTTCTACTGGAAATATTTGTTGCAACACCCCTCGAATCCATGTGCTATTAAATAATTTTCGTAACTGTAATACATAATTGATAAGGCAGTTGGTATGCAACTTATTTTAACCAAGATATCGGGCACTGTATGGCTAATACTAATACCGAAGGAGGGGGAAGTGAACGCCCGCTAAATATTCGAGTGATGCAATAAACGTTTCCCAGCACCGCGATTCAGTGTTGGCTAATTATTTGGGGTGGCCTCGGCGAGCAGCAGGGTCGCGGGACCAAGGGGGGGAAACGTAATGACAGAGAATGAAGAAGTCATTTGCACGTGCAATTTATATTCTCGGATGTAACGACCACCGTGATGTACGGGGGACCTTGCGTGTTCGCGATGTACATACGTCACGAATATCCCTGAACATCCCTGCGACCGCGGTGAATTATTGCGACGCGCGACCGTCCACTTCGCGTGGAGCAGCTTTAGACTCTGAATGGCCAACAAGTGCGAAGTTTTGGAAGAAATTGCGTCAGGTGTAATCGTGTTAAAATAGCACTAAAACAGAGAGAGAAGTGGCTAGAGTGTTATTCGTTCCAGAAAAAGGTACTTGTCTCCAAAATTTTCTTTCATAATTGAATAATTTCAATCTGCAACGTTTCCTTCTAAGATTTATTATAGTAATGCATCTGGAAATTGTTGTCGCTATTATCGTGAATAGTTTTTTCGGGCATTCGAGCCATGAATCCACGTAGCCAGTTCCGTCTGGATATTTTCTTCCCAGGCGATCGCCGCGGCTGGCTGGAATGTATTTGCGATTTCCGCGGGAACACGCGCCGCGGCGCCAACTCAAACAAACGGTGCATCGCGACTAGGGAATCGCGAAAGAACAAACAATCCATCCTTCGAGGAAAGCCAGAGAACCCTTTGCATGTTTCAGACGCTAGTGGACTCCTTTGCAATCCGCGTCTCGATTAACCCTTCGCGGTTCCACGTTCTTATAATCACAAATTCATTACACGGAGTTCATTGCACCCCAGCGTTATTTCTGAACTACCATTTTCGTATTTTTAATCTTGTAACTTTTGAGTGATAATTGTACACTTGTAATGCCCATCGCAACCATGCTGTAACAGTCTTTTTCTTTAAACGTAGATTTTGATACGATAAAATTTGTTGTTGGAAAAGTGCAATTTTTAGTCGTGGAAAAGAAACGATTTTTTTCGCGATGAATCCCCTTTGGAAGTCGTAAATGTGCGGCATTTGAACTCGAAAATTACTCTTGGGCTGCGATACACCCCGCGTGACCGCGAAGGGTTGTTTTCCAATTTTTAATGTGAAATTCGAGTAGCTGCAACTTTAGACGGAAGAGATCTCTTGGTTTGAAACCATTAGTGATCTAGTTGGCACGAAGAAATAGTAATTGTTTCGTGGTGGAAGAGGTTGAAAAATGATTTTCCAAAATTGGGAAGAACTTATTCGATAACGCGTTGGATCTCTGAGGACTTTCTGTTCCTGCCCGCAGGTTTTGCTTTCCTCTTTTCCTCTCAATTTTCCAATAACTTATTGTCATTTCTTAATTTTCTTACCAACGCATGTTTCTTCGCCCAATACTTTTTCCCCCAAAATCCCCAACTCATCTTTCTCTGCTCGCTTCCTTCCACCGACCCCAAGTGACTCAGAGACTTAATTTCATTCAGGGACTCTGGAGTTGCATGGAAATGTGTCCATCCAAAACTGACCTCTAACAATCCATCTTTTCATAAAACGAATCAAAATCACTTCCCACTCTTCGATAATATAATCAATAAAAGCAGCGTAGTCGCGTTCCATGGAATCTCTCGCGCATTCCTCCACTTGTGCGCCCATCAAATCGACGCGAATGTAATCCACGCCCGCTTAATTAATTGAAATTTCTGTACGTTGTATTTGTTACCTTCCCCGCCCCTCCTGCCCTCTTACCCTCTCTTCAACTTTCACAATTATTTCAATACCTACCCCGCGGCCCCGCCGGGCAAATTTGCAGCGGCGCCATGCCTAATTCCCGCGAGCTTATATTGTAATCGAAACATCATCGGCAAAGCCAGCGGCACTCGTTCGCCGGCGAATTTCGTTATCATTTAAATAGGATGAACGGTAGCACCTAATTAACTCGACAGCCAACGACATAATGGCCACCCTGCCGATCCCGCTTGTAGATACGGATCGGCTTGTAATTACACCGGCGACGCGTCGCCCTCTATTAGCGCTGCCAGCTAATTGCCGCGTAACGAGGTTTTTTTTAACGAAGCCCGAACGAGAAATCTCGCGCAGCTCTGAGAATAATCGAACGGCTGGATTAGGATCGTACGACTAACGTACGAGGTCGGTTTAGACGGGCAAATTAGCAAGCTCGGCTCGCCGCTAATTGTTTGGACATTCGCTTGCCACCGCGAGAATTGTCACGCTAAAATACGAGCCACGATCTCTCTCTCCTGCTCCCCGGGGCTCCTGTCGCTCATATATTCGACGATTACCGTCGCGACGCGTGTTCGACCGCCTCGGCCAACATCCGGCGGCTCGGCAAACTTTTCTTACCCATCTTTGCCTGGGCAAGTTGGCTCTCTCGGTTTCGAAGCGCCTCGACGTCTACGCGCTGGGGAATAATGCGCGAGTTTAGGGGCGCGGGGATTTGCGAAATTTATTTATTTATTTATTCAGGGGTGAACCCTTTTGCATTCAGTTTGGTTGGAATCAGGCGAATGTATGCTACAATGGGTTGTAGAATTTGTGGCTGAAAGAGATCGGGGAACTAGAGGAGTTCAGTGATTTACAGAATTCATGCACGTTCAAAATTATGCGGTTGATGCAGTTATAGTGGAAAGAAAAAGTACAATAGGGATACTCCTTTAATGAGATTTGAAATTTGTGCAAGGTATTTTTAGTAGGCGCTGATGTGTATGGAGTTAGAATTTACGTTTTATATAAAATGTATACTTCTTAAGTATCGTAAATAATTATGATTATTATTACTTTAATAATTATTCTTAAGTAATTTGCATTTTATATAAAATGTATAATTCTCTAACGCTCATTGTGGATAATTGTCAGTGAAATCGGAGGAAAATTGCGACAAATTTATTATTATGGTATACAAGGTGTCTTCTTTGAGCAGACCCGGCTATACTTTTCGACGCTGCTCTCCAGTCACTATAAAATAGTATCAGCACATTTGTGTGGAAAAGCTATTAGTTTCGGGGATACTTAATTTCGCAGAATTAAAACAATAACCAGCCAATGCAATTTATTTTCAAAATAGCACATAGGTAGGTGTATGTGCCGGGGATTATGAAAGTGGTCTGGTTGCAAGCAAAAAATCTAAGAAAATATAATTTATCACTCAGGTGCTTTGTACTACGCAAACCCAAAAATCTAATTATCTCGAAACGAAAGGCGACGAATGACTCGGGCCACTTTCATAGTCACGGCGGCACATATTAAACCGTATACGAAGCAAGAAGTAGTGAGTTAGTCGGATCGCTGGGCGACTGTGTGCGATTGAACCGTGCATCTCTAAAGTAGGCTCGGCAGGGGCCAGGCGTAAGTGAAAAAGGAGCATCTATGGTCAGACGCGATTCACAAATCAACGCGGCTGGAGCTATATCACTCTGTAACCCCGCGCAGGCATGAATTACTGTAAAGCAGCTCATACGGCCATCGTCTTCTATATCTCCATCCACTCTACTTCTATCTTCCACATTTCTACCTCATATTTCCTCTCTAATTCTACACCTCCGCCCTCTACACCTGCGAGCTCCTACGTCACCACTACCTCTATTCCATAAACATCCATCTTCCCGAACCTCCGCCTCCTACGCCTCCAACAATCTCCTCTTCAGAATCTTTCAAACGCTCCCCACGTCGCCCTCCTCGCCATTCAACAACCCCCCGGCCCCTCTCAAGCGGGCTGAGCCTCGAATCTAACAACACCGTCTCCCTCGGGCTAACCGGAAGTCGGTTCGCGTCCCCTCTCTCGGGATTCCCTGGTCTGGGGGGATTTCTCGGAAAATCTAATTAAGCGGCCGAAAGCGGACCGCTTTCGTGCGCTTCGACGTCGCGGGGCTCGCGCAGGAAGCGTTGCACGCTCCACGTCCGCGCTCGAGCATATTAAAGGTTCATAGAGAGGGCCGCGCGGATATGACTGAACGTTATATAAGGCGGTCTTAATATAGCGGGAACACTCGCTGGACCTTAGCCATGTAGCCGGTTGCCGTGCGTACCGCGCATAACGTATGGGCGATGTTTGTAACCGCGTCGAGGAAGAGGAAGGATGCCGCGGGGAGGCCGTGGAAAGGGGGCGGGCGCGGGTGCATGGTGAGCGTTGGACAGATGCGTGCAATTTAACATCGCATTAGGCCCCGGTGTGTGCACGGAAGGGTAGTCGTGCGTGGCCTTCGCGGAGGGGCTGCGAGTCAGAGGTGGAGGATCACCGTTGGGGGATGAAAATGGCAGGATGAACGTGTCGTTTTTGTGGCCTCTGCTATTGCTGGTTTGTCCGCGGGGAACGTGGAATGTAGAAATGCAGATGGATTCCGTGAGTAGGGTGTCCATTAAAATTGAAGGTGCGATCAAGTATTGGGACGCCTGCTAATTTTATTATCTTTGTTGTGCTAAGTAAGTGTGCAAAATTTTATTCTGAACCTTGCCTCAAGAAGCTTAAAGTTACGATATATTTATTTTAAGTTTTCTATCTCTTTTTATTTTTCTTGTCCACCTTTAGAAAATAATCGTTCACTTGGAACAGGCGTTCGTGGAATGCATAAATATTTTACCGCCGTAATCCAAAGACTAGAGACATGTAAAACTTGTACCACCTTCGTTCTTCCACTTCCTTCGTTCCTGACGATTTTATCGACATATCGTTAAATGCTAATAAGTTATCGACAAGATATCGATAACCGATAGTCCCGACTCCATTTCCATCCCACATTTACTTACATACAGGGTTGCATATTAAAAGAACAGCTGTTTGCAAGAGCGCAGTTTCGTTCGAAACTTTGAGCCTCTTGAGGCAGGGTTTAGAGTTGTTTGATCGAGCCGATATTTTGCACACATATTTACCACACCGAAGGGAAATAAATCAGTGGACGTCTTGGATCTAACTCTTAAATTTAAAAAAAAAAACTCGTTATTAGGGAAACCCTACCCGTGTGTTTTATTTGCTACTCGGATATGGGAGGGTAAAAGGATTTTAGAGAAGAGTAATCAGTGGACTGGGTGTAAAGTCGTGTTAGAGATGTTTTGTTCTATTTCACAGGCAGATCCTTAATTTATCTTATTAAAAAAGTTGTGAAAAATGTGTGCATTCCTGTTCTGAAAAGTGGTAACCACATTCTCAGTTTAATTTTAGAGTTGGGAGATTCGAATTTCGACTTCACTTTTCGTTAAAATTTCGTGGCGGTTAGAAAGGAAGATGGGTGATTTAAGCGTTGAAAGGAAGAGGGAAGAATTTGACGATTCAAAAACTGCAGGTTTAGTGAAATCCAGAAATTCTTATTTTGCACGTTTAAAAATATCGCAACTTCAAGGTGTTAAAATACACTTTCCCATAAGCGTTATCGGAATTGTAAAATTAGCACGGGCTGAAGTGCTCCCTAAAATCTAGCGTCTATTTTCAATACCACTGCAGATTTTTCCATTTCTAATTCGCCACACTTTGAAGTCCCACTATATCAGTAAGCTGATAGTCTGCTCTCAGCTAAGTGTCTACGCGAAGTTTCAAGCTCCCCATAAATCAAGCTTCTAATATTACTGCTGCATTTCTTTTACTCTTAATCGCTCCACCATCTGCTACCCTGTTACTGCAGCGCACTAACACTTCCAATCACTATTAACAGTACCATAGATGCAGACACTCCGGTGAGAACGTGCAGAGATATTTGTTTCATCTTCTAAAACTTAGAACTCCCAGGAAGCAGTGCCTCATTCGAATGTATCGTTGTTTCAAAGAAAAAGTTAGAAGAGCTGCTGTCGAATAATAATTCAACAGTTAGTAATCGATAAACGCAAGAAATCGCGCGGAAAGCGCAGTTCACGGTTTCCGTGGTCAGATTGCACGTTGCAAGTGTCTCGGAGGAGGTGTCGCGGCCAGAGGGTGCGCAAACTGGCTGCGGCTTCGCAAACTCGATTTCACGCAGCATCACTGGAATTCCTGAGCTAAGGTTAACCGCGTTCACCGCCTGTAAACAGAGTTACGGTTAATCCGCACGCACACCGACGCGCCCCGCAGGTCCAACCCCATGAGCAAACTCGCGCTGACACGTCGCGGATGTAAATTTATGATTACGAACGAGCCCTATGAACTTTCCACCAATGCTCTCTAGCATGGTGAGCCGACGATATTTCAAACTGCAACTATTCAGCGCTCTAGGAATTAGTCTGCAAAGGGAGTACAATTGAAACAGTCGTTCGAGTCATTATTAAATAGTGATTCGAGGAATAGTTGGATGGAAATATAAAAGGGTGAGTTTCTAGACGTGATTTGAATTTTTAACAACTTTGTCTCTTAGTGTTCTTTTAGCATTTTATTAGTTAGAGATAGAGGGCTGAACAACTTTGATATCTGATGTTAAGTTATCTAGTATCTTTAGTATTTTTTAGTATCTTTAGTTTCTTTAGTATTCTCTACTATCTTTGGTATCTCAGTTATATAGAGAATATATTACTATAGGGTATCTCTACAGAGCAGAGTTGTGCAGAATTACAATTGAATTACTCCATGAATTATGATTACAAAATAATTCAATTACGTCGCATTCAATTGCATTGTAATTCGTAATTCAGATCTCGCATTCAATTAAAATACATCGCAATTCGTAATTGCAATGTATTTGCAATTGTAATTGCATAGTACAATGTAATTGGATTATAATTACGAATTAAGAGGTAATAAGAGGTGGAAAAGAAATGTGTAGGAAAAGGTTTCGAACAGAACAAAATTATTATGAGTGCTGAATATGGTATTATTCATAAATTTATACCATATAAAGAGAAATAAACTACTTTGTTACATTTTTTCCACTTTTTTCCTCACTTCTTCAGAGTTTTGAGCTGTAATTTAATTACATTGTATTTCAATTACACTGTAATTTAATTACATTGTATTTCAATTACACTGTAATTCAATTACACGCACAATTACAGTAATTAGGAATTAAATTAATTCAAAAGTTTGGATTATGTAATTGAGGTACAATTTAATTGAAATACAATGTAATTAAATTACAGTGTAATTCAATTAGCACAACTGTGCTATAGAGTACCTACATGCCTCTAATGCAACTGGTATTGTAGATATCGTTATTGGAATAGGTCCCAGGAGCATTTTCAGTAGTACAAGTCAACGCTGCACAAGAATCGATTCTTGCTAGTTGCACGCGCTTTGTTCGCCAGAAGTTGGTGCGAGCGTCACGGAAATTTTCCCCCGTTTTAATAAACAAACAAAAGCAGGCGGACTCGCGCCTCCCTCGTGTATTTTAGACTTAACGAATGTGCCAAGATTCCGAGCGCGATGCAGGAGCCCCGTAAAGTCGTGGCGGATGAATTGGCGCTCGATGTGGGAGGCAGCGAAAAGCAACAGGTATTCCATTTGCTACGGGCATAGAGACGCCACTGATTGTTTTAAGTGACCCTACTTCGTGTCGAATTCAAATACCGACCCCAACTTTAATGGGCGCTTACACGTTTCCATGGAACACTTTAATTAGTCCCTCGCCGTCTACCTTTAATCGCTCGAGAAAGTCGAGGAGAATGAAACACGCTATGTTGCGAAAGTCGAATATTTCTTCGTCTCTTTTTTAAACCCCACCTTAGCATTTATAGAAAAATAATCTTAGAGACTTTAGCGATGAATCAAAAAACGCGTAGCATTCGAAATACAGTAATATTCCATGAAACTCTTTCATATAGGAAATTCGAATAGCTAAAAGACCTTCGCGCAACTTTCTGTGCACGACAGATCCGTCTTGAGATGAAACAACCTTCTAAATTGCTTTTGAGAAAGAGAGGGAGCGCGGGAACGGAATCCAAATTAAGCCCGCAGCTGAGAAATTCTGTACGAAGTCGAAAAAATATACAAGAGCGTAAAGAGCTTGACGCAGAAGGCATGTTCGAGGAACGAGCGACGTGGAAGGAGAGGGGAATCGGTTTCTTCTTTCGACCAGGCCCCTGGAAGCCGCGACGGTAGCCAGTAATTTTTTCGAAGCGGGTATCGCGGATGTTTGGAATTTAAATTTAGCCCACGTTGGCCGCACCTTTCGTTCAATGGCTGCGGACCGCCTACCACGACCCCAACGATGAAAACCAGCGGCTGGGACGTTTAATCACTGCTTCGATTATAAATGTACCCCTCGCCACGTACATCTATTTAATTACATAAAATAATTTGTATTTAATTACCCAGGAAGGCAGTTGACTAAGTGCAATGAGGTAACTACAAGGTTCCTCTGACAGATGATGTATGTTCGCTGGGCACCGTGTATTCTGGCGCTTTTCTCGCGATTGCAGGCTAACAGAACTTGGAATTAATCTTCCGATTGGAATTTTATATTATGAGAATGTTTACGTGTCGCTGAATATTAAGCGCGATACGGAATTCTTAATGCGACTTATTGTCTCGGGTCGCAGTGTGGAAATAGAAGTGGGACAGGAAACGAAGAAGACACATGATGAATAGGTAATCGTACCTTATTCGAAACAATAGCAATATGTCAGTTACAGTTAGCAGAGTAAAATTGTCCGCTATGCGCGTACACTCGTCGTCGCGTGTCAACGAACGTGCGCTAACGAGGGTGGACGCGTACACGCGATTTCGTGGCTCACTAAAACATCGTCGAAGGAACTTGGTGCGATCCAATTATCGAAATGACGCGTATACACGGCACTGCCGTGGGTGGTCCAATTTGTGACTGAGGACACGTGCGCACCACCTTCGACGAAACGTGACAATTTGACAGGGAAGACGGCCACCGGAGGCAGGTATCGGTGTGCATGTAACTGGAAACCTGAGGGAAGAATATACTGAAATGAGACAGCTGGTAAAACGAAGGTCCGTATCATACTTTTATGGATCCGTGGCTTTTTAATTCAGAAACTTTATTGGTAGCGTTATTTCTTAACGAATCGGAGGGGATTATATGAACCCATTGTATTATTGTAGAATATTTTATTTAAATGATTTATTCAATTTGTTTCTTAAAATTTGATATTACTGTTTGTGTTATATTGGTTACTGATAATTATACTATTTATGTTATTCACACTATTTACACTCCTTACACTACGCATTACTTAAACTACTCTTAAGACTCATACAACAGGTAAGTGGTACTTATATTATTGACACTATTCATACTACATATATGTCCTTCACAACTGTAGTAAAAATATCTAAATAGTAAATTTACTATTTAGATATAAAAAATATCTAAATAAAAATATCTATACTATTTAGATATAAAAAATATCTAAATAAAAATATCTATACTATTTAGATATTTTTACTACTTATACAATATTCTATGCAATACAAAATATACAATATTCTTATATAATATATATTTACTTCATGACTCTACATTACTTATATCAGTCACACTACACTACACATACTCGTACGCTTTACACTACTCACATAAACTATTCATAAAAATTTCTAGACTACACTATTGTTACTATTCGCAAATCATTCCTATATCATTCCTGTACTTTAGTCCTGTATCATTTTTACGCAATTTCTAAATACTTCCCACGATATACTTTACAGTTCACACATTTAAGTTTACACATCACGCATATAATTTTTCACATTTCCCACATCACAGGGCACAATATATGGACTTTACAGTTCATGCCTCCGATTCACATATTACACTTCAAACGTCACGTGTCATACTTCATACTTCTCATGTCACATTACACATCTGCACATCACATATCACATACAACACACAACAGGCAACACACAACATAGTTCGTAAGGTTGCAAAACAGGTTTTAAGCTTCCCATGAAAACGCAACAAAGTTGCAAACCGGATTTTGGCGCCTCGCGGAATCGCAACAAAGTTGCAAACCGAAATTTTTAACAAAGTTGCAAACCGAATTTTTCAACAAAGTTGCAAACCGAGTTTTGGCGCCTCGCGGAATCGCAACAAAGTTGCAAACCGAATTTCAGCGCCTCGCGGAATCGCAACAAAGTTGCAAACCGAAATTTCCTTTCTCGAACACCAAAATTCCATTTGCAACATTGTTAAAAAGAAATTGTCATTTGCAACTTTGTTGCGTTTTCACTGGGTGGTTAATCACTTACCTGAATACTTACCGTGTCGTGCACGATTTTAAGACGACTATGTAGTTCCCAAGTGAAATCAGTGTATGGCTAGTGTGTTGCGAGACACACGCTGCCCACTGAGTCCAGCAAATAGTTCCAGATTCATAAATAGTATTCGACTAACGCCCCCAACCCGCTTTAATTAAAGGCACTTAACAAGAGCGACTGACCATTTGCAAATACTTCTGTTCCCCAACGTGAACGTCCCTCTCCATGTTTCATTTCGGTTTGGTCGGCGTACACAACATATATCATAGCGCGTGTATTTCACCGGCGATGAGCGAGCGAGCGAAATTGGAGGCGGTGAACAGGGAAGCGGAACGCATCTTCCACGATCAACGGTGTTCCTTTTTGGCCGCGGAGCATTCGACTGGCAGGAGTGTTGGCCGAGGGTGTGTCTTTTTCCGCTTTGCTGCCGCTGAGATGGAGTCCGCCAGCAAAGGGGAACAGGCCGACCCTCCCGCACCAACTAAATAATATTCGATGACAGTGATTTACAGGGAGCACCTTTCGCAGAGCCCAGGCAACTTTCTCTCCTATAAATCTCGTGAACCCGGTAAGTCGGTTCCAACGCGGCCGCTCGAGCGGATTCGCGAAGCGTTTCTTTCTTGCGCGAACCCTGGCTCACATTCAGCCCGTTTGTCTCGATTCCGGCCACCGTCGGCGACGACTGGTGGCGCTATTTCGCAATATGCACGATTTACTGTCTTACAAAATACAGAGGGGCCTCGATTGCCCGACTCGATCGAGACTGAGGCTGGTTGAACGCGAGGAGGGAGATGAGCAGAAAAATTATGCTGTGTTTGTTTGAGGAATAATTACTTTACGGGATGGTGCTTTGCGATCGGTAGTTTGCAGCATCTTGGTTTTAATTTTGGCTTTAGAATTATGCATGAGCTTGTACGTGGGCACTGCAGGTAAAAATAGGGAGAAAGTTTTGTATACACAGGCCTTCGTAAGTAGGTATTAGGACACTTGCTGTATTTGCGGAAAATGTGATACTCGGTACAGATTGAATACTTTTCTCTGATTTTAATTTAAAATACCAAATACGGTCAAATTTGTTAAGAGTGCTTCGATCAATTTCCAACGTTTTTCGCAATTATTCCACGCAGAGTAGGTGTCCCAATACTTTTACGAACAACAATGTTTATGGATTTCGCAATTTAGGCACTAGAAGTAATCAAATTTCTGTGGAATCGATTCGGAGATTTGTTTTTAGCTAGGAATTACTCTTACTCCTACGATGTATGCTGGATAATTGTCGACTCCGAAGATGCCGGAGAATTCGTCGAGATTACTACTGCGCCGTATTCAAATGCACATACCTACATGGCCGGTGGAGGACTTTATGGGAAGCTCTTGTAAGTCTATAATGTTAATGCCTGCTTAAAGGATAAGTTAAAAGCCCCTAACAAGTTTCTCTTCTCGTATTGTAGCCTGTAGAAACGTTATTCTTCAAACGTGAAAATTACGAACGTACTAAAGTGCAGAACATTTTATCTACCTTGTGTAATACAGCATGCTAACAACTTTTATACGCAATTACAATAAATTCACAAATCAGTCACAATCGCTGATTTAATCCGTATTCATTTAAATCTAGTGCGTTTTACGCATTTTTACAAATTATTAGCACGCCACATCTTTCACGATTAATGCACGCTACGTTGCAACACGTAACTGGCATTGCTATGCATTCACGTCCCATATGAATCAGCTTTAGAAAGATCTGCGTCACGGTTCATTACAAACACAACTAAACGAGACGAAACGTGGCGTTAAAACACGTGCCTACGTGGGGCGCAAGCCCACCGGGCGTTAATGCGCCAAATTATTCAGGCACAAATTAGATAAATTATCCTTTCCAATAACGAAGCAGGGTATCGAAAATTGACGCGACAATCCTGCAGAATATTTTCGCACAAAGTAGATTGTGTTATACGAGCTAGAATAAACTATCTGTGAATCGAGTGAATCAGTCATTCCTCCAAGATTAAGTACGCGCTTTAAATATCGCGAAAAATTCATATCTCGAGTTCCCTCTCCGATAGTATCGCGAAATCGTTGAGCGTTCCGCGCGAAGCTCGCCAATATTTTTATCGGAGCCCGCGGAATTCCGCAAGCATCAAGCCACGTTTTTATCTTCGGCCGTTTCGTCGCCTTCCTCCTCGTAACCTACATCTAATTTCGGCGCCTGTGCTTTGCTTGTTTATCGTGCTATTAATATTCGCGCGTTTTCTATATCGGTCCTTCGTCACGCCCGCTAAACCAATGACAAATTGCGTGTAACGCGGTATCGTGCAACACCACAGATGCATCTTCGCTACGCTACGGTGCATCCAAGTCTATGCACATGCAAGAGGCCTGTGCTTTCAGGGTGGAGATCGTCACGGTGTGACAGGAACAGGAATATTAAACACGAAAAATACCTTGTAGAGATTCTCACAGAAATTGGGGAGGATAGGGGCAGCTAATAAGTGAAATGTTTCCTTCAATTTTCTTGGGGCAATTGTTTAACGTTCGAGTTGATTAAAGTATAAGTGTCATTGCCACTGGGATGTGGAGATATTTCTATTCTTTTAGAATAATTTGGGGGTAGTAGTTTACTAGGCTAAGCAGGCAGTTTAATGGGGTAATAGTTTTTGAATAATAGTGGAGGGTGAAGTCTAGGTAAGAACGATAGGATTTATTTTGAGAGACGTAAGGGTTGTAGGTTTCAATATTTTGGTGCATTCTTCTAGAAGTCCTAGATGTTAGAAGCTTGAAGTGAAAAGGTGTTAGGAACGATGCTGAATATTGAGAGAAGCTTTTGCAATTAAAGAGCTCGTAGTAAAAAGGGTGCAGCTCCATCTTTACCAACTTCGAGTAAATTAGAGAAAACTGTTTATAAAATTATTGCTTTGACTTAACATTGAAAAGGGAAAACTAATTGATAAATATGTTTTCACACATTGAGTAGCAGTTATTGATAAGTTTTTCCTTCTATTTTTGGGAAATTTTTCGAACATTTGTGCAGGTTATAAATTTGTAATAAATCATTCATTTGTAATCGGATTTGCATTGGGGTGGAACGAAATATAGGGGCAAAATATTTTTTTATTATTCATGACTTCTAATAGTGGGCAAGAGTTGCCTTTTATAATGTTATTTAAGCTGTGAAAGTTTGATCTTGATGGACAAATTTTTTGAGGTGCCGCAAGCCACTCAAAAGTCACAGAATCAGTAAAAATGAAATTTTGAATGGCTCGCGGCACCTCAAAAAATTAGTCGATCAAGATCAAACGTTCACAGCTTAAATAACATTATAAAAGGCAACTTTTGCCCACTATTAGAAGTCACGAATAATAAAACAAAATATTTTGCCCCTATATTTCGTTCCACCCCAATTTGCATCGAACGATGTAGCATGTTTTTTACGTATATTACGAGGACCAACAGAAGCTGTAAAGTACGGAACATGGAATCTTTTTAACGACGACAGATTTCTAATCGCCGCTCGAAAATCTGAAATTATATGACACACTTGGAGCACTCGCTTGATATTCCGCTCGAACCACGGTACCCATGTTTGCCTCCTCCTATCAGAAACATCCAGGTCCGCGAAATTTATGGAAACACTTGATCCAAATGACGACGTCCAAATCCGCGATGGGCGTCAAGCAAACGCTTGTAAACGAGAGCGATAAAGAGCCTCTTCTTATTGGTTCAGCTGAGAGATTAGCGCAAACTGCCCGCCACTTTGAGGTGTATTTTCGTCTGGACATTAAAAGACAAGTGGATCTTCCTCGACACGTGTTTACCCCTAATGCTGTCTAACCGTCGTTTGAATATTATCCTTTTCCTTAACGACAAACGCGAGAAGCTGTGCGGGCGAATCGAGTCTCTGTGAAACTTGCAATTGCAGAGAAACACGTTAAAAGATAGACGAACATTCACATCCCTTAGCGCTACTTAAATTCCCTTATCGAATAAACTACAAGTTCCACGCTGAATATAATTATCTTATTAACCATCCGAGTTCATCTGTACTCCCTCGCTCAGAATTCGTCGAAACGATGAAACATTATGTCATCGATCCCACAAGCTATATTTACTATTTAATCGTGGCGCTAAACGAACAGTTTACAGTCGACGACGCACAGGAATCTAATGTTCGTTGATTTTCGGCGGAGGAGGCGAGTTTAGTGTCGTCCAACGTACCACTTTGATTAACAATCTGTAAACAGAGCTTTTAATATCTCGGGCCCGGCTCGGAATGTGTTCCGCTGACGCGGCTGAGTGGACGACAGGGAAAACGTTGTTCACGAACACCGATATAAAGATATTAGCGGGCGGACACCGCAGAAGGCGGGCCGTTTGCTCAGCGGATTACACGCGATCCGCTGTTGCATTTGGCAGCGATCGCGGTTTCCTCAGCTGCCACGCGAGAGACAAAGCCAATTGGATTTCGGTTGATACGCGAAGATTGATTGCGCGAATTCCTATTGTCGGAGGGTGATATCACCTTTCGAGGGTTTCGAGATGTCATCGATTGGTCGAACCTGGTTGGTTCGATAACGGCGGGGGCAATTAGACGAAGGCCGTGATGTAATCGGAAGCATCGAAAAAGTAGAGTGCTCGTTTTGAAATCGGGTAGATCGACGATTTCATTGTCTGGATAAGTTCTTTTTGGATGCAATGGAAGTTGGAAGGTGTTGCGTGACTCGAGGGACGTCTGATTGACATATTTTTTAAATGGTTTTAAGTGTTGGAACTGCGAAGTAATCGGGGCAATATTATTTCTTTGGAGGGTTCGAGTGACGTACACAGAGACTACTTATAAAATTAGGGACTGTAAAATCGGTAAACCGGTAAATCGCGAGAACTACCCTCAAATTCTCCCCGCTAATTTACGCGCTTATTTGTTAAAAGTTGATAAGTAAAAAGTATTTAATTGTGTAGGTAAGTTAAGATTCTTTTCATTGCTTCCGCGGTGAAGATCCATATTTAATCAGTATCGTAAATAGTTTGCTAATAAACAGTGGCGTGCAAAAGTATTCGGCCACCCTTTAAAACAGAATGACTTGTTTAAAATTGGTCCAATGGACTCAATTTTTTTTTTTTTTTGAGAAGCTAGATGGACTAATCCTTCTAGCTTCTAGTTTGCTAAGTGAAGTGTTTAGTCGTTTTGAAAAAAAAAAATGCAATTGGTCGGAATAGCGAAGAAAATAGCAAAGGTGTTTTTTTCAATTTCTTATCTGAGCCTGTAATGAAAATTTAAAAAGTGCCTTCTTCCTTTAGATTTAAGTAAGGTGTATACATACTGAAAATTTCATCGAAATCGGTTAATGCATCCATGAGCCGCAAACAGCGTTAAAATTTGTGAAAATCACACGTTTCTGCAGTTTTCGGCGTTAACCGATTTCGATGAAAATTTCGGCATGTATACAGCTTAGTTAAGTCTTTAAGAATTTTAAATACATCCACTTTAGTTCGCTGACTTTCAACGAAATCAGAAGTAGGACACGAGTCTCTTTGACGCGCGCTTCACGAAAAATGGTACGCGACTGATAAATGATGAAGTGCTCGACCCGGTCTTTGTTACGTCGCGGCTAATTCTCGCGAGGATTCCACGCGATGATACAATGACTTCTGACGACGAGCTGGGCGTGACGAGAAGCTAACCGTTCGGCAGAATCGCCGACGTTTGATTGGCAAGGCAAACACTCGAGCAACGTCCATGGAAACGTTGGAATTCCCTGCTCCCGACGTGGAGAATGGAAAACCACATTTCAACGAGGTATTTTCGACCGAATGTCCTTTCCACTTCATACGTTAATCTCCTCCATTCTTCTTGGCAACTTTGATAAATTAAAACGCGATAATTCCTTGAGATCAAGATGTTCAAATAAAAATTCAAACTTACGCAGCACTTATTCGAGATGAATAATAAAAATATAAGTGAGTGGTTCAGCAGATGAACACACCACCCAGTGAATGAAAGTCGCTGATATCAAACGAAAAATTAACAACCATCACTTTCCCTTCGCGTTGAAATTTACACAGTACTTCTTTATTAAGCTCAAGGTATATTTTAGAAGTATGAAAGCTACGATTCTATGCAGCAAGAAATAATAAACATTTAACAAAAAAGAAACATTAAAATCCGTACATCAGTTGGTGAAAAAAATTCATGAAAATATGTCTCTCCCTTTTTCGACCGGCAAAGTAGAATGGTCCCCCATAATTCTATTATTCCCATTTTCCCTTGTCACATGCACTGCGCGTTCTCCTCTTACCCAACCATTAACACGCTTTCCCTATCGCAGCACTGAAGCAGCACTGAACCACTATCATCATCGAATCATCCAAACAATGCCCAGGGAACATACCCCTAAATGTCCGCCCAAGGAACATTACAGATAACCATCATCGATCCACAAGATGTATTCCCAATTACATTGACTCCCCTAAAAAACGATCGCCGAGAAGCACGAAGGGGCGACGAACGGCGAGGTTGAATCGCGAAGATTAATAGAGAGGCGCGTTATTCGAGAAGCGGATGTCGATTCCATTCGTATTTTCGAGGGAGCCGGGCCAGTTATGCGAGCACTGTCGATTCGCGCGGTGGCTTGTCGTCCTCCCGGATATCTCGAGGACAGATTCTGCTCGTTATCCGCCCGGAAGGGGACAGCTGGACGCCCTCGCCCGACAGAGATCGATGTCGCTCTAAAGCGTTTCGCTCCTCCCCTCGTCGTCCGTCACTCACTCTCGCTTTCCCTTCCTTTAATTCCCTCCCTCGCCCCTCGCGTTTCCTTTCGCGGAGCCGTCGTAAATTACGAGCTGTTTCTGGGCCCCGCGAGCCCGGCGCCGCCCCCCGCTAAAGAGCAGAGGAAGCACGGTCCGGCCGCGCAGAATTATTCCGCGGGGAATTATTCGTCGTTCGGCGGTCTATCAAAAAGATTTCGAGTATCCGGTGCAAATGCGATCGTTAAAGTGCCGCGTTTTTGGCGTGCCGGCCTCGTGGCACGGAATCGCGAGCTACGTGCAATTTGCAACGGTTAAAATTAGCCATTTGATCCGCGGCTGGCACGGTGGGGCCCCCCTCGAGACGAAAGGCGCTGGCTTTTGGCCGCGTCGGGTCTGATTAGTCGCAGGAGTCTGATGGTAACTTTGTGCGCTTTATCTTGGCACTGTTAACGAAGCGTGCGCGGAGCGGGGAATCTATTGTTTATGGAGGATACCGCGTGGAGCAGCGTTTCCCGATTAAATCTTGCCGCGGAACCAGTGGTGAGTCAGTAGAAACAGTGCGCGCCGTTTCAAATTTCAAATTTTAATGTCAGCTGCGTCTCTCGGTGGTTATTAAACGCGTTTTTTATATTTACACTTTGTAGGAAAGCCTGTACGTGCCACCCCTTAGTGGCAGAGAAAACTGAATCTGCCATTCATTTAAATTTGCAAGCACTGCAAGTGCCATTTCTGTTTACCTATCGCTAAATTGGCTCTTTGTTTCCTGCAGAAGTGGCGTTGGACGTACAAGCGGTACCATTTTTTGGCACTATTGGTAACTTATTTGCAAAAGGAAGTTGCATTAAAATTCTATACTATATTACCATTGGCAGGCAGAACATTTTCCGATGGAATTTTATTTTAATTTTGCCACTAATTAGTTTTCTACAAGGACCTATCTACTATTATCGATGGACGTAACGAAGTGTGACTTGTGAGTAAATAGGAGTGATTGGACGACAAGGAGTGTGTGTGAGAAGAGAGCGTGAGAGTGAGAGAGAGGGACAGAGTAACGAGTGTGAAATAAAATCGCCGTACGTGTGAGCGAAAATTCAATTATCGATACAGATCGATAAAGGTGATAATTGTTCAGAAGTCTTTTTACTGTGCGCAACTATAGTACAAACGAAACGCATATTGTAATAAGAGAAATACGAAGTGAGCAGAAATGAGGGCATGAGCAGAAATTGGGACATTCACCTTAGGTTCAACTTCTGCGCGCACGATTTTACGCATTAGGTATGAAAATTGGACACCGGTAATTACACGTTGCAGCGTTTGCTGAAATTAGCCGCGTAACGTCGTTCCGTCTGACAACGGACGGGCATTATTCCACTCGCAAGAAAGTATAATTTGTCACCTTTACGGTCTCCCTTGATATGCACCCGGTGTCGTTAACGTTAATGAGGTATTCACCCCTTTCAGTGACCGGCGCGACTGAGAGATCGTCGCTCCACGTCCCTTTTGGCAATTTTCAATGTGCGAATCTAATGCTCACAGAGGCCGTGTCCATAAAGCGGTCCGTAAACTCGACGAATATGGAATGCTGACGTTTATGAGCCTCGCGAAGGGGACACTCGCACGTGACGAGCCACCGTATGGACAAACGGGATTCGTTCGTACGTTATTATTCAACGTTTAAGCTGCGCACGCGACGACCCACCGCGGGAGCGTCGTTAATTCGTCTTGTCCCACTATTTCACTGGCAACTAACTGCCGACCGACTGATTTCTCGAAGATGATTATTTAAAGAAATTTCCACCTTGAGATTTCGGAAATTAAAATATAATAGAGCAGTGCTCCGTAACCGATGTGCCACGAGACGATGCTAACTATGCAGCGGCACATTTCTTTTTTCAAAGTTCCTCATAAATAAATTTCTGCGAGAAAAGGTTGCGGAGCGCTGTTACAGAGATATATACATATAACAATCTAAAACGCGTGGATACAACTCACAATAAGTCAAAGTGTTTCGAAGATTGTTCTCGCCGTTGATTCGACACGTGGGAACGCGGCTTAAGGCAGCGGGTTCTCTTTTAATTCCCCGTTCCAACTTTTTCTTCCTGCCGAACGGGAACAGCCGCGGGTATTCGCCCATCGCCGCCACACAGTAGCTGCTGCGCGGCTCGGAGAACCTCAGGCCCAGTTTGCAATCACCGTCTAAAATCAACATCCCCTCCGCCCGGGAATTCCTGTGCGCCGCAGAGAATCCGCGCGCGATCGCAGGCCACCCAGCGCACGGCCGGCTTAATCGAATCTTTAAACGCGCGCCGTATTCACCGCGGCCGTTAGGAGCCCGCGCTATATCAATCATTCCGAGCCGCGCAATTAGAGGCGCGCGAGTTACACTCCTTTCCCCCGGCGGTGCAATTTTACTTTGTCGCCGAGCCGCGCCGCGGTCAAACGTTATATACATTGTTGGGAAGCGTGCATGTACCCGCATACCGTGCCCTTTTTACTCGTCGCCGGCCACGCCGCCGCGTTTCTCGCTCTGCCTCAGCTTTTCGCCATTTTCCCCGGTGAATTACAGTGGCACAACACGCGGGACATTTAGCCGGCACGGAGCCCCCGCTTCACAATGTTGCCGACTGATCCTCGCCACCGCGTCCACGCCAGAACATTATTCCACGACCAGGCGGTGTCCGTTGAGACTGGCCGCTGATTTAAAGACGCAACCCACCACTCAGGCTCTACGAAGCCGCGTATATCAGCGTAATGTGGACCTGCTGGTGCAAGTCCCAGGACCTAGGAGAATTTACGAGCCAGCTCGTGGTGGCGGAATAAGCGCGTCAGATTTTCGAGAATCAGCGGACCACGCGCTAGCGGCTTGCTTGCCCGATGCACACGCGGCTTAACCCTTAACTGGTATCCTGGGGTCAGTCGTGACCCCAAGCACGCAAGGTTCGCTGCAAAATATTTGGTTGTCTGAGTTTGTAAACTGAATTTCTAATTAATTTTATAGTTAATAGTTTAACTTTCTACGTTCCTATTATTTTATACATTACCTACGAACAAAATAGGTATTCATAGAGGTTGATCTAATGTCGACTTTACAAATTTCTGTGTCCTTTTTTATTTGGGGTCTGCCACGACCCCGAGATAACAGTTACGTTTGAAAAAACAGTATACCAGTTAAGGGTTAAGGGTACTACTTACAAGGGAAGATCCCGAACCCGAACATTCGAAAAATTCTGAAGCTGTAGGGATATGTAGGGGATTTCCTCCTGATTGCAACGCAATTTTTCTTTGCCGCACAAATTCACTCTAAGCGAGTGGAATTAACCCCTGAAAATTCGGCTGTTTTCCGATTTTATTCTGTAACTAGCATTCTATAAGAGATGGGGAAAAAGTTTCAAGACAAAAGTTACTTGTTTTAGTTAGATCTATCACTTGGTGAAGAAATTATTTTACAGTTCGCGAGTTATAACGCAAAATCAGAATATAACCGGATTTTCAGGGGTCAATCACACCCCCCTTAGAATGAATTTGGGCAAGAAACAAAAATTGCGTTGTAATCAGGAGGAAATTCCCTACATATTCACAAAGTTTCAGAATTTTTCGAAATCCCGGGTTCGGGATCTTCCCTTGTTAGTCAGTGTTTTTTTTTTTGTCGAAAATGAAGAATTTCTTTTTCAATTAATTCTAAAGGAATAAAGTGAAACTGAGGCTTGTCTTTTGGCACTTGTGAACTTAAAGGGGTGCTTTCGCTGCCGAAATAAAAAACCACGTATTTTATATTTTACACTTATCAACAGCTCTCCTTGCGAGTCGATTTGAGAAAATTCATCTGACCCCCAATGAGTCCAACGTAAGCCGGAGGTTCGTCTGTTTGAAGGTTACAAAGAACTTCACAGATGGATGCCATTTAAATCGTGCGAAGGATTTATGGCGTTCCTCTGACATCGTTTCGTCAATGTGAGTTTTCAATTGTCGCGCAGTAAACCGAGGATTGAATAGTCCTAGCTGTCCAGCAGGGTGATTTGCAGGCTTTAAACGTCGTTCGCCTTTGGCCAGGCTAGACAGAGATTAGGCTATCGTATGACGAGGGGATGAATCGTCGTGCCTCGCATTCTTTCCCCTCTTTGCAGCCGTAAGGATGATTTATGCACCTTCGGGCTACTGCCTTCAGGTGTCTGCTTCGCCATCTTCCTGCCTAGCGTTCCAGCGAAACGTAGTTCAGGTCTATTTGTGCCTAGCATTCGATACTCTGGACAACGTAGACTCGCGGAGCTTAGCTTCGAAATAATGTCAACAGGTTGGTATTAATATTCGAACGACGAACGATCGGGAAGCCTAAACTGTTATTGAGACCACCGAGAAGGCGCGAATGATCCATTTCGGAGCGCGTAATTTACTTTTATCGAGACACGTGTGGCGACGGTGGCGTATATAGGACGTGAATCGGTAGTCTCGATACGAGAATAGCGGGCTTAATAGTGCGTAAGATGCACTTCCAGCGCGAGGTAATATTTGATATCTACGATATTCAGAGTCTCCATGAGGACCCCGCCCGTCCGAACCCACCGTGGCAAGCCTATTTTTGTAGCAGCAGAATCTGCGCTTAACGCATCAGAAAATAGCCAGAAGGGATTCCTCAAACAAGCGGTTCATCTGTGGGGAAACAAAGCGGCGGTGGAGTTGTTTAAACCGGGCAACCTAAGGATATTTCACGCTCGCGGAGTGTTTAAAAACCGGAGAGCGAAGAGCGCCGGCAAGCGGCTGGCCAAATTAAGGGCGTCGCTACTTGGAGGACGGGAACGAGGCCGTCGAAGGTGAAATTTTCATTAGGGGCATCGAAGGCACTCGGACGAATTACATATAAAAGGGCGCGAAATAAGCGCCAGTGGAGATAAACGAAAAATATAGCGGCCTCGTAAAAATCAGGGTAAAATTAGACGCGGAATGATTGAATCGCCACGAGTCAGGCGCTCGTGGCTCGGGGATCACGCCCACGATTATTATTCATCCGTTACGTTGGAATCGGCGACGAGTAAAAATAAAAAGTTACCCCGGCGTTCGTCTGAAATACTCTCGCAGATACTTGCGCGCTCATGTCCACGGAATCGGGTTGGCGATAATTGTAACAGTTGAGAGTGATGTAGCACCCGAGGAAGTTGGTTGGAATCCAAGATTTTCTCGCGGGCAACGTGTACACGTCGTTCCGAAGAAAATTAATAGCCGTTCTTTGTAATACACGCGTACGATCTCCCGCTTGATACTGTGTACTTAACCTTTTTCATAATTGTACTTGGACCTCCTATACTCCTCTTGTAATTAACTCAGGAGGCAGTCACAGAAATTTCACCCTATCTTACGCGTAGCCTACTGGACCAGTACACCTGAAATAAATTAGTTTTCCCGTTTTTCCTATAAGTTCGCGACTTCCTTTGCCGCTATTACTTATATGGTTTGTAATGAGACTTTGCCGCGTATAAATAAATAAATAAAATTACAGGGAAGTGGGACGAGGTGTGAACGAGGACGAGGCGATTAACTCTGATAAAGGGAGGATGAATGTGACGTTGCCTGGAATTGTGGGCACGATCAAGGGCGTAAATTGAATGTATCACCTGACGAAAGTGGCCAACAAAAGACGGGCACACGGGGGACCAGGAAACGAGCGGGGACACCGCGTTGGGAATTAGTGCTCCTGTTAAAAGCGCCACTTCTTACGTCTGTGCGTAATACTGAAACACTCGGGCGACTGGCGATGCCACGGGATCGACCTTTGCCGTCGATGTAACGACGGTACAGCGTGCTGGTGGCCGTAAAATAACGAAATCAAAGGTGGGGGCGATTTACGAGTTCTAAAATTATAGGAAACTTCGCGGCCCTCGGTCGTTATAAATGTACGCTTGTATCGCGCCACCGTTCGAACTAAATATGGTTTCACGGAAGGCGGTCTCCACGGCGCAGGGAGCTTCTAAATGGAATCTAATCTGAAAGGAATATATTATTCTACGCTGCAACAATGCTACCTTTGACGATGCATCGAGAACTAAACATCTGGGTAAGCTTTTCTACGAGGAAAAGGGTATAAAGAGAAAATCGATGCACCACTCGACTAGCGTGTTCGTCTATTATTCATTAATTCTACATACTTGCGTGCTAGTATCTGTATTTAGGGTCTGTACTCTGTAATATTGATTACTTGTTGCCTCTGAATGAATATAGGTTCTTTATGACAGTTTTACTGTGTTTTAGGTGGTCGCGTATCACAGACTTCTGACTTAAGAAATACCAGGGGTGGCTTCGAAGCTAATTTTTAAATTCTCGAAACTCGAATCCGAAAATTTGCAATGCTTCGGAAATGGAACCCGAAACTTTGGAAGGCTTCGAAACTCGAAACTTTGGAAGGCTTCGAAACTCGAAACTTTGGAAGGCTTCGAAACTCGAATCTTTCTGGGGTTTCTCGAAGCTGCGAAAACCCTAAAAAATACACATGCTTCTTGACAAAGAAAGGTAGCGTCAGTTCCCCCGTCCCTTGTCCTCAATCATCCCCGCATAAAAAGACGTGGTCGCAGTTCGACCGCGTTGATTTACCCGCGAAAGTATACGAGGCGCGCGATTTCGCTCCAAGGGGAAGGATGCGAAAGTAATTTTAAAGGCCGCCCCGTAAACGACGAGGAAGTAGCTGCGGAATGTGTCCGAAGTGCGTGTCGCTTCGCTGTGAGGTCCTGCACGCATCTATTTCCGTCCTGTTTGCCATGGCACCCCCGTCGGAACACCCCAAGCGAAGTGTCGCGACACGTCTCTGCACAAGGGCCCTCATAAATATCAGCGTTTGCCTTTGGCTGCAGTTGTCAACACTGCGCGATGCCCGTCTCGCCTTGATTTTCTAGGTGCAAACGCAACCACCCTGTACACCATTAAGCTGATTGGGGTTGTCGGAAGATGAGCAGCGTGGGATAAATCATCGAAACGCATCGAGAATCTCAGGATGATCTCGCGATTTAGGCTCGAATTCCAGGTGAACGGGACGTGGAATCTTTCTTCGAGGAAAGAAGAAAAGTACCGAGGGCGTCTTCTTTTCGACTGTTCATCCTTGTTGGAGATTTTGGTGCGTATGGGAGTCCAGGTGCCAGTTGCAGTAAAGAGACCATTTTTTTTTTCTTGGGGTTTTCGGAGACGTAAGATATTTTTTTCAGGGACCACCTCCACTCTTCGTAGACTCTGTTACACCGTTGCCAAATTAATAGCAAAAGTCGTAGCTTCGGTTTCATATTGATTATTTTTTAACTTTAAAGAAGAAATACAGAATCGGAGGCAAAATTAAATTCGAGAGTCCTTGTAGAAAACTGTAAGTACTAAAAATCAAATTCTATTCCATAGTATTGCCATTGTCACGTAGAACATTTTCTGATAAATTTTAATTATTTTGGTACTTACAGTAATTCAGAGTTGGGACAAAACGAGGGACAAAAATTACCGGGGATACAAATCGTGTTCCGAGGACTTTCCCCGGAAATCTGAGACGAATGCTCACCTTAAGTTACAGTTTATAATATTTCACTTGATTAACTAGAAGTTGCTAGACTAGATTTTGCTCTTCTGTTGTAGCTGCAGCAATGACGATGGTTCTGGAGTACGTAAAACGTTGTGGAAAAAGTTTCTAGCCCATGTGGTGCTTGAATATTCCAATCCTCGTCTAATTTAAAATAATTGGTGTTGGCTTGTGATTTCGAGTGATCCCTGGCTTATTAAAACGATCTAATTCAGTAATACACTCTGGCAATACTAAAAAGTAAGGGTGAGTATCTCGAATCCTCGAAACTCAAGACACTTTCGAGTTTCGAGAACTGGAAACTTTGCACCGTGATTCGAAACTCTCGAAACCCAAGCTTATTTGAAACATAAAATTAAGAATACAGAATCATTCGAAGCGTGCCTCGAGAATTGATATATCATTACATTTTTATTTGTATTTTGTTTAGGTGACTGCTAAATGCAGATTTGTGCAAAAATTTGATTCGCTTCGTTTCTTAAAGCAAGATTGATTACATAAATAAATAAATCATTAAAATATTCTATTTACAAAACAGAATCGGTACTTCAAACTTCGAGAATTTCGAAGCCCCGCCAAATTTCGCGTTCGAATCTCCAGAATTTAGAAATCAGCTTCGAATGTGATCCTGCATTGCGCTGAAATCTGTACCTCCGCAGTGTTCATTCAAGAACACACTCTATCAACAGCAGCGACAAAGTTTCTGAACTAATGGAACAAGGCGATGTCAGAAGATTATAGATATAGACTCCGCGGAGGTACACGCTGCTTGATCGTCGCTCGCGTCGCCGTAACGCGCGCCCACGTTCCGCCGGCGACGTTCGAATGAACTTATCACCGAACCTAGCGAAATGTTCCAGCGGAACGGCCGCCATTGACGATTAAGAACGGCACGGATCCGCGGACCGTGCCTCGGGTGGCCGTCAATCTAGCGTTCGCGGACGATTGCGCGCCGTTCCGCCGTGGAAGAGGATCCGTCAGTTATTGCCGCGAACTCGGCGCCCGTTATTGCCGCGGTAATATATCGGGGATCGTAAAGACCCGTTGCCCCGGCTCGATCTTGAAATATAAATTTATCGCGTTGTCGCGACACCGTGTTGCTCGGCCGCCACGGGCAGCGCGCTCTCCTCCTCTAACCCGTGTGCAAATCCGCAGGAAGTGAATCGGGGCGGGCGCGTGGGCGTAGCGCGCACGTACGTGCTTTGGCGCGGATCCAGCGCGCGTTTCTAGCCGATTAAGCGAGAAAACGAGGGGATCGTTCCTCGCCGAGACGAAGCCCGCCCCCGCTCGAGGATTTCACGAGCCTCGTCAATCGGTAAAAAATGCTGGGCCTCCTGGTCCCGCAGCTTCGGACCGTCTGTGACTTTTAAAGGACACACATCGCTCTCTCCCGCATGTGGCACACCTCGTGGCGAAGAACGCGTTTTTAATGTCTGTCGCGCGCGTTGCTGTTGAATTGGAGGACCCTTCGAATTGGAGGACCCTTCTCCTTCTTCTCTCTAATTGTATTGAGATATTGTAGCGTGATTCGCGAGGGCGATCGTGGTTGAAGGGCGCAGAAGTGAAAGAAGATAATGTGTAATTTAAACGGGAATGAAAAGTACGATTGCACCCGCAGAAATTGTTTCAATAATCGTAACTCTATGTCGGAAATATCAAATTCACTTCACAAATTAAAATTCTTTCATTAGAATTATCTTAATTAAGTATTTAATAATACTGCGCCCGCGCGTAGAGTATATATTAAAAGTTTCCCACTTTCAGCCGCTATGGGCCAAAACGCGTTTGCTCGTCAACTGTGCTAATGGACTCATCGGTAAGGCTCACCTAGCAGGTTCTGCCTTAGACGCGGGAATGTTAGGAGGTACGTTGGAACTGGTATATATAGAAACCGGTAGTCGAGGGAGAACTAGCGAGAAAGCGAGATCGGTCGAACGCCCTCTTGTGGCGGAGTCGGAGGTATCGCTGCAGAGAGTAATGATAAATTAATGAGAGGTGGGGGACAGTGGATCGATTTGGGAGGAAGACCGCGGTCTAATTTTCAAGAATTCGCGAAAGGTTCGAGTTTTGTGAAAAGTGTACGCTGCGGAACTTGAGTGTTAGACAATGGTTTAAATAAAGGAGGGGAACAATGATCCAGTTACCGGGGACAAAGAAACGGAACGAGCGTGGAAATGTGAGAATATCGTTGAATGGGATCAACGACGGCTACCGTTGTTTCAGGCTGACGCATTCCGAGGTTCCCGAGTGGCTTTCAGCGCGAGGAATTCGTAAATATTTCGTTCACACGCTAAAATACCTCGCGCGGTGCGCGTCAGGCCTTGCGAGCATCGTTCGCCGCTAAATTTTCATGGTTCGCTTCGATTTACCCCGAGAAGCTTGAATCAACCGATGAAGAGTCGTATAATCCAGAGAAATATATTTAGATACGAGTTCACATCGATCACGCGCGGAAACCATTAAATAGTAACGTACGGTTCAAGGTTCAAAAAGTTCATAAGTTTGAAGGCCCAATGTATTATAGCAGCGAGGACGAAACTCAATAAAGCCACTGCAAAACTATCCCTTCTCGTTAATTCCTTAATTAATTCCAGTTTTAAGAAAACTACTTTAAAACTGACCGAAATGCCATTTTATTATACTCCCATCTTCCACCAGCCGTTCAATTCAAAAACCTGAGCGATTCGTATGCAGAAATGCAAGAACGTGGCGAAATTCACCGCAAAGATACCGCTCTCATGACGAACCGTTTTAAAAGCGTCCAGAACTCGCATATAAAAAGCAGGAAATAAAGTAACACGTGGCGAACGATAAGGAATATTTCCATAAATTATGACAATAAATTGCCTTTCGGTTTCGCTTTATCTGGGGACTCGCGCGAGTGCACGCGAGCGTGGTGCACGCACGGGGACGTGGCTTTGTGTTCGAGGTAAGAAAGGTACCGACTCTATCTCGTTTCGCGATACTACGCTCGGACCGCGGGCTCAAATCGATCCCAGGAGGCTCTGTTTCGAGCTTTGCGGGGAATCACGACATATTAATGTCGCGCAGGTACATTTGATCAATATTGCCTTCCCTATTCGCGTTTTAGTTAAATCCCAGCTGCTTACACGGCGACCGTAAATGCAATGCGAGAAGAGATTCGTTAAGCGGCGATAGCACGCGATTCGGCCATACGTATTGTGGTATTACGTTACTAGGAAACCAATGTTTCAAACTCGACTTAAACGGCCCATTGCGGATAAGAAAATACATAATTACAGGAAAGGGTAGTACGTACGGTGTCGCAAGAAACATGCAAAATGCAGAAAGTGAAACATAAACATGAAAATACTGCATATAAAAATATCGGCGTTTCAGAACTGTAGGTGTGTACCTGTAGTTTCGAGACACCCTATAGTTAAGTGTTTAGCTTGCTTATGTGACATATATTATTTACGCTATATATCAATATTTATGTAAAACGTACGTATTATGTAAACATTTGTTTGCATATGTAGTAGATACGTCCGTAGTAAAGTAAGCAGCATATAAAAACAATATAACACACGACATGCTACTACTTTTAGTACTTTTCACAAGAAATACCATGCAACATCGATGTTCGCAATTATTTTCTCATAATGGACGGTCATAACTTTGATTATATTGCGTGAAAGCGACTGTGGAGACATAATATAATGATTCCACAATACTCAAGCTCGCGAGAGGTTAGAAATGGAAGAATCTGATACGTATCAATATTGGGATTAAGTAAAGGCTGACATCTCACAATTTGAATATACAAATCCTGTTTACATCACGCACCGCATCTTTATTCCCTTTCTAACCTCTCAAAACACTGAAAATTACCTTAGTATGCGTCACTAAATTCGTCTTGACAGCTACTTCCGTACAATACGAAGGTCACAGCTTGCCATTCGGAAACGTCGACGAAGAACAAAGCCGAGCACTAATGATACGAACATCTTACACTAGTAATATCTAATTGACACACTTCCACGGATTTACCCGCGTATCAATCAACGACTCACCGAATCCCAACGACAGCGGACGTATCTATTCCCCGCTGGATCCCGTTCGTGCACCGCTAAATCTTCGACACGTTTAAATGGCGTCCGAGAAAGCGCGCGACGAGGTTACGGCCGCAGCGCCATCTGGAATCGTTGCTTCCGGTGGCGAACAGCAGTAGAATGGCAGTTGCGCGCAAAAGTCTGTTTATTTACGTGCTGTCGATGATTAATTGATCTGCGAAGTAACGCGTCCGCGAGCGATATCTGCTGTGCGAGTTTCGTAACAGGGGGATCGGGATGGTGCACGGACAGTGACAGGCTGGGGAGCAAGCGAGCCGGGGGAACTGTGATTACCGAGGGGAGAGAATACCGCGCAGTGAATGTCGCCGTCCAAGTATGCACGGCCAGTCGTTGTCGTTCTAACCTATTTAACCGAGACATCGTAACCCCTTTACCGTTCTGGAACCTTCCGACGCGCTGTCAGCGTTTGTTTGCCAACAGTGGCTCGGCACCATGCCATGTTCCCGCAAACTCTGAGCACAGAGCCGTGCAAGATCACGAGCATGGCCGACGAGGTGCTGCCGGTCAGCTTGGAGAAGCTCGAAATTGATCGGCTATCGTCGAGCTGCCCCCAGTAAGCATTACTTTACCGCCCCGAACATGCTCTCCGCTCTCCTGGCATTGATCATTCAAAGCGCCTGCTCCCGCGGTACACGGGGGTACCACCCCCGTACCGTTCCGTTCCCACGAACGTCTCTGAACACCTCCGATCGTTCGACGTATCGGATATCGTGGCCGTTCCGCGACTGAACCGTGCTCCACGCCCGGTCAAGGTCTCTCGATTAACGCGCTACCTCGTCCCGCCGAGTACGTGACCATCGCTGTTTACATTGCGCGTGTTTTCGGTCGGTCTCATGCAGGCACTCGGCGGCACGCGTTTCGATCGACTGTCGTTTCTTATTCTCGACTGCGTGCGAATCGACACGGTTCACTGTGACCTGTAAGGGGAACGAAATGTTTACAAGCTAAGAAGGGTGGCCAATAATGGTTTCGATGCCGTGCACGGCTCGCCGACCGAACGTTTCCGAATAATATCCGCGCCGAGTCGCGAGAGGCGAGCACGGAGAATGCAAGTGCGGTGCACGAAATTGATATTGGTTCAAGTGCGTCGACGTGAAGTAAATTCTATCTGGCATTCCTATGTCGCGTAGTTCAAACGATTTCCACGCGAACGTCGTTAGCCTCGCGTTGTTGCACGAGCAATGGTGAGATTCAATGTTTACAAATATCCAATACAAGAGTGTGTATCAAGAACGACGAGTCATCGACGAATAGTACTGAGCAATTATGTCGTCTGCTTTTATACGACGCTTCTAAATCCACTTTCAAATTAATATTAGTCGCCATACATTAATCCCGAAGTAGCTTACGCCTGCGACGATCGCGCTGGTCCGAAGGGATATTAATGACGAACGTTGCTTTCTGCTGTTTCAGTATAACGTCTATTGACAAAGCGAAATCACCAAATCCGTTCAGAACGACGAGTAAAAGCGTCGGCTCCGACTGCAGTTACTTGTTTCAAAGGAGATCGATGCCTACCAGGCCGACGTTAACCACAATCAGCCCGAGGGGCATAAAAAGCACAACGAATTTTAAACCATCTAAGAATGAAAGAGCAATCGACAAGAACAAGAAGAACACGATAATCAAAGAGGCTGTTTTAAAATTAAATGATACAGGCACTAATTGTCTTAGTGATAATCTAGCGAGTACGTTGTTTAAAGAGACGTGTAAATTTAGTATTTCTGGTAAGAGCTCCAAGATCTTTGGCCACGGTTCGGTAGCGAAGGACTTTAAAGCGCTGAACATTAGTCAGGATTCTAGACAAGTGAAAGACGATACCAGCATCCAAGATAACTTTCAAGCTAGTAGTTTCCAACGGGCGCGCAGCAATACAATGCCAAGCTTGAAAAGGGGGCCTGGCCCGGGCGGAGGCAGCAGCGGTCAGTCAGAGACCACTGCCTCGTCGTCTGGTCAGCCGTCGAGTTCGAACACATGCTCTGTACAGGCACGAATATCGCCACCGTCGTGCGACGTGACGATCGACGAGCTTGCCAGCTACTTCGAGGAGTTTGTCCATATTCCAAAGAAGATGTCCCATATGGCAGAAATGATGTATATTTAATTGTAACGTATTGATTTATAACTGGCAGATTTCTTATACAGTTTTTCAAGGGGCTAGCATGCAATGTTTTACGCATGACCACTAGTCTAAAGTACTATACGTTTGCTACAAAACCAATTTCATTTGGTACCTAAATTATACATAATATATATATTAAAAACCCTCCCCAGAAACAGAAAAAGAAAAATGTCAAAAAACTATCTGGGTCTTTGTAGGAAGAAAAAGAGAAGTATTAAAAACGATTCGATTTCGAACGTCGTTCTAGTGAAAAAGTGATGAGAAGAGAAATGGATGAAAGCACGAAGATAACGAAACGATGTACTGGTTTGTTTGTTTTCTAAATCGTTTTGTGTCCAGCTAATTCATTTATTTACTAATGAGAAAAAAATCGAATACCTTTATTTACAAATTTTTGTATCACGAGATGGAAAGATTGGTACTAGAATAAATCTCTGGAAATTAACGTGTTGCCGTCATTGAGATTCCCCGATCTCCTGCTAATTAACGCCGCGCGTATTGGATAGAATGTATACGCGCGTACGTCGCTCGACAAGGTTATCAACACCCTTCTATTAATATGATACATAATATATTTATCTGCATAGGCTTATGTGATACTTAATACAACGATACAAAGTAACCGTTAAATTACTTAATGATAATAAGCTTTGGTACGTAAACAATGATGTTATATTGATCCGTTTTACTTAAGGTACGAGTGAACCATGTTGACGCGCTGTGTACTGTGAGAAACCCCGACGGAAAGCCTAAATGCATTAAAAAATATCCATCTATTTGGTGCGCGCGCCACGCGATGATCATTTCCATTTTCGTTTTTAACGCCTGCGAGACGGTTGCGGCGCTCCGGCGTGATGGTTTCGCGATGGCCCCGCGCAATTACTCAAACTCTGTATCAAAACATGAGGTCTGTCGCTATATCACAGATTTATATTAAAATTTCACTTGAACGGAGCCACGACGAAACGAATCCCAAAAGAGAGCGGTCAAACTTTCTCGCGAAAGGCTGCTCCTCGCGATTGGACATGATTATTACGGACGATACGAAAAATTCAACTCTCTGTGGCACGACGTCGCACTCGAAGCTTGTGTCCAAGCCGAGAGACGCAGTATTTTCGACAACAACAGTTTCTATTTATAATGAGATTGACGAACGACTCGGCAAGCAACGGAGCGCGTTATTCGCTTGACAATTGCAAAGAAACTGTGCATGTAATAATTGCGACGCACGTCGGTGAAATGTAAGCATTGCTCGCAACGGGATTACAATTTCCTGAACGATAAGTTCGATCGAAGTGGTAAGAATAGCTACCTGATAAAAGTAGCAAAAATAGAATTGAAGTTATCGTAACTTATTACTCCGCTGATAGCTACGACAGACAATTTATAGGCTACGAAAGTTTAGCGCGAGTCGGTTTTAATTCTACGGCCTTAACATTCTATATTTGCCCGTAGCAACGAACGATCGACAAATATTGAAACATCGATAGCCTTGTGTTGCGTAAACCAGCCTGCATATTAAGTATACTTCGCTTTGGACTGCCGGACGCAAGACGATGACAGCATCGTTGCATTCATAATTGGAACACCTATATTTACCGATCGGCTTGAAACACGCGGCGTCTCCCGACCAGAATTCGGCAAAACAATAATGACGCGAATTTCCAATCTGCTCCGATCGTTTGTAGGACTATCCTTGAAAATATATCACTCCAAACACGACAGGCAGACCGTGCCTGCCCAAAGTTGCCACTCAGGCAGATGGAAAATAAGCGAGCAGACACGCGCGGAATCACAATTTTCTCGGCTACTGTCGAATGTTTGCCCTGCGCCAACTTTGTAAGAGAATTCGAGATTTAAGTTCACGAAATTTGGTCGAACAACTGTTCCTGTACTCCGTACAAACGATACATCAGTCTCTAAGTCCAGTGGAAAGGCCACACGGCGCCCTTACCGGTAATAACATTTAAATATACTACTCTGTCTTGCTCGGATGAAACGATACGCGCGCGACAGTGAGATTCGAGATGGAGGAGAAAATGCGGCGCGTTACTTTCTCTCCGTTCGACAACACCGCCCGACCAGTCGGTTACTGCGATCAATTGGCTTTGTTAGGTCTACGAACTATGGCGACAACATGATCGTCAGAGACACCTTAAAGTGACCATTCACCGTGTGAAACACAACAACATTTTGATCGGTATAAAACGCTCATAGAAAAGTTTTACTGGACGTAATACGGCTACCTTCTAAACTCTACATAAACACGATGCTTTCCCACGTGCACTCACCGCATCTCGTTACCATATAGAATAAATTAATCAACTCACACAACGAAGGTATGGGCGGCACGCCTCGCTAATTATATATAGTAGAAAACATTGCATTATCGGTATACTATATATATATATATATATATAAAGTTGCAATATAATGTCGAGTTCGCGACGAGTCCCGCTAAACGTAAGCCGTAAAGTATTCCACTGAATCGACACATCGATGGTAATCGATGCCTCTTGGACCGTTTGTGTTTATAACTATACAGCAGGCGCAAAAGATTTCCGCTAGAACCTTGATTCCTGTAGTTTCGCGTAATTCGTAGCCGCCGGTGCTAGTTTCAATCAGTTCGATCGTCGTCCCGGAACGTGTCCCGAGCTTTAAAAATATCACGGCAGACGCGTACACTCTATTGGCAGCTCGTCCGGTTCAAATGTACAGGAAGGGAGGAGCGGGGACAGTTGGTCGCGAGCAGCCGAAATCTTTTGCCGCCCACTGTTCGCAATCCCATACCTCGCCAGGTTCGTGAGATTTCAGTGCGCTACTGTCCGCTTCGTAAACGTGATCTCGTGAGAACGATGGTTTCTTCTATTGAGCAATGGTTACGGGGGGCTACCGGGGAGCGCGACATTTTATTGCTAGTCTCTTAACGCCACGGGCAAGATGCGCGTGAAAAAAATAAACACACCGCACAGACACAGGTGTAACAAATCACTACACACACCGTACGCAATAATCTCTCGTTCCTCGAACTCTCACACGCCCGCTCCTTTCTCTCCCGCTCTCTCGCGCGCTTCGTCTACTTTCTTATCCGTCTAAACGTTAATATCCTAAAAGTGTCATAATGGCTCATCGTGGTTTACCGTGACATAGTTCAATGTTACGCCTAGGGACTTACGTGTAACGATACGTTCCGCGGTGGGAGGGGGGGGGCGACCACGACGACAACGATATGTCCTCGGAATCGGAACCGTCTAAAGAAACACTGGTGCGACGATATCGACGGGGGGGAAAGGGGGTATCGTACGGTCGTGTTTCGCATTCCGAGGAGAGATTTCACATCTACCTCGCGGCCTATCGCCTAATAAACTCTACCCTAACCTGACGTTTCGTATATTTTAGTAGAAAATTTACAATTTCTCAGAGACTTTGTACGAGCAACATCGATGACTTAATCCTTATCTCGGGTAGTGTCCTCTAGTTCCATCTTCTCTCGATAGATCCGCGCGAATATCGAAGAAGTTGTCGCGACGCGCAGACCTGCGCGCAACGTACCCGCGCTCGTTTCCGTTCTTAGTAACTTTCGTCCTACTCTCGTTTCGCGAGTTTCGAAAATGAATCTTCGGACGAACGCGACGCTCGAATCGATGAACACGGGGGCGTATTATTTTCCTCGAGAAAACATGGCAGTTTTTTGTTCAATCACAGGGAAAGTAATGTGTACTGATAGAGAAACGAAACGTGCACTTTGAATGCACCGTAACAGAATCACGTTGAAAAGAGTTCCCTTCTTTGTTGTTTACGTATAAAACGCGTCAATCTCGTATAAAATATTGTCCTACGCGAGCCGGCGCTCGAAACGAAAATTCGTTCTCCTTTAATTCGCGTCGCCGTGGAACGCGACTGTGCCCTGTCGCGGGGCTTGTGCAAACGGTCGGCTGCGTCCAAGAAAAATGGAATTCTGAACATTCCGAGGAATCTGTCGCGACCGACTCGAGATCAAAAGTAACGCGTGGATTACACAGATGGCGCGGATGGTCCTCTTCCACGCTTTTAATCGTACACTCACGGACTAAATACAAGTCGGTTACATCTTCTACCATTTAAAACTCTACGCTTAAGTTGCCAACTCGTTCCGGTTCTAACCTCTAAACACCTTGCAATATTATCGATACTCTTCGTCAATTATTTATATATTATACTCTCCAAATTGTGAAAATCCTTAGTTTTAAATAGTTCGAACTCCGTGTTAAACCTTAAATAGATACTTGGATACGTAACGGGCAAAGATTCTATAATCTTATCAGTCGTCTGACCCAGTATTAGTCGGCAGTTATTCACGATTGGTCACAAAGCTTCAGTGTCCTTGTAAACACCCTATACAATTATGAACAAGATTTAATCCTTCGTTTCTCCTTTGTTTATGTATAAAGTCCCATGGCACACAAGATCATTGTTCTTGAGATGCTTGCTCGACGCTCGTTCAATTCGCGAAACTTCCGAGAAAGGAATGAACGGAAAGAGCACTTAGTATACTCGCGATCACCGTGGAGATGTTTTGGCAGCGTTCGATAACGATTACTTCGAGATACCTGTTTAGGTCTGCAGTATTCTTGCCACCGAGTCGTTTCAAGAGAAGCTTCCTTTCTCTCTGTGTTTTTTTATCTCCCTTTTCTGGAATTCGTTCCTCGAGGAGGATCCTTCTCAAAGGACAGCGAACAGCGTGTCCAGCCTGGACGCTGAAGGCTTAGCAATAGATACCGTAAAACTCCATGGCACAATTGATGTGCGCTGGGTGGAAATGACCGTGCGGCGCCAGGTGGTTCTGCATATGAGCTGTGTATCAGTCCGTTGGCGGCTCGAGATACGGTATTTCGCTGGTGACATTAAACGACTCGAAATAGTGATTCAGGAACTCGAACGTGGGTCGCTTCTCGGGGCTGGCGTCCCAGCATTGCAGCATCAATCGGTAAATGCTGTCCGGCAGCGGGTGATTCAATGGCTTGGGCATACGGTAGCCCTTGTTTATCTGCTCTATAACTTCGCGACCCTGCATACCTGCAAAGACAAAACCATTAGGTTAGGTTGAAAACCAGTCTCTTGACGGAACCTCGCCTTTGCGATTGTCTCGTTTTTTCTTTCTTTCCCTTCTCGTACTTTCTTACATATATTTCTTTGTGCAATAAAGACGTTTAATAATAATAATAAAAAATTGCGACGTAAAAGACGAGCCTTCAAATATATATCCTTCAAGAATCTTAAATAAAAATTACACTCGTGTCGTGCTTGTTCCAGCAATCCTCGACCTCGGCTTGTTTAAACCTAGCGCAAACACTCCCTATTGTCCCGAAGCTAATGGAACACGGAACCGAAAGGGGAGTTCCCCCTGTTAAATCATTCAACGAAGTAGGACGATTTTCCTGGTCGATATATTATGTTAAGAAAACGCAGCGGCTCGCTGGAAAGAACCAATCCGCCATGAAATCATAAGGGACCGACGTGACTCACCAGGATAAGGAACTTGGCCATAAGTGAAGAGCTCCATTAGCAATATACCATAGGACCAGACGTCGCTCTTGATGCTGAATCTACCGTAGACGATGGCCTCCGGCGCTGTCCACCTGACTGGGAATCTGCTCCCCTGTTTCGGACAGTACTCGTCGTCCTCGATCGCCCTGGCCAAGCCAAAGTCGCAGATCTTCGCCTTGTTCTTCTCGCCTATAAGAACGTTCCTCGCCGCCAGGTCTCTGTGTATCAGCTGCTTCCTCTCGAGGTGCTCCATGCCGGAGGCTACCTGCGCCGCGATATAAATCAGATCCTCGAACTGCATGTACTTGCCGTCGCCCGTCCTCAGGAAGTCCAGCAGGCTGCCGTTGCACATGTACTCCTGCACGATGTAGATCGGCTCCTCCTTGGAGCAGATCGCGTAGAGCGCGACCAGGTGCCTGTGCCGGAACTGCTTCATAATCGCGGCCTCCTGGAGGAACGCCTCGGTGGACATGGTGCCCGGCCGGAGCGTCTTCACGGCCACCTCGATTTTGTTCCTCCACTTGCCGTAGTAGACTTCGCCGAAATTCCCGTGGCCCAGTTTCCGTATCAGCTGTATCTCGGTCCTATTAATCTCCCACTTGTCGCGCAGCTCCGGCCCCAGGTCCCACATGTCCGGCTGCGGTTTCGGGCACGGTTTCGACAGCACGTGACAGAGACCCAGCGCGTTCTCTGCAACGTCACGCGGAGGGCATCGGTTAGAACCTGTCAGCAGGGATGCGCGTTGGCATAACGCGGCCGCGACTTACTGCTGTACGCCATAACAAGGGCGGGCAGAGTGGGGAATGTCTGGTTGGTGGCGATGAAGAAGCCTCCATTGTCGAGCGGCTTGATTTTATAGTGTTTTACGTGATGGCCCCTTCCTTCCTCCCAGTCCTTCACGGACAGGCTGTAGCCTCTGGGGTTGTGCTCGCTGGGTCTCACCAGGAACGTCCCGCGGGGGTTCTCGTCCACCAGGAGAAGCTTGCCCGCCTCCTTGCGCGACACGTTCTCGAAGAACCAGCTGCGACAGAGAGACGCAACGATTTTAGTCTTATTCGCGAGAGAGAGAGGCCCGACGAGGGGCGAAAGTTATAATTCTGAGGGAAGCTCACTCTTCGCTCTCGACCGAGCGCTCCACGGCGACGAAGTTCCAAGGAATCAGACCCTCCTGCAAAGTTGTCAGGTGCAAAACTTTCCACCAGTCCGGCTCGGAGTCGTCCAATACTTCCATTCGGTCACCCTTCACGAAGCTGACGTCGGTGCTCTCGCGGGCGGTGTAATTGTACAGGGCCACCACGATCTTGTTCGACCTTTGCGAGTGCGCTGTTTCCGAGGGCACGAGTAATTTATACGTCTATCAGGCGGGGGAGGAGGGGGGGTGGGGCCTCGAGGAAGCTGAATCTTAATTACACTGGCGTCAGTTGCGATAGAAATGTTTGCGGTCGCG
The DNA here is from genome assembly GCF_050908995.1 of Andrena cerasifolii. NCBI lineage: Eukaryota > Metazoa > Arthropoda > Insecta > Hymenoptera > Andrenidae > Andrena > Andrena cerasifolii. The sequence continues at coordinate 8,206,158 of NC_135133.1, forward strand.
GGGAAAATTGATTCGGTGTGGCGCTAACTGTTGGAACTTGGTGAATTTACGTTGAACGTTGCCGCCAATGAAATTAATTACTTTACCATTTTACTATTAAATGGAATTAGTTTCCCAGTGACCGCGAACTTCGTTAGAACTGATACTCGTTAACCACTGCGAGCGCAAGCTGAACGAGGCTGCTAACAGAGACGAAGGCGTAGGAAAGTTAATCAGACTCACGAGCCAGAGTTTATTCCATCGAAACTGAAAGCGAGGCGCTGTTCTACGGAACGAAATAAAATAAAATAAAATACACACATGCAGGCATAACGACAGGCGAGCTTGTTTTACGGGGTTGGTGCGGAATCTGTAGCTTACAAGGTGTCGGCCTGGGTCGAATGATGTCCGCCCTTGCCTGTACTCCCCTTTGATTCGGGTCAGCGGTGTACCGGTCCAAGGAGCCCCCATTGCTGTGCTTGGAGCTTAGCCCTGTGTCCGCTTTCTTGTAACCTGAATAACGGAGCCGACCATTTGTAATAAAAACCAAACGCATCGCACACGCTCATACGAAGGGCATCGACTTCAGGTCTTCACGGGGACATGTGTCGTGGAGCAGCCATAAATAGGAAAGATGTATTTCATTACGAGTAAAATGAAGATGGGTGAAAGCACCTTCACGGGGATCTACGGCTCTAACTACACGGGACGTCACACTGGGAATCGTTCACTGATCATGGAGCTCGACAAGTTTTCCGATTATCAGGACACGAGGGTGTCGAAGTTATTGGGCTCTGCTTGCTACTTAAAGCGAGAAGGAGTCGCTGTTATTGAAAGCTAAAGGGCTCACTGGACAACAGAAGAATATTTTCCAGCGTTCTGGCAGATCACAGTAACTAATGCACTAGTACTACGAAGCTACCCCTGAATTGTAAAGGTAGGTTTCCCTACACGCGACTGGAAGGAACGTCAAGAACTTCAAACTCAATTTTCTCAAAAATGAAGCGCGATATCAAAAAATTGTATTTCTTTTTCTCGACGTATTTACTTGTTATAAGTCGAAAAGAAAGAGCAACTTTTTTTGATATCGCGCTTCATTTTCGAGAAAATCGACTTTGAAATTCTTGACGTTGCGCTCAGTCGCGTGTAGGAAAACCTACCTTAAGATTGTATTTGAAACAGTTCCCCAAGGAATCGTAGGGCAGTTTTTTTTCCACCAATCGCAACCAATTCACAGATCTTCCTCTAACCGCGCCGCGACCGCCACTCGGGAACTTTCGAGGGGAATACTTAAAACGTTAACGGAAGCTCGAAAAAAGTAAACTCGGGCAGCTGCGAAGAGAAGTTGGGGGTTACTCACCAAGGGGTTGCGGCTCTTGCCGTTTGCTGCAACACTTGCCCATCTTGGATCACGGTGCTCGATGTTTCCCCTGTCGATCTTTATTCTACGCGCCGTCTATGCTGACACGGGCCCCGAGGAATGTCTCCATCTCGTGAACCGGAGGTCTAACCCGCGGGGGCTTCCGTCTCGATTTTTCCGATCACTTTCTTCTCTCCATCGCGTGTTTATTGATTCCGTGCACCTGCAACGAGAACCAAAAGCATCCAGCATGATTCCTATTTCACGACAGTCCGCGTGGTGAAGCATTCTGAGGTCGGTCGCAGGATGTGTTGTCATAATTCGCGGTTACGGGAGGAGCTCGTTCAGCCGTGGAAAATCACGGGGGCTCGATAATGTTCGAAACACGAGGCTTCGGAATTAGTCGCTGTGTTCAGTAACATTTTTCTGCCAAGTGGAAATCTTAAGTAAGGTGAATGTCCCAATTTCTGATCATTTCGTATTTTTCTTATTATTAAATGCGTTACGTTTGCACTATAGTTGCAACAAAATAATTCTAAATTATTTAAACATCTACGCGAGTGTTGCACGAGCTCGGGGCAATGCATATACATTTAATTACAAATTACTAATAGTTAAACATCTTGAAATATCTTTCTTAAATAGTTTTCGAATTGGTTGATTTATTATCAAAGAATTAATCAATTACTCTGCAAATTTTCATCACAAACAAATTTCTTACACCTTCTTTATGAAGAGTTACCTCTTAAATCAGCAGAAATTGGGACATTCGCCTTACACTGTCGTTCAGAAGTATTAGGACATCTACTGTGTGTGGAATAATTTTATTTGAAGAACTCGAACAAATTTTACTTTTGGCAAAAATGTGGGCGTTCGTCGCAGTGGGGAATAAGAAAAGTTAGTGTAGTTATTAAGGGTGGAATGGAGTTTTCAAATAGATCTGATACTTCGGAGGATTCTACGAAACTCGAGCCCCACCCCTTGGATCATCGATCACTCTGTATTTAAAGAAGACTTAAGACGTCCCAGGCGTCTTGCCGCCCTTCTTCTCTGTCATGCATCTACTTTACTAGGCACGCGTGTTTCCATCGGGCGCAAGACAAATCAGGCATGTGGACCGTGTTTCCGAGTAACACGCTAAATTAGAATGTACCTAAAGCCGCGTTCCCTCGTGTGCGATTCGAGGGGAATACAACACTTAATTTCCTTTCCTACAAAATTGGTAAAACGGTTTCCCTTAACTCTCGGCTGTGATACCGATTTTGTTCGAACGTAGTTGTCACACTGGGTCGATTCGACCCACGCCAATTTTCAATCAGCTGCTGTTTAAAAATAAGCCGTGCAAATATTCTGAGATCAAATTTCAACATTGTAGAATATATATATCTGCATCGCTGAAAATTAATTTTCAAATGATGCCTCAAAGGTAAATTGTGGGTCATTTTGACCCAGTGTGACAACCGAGGGTTAATAATGCCCACGAAACACGTGAAATCCTCGAAGACTGGCGATCTAAAATATCGAATACTCTGATGAAAAGCTAATCCTTCTTTCATTCATTTTATCCTCTAAGTACACTTTTCTTTCACCTCCCAGCGATCTGTCCACTTCCTTCCCAACAGTGAATAATTATTACTAGAAAGTAGTTGCCACTATCGATTACCGAACAAAAAGGAAAAGACGCAGTCACGCTGCACGAGCTTACGAAAATGCAAATGCATCGCATGTGCACCAGATTCGCGTGCAACAATACGACCCACGGCGGCGCGCATTTTTCCACGTCGTTCTCGATCCTCGCCGGTCTTCGCCAAAAGCAAAAAATCCCTCGGCAAGCCGAGACATGCTCCTCCATTCACGTCCGTTCTTCGACAGATGCAATCGTCTCGGTAGCATGCACCGAAACCGCGAGCAGCGACGGGAAGAAAGGGGATAAATAAACCCTGGCCGGCGTCTAGAAGGTTCATTTGATAGTGCACGACGATGCTTCCTGTCGTCTATGAGACCCCATTACCATCGCGCGTAATTATGAAGTTGTAGATTCCAAGTTCCTGCCCGTGCTCGTTTTATTTCGAAACTGGAAAGCGACTCGCGGAAATACTCTCTGGTTTCTTGTATCCCGAGTAATGTCGTTCCGACTTCGCAGAGCTAAATCGCTTGTAGCGAAAAATGTACATATTTCCGAGGCTTCTGCAAAATATTTTCTGTAGAAAAGATTTAAGCCCAAGAACCTCCACAAAATTGATATATTAAATTTATAAAGCATGCTGCTAGAAATAGATTAATTTAAAGGGGAACACCACTGTGGCAGCCGGAAAAATAAGCCTCCTTTAAGAATTTTTTCAGGAATGATTTACAGTTTTCATATAAAATTTTGATTGCCTACTTTTAGTACAGTGTCTTGCGAGACTATACAATACAAAAAATGATTAGAAAAACATACGTAAATTTTAATATATTAAATAATCTTTTGGAGCACTCATAGAAAAACATAGCTCACTGGCCGGATGTGTAACTACGGAACAGCAGCTCTGAAATCCAATTTAATTTTTTGTATAAACTATATGAGTGTAGTTTCCGTTCCACGTACGGATTTTTTGATCGAATATAAATTTTTTCAACTACCCTCGAAAAACTATCCGTCTCATTTGCGGATTTTCGAAACTCTTTTTCCTAAAGCGTTATTTTTACAAAATAAATGTAGATATTTAAAAAATCGGGACGTGCAACGGAAACTACACTCGTATAGTTTATAAAACAAGATTTAAATTTGATTTCAAAGCTGCCGTTCTAAAATTACACATTCCACCAGCGACCTATGTTTTTTTTGTGAGGAGTCTGGAAGATTAATTAATACATTAAAATTTATGCATGTTTTTCTGCTGATTTTTGTTTTACAATCTCTTAAGACATTGTCCTAAAATTAATTTTGTATGAAGACTAAATTATTCCTGAAAAAAAATCTTAAAAAAGACTTATTTCCCTCTTAATGTTCACTTGAACAGTATTCGCTTGGTACTGTAAAAGAATATATTAAAAAAGGTGCAGATGGTATTATCTAACGTTATTAAAGAATTCCCAGTGACACGAGAGGTCATCACTGAGGAACTTTAATTATTACCGAAAGACGCCAATAACGAGTAAGCCCTTTGCCGCCTCGACTTTCAAAAAACAACGCTCTGCAGGATCCAATAGAGGACTATTTAAATATTTACGAGGTCAGTGGACGGCTTTGTGCTTGCCAGGAGTAGAAGCTGCTACAACGCCTCGTGTGCATTTAATATCCCTTCTACCGAGAAGTTTCCTCGGTTGTCTGTACACTCGCGGTACATCTCAGAACGTAATTCTCGTCGTCGTACACGTGTCGTCCCCCTGCACACGGAAATGCGCACCGCTTTCGATAGCCCGCCGCATTCATCGGCCGATAAACGAATTATGGCCGCGATGAAGTAACGGGAAACGAAATCGCCGCTTAAAAGGAATACGAGGAGGACTACCTCCACTAGACGGGAAATATGGTTAGTCGAAATTCTGTTTCGACCATTTTAAACCAGTCGGAAGAGACGGGAGGAGTTTCCATCTGTCTTGAGTGAAACGACTCCCGTCGAAATGACGTTCACAGTCGTCAAAAGGTAGGTCTTTCTATTAAAGTCGATTTTCTCGAAAACGAAGCGCGATATCAAAAAAAGTTACTCTTCCTTTTCGATTTATAGCAAGTAAATAAGTCGAGAAAAAGGAATAAAATTTTTTGACTTTGCGCTTCATTTTCGAGAAAATCGACTTTGAAAACGTACCTAAAGAGTTCCGAGAATTTCGTGATGCTTAAATTGAAAAGATTGGGAGCATCTACCCAGCAGCTAAGTGAAATTTAGTTTGATTTCTTTCTTCGTGATACACATCTTTCACCCCAGTCTCGCCCGTCGAGAATGCAGAGTCCCCTTGGTAACAAGCAACTCCGATAGAAATTTCAGGTAGCTTTCCAATTATAAAGCGAGGGATCCGCGCCCGCATCTGTAGCAGCGCCGAGGCAAATGGAGTTCGAAAACGACGTCAATGAATTTAGGATGAGGCATTCGCGAGCGGGGACACTTAATATCGGCGCGGCACTTAATCACCCAGCACGCCCGAGCGCGCAATTCCTCGCGCTGTAATTCAGGACGCGGTTCCACACTTCGATATTTCTCGTTAATAAGAAAGACCGTGGCAATTGCTTCCCGCCCCGGTTCGCTCGGAAAAAGTGTTTCGTAGTTGCGCCGATCTTCCCGCCGCGGAATTCGCGTTTCCCGCGGCCACGAGTCTTCGAGTACCAAGCTGGAACAAGTAAAGCCGCGCGTCTGGAGCTTCTCGTAAGTTATTTACCCGAGGATCCGCCAATTTTTAATGAACACAGGAAAACTGAATATTTCATCCCCGTCGCTGTTTAAAATATTCAAATGCAAACAAGAAATGCCCCAGTTATTAACAGCTCGACCTCTCGGAACCCCTGCAACCCCCCGAAACCCTTAAATTGCTACGGCCGACGCGACCAAAAAGCAAATTTCCGTCCAGCACCCGTTTCCAATCGCCCACATGCCTCCCTCGTCCGCGGGTACTCGAACAAAGGGGACGTCCCGTGAAACAGCCCCCGCGAACAGAGCGTTTCCGTAAATCAGAAGACGTCCCGCATTCGTCGCGAGGAAAGTTTTTAATTAAACAGCCCGAGGAGGGTGTTTCGAATATTCGAAGGGCGCAGCACAGACGGGCCGAGGTGGTCGATTTGGGTGCACACCGTCCTGGTGAAACGCCATGGGCCATGGTGACGCCGGGGACACCACCACCGCCAGGATTATCCCTGTCCTCGTCCCTCCCTGCTGGTCAGGGCGCGCACGCACGCCGGAGGGACACACGCACAGGCAGAGGAAACGGTCGATATGCCACGATGGCTCTTGTCTATATACGCGTATGGACGCTATCTGATGGGGCTTTTATCTGACGAACAATGGCGACGTTTCGTGCCGCGGCGGACAAAGACGAATTAAAATTTCGCCCTGACGCACTTTGCCGCCAGTTTAGGCGAAGCCTGTGCCAGGCTCGCGCAACAATGCGCGAGGATTAAGGGAGGGCTCGGGGTTGAAAAGAGGTGCGCGATCTCCCAGGCGGGCGGGTTGGAGTGCGCCCGCCAGGACGACCCAGAGAGCTTTCCTTGTGAAAGAAACTGCGCACAATGGTGCGTGTCAAACGACCCGTTTACTGGCTCGTCGAGCCGATCGAAAGCTCTGACCGATCCACGTCGCCTTGCGTGGGTTACGAGGTCGTTTCGGGAACGATGGCGATCGCGGCCGATCGTTAATGTGCCTCTGTATTGTCTTCGCGATGATTGACGAGTCCGTTACGCGGAATCGCGGGAAACGGGGACAGGGTTTTTTTCTGGTGATGGATTGATTGGCTGCCTGTACGGTGGGTGTTTTATTTTTAGGGTACTTTGTGAAGGAAGCATGATTGGTTAATGTGATTTTTGAAAGGGTGGTATCGTAGGTCCAGTGGGGGAATTAACTACTTTTGGAAGAGATATTATTTTGAAAACTGAGAGCTACGATTTAGGAGACCGGTTGCCAAAGTCGTACCTTTTACAGTATGTCAGAAATTATTAATAACAATTTAATCTGTTCTGTGCGAAAGGTTAAACATCTAATAGTAGGTGCCTAAAACATCAGCTACAATACTCAATATTAACTTGGTTGAAATTAGTACCACATACGAAATATAACGTAAAATATCTTAAATGTATGTCCACGTAACGCTAAATGAGGCCCAGGACGAAATGCAACCTTCCTTCTCTCACCCAACAACCGTTCTCAACCCCCTTCGCAGTACACAATTAAATTAAATCTACAGTGACTCGTATAAAGGATACCAAAGGCGAAGTTTCTATTATAGCATCCAGTTACACAGTAACTTAAGATTTTATCTGACTCTTCCATCCCCGAAGAAGCAAGCTCAGACAAAAACTACGAGAATCACCCGCAACAAGCAACCCTCTTCCAGCAGCCCCCTACCCGCGACGCGGCATCGAAAAAGGGACATTTCCTCCCCTATATCTCCCAGATAAGAGGGCTGCTATCATCTATCAACCGTTTTCAATGGAAGACAAAATATCGTACGGGATAATCCGCCGGGTTTTATCGCGCGAAGCGAAGCAGAGTTTTCGACCGCGCAGAGAAGCGGGTCCAGCGCAACCCCCGTAGATTTGTCGGGCTTATTCCAACCCTCGACTATCGTCTTCTTCAATGGATACGTAAGCTCGTGATTTCGGGGAGCGCACCCTTCCTACCCTTACACCACTCGACTCCTGCAACTGCCCTGGTAGTAGCAGGGGGCGAGGGAGAGAAAGAGGGGGTTGGCGATCGGACATTATTGCGTCTCGCAGGGGCGCAGGCGTGCAGTGTATGCACGGCGGATTGTTCCCTCCGTCCAATACAGAAATGAATACCACGGGGCCGGCTCCTCGGCGCACGAAACACGATTACGCGATGATGAATCGTGCCCGAGCAAATAATGTACTCGCGTGTCCATTAGAATGTCGGTCGCCGGCGAAAACCCGGTCGGAGCGTGTGCACGACAAATAAAAATCACGCTGCAACGGCTGATCGAGGGTGGACAGGTTTCTAATGGAGGAATGCTTTGGCCCTGATAAGCCAATTAACGCTGCCGATTTCCGGGCGAATCTAGGGGAGGATTTTCATCGAATCGAAATACCTCGTTCAAGGGCAAAGCATACCGTATTAGCCATGCTAATCTTCCTAAAGAATGATGAATTTATTGACACCTAATTATGTCCCTCCCCCGGCGGTGTTTCCGGAAAGCAACCCTTGTCGAATTGTTGAAACTGCGCGCGACAGGCGTGACAGGCTAGTTTTGGATTCTAAATTGAAACGATTCAGTTTACTAGCCAGATTTTCCAGGCGGACGAGTTGAATCGGGAGAATTGACCGTCTAACCGTCCCTCGGAACAGTATGACTCATCCCACGAGCGACAGGGGAAGCGAAACGGATTTCCATGCACTATCGATCGCGTCTAGAACGCGAAAGGCAGATATTATGCGAAGACATATGATCCAGGGGTAGTAACCGTTTCGTTAACCAAGACGGAGCATTTCGGCAACGAGGGGGCCCAAGGAGCCATCCAGTCGGAGGCGTTGCAAATTACGTTTCTGTCCCCTCGACGAAATGCTCACCGAGTCGAGGGGAGAGGCCGCTGCCTTCCTCGCAACCCCTAATTTTCGTCGAGACTGGGGGCCATCTTTGTGTACGAACGCGCCAGAAGCAACCCTACAGCACGCTGTTCTTCGTGGGCTCTTTCTGTGTCTACATTAATCGAGCCAAAAACATGAAACTTTCGCTGGCAGAATTTAATTCAACTTATCGAACCTGGAGGTAGCCGGATTCGGCAGGAAGTTAAACAGATTGAAATGTAAAGTGAGGAATATCGCTGACTTCCCGGCAACAGAATTGAAAATAGACAATTAACATTTTTTAATACCTCTATTGGGAGTTTTAAAAGTGCAGTAATTTATGATCTTCAATGCGAGTATTCCTTAATGACCCCCCTCTGTTTTCTGGTTTGGGTAAGTCTGACTTTTTCCCTATATTCTTCTTCTTTTTTTCTGTTTCTTAACCCTTGTACGAAATTTATAAAGTTATATTGGCAATATTATATATTTACAAGAAACGAGCATACAAAAATAAAACTCAGTTCATTTAATGATTACGGTTTAATATTTTAAGAACTTATTAAATTTTTACAATAAAAAAATTAAAATAAATTCTTATTATTGTTTATTATTAACGGTTATTAGTTACGAAGGAGTTTCAGTCCTAATAATACATTAGTAAAGAAGGAACAAGGATTTGTGGCTCGATTTTGGGACAGAATGACCCACTTTCCGTACAAGGGTTAAATATTATTCCTATTGTAACCTTTTTGTATACGTATTCTGTCCCGTTAGCAAATAATAATAATAGAATCTCGAATATAAACGCCGAGAGCATTAACACCCCCCATTAAAAAACCGACCCCGTCGTCAAACACAGAGGCAATCGGCCTCCGCCATCGAGCGCCCCGTTCCGGCAAGACACATCCAGGAATAGAAGCGTCCAAAGCGTCCAGAGGACATTTACGGAATTAGACGAAACGGGGAACAGGCGCTGGGATCGTTTCCAGCCTCGAGACGGCCGCAAAGATAGAAGCCGCGACGCATAGAGGAGCCTCGTGCAGCGCGGCCGGCCCGACATCCATGGAAATGCAAATGCGTCACGGCTGAAACGCTGACCTGGGAACTGCTACTCCTCGCGGCTTTCTTATTCCTTCGATCCGAAGGGCTTCGTCGCGAGCAATTCCCTCGGTGGCTGATTGAAAAACGCGGGCCGTGTTTCGCTCGCAGCGAAATCCGCGGCAGCGAACCAAAAATATTACGTAAGAAGAGGGGCTGGATTGGAATACAAACTGTTACGAATTCTAATACCTAGTTGGGGAGGGGGTAAGAAATCCAAAATTGCCAGATTAAAGTGCCAAAATTACCCTTACGTAATTTAAGGACGGCCCCTAATTAGCAATTACATTGCCGTTCGTAATAAGATTGAAATCTGTTCACAGTTCTCAATTTAAAATGCCAAATAAAGTAAAGTGTGTTAGAGTTCTTCGATAAGTTCGCAACGTTTCTCGCAGTTATTCCACCAGGAGTAGGTGTTCCAATATTTCTGAACGGCGGAGTATTTTGCGACGACGGTCTACCACCCAGGTAACCCAAGCAACGTTCTTGGAGATGACACGAGGGAAAAGGTCCAATGTGTAGCTAATTAGCATTGACAAACGAGCCAAAGTTCATGCTACTCTTCCTGGACTCGGAACCCTAACAGCGAACGAGTCCTAAGTGAATTCGAGGATGACGTCAGCCGATACCTCGAATCGGGTCAGAGATCTTCGCTGGAGGCTGGGTCGAGGGAGCACGACGGAACCGTCGTCCATCCTTCATCCACGATTTCCATGCTTCTTCGCGCGAGATCGCTAGATTTATCGTTCCGCGGCGGCGGAAGGAGGCGCACCGGCTGAAATTATTTCACGCCCCGTTCCGTAACGGCTCTAATAGCCGTCCAAGCGGATCCTTGGTGCTCTGCTTCGTTCTGGGTCGGAGGAGGAGGAACGGCCCCTGGCGCGATCATCACCTCGTAACGTTGGAAATTAGTAGGCTTCTTTGTACGAACGACCGAGTTTGGGGAACGCGAGGGATTGGAGTATCCCGAACACGTTGCAGTGGAGACAAACTTCGGCCAGAAATGAAATCTAATCCATCGATAATCACGAGTTAGCCATCCCTGTGCAATCGACAGCTTCCATGACTCACTATAGACACGAGTGAACCTTTCTAATGGAGTTCCAAGCCTCAAGAAAGGTGTACCTACGTGGTGTGCCCCCGCAGACTCGCGTCCACTACGTATTCTGAAGGAATACATAGGTTTTAGAGGTGACTCACTTCCCCAGAGCTGGGAAGAGTATAGTACCCGCAAAGATACAGCGAGGTCGTAAATTAAACACTCGAGCAGCGGCGGTCTTTGATGCCCCGGCACCCGGGGAAGTATACGCGGTATACTATTGTAGGAATATCAGTAGGAATTGAATCTCAGGCCACATACCCTGAGCCCCGAGTGAGGCCCGAGCCCCTTATCTGCCCATGTATCGGTCAATTCGCTCGTTCCAACTCCCGAAACATGTAAACAGACACGCGCTACCACTTTTACGGCCTCGCTATATCCTTGCGGGTAATATATGTAGAAGAGCCCCACCTTTTCTTCGGGGCTCCTTGGGCCGCTTCGTTGCGTGTTTGGCTGAAACCTACGGCCCTCTGGGTTTATCGGTCGCCCGAAACCCTCGGCCCTTGACCGTGCTTTTACGACGCGACGCATTTCAACGCGTTCGTTGGTCGCTGATCCTCCTCCCCGTAATTGGACGCCCGCCGCTGGATTATCATCTTGAGCGTAACGTGTTACGAGGCACCAACGGGTGCAGCAAGAATTCTCGGTTTAAAGCTCGTGATTCATGGGGCTTTAAAGCCTCCGCCGCGCCACTGTTTATACCTACGTCTCCACCGCGTAATTAATTCTGAACACGGCGAGGACGCGCCACAATTTCAACGTGCGATTCGGTAATTACATTGATAGCCCAGGAAGTGTGAACGAAATCATTTTCTTCTGGCTTTTATTGAAGTTGGAAATTCATAGTGACGTTTGAGCCGAGAGAATTTAATGCGCTGCGAAATATGAAACTCGTAACAGTTTGCAGCGAAGTCTGCGTACTTTTCTGAGTAAGTTTGCTTTGAAATTTCTTTCTGCGCGTGCCATCTATTTCCTTATGCACGGCTAATTTTCTGTTTTACTGTAAGTTGGATGTCTGATATTCAAGCGTTCGAGTAACTTCGTACGGACTCATAATCGCTTCCGCGTCGAGCGGGGTGGTGATTGACGGGGGAACAACAGCTTTGCGCGCGGCAAAGTTTACAGCTAATTCTTCGCTAAGTTCACGCAGGATTTATAACGCCGTTCGAGCTACGGGGTGCGCAAGCAACTTCGGCTTTAACACCGTAAAAGCAACTCAATTATTTCCCCAAATCTGGCGATTAAACCCGCCGGCGAATTTAATACCGCCAGATATCGACACGCGGCTTATAAATAGGAGGAAGCGTAGGACCCCTTTATCGATTATGAAACAGTGGGGGTCTTCCCTCGTGCTTGGAAGCACACCTCTCCGCAGGGGTCGTTCGTGGGAGTTATGGTCGTAAAGAAAAGTCAATAGAAACTGGAGACTCTGGCAGTCATTCGATACGACTTTGCACAAAATCAATAGAACCTCCCTACCTTTTTACTCAGAGAAATGGAATCACGATTAATTCACAGTTCATACGCTCCTCGTGAAAATCAATATAAAATTACAGTGAGTCAGAAAATTATTGGCACACCCTTTGAAACAGAATAACTTTTTTTTAAAACTGGTCCAAACGACTGGAGTTTCTTTACTTGTCGCTATTCCAACCAATTGCCTTTTTTTTAAACAACGAAACACATCGTCTATTAAACTAATCCCTCTAGCTTCTCAAAAAAAAAACTCCCGTCGTTTAGACCATTTTTAAAACAGTTATTCTCCTTTAAGGGGTGTGCCACTAACTTTTCGACTCAGTGTATATATAATTTGATTTTTGGACGCCCGAGGACTTGAAGAGAATAAATTACGACTATTCGACACATTTCAAAACACATTCCCGACAGAAATAGCCGTCACATTTTTACCGTATCTGCCTGGTGTTCCGGCGTCTAAAAATAAAACAGTTATTCCTGGAGCAATCGTCTCCCGTTATATTTTCCACGCGTTATGCCATTTTCCCAGCGCCATTTCCATGCAAATGTGTGTCTGAGCGCGGCTCGCGCGAGCTCGTTACGCCTTCATCGACGAATTAACGATAACGATGAATATTAGATCGGCGAGGGAAAGTGGTCGTTAGACTGTCTGCTGTTCCACGACTCTGTAGCCGCGAATAACTCGAGAATCACGTTCAGTTAACTCGAGGAGAGACTGCTTCTTCCTAGACCAGGAACCTGTCTCGCCAATTGGTTGGCGAATAACTAATTAGGTGGACCCCAAGGCTGATTTTTTGCGCGGAAATTTTATGACAAGGTACTTTCAGCGTGGGCGAAGCGAAGTCTGCGAATTCCTGAACTTCGGGCTGCCTTTTTAGGAGACATCGGTCCACGTGCCACCGAGAGGGGACGAGGTTGCAAAATGGCTACAGCCAGCGTTCCTCTGGGACTACCAAGTCCATAAATCTAGCTGGCCAAGCATTTCAATGAGTGAAGTATTGTGCGCAGGAGAAAGTGACCACATCTGATGGACAGATGCTTCGAGACGTTGCCCCGCGCACAATGGCAACAATAAGAAGAGAAGACCCCCCGACACAATGCAACACTCCTCGCAGCAGCTCTTCCGTACAGCGTGGCTGAACTCTCGCTTGACTTCTGTGGCAACCATCGCTCCATAAAGCGCGAGTAAAGTCTCCGCGTTTAACCCTTGCACAAAAACGGAACTCAAAGACCTCTCAGGACTACCTTCGCTCTCCGACATCTCTCGCGGAGAGCTGCGAACTTTTCGAGCCGCGACACATGCCCCAGCAATTCGTTCTAATAATCACAGATGGGGTCCAATTGGGGAGGCCCGCAGCGTTCCATTTCAGAGTTGAACGTGATGAATTACGCGAATGATGGCGTAACGCAAGATAAACACAGCAATCTTCTATCGCACGGACAGCTACAGGAACGGAACGACGTCGTGCGGGGAGGAACAGATATCACGAGCGGATCGCGCACCCTGGGCATCGCTAGGAAGATCCGTCGAAGGAGATTACGGCTCGGCCCGGAGGGGACCGTCGCTCGTTCGCGATAGATCGATGACCGTGTCCGCGGTCCGATTTGTGTTTCCAAGGCGAGCGTCGACCTCGTTTAACCTCGTGACTTCGATCGCGCGGGTGTACCTGCCCGCGCGGACGTCACCGGGCGCCCGCGAGAGGGAAGACGGCCCCTGTGACTAAGTCACGGAACATCCGTGAGTCACGAAGAGGACAGGACGGGGCCGCCATCGCTTCTCAAGGGCCGAAGAATAGACGTCGTTAGCCGCGACTGCCTCCAAGAGCTCCAACGCGGAGGCTTTAACACGTTCCGCGCGGCCGTTTCTGAAGGTACAGGGCAGGTAGTGTCGGTTTGTGTCTTATGACATCAGCCATGCGGAATGTGTTTAAGCGCCCTTTAACCCTCACCATGCGCGTCCTCGCGCTCCTCGCCCGCTCCAAACGTCAGGACGAATCGAAGGGGCCAAGGGTTAGGTCTGGGTCCAGGTTACCACTGCTACGATACGCATCGTCAGCCGACTCTCCGCTGTTACGTACTTTTTCCCGAAGTCTGCAAGTGCGGAAACCAACGGGGCACCACAAACGTGGAATGCCTCCGACTGCCTTCCTTAAGGGGGTATACCCGTTTGAACCCTCGGAAAATGTATACATTTTGTGGATTTTTTTACAAGTCAACGGTTTGATGCAGATTTCCCGTTTTTTAACTATGTTTACATAGTATTATGAACTACTTATAAAAAAAGTTTCAGTTAAAAAACTATTGTTTTTCGGAAGTTACGAATACATGTCCGAAAGTCTCTCGATTTCAGACGGCTAAACGGTGGCCCTAAAAACTCGCGCTACGTTCAACCAATTCACTTCCAATTTTGCATGCAGAATCATAATAAGATTCCACATCGTCCAACGAAGGCGATTTTGAAAATTTTGAAAAATAAAGAAATGGTGAGAGATCAAAGGTAAAGTTAAATTTTTCTAAGAGGAAAATCCACCTTTTTCCTTTATAAATAATAAACGGGGAATCGAAATAAAAAAAGCCTTCGTTGGACGATGTGGAATCCGAGGGTTCAAACGGGTATACCCCCTTAATTAAAATGTCCTACCTAGCAATTCTCCCCGTTTTAAGAAACGTTGAAATATTTGAATTTCCACGCGCCTTTAACCCTCTAAGTGAAGTTAGAAAACCCTAAGTGCTTCGCAGGGATTTAGAAAAAGTGAAATTTATTTATTTTCTTACAAGGACAGCACGAAGAAGATGGTAAAATTTCGATTTTCTGGGATGCTTTGAAATATCAGATAGCCGTTTTTATTAAGAAGCGCGGTGTATATCTGTGGGCTTTTAATGTTGTCCTTAACAATGTTTGATTGAAGGAGGGGAAGTATGACGGTGATGGGTCGTGTTTAGCGTGTAGCTGACCGGAGGCAGCGTATAACTAGTGGGCCTTGCGGAGGGATAGTGATGTAAGAGCGGCAGGGAGCGATGATGGTGACGACCTTGAGTGTTTCGCAGACACTAGCTCAGGGACATATTCGGTATAGTTTTTGGACGTTGTTGGGTTTGTACCTCGAGATGGTTGGCAGAGAATTTATTTTATCGAGGGTCTTTCTACCTGGTGCCATTTCCGGTGTGGCGAGTACGCATCAAGTTTAGACAAGGAGACCCATTTCCCATATTATATTCTCTGGGAATTCCTGGACAATGTCCTCGAAAAGGTACTGGCGTGAAAAACCCACGGTTACCTCAGCGCACACATGGTGCCCGGCTGTCGACGGCAATAAAGTAATTTCTAGACCTGCGTGGCCGTTTTTCGCCCAGAGCCTCCTCGATTCCACTCTCTGCCCTCCACTGCAGCCGAGGCTCGTGCGTCAACCGAAGGCTTTTCGAGGCTAATTCGTTGCGTCCATTTGGTCGATCGACCTGGTGACCCGATATTCTAGGCGAAGAGTTTCGAAAGCCAGCGACCTTGACGTCCTCCTCCCCGCCATGCCAATCTAGTGTGCCGGGAGTCGTCTAGCACATCAACGACCCACATGTTCGATTCGTTTTTATTTAATTGAAAGGTGTTACTCTTCGTTTCCATTTGCAGGAATCAGATGAACATTCTCACTTGTAAGTTAGAGGCTTTCTTTGCGAAAACTCTGCAGCCTTCGACGCGACGTTGAATGGAATTTAAAACACTTGGACTCCTTCTCGCTTCTATCGAGTTCCCTTCGAACGTTTCCCCTCTCGACTTGGCAGAAGTCGTAGATGTCCCGACCCGATGGAAAAATCGCGAAGTTAAGAAGAGAACGGTGTTCAGGCCGAGGAACGTTGTTCCGCACTTAGGTGAGATCGGGCTCGGCGATTCAGCCTCCGTTTCGCGTTACTCCGCGACCACGTGACGCGCGCGTATTTTCGGGCTCGCAGAAGGCATCGCGAGTCTGAATTTCTTCCTTTTCCGTGTCGCCGGCTCGCTGGACGTCGCGGCGACCTATCGACCCAGAACGCCGGAAACGCGGAAACCACCGAGAGGGAACTTCACTCGAGACTCTCACCTACATCGGCGGAAACGTTCTCGTGTCTTCCCCTCCATTTTGGCCGCGATAAAGTTTGCCTTAATTCGATTCATCGCGCCGGCGGAAGAAGCCCTTTGACACACATCCCTGTTTCGATCCATCAGCAATTCGATTCGAATGGAAATTGTGATTGGAATTGGAGTAGATAAGTGTGTCCAAATGTGGACCACTGTGAATGATATTTCTAAGTGTCACACTGACCCAGGAGAAGTGAAGGTGGAGTAGATGTATGAGGATCACAAACGTGGGAGGTCTTCATCATTTTTTGATATGTAAAAGAATCGATTTTGAAGAAGTATTTCATTTTCCTTTCTTCTTTTCTCTTATGTATACCTTTCACAAATGAATGACTACTTCCTCAATGAGCCACACGATTTCGAAGACTGTAATATCAATGCTACGAGCTTCTGTATTAATATACAAAGTAATAAATCTCTGGTGTAACTCTAGTGTAAGTCAGAATTATTATTAGTTTTGCAGGAAGAGAGTCAGAATATTTAAAGTACTACGTAAGATCAGGTGTTAAATTTTGGACGTGAAAGTTGATAACATATGAAGGGTAAGGGGAAAAACAGGAAATGTCCATTTTCGTGATTTTGCGATTTATAACATATTTTGTTGGTGGCAACTGGGACTACAGAACTGTCGAATCACAAAGGGTTATAAGGTTCAAATACCCCTGTACGATAACGTTAAAGATTTGGTAGACTACTTAGTTAAACATAGGAAATGTCCACTCTGTACTGGAACAGAATATAAGCATAAGCTTCTGTCCTCGAGGTAAAACAAGAAATTATTTAAGAAGAAAATTGTATAAGAAAATTAAGTTCCTTCAACCTTGTTTCGTTACTGGTGGACTAAAGTATTAAAATTTTCTGACATTCCCTGCTTTCCCCTGTACCCTTTATATCTGTGAAAAGAAACTTTTATTCTTAACTTCGATTCACAAAGAAAAAATACAGAAAAGAAACTGTTTAAGCTTGAGATAAGACTTATAGTCGTTTGCCCACCCACTGGAGAAATACGGGCGATGAAATTGCCACTACATACTGAGGCGGTCAATTTAACACCAAAGACCTACATAATTAACGTGTTCCGTAATGAATTGAATCATTCATAATATTTTTATCCTGCTTTACGTTCGCCCACGCACGGCTGACGCGGCCTGCGAAGCGTTAATAGAATAGTCCGCGTAGCAAGTAGGGTGGATGTACCAGTAAATGAACACGTACCAGTGAATGGACATTTTATATTGAAATGAGTAAAATAAGTTATTAGAATAAGCAACTAATTAATTAGAGAGTTCTTTTAATTTCTTGCTTCGTATCCAAACAATTTTTGCAGCACGTGCAATCAATCGCGCTGCGAACATAATTTTATAAAAGTGTTCATTCATTAGCCTTAAGTGTTCATTTATTGGTGCGTTTACCCTATGTTCCCACGGGGAGGGCCTATTAATCCGCCGAAAGAGCGGAGGGCTCGAAGCAGAACCGCGGAAAGCACTTGACCCCGTTTTCCGCGGCTAAATGGCCCAGCGGTTTTTTCTCTGTTTGCGGACTGAATGAAAGGAGTTTCCACGGCTTGGAATCACCAGGCGGCAACCGCTTATTCAGCGAAATCGATCGGTTCGAGCTATCGAGAGCCATCCTAGAAGGAGCTGACCGAAGGTCACGAGTAATCTCCTAAAATTGGGATTGGTACTCCAATAGCTGACGCGCAGCCCTTGATTCCCATTTCCCACCACTCAGGCATATATTTAAAAATTTATTCCGTTTTTGTGAAACTATCGAAGTAGTGGCAAAATAATAATAACTAATAAAGCGAATAAAGTCTACCAAAACGAAGACACTATTGAGTATTTCAAAGAATTTCGAGGCTCTCTGCTCTTCCATGAAACTTACAACTTACTTCAATCTGAGAATATACAGTTTTCACTTTTCTTTCAGATTATTTTAATAGCAGACCTTATTTAGACCACACTATCATAAATAAAGATTCTCACTTTCATTTTAAATATAGAATTTTCACCAAACATTACTCTCGTTCAACTTATTTTAACTGCATATCATAAAGTAAACATATTTAATATTCAAGTGTCGCATCATAAAAATCCTCACCAGGTGTGGTAAAAAATCCTGAAATAAAAATGCTAACCCCTATTTGCACCACTTCCTCTACATGCCTAATACGATTTCAAGAGTTTGAAAAATTGCGCGAGAACTGAAGAAGAATGAAGTCATTCACCTCCACCGAGAAGACCTCGCCGAAATTTTCGTTCCAAATTCTCGGCGTCGCGAATCCAACGAGAAATCACCGCGCTCTGGTCTGGCCGACGATCTTCATTGCTCCCCATAGGTCTGTCCTCCGCAAGGATCGACAGGAAATTGACCGCTCCGCGATTACTTTTAATTTACCCTCAATTCCACCATTGAGTCTCGGCGATTGTCTGTCCCTCCTCCACCCACGGCCTCCCTATTTCCCTCTCGTTTCCTTCGACAGCGTTTCGTTGGAATCGGGCGTTAAGAGCGTCCGGCGCACGGTACCCGCCTCAGACCATTCCAGGAGTTATATCCTCCAAGAATTATAACCGGTGGGGCCCGCGCAACCTCCCATAGGATATTAGCAGCCCAGAGCTTTGCTTCTGCTACGAATTACTTGGTATACGTGTGCCAGCGTGTCAAAGGTCTCCGCTTCCTCTCCGCGGTCCCGGACCTCGAGTGAGAGTGCACTGCGATTGGGCCCGCTTTCGAGAAACAGCGTGCAAATATGACATGTCGTTTTCAGCTCTTTCCCTCGCTCTACTTTTATTTGCATACCCGCGGTCTCAAGTGGAGAAAGTGCAAAAATTGATGCGATTGTTTGGGGTTATGCAGCTTAAATATGCATGCATAAAAAAGCTATATAAAAGTAAAGTAAGTTGGTAACAAAGCCGTAGGGGTTGGGGCAAAGAACGGAACGACGATTAATTATAAAAGGCTTCACTTTTAACCCCTTAAAGACCACTAAATTTTAGAGAAACGTTACAAAATTGCAACCTTTCCTTATGTTTCTATTTTACTATATAGGGTAAACGTACGTAATATACAACACTTGATTTAAAAAGCTTGCCAAAAGTAGGGAGTTTTTTTTAATAATACTGACATGAGGGGGCGTGGGGATGCATAATCATAATTACATAGTCAAGCGTAAAAAAGTTCAAATGTTTTGGAAATTATACTAAGGAAACTAAAACGATTGAAAATCGCCAGTTCGAAGAAATTGCACCTAATATGGAACACCTAGGAAATTTGTACAGAAAATTGTGAAACTTTACATTTCTTACTAAAAATGAAGATTTATTAAGTAGAAGATATAAATAAACAAATATATATAATCTTTTGGATTTTATTGTTGCTTTCTACTTCTCCTACGCGAATGATGCCCCATATTCTTTGCGTGCCCACTGAAAGCGTAGGGCGATTGCGATTCTATGGAACGTAATGTTACGAAGCTGGAATTTTCAGACTTCTCGCAAGAAACGTAGGTAATATTACGGAGGTGGGTCTTAAGGGGTTAATACAGTGAAATCGAATAATCCCCACTCGCGACGTCGCAGAATCAACTTCAGCTCGTCGCAGCTTCGCTATCTACCTCCCGCCTTCTGTCTTCCACCAAACGTTTTCCCAGTTCCACTAACCATCATCCGTATCCTGGTCCCCGTTCTGCGTCCGAAGGCAGGATAAAAAACGCGGACCATCGCAACAGACAAAGCGGTCGCAGCCACTGGAGCATGCTGTCCCCTGGAAACGCAACAAAGGGTCCGCGGCGGAGGACTTCAGGATGTCGCGCGATCCCGTCGCGCGCGACAGCGTGAATAGAGCCGGAACGAGGGAGGCTGGTCCCCGGCGAGGGACGGGGGGAAGGACACGGAGGGGATCGTTTAACTTTTCCAACATTACGATTCAGTAGACAACGAGCGACGGCTTTTCGAGAGAGAAAAAAAAAGAAGAAGCATCGATCCTGGCCTCACCTTACCGGTCGCCTATTCTTCGTTTCGAGCGATCGGGTATGCTAGCCGCGTGCGTCGGGGACTTCCTCCGTGCATCGACGATCTGAGTGGCCGTCGTCTGCGCGCCAAGTACGCGACGATTCACGTGAACACCGGAAGCTGGCCGAACGTGTGATCGAACTCAACGGAACGATCGGTGATGGTGATCGTGGACGGTGGATGGTCGCGTCCGTGGGACACCTTCGTGGCTGCGCGCGATCGAGATCGTTGGGGCAATGGTAGAGGCCAATGATAGAGATTCGATTGTCTGATATTCTAATCGAAGGAATGCGGTTATTTGGTTAAATCCATTCAGACGAGTTGATCGCGATTTTGTGAATATACAAAGAGTTAGTGGTATTGGAGTGTACCTACAGGTATAAGTTGTTTAGAGATTGCAGAAGAATGGTTTGAATTTATGAAGATGGTCGAGAGGCAAATCCAGGGGTGGGGAACGTTTTCATGTTGGAAGATTGCATGAATTTAGCTGCAATTAAGACTGACTCACATTTTTTTGCGAAATTGAGTTAGTAGCAATAATGTATTACAGTAGGCTCTAGTAATCATATAAAATAGGACAAATTAATTTTCTTCAATAGGGGTTAGTCCGTTTTTGCTCTGAATGCCTCAAATAAGGCCGCATTCAAGAAAAATTAATCAGTATTTAAAAATGTACATTATTTTGTAAAAATCTAACTACTACTTGCTAATTTAAAAAAATGAAAACTACTTGTTACTTTAAAGTTAACTAACCATTTAATGATCTTGCTGTGCCTGCTTTTTGTTGGAAAGCATTTTGGTTACAGCATTGAGATCCGCAGTTTCAGTTAATTCTCTAAACGTGTATCCGTCATTCGATGAACAAAAATGTATTAATAAAAAATAAAAGGATTTGTTCTGTAAAATTTGGATTCAGTCTAAAGGCCGCAGGTTCCCCACCCCTGGACAAAATCATTCGAAGGTGGTAGTAACGGACCAACTTGTCCGTGTTTCCTAAACTACGCGATAAATTCCTCGGTCGAAGGAATTATAGCATGCACGAGGATCTTATATCTCGCGAGATTCGAGGTTCCTCCACCTCGTAGGTTCGCCACGGTAAAAACTCATTAAAGT
Source organism: Andrena cerasifolii (assembly GCF_050908995.1). Lineage (NCBI taxonomy): Eukaryota > Metazoa > Arthropoda > Insecta > Hymenoptera > Andrenidae > Andrena > Andrena cerasifolii. The sequence continues at coordinate 8,227,612 of NC_135133.1, forward strand.
TTCAAATTGACCGCTCCGAGTTCCTTGAAGGCGGACTTCTCTCGGCAGAGTTTAAGTTCGCGGAATACCTGGGCGCAATGAAAATGCCATGGTAACGATACAAGTTAAGCTTCCTTTGAGCGTCTCCAACTCGAAATGCAGAGGCTGCGCCGTTACTAACGCGATTATTAATATTCTTGGTTGATCCAAACGCAACTTCTAAACGCAGACACTGGAAGATGGGAATGGTGAACGAGTTCTGTAGCATTCTTTTTTTTTACTTCGCAAGATATTGAAAAGAAAAGTTGACAAAGGTTCATTTTTTCTTTAAAATGCTGTAATTTCTAAAATCTCCTGAATTTCACAAAATCCATACGTAGTACGATACATGGGTACTAGGGATGCCAACCCTTCTTCGGAAAAATATAGCACTTTACGGCCAAATGTGATAAAAAGTATAGTACGTTGTGAAAAATCTAGTACTTTTCATAGGAAAGTGGTATAAAATCAAACTACATTAAAACAACGAGATCGCATTTTTTAAATGTATATTTTTGTGCAATTCTGCATTATTAATTAATTTATTGCCTTTAACAAATATGCCAAATGTTTGGATTGGAAGGGATTGCACCGAAATTCTAAATTCATATATATATAAGGAGCTCATTTTTTATGAGAAATAGACAGGCTCTGTTTCTTTCTTCCTGCCACTTCATATTCGTTATAAAAACAATCATCTCCGTTAAGTTTAAATGCACAAATTAAAGTTCTGTAGTAGCCATTGAATAAAAGATAAGTAAAGATTGTAGAATTTTATCGACATATCGGAAATATAGTATTTTCACGTACAATATCTTTTTCTAACACTATACATATAGCACGCTAGACAAAAATAATGGCAACTCTTAAAAATAAGAAGACAGCTAAGCTTTTGATTTTCACTTACTAAAGAAGTCTGAATCACTTCACCGAAATGAATCCATTTCCCCTTATAAATAAACACAGGCGTTAAAAAAATTCTTGTTTAAAGTTCAAGAAATGCTTTATGCCTGATAAAAAGGTTAATACATTTCTCGTAAAAAGTTCGCGAAAACACCTCTCGCTTTGGGACGCCGAGGTGTGGCCTAACTCCTCAAACCCAGAGATTCCTAAAAAGCGGTCTTCCGTGAGACATCCTCATCAATCCCACGCGTAGAGCAACAAGTTCAGACCCACCTACCCGCCTCGAATCCCCAGATGCCTCGAAGAACTAACCGCGAGCATCGTTTCGAAGCCTACGCATGGAAGCGCGGTGATATTTTTATACCATCATTCATCCGCGTTCTTTCCCTTCTCTCGCGGGCAGTACTCAGAGGCTCGCAGGAGAGGAGATGACACAGGGGATGGTTGGGAAAAGGTGTACCCGCGACGGCGATCGAACAATGCCCCCGCGCAGATAGTAATTTACCGGGTCGGGGGAAAAAACAAAAGGGCAACTCTCGAGCGGTTTTCTTCCGCCTATCGTAAGAAATATATCGCCGTCTGCGACCCTTCTCCGGCGGGGTGGCTCGCGACTCGCATGGCTTTGTGCAGCGACCGTCCGTAGATCGATAGCCTCTACCCCCGATAAGGGGAGAACGTTTAACACGGTAATGACGTGGTCGAGGAGGGCAAAGGCCCTCGAGGAAGACTCGACGGCGCCTGGAAAAGGGAAAGGTAGGATTCCACCGACTGTTCTCCCTCCGAGGGGAGGAACGACGGAGCAGACTCGCTCCCTCCCCCTCCAGCGGGCCGTGCTAATTTCGAATCTGCTCGTTGTTCCGGCCAACGCGCCGACAAAGCTTTGATGCCTCGGTACAGTACAAAAAACTGAGGTAAAAAAAAAAAAAGCGCGCAGAGGGAGGTGGTGCGAAGGGAAGGCAATTGTGGCGCGCGGCAGGAGAAACGGAGAAAATGATATGGGGGTGGCTGTGGGGTGGACGAAACGATAGAATCCACACCCTCCAAAAAAGTGTAAAAGAAGGAGGAGGTAGAAAAAGGGTACCTGTCGCTGGTCGATTGTTTGATGAATTTTTTTTTTTCGGTTAATTCGCTGCATGCTTTGATTTCCATTTTTGCGCGCCACTCCGCCACTCTTTGTCGCGCGAGCACTTTGTTCTGCGGCGCTTCCGCGCAATTTCCCTGCACTTTTTCAAACTAACTTATCCGAAACAGCATATACGCCGCGGATGGTTTAGATGGCCAGCGGATATGGGGTAGTTTCGTGCACCGACTCGCAGTCGTTTCCACGGGTATCGCCGGTGGAGCATTTGCTATTGACAGGATCGCGGGGGATTTGAAGCGTGACGGGGCCCTCGCGGTAAGGAGCAGAGGTGCCGTTAACGATTATCTATGAGCCTCCATTTATCGATAACGCCGTGACGTTATCAGCGGCGCAGGTTAGATAAAATTACCATATAACCTGTTTCGCCTCATTCAAACGCCGTTTTCTCAAGACACTTTCCATTTTTCCTACACGTCGATAGTGCGAATTATAGGTACACTCGGGTTATCGACCACGTTATCTTTGCCGAAGGGATCTATCCTTCCAGCGATCGCGCGCTTTGAGAAGTCCAATCTCCGCTGTCGTGCTTTTTAATCCGTCGCGCGATCAATCGACCAGCCGCCGTTTAATCCGCGAATTTCAATTCAGTCTCGACCCACATATGGTTCCGTGCGGTTGCGCCATAAGGAAAGTTCGCCGCCGTTCAAGGAAATTGGCAATAAATTTCCGTACGCACGCCGCTTCCTCGCCGACGCGTTACGTACCGTCCGGGTTATTTAATTCCGTTGTGCTCGCGTTGCTCGTCAATGGATCGATTCGCTTCGCGAGTACCCGCGTTCCCTGAATCGCGATAAGGTGGAATTCGTCTCGCCCCCTCGCGAATAGTTGGAAATCGCGCGCGGTTGTCTGAGCCGAAGCTACTGTTTTGGTTAAGTTCTCACTTGTTGGTGAACTGGAACTATCTTACGTTGCTGCGAGATAGTGTAAAAGAAGAGATGTTTTTGGTAAATGAAAGCCTGTGTTGTTGATAGAATTCTGTTTGCTGTGATGCAGAGGAAAATTGAAGTTCCATCGTTATACAGAAATTAGTTAATTTTCATTTGGTTTTTCAGTGCATGTCCACAAAAAATTCTTCGTTTTAAATTATGTTAACTCTGTTTAACGCGAGAAGAGTTCGCCTCCTCAAAGCTTTTCAATCCTCAGCTCCAAGCCAATTATCTGCTATCGACAGTGTGTCGTGCAACGCCTTTGTAATCCGTACTCTCCCATCGTATTATCGTCCGCGATTTAGTTTAAAACAGCTATGAAATTACTGTTAACGGCCCTTCCATGACGCAGGGGCCGGGCAGAGCTGGATTGAACTTAGGTCAGCACCGCCAGGGACCAAGTGGATTCAACTTCCCACGTGCAAATTTATGCAAGTTCGTTATTAATAGCTTCGAAGAACGGGGAGAGTTAACGCTGGAACAACCTTTGAAATTCCAATTCCATCTACATAGAAGAACACTACTTTCGTCCTGAAAATAACTGTCGGGATACCTACTACAAAGGAAAAATTCTATTCTACCTTATTACCCAGAATATGCTGCTAAGTTTGTCGAAGGAAACTTTTAATTTTCAGCTGACCCTCTATTCTTTCCTCCCGGGAATCCCTGTTGCAAACACAGTAATAACGATCTTCAAATTCTGCGCACATCTTCTTTCGACATGGTTGCTCCTTTTACTTCCACAGCTTCTGAGTCTCCATTTGTATCGAACGAAGCTGATCTCGAATTCAAGGCTGACTCCGCGCTCCGCAAATCCATCAACTTCTGTTTCGACGTCCCGCACATTTCCCATTGTCCAGTGTTTGCGGGAGGATGCCAGTAACCGCGGCGAATCGGATCGGTCGTTGTCAGTTTCGCCGGCGGACTTCTTCTCGAACTGAATTTGCAGGAAAATCGACGTCCCGCGGCCGCCTCGAGCGGAACGGCGGAATTCGACTGGAAAACACATAGGTCGCGTGATTTCGCCGGCGGATTCGAGGTTTCCGGACCAGTCGGCCACCACGGAAAGGTCACTCGTTCCCGCTGGTGCCTAAAGACACTGTAGTGTCTCTCCTCGTGCCTAGGAACGTGATCGAATAACGAAAATCCGGCGACGTGTGTTGAAACACCTGCCGATTCGCAAGCCCTCCCACGAGGAGGCACTCGCCTGCTGGAATTTAATCCTTCCTGGCCGAATTCAGCGGGAATTTAATTTCACCGCGCTACCCTCTTCGCGTGTAATGGTAACGTTCTCCTGCAAGGAGACTTTGCTCGATACAACGCGGCGGTACCTTCGCTTTTAAGCTCACCAGATGTTTCCTCCGAGGTGCAGCAATTTATTGTTTAGAATGAGAAACTGTGCGGAGTTACGATAAAGTGGTACTGCGCGAATTCAGAACGAAAGCTATGCGGTAGTATTTTAGAAAGTGAGTGAAAGCTGGTTTTCAAAGTGAAAAAGAAATGAATTTTATAATTATTACATTCCCCTTTGAACTGATCAACTTTAATTTCTAATTGAGTTTAAAAGTAGCCGAAGTATTTAGGTGGATGTCGCCGCACCTTGTACAATTAAGTTTCTAAGCTAAGGGGTGCCGTCTCGTTAATAATAAATTAGTGAAAATAAACTGACGCGGTGATTACAACATGCCCAGCAAATAGAGCTGTCGCTCACGATTCAGAAGCACAGAGGGTTCCCATGCTTGGCGCCCCGAACGCGTCTTATTCCTTTCCACGGCGAACAGTTTCAAAAGAAGCGTCCTACCGCTCGACGACAAAAGCAAGGTAAAGCCCTCCTTCCGAAAATAGACCCGTCGATCCGCCGATTGCTCGAGGGGGACGCCCCCGATCGAAGGCTAAATCCCTTGTGGAAGCGAATTCTCGGGTGGATTCGAGGTTTCTGGAGCACTCGGACACGGTTTTAAAGGTCGACGACCTTTTCCACCCTGCATCATTGTGGCGCGAGTCACGCGGGCCCGCTCGATATCGCTAAAATGCTATTAGGTCGATCTCGAAACGACTTCCTGGCGGGCGTTCACGACTTCCTCGGCTGTTCGTTTGCATCTGCTTGGCCCGTGGAAAATTTACGAGACTTCCCAACAACCAACTCGAGGCGCACCTCCTCTTTCATCGCGGGGGGTAGGGAACAACGCGTTCGCGAAATAAAACGCGCATCAAACTTTAGCGAACTCCCCTTAGCCCTGCTTCTATTTGCACGCTGATTTTTCAGCCTTCAACATACTTTCTCCCCGCTCTGTTTGACAAATGGCCCGGAGGTCTCACGGCGCGCAGTACGGAGGAAAATATTTTCGAAATATGCCACTTTTATATCTACTGTGATATTCTCACAAAATTGTTCAACCCCTTTTTTCCCTCGCGCTTGATATCAAGAAGTCCCCCCCATCGTGGCGTTCGATCTTTACAGCTTCTTACCCAGGCCGAACGCTAACAAAGAAACGCTCTTCAAGGTATGTCCCTTGTGTCTGAACGCCGACATTATGCCCTGACCCTGCTTTTCCCTACGCCACTGTGTAAAAGGTTGGAGGGTAAAGCAGGCACTTGAGCCGAACTATTGATAGCACTACCAACGTGGCCTTTCAAAGATTCGTCTCGGCCCCGGCGTTCCCACTTGGACGCTTTCTGTCCTCTCTATACGCTCCCCGGTCGCGTCCCCGCACAACTCTTAACTATGTAACGGTCGCGTTATTTTCATTACGACCAACTAGAAAATATGACGGCTTTTATTACATTCGCGCGCCGCATGCTGGCTCGATATCGCCGGATAAAGACATCGATTCTCAGTGCCGCGGGAGCACTGGCTTCCTCCTGGCTACAGCAAGAAACTTCCAAGTTAGACGCTCAAGATTAATAAAGAAGATTTTGAAAAAGGTGGACTGAGAAATTTTAAATTCGAAGGGCGCACATCGGGCAAGGGCCCGGAAAGAAGAGGTATCTTTGGGAATTTATTTAAAGCAAACTACTTAATGAATCTTTTTGAAACTTTCAGTAGTTTTTATTGGGTATTTAAGTTACACGAATATCTTTTTTGAAATTTATTTTCAGCAGATTCGTAAGCTGTACGGGTCCAGTACCTCAGCGCTGCAAAAAATTTCGGCTGAAATGGTTGACAGTTTTCCGGCGAAACGGTTCGTCCGAAAGCAAAAACCAAAGAGTTTTAGAAACTATATGCGGTTGGCTGTGGCACGACGGGTTCGATTTTGAAAATTTTTAAAAATCACAAAATGGCGAACCTCTGAGAAAAATTGTGAAATTCGGTTCTAGTAAATTAACCTCTTTCGGTAAAAAAAAAAGTAGAAGGAAACGATCCACAAAAAAATCTCCTGGCGTGCCATATTTTGTTTCTTCTTATTTCAGAAGCACCGTTTCGTCAGAAGACTGTCAACCAGATTTTTTGCAGCGCGAAGTTACAGACCCTGTACAGCTTGCAAAGGGGCTTCAAATAAATTTGAAAGAAAACCATTCGTATAACTTAAATATGCAATAGAAGGTCCTGAAAGTTTCACAAAGATTCATTAAATAGTTTGCTTTTAATAAATTAAAGAATATTGCAGCACTGTGTTGCCTGAAACTTGAACTTATGAACTTTGAGGAGTGGTTTCACCCCCTAAATACGAAAGTAATTAATGCTGCGAGGGGTAGAGGTGCTAGAATACGATTGTTTTTCAGAGGGAACGTATACAAGGGCCCGAATTACTTTGCAAGCCGCACGCGCGTTGCGTAAATGGAAGCGCAAGTTAAGGCGCGCTGCAAGTAGAACGTTACGCATGTGGAAGCGCGGCTTAACGGACGACGCGAGCCTCCGCGAGCTCGTAACAAGTATCGAAGTCATCCTTTTACGTAAAGCAAACGAAAAGTGAAACCTAATACTCCCATTTTATGGAATCTTCAATCGTAGACTGGATTAATTAAAAACTTTCTACTTTCCCCAACGAAACGTTTCCTTACGTGCCACCTTTATTCAATAACAGACCAATCGTTCGCTTCTCATCGCCATAAGAACTCCCGCACCACAAAACAGACTTAAACAAAGCATCCATTGACGTGGTTGCACCGAGTCGCGTTTTTACTTATCGAACGAAGCTTTCTTTCAAAGGTTATCACTGCCTTTCCAGAGCACCAAGATTGCCGTGCGCTGGAGGCAGCTCAAAACATTCCCCCTCCCCCTGGATCCCTGGTTACCAAGACGAATTAAATTCTACTCGCACCGAAGTCCCGACACCTTGCGACCGCTAATGGATCGTTTACGCCAAACAATCTTCCCTTTCAACGAGCACGCTCTGGAAAACAGTCGACTGCGAAGGAGCGACACCTTTGCCACCGTTTCCAAAGGCGTCGAGCAATCATTTCCCATCTGCTCGAAGCCTTCTAACGAACAGCGCTCGGGAGAAGGACAATCGCCCGAGAATCTCGCGCGTGTATTCATCGTTTCCGCGAAAGTACATAAATTCGCGGGTAAACGTTGCCGAGCGTAGTTATCCCAATCGCGCGCGTAATGCACGCACCGCGCGGAGCACAGGTCGCAAACCGCGAGCTCGATAACGAGCGGGCCGCTGTGTGCAGCATCCTCGGCGCGTTTCAGCGTAATTACGAATCGCGATATTGTTTTCGGTCGCGTTATTAGTTGGGATTCCGGTGAAAACCGCGGCCTGCGCGGGCACGATACATCGATGGGATCTGACGACATGTGCCGGAGCTGGATCGATACGTTGCAACGCGACACTGTGTCTACTGGGCTGCTCGGGACTCGGGAACCGCATTATGCAATCTTTGCCAGCGAGATGGGGATCGCTGGCGATTTTATTCGCGAAAGTGCAACGCCACGCTGCGACCCCACGCTTCAGTCTCTTATTTGTTCCTGGCCCTTCGCAAACGCGCAACTCTGAGCTGCAGTTTGATGTTTCGAAGTGTACTCCGTGGAATTCTATTGGGGAATTTAACGAATTGGAGGTGAAAGACAGATGCGGGGAATGTGTGTTTAATTCTGTGGGATTCAGAACATGTGCTCACACAGCTCTTTTTTTAACGAAGTTATCATTTGCGGCTAACTGTCTCTATTGGCTTGCAAATGCAGCAGTCTAAATTGGAGTCCGTTGCTACAGAGTGTAAAGGCAAATGCAGCTGGGCGATTAAAGATGCACAGCGAGGCAGGGTTTAACGCCCTAACCTCCAGTATGATCCTACGATTCTCCAAACAAAATTACTATCTGAACCTCGAGGGGTCTCAAGACACCCTACCTTGACGGACGAAAACTGATGCGAAATTTGGGAATTTTTTAAAACAAAACCATTCGATATATTTATTTCCAGCTTTGCGGCTCCATTTGTCAATCTTTAGAGAACATGACAAAAAAATTGTACGCAAAAATAGTTGTTACATCCGGAGTTACGCGCAAAAAGGTGTATGTCTTGATTCTTAAGTATAACGTTTTTTATATGAGAAAAAAATTCATAGAAATAACGTCTTTTTGCGATCTGTCAAAGTAACCCCTTAAACACGAGCGTCACCAGTATCCCCCGCTAAATTACCAATACCAGAAATATCATTCCCCGTGCCCTAAAATACACCAGAGATATTTAAACTGCAATCCCAGCCGACCCGCCGCGCGCTCGGCAAAAAGAAACAAAGCCAGCTGGTCGATTAAAGGCCCCGGCGTTCAAATTCTCATCGGAACGAGCTAATTCGTCGCCGACGGGAATCGACGCCGGGCTCGGCGTTCCCACGAGAAACCCCTGCACGTTTCATGAACCGAAAGCACGCAATTGGAAACAGCGAGACGCGATCGAAACTGCGGCCCCGAAAAGGGGTGTTAGCCGTGCTGCCGGTGTCTATTAATGTCGCGGCCCTATTTCCGGATATATCTTGTTGCCGTGCGAAAATTCAGCTCCCCGCCGCGCGGGGGGGACAGATATCGATCGATCCCTGTGCCCCAGAGTCGAAATGCGAGGGGCCGGAGGGCGGGCGGACGAGAGGGAGAGGGAGAGGGAGGGACGGATCCTCCGCGTCGTTTTCACCCTGGAAACAGAGGGAGGAAACCGAGAACGTTGCCGGGCAGGCAGAGGGGGCGAAACGAACGGCTGGATGGGATCGTTTATTAAAGTTTTCGAGCACGAGCCCTTCCCGACGGCAACCAGTTGAATACACGGGAAAAATGTTAATCGCGGGAAGAAAAAGCGAAGGGGTGGAGGCACGGGAAAGGCAGGATAATAGACGGTGGTAGGTAAGGAGAAAAAGTCGGCCGTCCATGGCTTTTCATTCCGCCATTTCTCGCGTCCTTTCGCGGCAACTTTCCTCGTTCCGTATGCATCGCGCGAGGAACTCGCCCCCACCCGCCCGCCTTCGCGCGCGGGCGGATGGACCGAGGGGGTAAGGGATGAACTACAGGGAACCGTGTTTCGCGCTTCGTTGGGAACTGGAGCTCTCGTTCGACGAGCAGCCACCCCTCTGGCGTGCACTCGCCGTCGTTGTTTACGGAAAACAGGAGACAAGTTGGCCGTGTGAATTCGCGATGCGGATGAACGGGGGTGGAGGGAAGTTTCCGACAGATTTTCAAGGAGCTTTCGGCTGGCGATGAAGTGAAATTTGCGGGAAGTGTTGATACTCGGGGATCCTTCTTCTGGCTTGTTTACGCGCAGGCGGCTCGAGGTAGCATTACGTTGCTTCGAATGGGGAAGCTGATAACTTCTTACGCGATGACGATAGCTGGCTGAGGGGTGTATCGTTAAGGAATTAGTTTTTTGATCATTTTAGAGGGCTTGCCGCTTCAATGTTGATTTCTAACGTGATAAGACCCTAAATCGTAGAGTTTCTTTGCTAATTAAAGATAAATTTATGTTCAAACTTTAAGGAAAAATTTAGAGAAGTTGAAAATAAGTGTAATTTAATTATGTATAAGACGTGGAATAGTAAGGTAATTGGGAACTAGTTTTTGATCATCTAAAATACATGGGAATTCATTTTTGATCGAGTAAGGAACTACTTAATTTTGGATCATCTAAAATGCATGGGAACTAATTGCTCATCGTATAAGGACCGTGGCGATAACCCGCACAGATAATTTATTACGATTTATATCCTCTAAAGCTTATTGTAAAGCTTCTTCGCTATACTTTTTGCAAGGACTCTTCTTCTTTGTAATTGCCATTTTAGGTTAAGTCCAGCACTTGTCTGAACAAACCTATGTGTTATTCAGGTGATCAAAATAACAAGGGCAAGCGTGCTACCTTATACATTTGTTTACGCGAAAACTCACAATACTAACTGCTTTCACAAATATTCTTGACTTGTCAATTGTTATTTTTGAAATTACTTCAAACAATTATTTGTTGACATACACTTAAAAGAGCAATTAATTTCACGAACTGCTAAAAATTAGTACCTGGCCAAGAACTAGGAGCTTAACGGCAGTGTTTTATGTGCAAGCAATTTTAAGGTTGCACTGGGTGTGTTTGGAACAGTTGCAGATAAGGAAGAGGGTCGTGAGGCGAAATTAAGTTCTTCGGGAGGCTCGGTATTTTTGTGCTAGCGGTGCTGTTGCTAAGTGCCGCTGCAGTTCTTGCTTTTAACGATTTCCATACTTATCCGTGGCTTTTCCAGTCTTCAGAAGAATGTATTAAATTTTTATAGAACAACCGAGAGAATCCTTGATAAGACTTAAATACTAATGCGGTTCAGAATTATTGAAAGTGAATTACGAGCTGGTGTGAAAAGAACGTGCAACTACTATTTCCCAAATTTTCACTCCCCATTTTATAAACCACCTTTTATATCTGAAAATCAGCAAGCTTCAAAAAGCAAAAGGGGAACAACCGCGTGTTACATAACACCTATTATTTAACGGAACCTACCATTGCAAAATAACGACAGTACTTTGGAAAGTTCGATTTTTATCACGAAAGTCAAGCGGAATTGTTCGCGCATAATAATTTGATTGTTTACCCCTCTTACCCCTACTTTTGCGTGCGTCCCACCAGGAGCTACTGGAATTCTGCACGCTTGCTCGAATTCCGTGTCGATACATCTCCAACCCTTCTGTTTTTCTTCAAAAGCCTTCGCGACGAGCGTAGCAGAAAAAGCGCGCTCGCTGGGAGGAAACTCGTAGGATCCGAATGAAACAGAACGCGAAGGGCTTGTTATCTAATCTCGGAGCATGCTCCAGCTGCGGCCACTTAAAAATATACACTCCATTCGCTCTCTTTCCCTTGCAACCGCCCTACTGAATAGAACGCCTCGCCGAGTAAAAGGAAACGTAGATTAAAAGGACTCCTTTCCGGAATTCTCGTCGCACGGAAATTAAAACGCAATTTCGCGACAGATGCTTCGATATCGTCCGCTGCGAAATTGATAACGCCTCGTTATCGCCAATTGGTCACACCGTATCCTGTCAGCCTCAAGCGAAACTCCATAAATTCCTTTTTGTAACGCTAGCATGTCGCGCTCATGTATCCAACTAATTTTCAAAGCAATTTAAACAGGGGATAGAAAAAGTGACCAATTTATATCTCCACTTTTAACCGCGACCTCCTATCAATTCCACAGCTAAAGCGAACGATTAAAATCACTGTGCACTAGATTCCCAACTGGTACAATGAGAAATAGCTGTCGAGATAACCTTTATTGCTCCTTCCCGGTATCGAATGAAGTCGAACCTATTTAAATTACCGATAAACCACGAGTCCGCCATTTATGGGACACTTTTTGCATTGATTTTATAGTTCACGTTGCCAATCAGAAATTCTCCTCGATACAGAAATGAAATATCCAAGCCTTAACCTCTTAAAACAACCAATACTGAACAAAGCACACGCTTATAATTCTAACAAATGCAGGATCAGTGGGGACCACGCAAATCAGCCTACACTTAGCACCCACCTTCGATAAACAAACCGCTCCCCAATTGACCAAGTCGACTACGCTTCATCGGCGTCGGGCACGGTGCTCGATAGTGCCCAGGCGAACGCAACAAATCCAGCCGAATATCGCAGATCGATCGTGTGAATCTCGTAGCGCGGGACCACTTCGAGCAATCGCCCCACTGCAGAGCCGTTCTGGAGCAGCAGGCGAGGGCGACGCGAGATTCCAGGCACGTCCCCGTCGAACGGCCCCGATATAAACACGCGCGGGCCTGACCCGTGCGGATCGGGCAACGAAAGAAATCTGGACAGTGGGCCGCTGGATGCGTTGTCCTGCCATTAACGAAGGGGAGAGGGGCGGGCACGCCGGCCAAGGGGTAAGGCTCGCGGGCACGTGGTGTCCAGATGCGCCACCGTTGGTCCCAGGAATTACCCGGGGCCCACTTTCCAGGCTCCATCCGCCGCGTGTCCATGTGTTCCGACTGTTTACCACTCGCATGAATAATCCATCGGGCCACCCGTGCACTCTGTGGCCCGATCACCTTACAATAGGATCAGAGTCAGAGGGACATTTAGGGGCATCTAGGGCCCCGTAACTCTGGGATTAATAGTTCCGCGCGAAGAATACATTAACGAGATCTAGCGCTGGCTAATGACGCTGCTAATCCTTCAGCGGACGAGAGAATATCTTTGAATTTTAACCTATTCTATTGTCGACGGGGGCCATAGATGCAGGCACTTTTCAGGAGAACAGTGGGAAGGCTAATGCGTTGCGTGGTTGTAGTAGAGGAAATGGGGGAACGGAGGTGATAGGTTTGAGCTAACAGAAAGCTTCGGAAACAGCAGTTGCAGTTATACAGAGAATAAAATGCTAGCCTGGATGAAACTGTATCTGATATCAAAGTGGAACCTCTTACCTTCGTTCCGTACTTTATTTTACGTTACTCTGAAGTCTAAACAGTTTTCTAAACGGATATATCAGACTAATAAAGAAAACTTTGACATCTCCCCAGTCCTGCGCGTCTGTACCCTCTCCAGCATCCTTTCCGTAACGACCTTCCATTATAACTCCTGCCCAGTTCATCACTTCTCCTCGCCAGGTCTATAATGATCTCGCATTCAATTCTCCGCGCGGGGTTTTACAAGGTATCGAGTCGCCCGGCTCTGTAATTTAATCGTTTCTTTTTTTTACTTCGTCACGGCCCCCTTTAACGGTCCATTAATATTTAACGCGCAATCGACGCCGGGTTAAGCGGCACGCATTTTCGTCGCACCTTAAAAGCCTATCGTTCCCGCTCGAGGCCGTTTCCACGAGTTTCCACAGACTCGGGGCTCGATGATTTTACGAGGAGCCGTATCGTTCCGCGCAACATGTGTCGGCGACACGCTTTCAAGCCGCCCCGCAGCATTTACCATCGACGCGGAGGATTATTTGCAGCCTATGCCGCGGCAGTCGCTTTGCTCCTTCGATCGATCCGACGTGCGATCGTTACACCGTCCATTTTTCGGCCCCCTTAATCGCGCCATTTGCATACTGATGCCATTTCGCGCGCCGTCACGCGCAAGTATCTGCCCGCGTCAGCGTTCCCGTAAATAAACCTTGAGAAATAGCACTGAAATATTGCAACAAGCTGGTCCTGCACCGCCCCGCGCCTTAATAACGAAGAATCTTCTTTTTCTTAAAGAATATTAACGCTATCGTTGCCCCGAGAGATTTATGTCCATTGTGGAATCTCGAAAGCGGGTCGAGAAGTTGGATTTTTAAGTTTAATTATAGCGGAGGATCGATCGCGCTGAATTCTTTATGGCTTCGCTCATTTCGGATGATATTAAAGGGACTTTGATTTTCAGATGCACAGTGGGTCATTGATAAGCCGTGTCGGATGGGATGTATTAAAATTGCCATTTTGAGCGAAACGTTTCGGAGCAAGCGACAGGGTAGTTTAAAAATCCCCCTGAAACTCGCACCCTCCAACATTTTTCACGCTTAAACGCGACGACGGAAGTTTCCATGCTTAAATACGCCGAAGGGTTCGGTTCTGCGCTTGGGGACGAGGACAATTTGAAAGTTTCGGTACTTCCGCTTAACGATGCGGCGATATTAAAGAAGCTACAGAGAACGGCCACTGCAAGAAATAAAGACGCTGCTGGGATGAAGATTCTAATTACCACTGTTTCGGAATAACTAATACCACTAGACGAAGTAGGTACCTATTTACATTTGCCATTATTCGCGCGAGTCCTTTCTTCCCCTGAAACAAGCCTCTTCCTGTAGAACCAACGGAGCAATACAATTTCCCAGACACTTCTTCACATTTCCCCTGCCTTTATTTACGAACAAACGCCACTCGGCAAGCTTTTCTAATACCGATGCTACGAAGTCACCGCAGGGCCGTGCGGAATACAGAAGTAGTAATACCATTAAACGTGACGTTTTACATTTCCCATCCTTCATGCGTCCCTCGGTCCCCTTAAATAAGCTGCTCCCCGGGCAAGGTAAGTTACAACGTTTGTCCCTTCGAAACTATTCCATGTTTTATTTATTTCCATGGCTCTCCTCCCCCCGCTGCCCGTCTTCGTCTATTCCGCTCGGCTTTGGTCGCTTTTGATTGTCCGTCGTGTCGCGACGGCGGCGTGAATATCAATGACGGAAGAACCATCCCCCTCCATCTACGCCCCGATGATCCGCGACTCTAACGGTAGAGAGCGCAAGATATGCGCACCTGGTCGGTAATTAGGCCAGGGGTCAATTAACCCACGCATTTCGCTAACCAGGCCCGATCCAGCCTCTGCCACGGTTTCATTAGGCGATATCGCACCTATAAACACAGGGTGCACCCCTTTTTGCTTTTCAACGTTAGCCAGGCCTTCGGTTCCTTCCTTCCTGTCTTTTGTCGGCACGCGAGTCAAACTCCTTTCCACCTCCCCTCCGTTTAATTGCAACTGGGTCAGAGGCTCGCCCCGCAGTGATAATTATCGCGGTTTAGAAAAGTATGGAAATCCAGGTCGGTACGCGGGTCTCCTATTAAAAGCCGCGCGATTTTTCATCGAGCTATCAAGGTTTTCGAGCGCGATCGAACGCTGTGCATATGTCAGAGTCGAAGCGCTACTTCAGCGAATGTATACAATCACTGAGTAGTCGATTATGCGCACGGTGATTTGATTCGGTGAACCAGAAATGAAATTTAAACTTTTATGGTAGTAGTGACTTCTTTCTACGGTAAATCGTTCCGCAGTAGAGCATACGTCGGTGGAAAGTTATTAACAATTAGTCAACCTACCTACCCCTTGGGACAACCAGCCCCGGTCTCCCCTACTTGCCTTTCCAGCGTTCTGCGTGACGTCAGGCGCGAAAATCTCATGGAAATGATTCATTCGCAGATACTAGATAACTTATGCGCGCTGCGATCCGATGGTAACTCTGGGATACTAATGCTATTCAATGGGTATAGTTTGCTAATGGGGGAACGCAGCAGCGATCGTTCTTGCTCAATATCAGCTCCTGCTATTCTGACAATCTTCAGACTTGAACGATTACTTTTGACCTGACACTTTACACGAAAACAGCTGAAGTAGGTAGCCACGAATCGCAATCACCGTGTACTCAAATCTAACTCCTCATTCAGAAACAAAGATTTCACTCACGTGGGTGAAATCTTCAATATTTCTTAACTCACTCATATCACACTCAAGAACAGATCTCAATGCCAAACTCTGCAGAGGAGAAATCGACTTAAGGATACATTTTCGTGTGATTTAAAAAAAAACTATAACACGCAGGGTAAAAAGTCTTTTTGGTATTGATTTATACATATTTCAAGATGGTAACAATAATTTTTCTATTGTTTTTTCTCCGATGTAATCTTGAATGAATAGCTATAACTCTGACGGTGATAAAAACACGTTGATATTTGGAGATAGGCTCGTTTGAAATCAAAAACCGAAAGTTTTTCTTAAAATATATGAGTATGGTTATCGAATTACCAATCGTTACTGCACAATAATAAAAATTCGATGATTGGTACATGTTTTAGTCAACCTACAGTTACCTATAGCTATTTATTCAAGATTACACCGAAGAAAAAACAATAAAAAAAATGTTATCATCTTAAAATATGTAGGGGAGGGGGTATAGTGGGGTAGCGAGGTAAGATGGGGTATCGTAAATAAACGATAATCGAAAAATGCTAGATATTTGACGAACGTACCAAAAAGAAGCCACTGTATCGTAACAGTTTGTTTTTAAAGTTTAATAACATCCAATTATTATTTAAATATTCCTCAAACTATATACCAAACACAAAAGTATTAACTTACAATCATATATTGATTCATAAGAACTTAAATAAAAGTTATAATTATCAATTCTTTTGCTTTCGCTTAGCCTCCCCATCATGCTCCCTTCCCCTATAAATCGATATCAAAAAGAATGTTTATCCTATCTGCTACAGTTTTCTTTAAAAAAAATCCCACATCGTGGAGGGATTACACGAGAACGCACCCTTAATTCCCACAGCCGGAGCTATCGAGACTCCAAGTCGCCACGTTCTTCCTTAAGATCCTCTAATTACTCCCAAACAGCGTATAATCGTATACCCAGCTCGCGGTAAATATTCACGAGGCCATTATACAAAGCGGATGAGCGTAATTTGCGCAAGACCGAGAGTGCGGGCGACGGCGGCGCGCCTGGGCGCGCCAGCCCATCGAGGGGCACTCGATCGCCGCGCGATCGACCGTTCCAAGGGTCCTTTCGCTTGCACGTCGATCACCCGGTATGCAACGCGACCGACCACGACACGAGACAATAGGACACTCCATGCAACATGTGTTACCAGCCTTGTAAAGCGAGGGAGAGGTACGCCGTACCGTCCTTCGTGTCCGTGCACAGCACGCCTGCGTGCCCGCGCGGACGGCTGGTTTGCACGGTGCGTGCCCGGGGTGCATGAAGCTGGTAAATAAGCGGTAAAAAGCCACGGGGCCAGCTGGGCCGGTCCGTCTGCGCGGGGACGCCATTGTCAGCGTGGTTATTGCAATCCGTACGCGATGAAATTACTACCCCCCCCCCCCTGTTTGATAGCGGGGTTACGACGCATAATGCCTGTCGAACAAGCGATCGGCGGCCTTGTCTCGTCGGATCAAGAAGCCCGCTGCCGCCTGATATCTCAGGCACATGTTTCGGCCCCTCCCTTCCGAAGAGAAATTGATAATGAGGGAAGTAGAAAGGAGCAGAGGAGGCACGTGCGTGATAGAGCGAAAGGGAGGATCGCGTGACAAGGTGTCGTCAGCCTGGCGATGCTCGGGGCTCGTTGGCTTTCGGTGCTGCACGGCGGGTTGCGTTTGGCCCTCTCGGGGGCAGACTTTCGAAGACGGAGCAACTGAATAAAGAAGAGAAGCGGGAGGATTTATTGTTCTCAGTTAATTAGAATGGCTACCGCGGATGTTGCCTGGGATGAGGGATTGAAAATTAGTGGACCTTAAGCCGCGCTCCCACGTGTACAATGAGAAGCACGCCGGAACTGTTGTAGTGTTTAGAGTTTCCTAGAGTTTTCCCTTAAAATAAGTGGTTGAGAAGCGTTACTCTTTTCATAAAATAATAATTGGCAGGGGAGACTTAATTAAGAAGGTAATGTATTTTATCTGTTTGTAGATGGTAATTGAGTTTATTGTAACTAAATAAAATTTAAAAAAATGGCACTATCACAGCCAAACTGTAGTCCTACGTGGAAACGGGGCTTAAAGGTTTCCCTAATCGAGTTTGTCCCACTCCGGCAGGAGGCACGGGCAAACTCGACAGATTTTCGCTGCGTGGAAGCTGGGAGCGGGCTTAAATGGCGCGCGATTAAACACCCACATAGCGGGGACAATAATTCATTATAATTTTAAACCGGCCGCCCGTGTCCGGGTCCTATTAAGGGGACCTTCCGGTCTAGAACCCCCCAAAATAGGTGATCTTTAAGAATTAATTAGAGGAAAACTACTATATATAATTTAATGGGACTTTTTGCACTGTATTAAGGATGTCTTAAATTATAGAAATATATTTTTTGGTTTGTAATTAATCATTGCAGACGGCACTGGGGAGTCGTTAAAGCCAAGGTGTCAAAAAATTGATCCAAATCGGTGGGGCCTGTATCTCCAAAAGTTATTATCCGATTCGACTGAAACTTTTCTTATTTTGAAGAATACACTTCTGGCTTGGGGGAAACCAGAAGAAATTACAAACATGACATTTTTTAGAAAACAACGACACTTGAAGTTTGAAATCACATTTTCCCTATAGTTTTCATCCTTTCAACGCCTTAGAAAATTATGAATTTTCAAATTTTTGTGATTTCTTCTTGCATCCCCCCTAGCCAGAAGTATATTCTTCAAAATAAAAAAAGCTTCAGTCGAATCGGATAATAACTTTTTGAGATACAGGTCCCACCGTTTTGAGAACTCTGTTTCGAGAAAAACGCGTTTAAAGTTTTACGCGGGCGCCGAGTGGCCGGGTTTTACCCCTGCATTTGCCGCTACTCAAAAGCCCATAGCTTCGGGAATTTTACGAATTTCAACAAACGCTTTTAAACACGTATTCCTAAAAGGTTGAACATTCGAAAAACGAAATAAAAAAAAAATCGATTTTTAGACCGGAACCTCCCCTTAAGGCTGGTAGCAAACACGGTTAACCTGTTTCGTGTTGCTGACGCTCCTGGCGTTTAGCTTTCGCTCGCAGTTCATTTTTCCGCGCCCGGTTCGACCCGAGCGCGCCCCGGTGCTTCCTCACAGACACCAGGCCATCTCTTTTCAGGGGTGGGCCCTTCAGAGCGGATCAGAGTTGTCTGGCAGGGGGAGGTAGATAGAAATTGGTGAAGGGGGATGTCGCATGGCTCGCGACGATAACGCGTCTATCGTTCCATCGCGGCTTTATCCGCGATGCCCATTGAAACGGACTCGAAATGGACGAAAGTGGCGAGGGAACAGACGGGGCACGGGGGCCGTCGACTCGAGACGAGCCGAGAGCGGATCGAAGACGCCAGCTGACTCGCTGCTGACGGCGTAGCGGTGCCGCATTGTCGACGAGATTATTGCCCGAGCCGTCGATGAAATTGTACCGTTCACTCGAGCCTGTCGAGCACCCACTCCTGGGGCACAGGATCGCGCGTGGCTCGACCCTCGCCTCTTTGAAGCCCTCCCCCCCGCGACGAGATTCCCAAGTTGCTGCGAGGCTGATCGCTGCGCGCTGCGGAAACGACACGGTCTACGTGCCCATGGAAACGCATTTAGAGTATCGAATGATCCTCGAGACGGGCGGACAAAGCCGCTCGAATGCGAACGCGAAACAGGGGTGGGCGAAACAGAGAGGGGTTCCAGAGTATACTTTCGATTGCTTGTCGGGTAATAATAACTGGAACGAAACTATAATCGCAATTCAAACCACAAATCTACATCCCCCGGGGTGATTATTGAAAACTCCAACCACTTCGCGCGAGATCTATCCAGCATAAATTCATTGTGAGCGTTCCGAATGCGAATAAGGGTCGAATGAAATTTTAATATCGAAGCGCGTGCAAAGGGCTGTTACGTCGTTTCGATTTCTCTATCGTTTTCTACCCGCGCCCCTAGGGGGTGCCGACAAAGCCGGCGCGTTGCAGTGGCGCAAAGAAACACCCTTTGCGAGCGTCGCACTTACAACACTCGCGGCGAGGTAGCAACGGCTTCCCAATCGCTGCGGGACGATCGACAAATCGCTCGCGATTGAAACGCGAGAGGCTAACGAGCCGCGACAAGGGAGGAACGCCGCGCAGCGGCGACGTTCACTTCTCCTCGCTTCACCGAGCCCCGCTCCTCGTCACACGTGCCCGCGTGCGCGCACGGGATAAAATAAAAAAAGGCGAGGAAGAAAGGGCAGGTGAGAAATACTCTACGTGCCATACGCCGTGCGTAGGCGACTCGCTCGATTAATCTAACGCTGTGCAACACGCCTCCTCACGGTTATTACGGTTAAACCTGCGCCACCCTACCTCTGGATGTAATACCATACAGTGGTGCAGGAGACTGGAAAGCGACCGAGGGGGGGGGGGGGTGGTGTGCCGGCGTCGTGTCCCCTTATACAGGGTGGGGTATGAATTCTTAGCACGACCGCGAAAGACGTGATTCCTTGTGGAAAAATAAGCGGAAAGTGCGGCGCTAAGCTTTCCTCTAACAGTCTTCCTCTTCGGGGGAACCGAGTTTGGCGGACGAGTATGTACGTGTCCACTGGCAGTTGGCACGGATGTGGTTTGTTGTTTGAGAAATTACTGGAGGGCGATATCAGTGGCGGATTTAAGAAAATAAGCCCCGGTGGCTAACGTTCTGGGACACCCTGTGTACGTAACAGAATTACAGATAAATTTACGCGCGCGGGGGATGAAAATATATATATTTTATATATATATATATATATATTTTATATATATATATATATTTTATATATATATATATAATAATATATAATAATATATATATTTTATATATATATTTTATAACTTTCCCTCATTTTTTATCTTTTTATGTAATAATGGTAATATTTTTGTATCTCTGTACACTAAAGGGTTTCCCGTCAATAATAATAATAATAAAATCGTAGGAAAATAAAGAAATATACTTTTCGGACGGAATCATAATTTCTTGGAAGATTGGGCCCAGGCAGAAACTAGGGACTTATCCCCATCTCCACCCTGTACATCCTCCCAAGCTCCCTCGCGCACTACACCTAATATCCCCAATGTCGATTATTATTCCGCGTGGACGGAGAACGCTGGCTCCGCGTCGACGCGCGCGAGACAGCCTCTCAATCAATAATCGTAATTGCTATCGACGTGGTGGAAAATAACGATGGATTTTTATTCGTTAATTTTCCGCGTGCACTTGGCACTGGGGGCAGCTTAATTGTATGTATCGCGTTCGACTGTCGCCCTGATGGGTGTTGGAGCGCGAACGAGAGCCCGTGGCTATTCCGTCCCGCGAGATCTCTGGGACGAATGTGTTCGCTCCGACCGGTTGCACAGGGGTCCAGCGTTATCGTGGCGCCGATGTTATCGCGGTCCTTTATCACCGCTCCTTACCTAGGCGTTCTATGCGCCTTCGTCATGGACAGCACAATGCGCCAGCAGGATCGCCCACACAAGAGGGGCTCTCTCGATAATTCAACGGGACAGGGCGAAAAAAATCAATAGTACAACCACCCCGATGGGGGGTCCCCTAACTCTAACGTGCATATACAGACGCGAGAGAGTGCCACGAACCCGCTTTCTACCTCGTATACTTAATGAGCGCGGCAAGCCTATTTGCGCGACGCGTAGGTACGGTTTGACGCTCGGCGATTGGAAAATCGACTCTCAAACGCCTCCTCTAGGTATTTCTTTATGCATCTGTCGTTGCTTCTCCCTCGAAAGGACGAGCAACGGAAATTCCACTTGCGAGCTAACCAAAACTCCTCGGCGCAACTGCACCCCACCGTTAAAAGACTCTCCGCCGAATTTTCGGAGTAAACAGGCTCCGCGGACCGAGCTGCCGCCGCGAGGAGCGGGGAAAACGAATATATCAACCGACGAGAACGGAGCGCGCTCCATTTTCTTTAATAAAATCTTCAGAAGAATCCTCGCGCCGCTTGTTCCTCCTCCGCGGAGCGGAACTCGCGAGGGTCGTGTCAAAGAATTATATCCCGGCGCCGAACAGCGGCGACGGGCTCCCCGTAATATGCAATTCGAAGACAGACCGGCGCCAGGACGCGGCGGAAACGGACGGGCGTTCGTGTGACGCGCGCGAAGGTGCGTATCGATCTGTGAAAGCGAGAGTAACGCTTCCGAGATACGGCCAGAAAGCTTAGGAGAAGTTTATTCTCCGTCCAGGAGGCTTTTCTCCCCCCCGGCCGACGAACGCGATGAATCTCGTTAACTATTTCGAGGGTGAGCGGAGAGCCAAAGCAGAGGACGGCCTCGAAGGACGCTTCAGAGGGTTCCGAACAACCCCTGGAGACGCAGGGGCTAGGGAGAAAACACGGGGAACGGCCGAGAGATCGATTTTTCCCGGAGGTTTTTCATCGGCAATCGGCGTAGACGCATTGTTCGCGACCACCCTCTCATCGCTCACCCTTCCCTCCGCCGCCCCTCGCTGGATTACAGGCAAAACGATTTAATCTTGGAACAACCTACATCTGTCGCGTCGTGCCGCGAATTACCTATGCCACGGTCAATAATTTAGAGTCCACCGGGACCGTTCCGATTCCACAGGTAACAGGGAATTACGTGGCGAATATTATTTCACATTTAACGTCGCGCTGGACAGTCGATAAATCGATTCCCTCCCCGCGCCCCCGGCACCCCCATTGGCAGCGGGAATAATTGAAAAGCCAGCCCGGGCCCCGCGTCGATAACGCGCAGAAATGCAATCGCGAGCGGCTGGAAGCGTCCGCAGCAACAAAATTGTTATCGAATATTCGGACGGGGCGAAAAATAGCTGTTCGATATCGCGCTGAGTTCTCGAGGGGCCGTTTTAAACAACGCGTCGCTTGTCTCGGGCACTGCGGGGCGGCAGGGGGTGGCGGTGCAAATGGAGATTGAACGATTCCAAGGAGATGGTAAGATTTGATCGAGGATGGTTATTTAGGAAGAGCGACGTCTAACGAGCTGTGCGTGCGTTTGATACGATTTGATGCGGAGTTCTCGTTGGAGACTAAACGGTACTTTCTACCGACGTTTGAAATATACGATGATTGTGTGTACGGCGGTGTTGCTATGGCTCGGATAGCATGGGATTGCTGTTGGAAGCCATTTCCTCTAAGTCACGCTGGATTTTAGAAACGGAGAACTTATTATGGCGCAGGTAATATCCCAATGGCACTAATTTGACGATCGAAGGAGACGATGGATACGGCTTGTTAATAAAAATCATTTCCCTGGGTCTATGACGCGTTAAGGTGTGTCGAGGTGAGTCGGCCCATATTTCAGGATATATTTCAGACTCTATACGTAAAAACGCGTTAAAGTGCAGACCAATTGCTTCTCTAGAAGCCAAACAGTTGAATGGATAGCGTCATTTCGCTTCGTTCTGTGGTTTTGCCGATTTATAGGCTACTAGCTTTAGATACTACTCGGCTTCGCCCGGAATTTAGATTCTCCAGTGGCGGATTTTAACAGTGCGGCTAATGAGCAGTTGCCGCCAGTTGCCTAGAAGGCCCCCCAGGGCTCTATCTCCAGAAAAAAATTATGATTTGGTATTATCCAAACACTACATTCTTTTTTCTTACTACTACACTTGGCTGGTTTTTAGTAAACTACCTCTTCACTTTCCCGTGACTATTTTCACCTAGGCCTTTTATCTTAAATCCGCCACTGAGATTATCATTTTCTAATTTTTCTTTTCGTGAAAATAGTCGCATTCATCGGGATTAGCCAGGCATAATGAGCTGAAGTACATTTCGTAATCCAAGAGTTTACCGTTCGAAAGTTCTTTGGCGAGAGATTTATATATTAAGATGTTCGGGTTACGTTTAGCCTCTTTTATAAAACAGTAGTGTACAGAATCGAATATAAAATATACTTCTAAGTTAATATTCGTTTAATGTTTTGGATAATAAGATAATAGAGGCATTAAGGGACAATGCAGCTAAAGCATTTGGCCATATTAACCCTTCCTTTCAAAGCTAACGAGGGGGCCATTTCTCTTTGCGGAAAGGAGAGATGGCCCAATAGTTACGATTTAGGATAGATGGCTCACCTTCAAGTTGTATAGAATGTTTAGGAAATTGCTCCAAAACAAATCTAAATGCCGACTGGCTAAAGTAGTGATAGATGTAATAGTTATGGCCGGAAAGAAAAACTAATTCGGCTTGATAAACTAACAAAATGGGTGTTTGACTGTTTGTCCGTTACAAATATTAAAATAAAGCTTCTGTTTACTCATTTTATATGTTTGCTTTTGCATTCATCTGCTTTGCTAATCTAAGTTTAGCGTGGACAAATAGAATTTCAATAAATCTGTAGTTGTAAATAATTTTGCTTCCTTCTTTGTCACATTTTCACGAACGATTATATGGGTCATCGCTCGCAAAGGCGCGGGCCATCTCTCCTAATACCTTAGGAGAATTGGCCAGAAGTCACGACTTCAGTTGTCAAACTGATTTTCAGCCTAAATATTGTCTGAAAGCAAACATCGACCAGTTTCCCTGAATAAAAGCTTAAAATTCTGAACATCCCAGCTTTATTCTGACAAACTAAACAATATCAGCGTTACTTTCAATAGCCATTTCATGTTAGGTGGGCCAACTATCCTAAACTCACCCTAAATGCACCCACACGTGAGTGAAACTTCAACGAACCAACAGCGCCTCTAATCCCGAACAAAATCAAAACTACCATCCGCGACACTGCAACTTTTATTTCCCATTCTAATTTTCCGCTTTTATTCTCGCGCACCAGTGCCTGTCGCACGCTTGGCGCAATAACCGAGATCGCGTCGCGGAAAATCAACAAGCCTCCTCGCGCTCGGAGCAAACGGGCGGGAAAAGTGTAAATCAGAAGTTTGTATCCTTATCTGCGAACGCGCCGACGACAGTCCAGGCACCGAGGAACGCGGGCGCGTAGGATTGCCCGTTTCCGGGAGGCGAATGCCGCTGTAACCGAGTCGATGAAGCCACCAAGGGCACAAAGGAGCCGGGCCAGAAAGGAGAACTCGCCGCGCCGTCTCCGCCCTCTAAATCGCGAGTTTCGACGGACAACTGGCATGATTCCAGCGGAAGCGTTTGCATGGTTAACGACCGACGGCGCTGCACCGGCTAGATTTACAGACGGAGTTCCGTCTACCAGCGGCAACAACCGTAAATAAACTACGAGGGAGGAAAAATCGTATTTACAATGGCCCGCGGTGAGATACGGGGCGCGCGCCAGCTGGGGGCTCCGTGGCGCAAGGAATTTCGATCGCGCGCCTTGTAAATCCATCGCACGGCGACGATTCTATAGTTGTGCCCAAATCAACTGATCGCTCAAGGCCACCGAGGAAGTCCCCCCCACCACGGCGCCACCCGTTCGCCGCCCACTTTCAATAGCGGGCGTTTTGTCTCCCGACAGAGATGAAAATTGGTATGCACTGAAAGCGGCAGTCGTGTATATTATTCGCAGCAGAGGAAGTCACCTTGATTGGACAGGTGATGTTGTTTGGGCTGTAGTAGACGCTACGAAGTAAGTACCTTTTATATTACACTTCGCGATGGCACGGAAATAGTGAATAGAAGTGAAGAAAGTCACCGTGCAACGTCTCCAAAGATTTAGCGGAGAAGAAGGTTCTGTGATTGTCAATATTCAGCTTAATTGACAACAATGAGAGGCACCAGATCTCTTAATGGCCACGTTTCGAAGGTAAACGGTGTTGCCCGAGGAAGAGTGGTGTTTTGTATTTAAAACGCGCTTGAAATGTCCCGCGGAGCACGGCGAGGAGGGTATTTCGAGAAATTGTAATAAGGAATTCTTTCCCGGCCATTCGAGTCTCGCTCTTTTTATCTGAAAACTTTCAGAGCCGCTGTTTTACAATGCGAGGAGGGGGCGGCAGCGCGAGCGGAAGACTTTAAATGCCTCGGAACAATCTCGGAGACCCGCTTTCAAATCCGCGTGCCGCGTTCCCGTGAAAATACATCGTCCCGTTTAATTAATGTAATCGTCAACCTCGCGGAGCATCCGGAGCCAGGATATTTACTCGTCGCGAGGAAGCGCAATGAAACAGCCAGCTGTCAACACTTTTCTAGGACACTGAATTACGCAATTCGAGTCTCCCCGTTCGGAGTTTTAAGCGAGGATCCTTCGAATCCAAACCCAGCACATCCTCCCGGGGTTGTATGCAGAAAAGTCAGCCATTTTTGGCAGATAATTTCAGACACGTGCGAATGTAAACGAGATTAAAGGTGTTCTGCTTGAAGCCCAATTAATCTAGCTTTCCTAATTTCAATATTTGTATTTTTTGTATTCTTTGTTTTCCTGTGCGTTTCTAACACACAGGATGGCGTTTCAAGCATTTCGCTTATGTTGCCCAACGAACGATAGTCATTTTTTTTTTCCTTCTTCCCTCCTCTCTCCTTCGGGTCCCAGCAGCAGCGACGCACCGGGAGACAGGTGATGGTCACCCATCTTTCCCCAGTACGCCGCCCCGTGTGTTTAACTTCGGTGATCTTACGGGAACCGGTGTTTCCATCACGGCCATGGCCGCTGGTCTAATTTCAATATAAAAAGTGCAAGTGTGGAAGGAATCTTTATGAGCGAGCACGGGAGTTCCATTTTAAGAATTCTACGAGCTAGTGTACGCGGGATGATAACGGAGGGCGCGATTAGAAACCTGTTAGGCTGATACCTACTCGAAATTTAAGTTCCACGAGGAAGTTGCTCGCATTTTAGAATCAATATAGACCGTGCTCTAAATTCAACGAGATACCGATTGCGTCACAGCAAGACTTCAGTTCTATAATTCCTCCTAATAGCGGTGGTGTTTGACGTACACCCATCCGGAAATCCGACACGGGCTGACTTTGTTGTATTTAAAGATACTTTCACGCAAATGGCGGTGTATCTTTTAAATGTCGCCAGTGGGCGGAGGTCGCTAAGTGTCTGGTGGAACGAAAATGGTTTTGGGCACCTACGTTTCACGCATTACCATTTCTCCTTCCCTCTCGTTTCTCCCTCTGTCTTGTACGAAATCGTGCACGCTTCTTTCACCGTTTCCTGAGGCGTATCTATGCCTGTTTGACGCAACACAGTACACAGGCTGTTCGGTGAATCCCCCAAAAAGATAAAGCAACCTCTTGAACGAGCATTTATCGCGCTGCATCCGTTGATACTTTACACGCGTGGTTCCTTCTTTGTCTGATAAAAGCTTTCATAAACTGCAAGCGAGGATGAAAAAGCTGTATCAAATTCCCCGCCGCCAGAAATATATATATATAGCGGCCTCGATGACCTTAATCGCCAGTGCAATGGGAAAACTTTGATTGCCACTTGCATCGTTACCAAACGGATATTCTCTTTAAATATTTAGCAAGGGTCGCGTCGTTCTAGATTCGAACATAAATTAGGACGATTTTCCTGGCGGGGCGTAGGACTCTGCATACCACTTCCGATGTACGAGTGCAACTCGTAAATGATAAACGATTCGAAGAAGTCAATTGCAGGGATTTCAATGCTCCGGACTCGCTGGGTTCCCAATAAAAGAATCTGTTATTTAAACAAATTGGGTCAATTTCTCTCGTACAACAGATAACAGATTTGCATTCCGCTTTCAATGCGCGCAACTCTTCGCAGATAAAGCAAACGGTTTAACGAGCCAGTGGCAGAAGTTTGAATAGCATTTGCTCGCGTACGTACAAAGCGTTACAAAATGCACGGCGCGGGCTGAAAGAAAAGGGTAGCTAAAAAAAAAAATATTCAAAAGAGTACGTACGCTAAAATTCCCTCCTAGTGGCCGTCGTTTTCGGCGAAATCGATTTTGAAAGGAAATTAAAAATAGAGCGACGGAAAATCCGCGCGATTGAATTTAAACGGCCGATGTAATAAAATATTTACTCTCCGCAGCCCGTCTACACTCGCAACAAAGGCCCACAGAAAGCTGCGCAAAGTTGACCGCTCGGTTGAGTGCGCGCGCGCACGCCCCCACGCAGTTTCAAAGTGAATTCTCCCATGAAACGATGGCTCGCGCGAAAAAATTTCATTCCCCTCTCTTTGGAGCTATTCTTTTTCACAGAGTGTCGCCTTCTGTCGAATCGCGTCCGCCGCGCGCTTCGATACACCCAGTGAGATCGGCAGCTAGAACGCTGGAACACTGGCGTTCGCGGGCACAATGTTATCGAGCGCGAACGATAACGGTCAATCCACGTTTGCAAAGTGGGCGCGTGCGGTGAAAGCTCTCGCGAAACGCGCGCGCGTGCCAATGCCACGCAACGACACGGCAACAGACGTACAATTAAAAGAAAGTTCAACGCCGCTAACGATTCGCCTATCGCGTGGCTCCCGCGCACTGGGATCGAATATTTCTCAAGTTAATCGAGCCGGTAACGGTATACACCTGAACCCGGGAGGGCAGCGGCCGATCGTCGCAACCGAAGGACTCGTTTATTGCTCTTTTACTTTCGTCGTGGTTCCCTGATCTCTTTTTCACAGTTCGCTGGCCGGCCTATTCATTGACAAACAGCCCTGGCAACCGTCGTGAAAACGGTACGTGTACACGCGAGCAGACGGCGGTGGTACGAAGAGAAGTATCGGAGCCAATTAGAAGGTTCACGGGGACGCGAAACTATCGATGACCGTGGCCGCGTACACGGCGATTACCTCTTCTCGGTCTGTTTTCGTGAACGTTTTACGGCCGCCTTCGCAACAGCCGCTCACGCGGCGTTACGAGCTTGTCGGGAGCACGGAGCGTTTAAATATTTGGAGCGGGCTATCGAAAATTTCAGCAGAGATTTTTTTAATGCCAGCTGAACGCCCGTGCGTTCTTTTATTTCTCACGTGTAAACGAACCGGGGCAGCGCGCGTGCTGTTTGCCCGACGCATCGATAAATAAGAGTTTTAATATGTGCCCTCGATGGTTTTCGAATCAAATGTTTGTGCACGCGATTGCGCGCTTGCCATCGAAACGGGGAGAACGGAACAATTTTGAAAATTTGTTTGCTATATTAACGATCTACCATTACGGAGTGAAATATGAGAAAGGATACGCGTACTAAACGGTATGGTAAACTCAGTCCGACAAATTAACCCGGACAATAAAATCACGAATCACAAATGCAGGCCCTTAACTTCCCACATGAAGGTTCACCTTATCGATATTCTTCTGTTTACAGTTTCTTTCGCACGAATCTCTTTAACCATGGCACAAACATTCTTTAAATCAGAAAGTTTTATAAGAAACGCGACGACTCGCCGCTAACATTCGATTAAACGTCCATGGAGAAGATAATTCTGCAGAATGTTTGGAAATTTACGACAATGGGTAGCTAAAGGTCAATGGCGTTCGTTTGTTTATTATGGTGGACACTCCGGTAGGTGTATCTGCTCGCATGTCAAACAGCGCACACGGGCACTCTCGGGGGCAGTTCCCTTATAAACGCGAAAAATCTGAATTGTTTTTTTTTAATTCCACATACCTGTCTGGCAGCAGGATCCCCGACGTTCTTCGAGTAATCCGCGTTCGGTGGGACGTTTCAATTAATCGTAAAGCACATTTTAAACACACGCCGAGGCACACTGTGCGGCAGCAAGAGTCAACGAAATGCACCACGAGCAGACTGACAGTTACCACGGGTTGTTCATTATTGGAAAATCTGCCCTGCAGGCTGCTCTTGCGCAGCCGGCGCGATACTACCGACTTCCTCCCCACTACCGGGTCGACGCCATTTGTACCAGCCCTCCTTCCCACTAATCCCACTGGCGTCCGACTTTGCTCACATGCGTAGTGGGGCAGCGCAGATCCCCGTCCCTGCGTAGAAATTCAACGCTCACGGCAAACCTCCTATATAAACTCAGTTGTAATGAAAACACCGTCGAAACTATTAGCGTACGAAGCTTAATCTACAATCTTCTATTAGAAATCTCGTACGCACGATCATCCTAGCAAAAATCGTATGTGACACTTTCCGTCGGGCATTATAGATACCGCTCTTGTGCTTGGCGCAAAGTGCCGCATCGTTAGATGGGAAGAATATTTGCCTGAAAAGCAGTAAAAGCTGAGAGTGATAACTGTTTAGATAAGGTCGTAGAGCGTAATGGAATTATGAATCTGTTGGAAGCGTAGAGATTGCGAAACTTGTATGGGACTTGTAAGAACAACGCTGGCAACTGTGAGACGCGAAATTTGCAATGCGGTAAACCCGTCTAGACAGTGAGTAGTCTGTGGAAACAGACAGCCTCACGGAGGTTGGCTGAATTTTCCCAAAGTGAATTTCACTGGAATATTAGATATTATTTTCCTTGCCTTATCTCCGGGTGATGAAAGATCCGTGCCACAGTTAAGCTGCATATTGTAAAGTGTATCGGTTCGCGGCACGTTATCCGGTGTCGCTTGGGTATCCTTTAGAAAAATATACAGCGCTTCACAAAAATAAGATATCATGGCGGTACCCGCTACCGGTGTAGGTAAGTATTTTATGTCTGTTTTACGAGCTAAAGATGCGAACGACGCGTATACCCGTTGTCCCGTGGAGATCAAAGACCGGCGTAATAAAATCTCAAATGAATCCCGCGTTAAGTTCCCCGGCGAAAATCGAGCCCACGAAATCCCGACGAAATATGAGAACTGTCGTAGTTCTTTTATAATAACTTATCACGCACAGTAAACGTGTCTAAAAGTAATCAGTGGCTCGTTAACTTCTCGGCGGTATCTCTGTTATTTTCTTCTCGCCGCATAACGAAATTTCCGCACGATTAACGAAAGATTACGAGAGTATTAGCGAGCAGTAGGTTACACCATGCCTAAAGTCACAGAAACTCATAACCTGTACTTGTTCCAGCTTCTCCGATTAACAGTATCTAATTTATTTCATCGTCCCTGCTGGAAGTAACTCACCTTTTGCATTCTTTTAGTTGTGCCACGAAACTTTCGTCTACTAGAGGAATTAGAACAAGGTCAGAAAGGAGTAGGCGATGGTACAATCAGTTGGGGCTTGGAAAACGATGATGACATGACTCTTACACATTGGACTGGAATGATAATTGGACCACCTAGAGTAATTTCTTTGAAATTCTTCTCTGCCGATCCGAAACATAGACTTAATTTTTGTATCATTATTCTCCGCACGAATTCATGCTGTACCAGTGAAAGCAGTATCGATAAGACTTAAAGCTTTAATAAATATACTTGCACATACGTCTGTATCAATAATTACTTAAGTTAGCAAAGTGTTTAAGCTTCGCATAATGTTTTCTAGACACCGTATGAAAATAGGATGTACAGTTTGAAAATTGATTGCGGTCAAAGATATCCAGATGATGCTCCTAACGTAAGATTTTTAAGCAGGATTAATATGAATTGTATCAACAGTACTACAGGCGCAGTAAGTATCCAATGACGTTCGAATGCATTAACAGGATAGTTATCGCGTCTGGCATTTTGTAGGTCGATAATCGCAGCGTACCAGTACTCGCGAAATGGCAACGGGAGTACACAATTAAAACAGTTCTTCAAGAGCTTCGTCGTTTGATGACACTGAAGGAAAATATGAAACTGTCTCAGCCTCCGGAGGGTAGCACTTTTTAGCCTAACCACGTGTAAACTCAACATCTCTTCCTTTCTGCGGTAGCATGGGGCGAGATCCGATAAAGGTACCGAATAATATTAAATGGGTGCCCAATAAAAACGTACGCTAAGAAGTAACACCTGTATAAAAAGAAAAAAAAAAGAGAAGGTGGTGATGACTATAAAAGTTGAATCAGTGTTTTCAATTTACAAAAGTATCTACTTAGAAAATCCATTCGGACGCTTATTTCTACTTATCGTTTTCTTAACCGTAGAGCACATCTCACGTATGTACGTAAAGTTATCCCTTTAATTTTACTATTTTATTGTAAAGATTACGCGCTTACGTTTAATTTAAGAAAATGCTGTTTCAGCTTTTTAAGTTAATACAATCTAAAACAAGAGTCATATTTTGAATCTTAAAACTGGAAACACAGACTGTGTAATAAAAAGTAATAATCAATAAGAACAACTTATGCCTTCAAAGTTTTTTAAACGAAACAAAAAAAAAAACAAGTATGCCTGAATATAAATTAGTGAACATTTCAGTTCGTGCATAAGTGCCATTTCATAATCTGTGGAGGTGTCTCACTAATTAATGTAGAACCATCCTAAATTTTAATAATTTATATCTCCGTGTGCTCATTTTTACCAAGCCTTACATTACTTTCTCTCTGTTAATTGTTACTAAGGTTTTAGCGAACAACAGGTTGTTGAGATCAATATTTGATGTAATAATGTGCCTTTTTGTGCGAGTAGCATAAAAGTGAGCATGTATCGAGCGTGTTTGGTTGAGACATCATCCAAGAACGGCCTCTTATTCTATATATATATATATATATACACATATATATATAAAAAAAAAAGGAAGAAAAGTGGAAAATGTTTCTTAGTTGATGAAACGAATTGTGTTAACGATTGAAGCATACCAAGTAGTAATTTGGTTAATAGTAGCATGTATGGTAAATGGTATAGTGTTGCATCAACGGGTACATCAATATATGAAGCATTATGTTGAAAATCATCAGTTCTCCATTCCACTATTTATATATAAGTAATGTATTGTAAGTTTCGGTCATTACGACACAAATGCGCGACACGTGCATTATCTACTTTCTGACCATCCAGCTTCATGATTGATGTATTAGTAAAATTATACTTAATTTCTTCACAAACATCCGAAGCATCATAAATAGCTTTTCAGTCATTAGGAGATCAGGTCTGTAATACTAGCGAAATTCTATTACGAATCGCTAGAAACTATACCGTTCCCATAAAGATTGCGTGCAGAGCGGAAAAAGGTTTTCCATAACTATGTTACATTTTAGAGAAGGAAATATAATCGTAAATTATTTCAAACATAATATAATTTTTTTTGGAGTTTTGTTATCCAAGCTGTAGCAATGTCTGTCCTTTATTTTTAAAGTAAATCCAAACCAAAGTATGAGATTTTTAACAGAATTCCACATTTATTGTGCGATAGTATGAAATTCTCAACTACCTGAAACATTATACATACATACCTCTTCATCAGCTTCGCATTTCAGTATTACACTATAAATAATGTAATAGTGTAATCCAATTCATATTACTAAAAATATTAAATAATTATTCCTCTATGTCGACGAAGTCAAGCTTGAAAAGAAATAAAAGGATTTCTTTAGAAACGATCTTCACATTAATAATTTCTACTTCCTTTAACGCCGATACTTTGAGGACGCTTCGCCGGATAATAAATCTATGTTAAATGTGTTTAACAATTTATTTGTACCAGACGATGGTATCATTGGCTGTAGTTATATGTACAATGCGTAAGTTGATTGACTTTGGACTGACGTTAATGTGAATGTACGTCAGTTTGCGTGTAACTGTCTTCAAAGATGCGCAGTTTCCGAATCAGTTATAAAACTACACTCCAATATGGAAAGCTAACATCGTCGAATCAAGTTCTTTGAGCTAATCACTGAATTGATTTATGATTCAAGGCTATTACTTTCTCGTTTTAGGGGTGAAAAGTATCTTGGTATTCTTTATGGTTGTCCACTTGTGTCTCTTCATGTAAAACAATAATGCTGTTAGCGCTACGAATACCGCGGTACCCTGAAAATAACGAAAGATAATTAAGTCCCACGTGTATCAGCTGCATATCGTTCCGGAAATGTATTTTCACAACTGCATTTCACCTTAATGGTTAATCTCTTTCTGTCGTCGTGTTCGCAATTCGACGTCCACATTAGGAATGTGGTGATATCTTTTGCTATTTGAGAAGCAGTCGCCGGAGTGCCATCCTCGAATTCTAGCACTTCGTCGAAAACGACCTAACACATTTATGTGTAATTAATTTCAAAAGCAACTTAAGAAATTACTTCAGATAATTAATTTTATTTACCTGCGCCATACCAATACCTCCACCTGGGAAATAAGGATTGAAGTATTGACCTTCTCTTATTGGAATACCAGCTGGTGGCTCCATATAGCCAGTTAACAAAGAGAATACATAGTTCTGGAACATAAATTATATTTGAAGTTATACTAAACATCCATTCCAAACAAAATTGCATCGCTCGAATGCAATTTAACCCAAAGCTGAAAAAACGACTAATTTACCTCTCCGTTATGCCTGGCATTAACTATGTATGATAAATCTGGTGGATAGCCGCCGTTATTAGCTGCCCTAGCAGCTTCTTCGTTTGGATATGGCGATGGAATATAGTCTGACAATTTGCCAGGGCGCATAAAGTAGTTTCCAGTCTCATCAGGACCATCTTTCACCTATATTAAAAAAAGAAAAGTTCTCTCATGTCCGTACATATCATTTAATCTTAATTCTTGGCAGTTATGCACCTCAATTTCTTCTGCAAGTGCTTTTGCCTCGTCTTCAGTGTGTGTAACACCAACAAGGTGTCGGTACGCTACGTACTGCAGACTGTGACAAGCTGAACACACATTTTTGTATACCTCCCAGCCTCGCCGCATGCTAAATAACGAAAAGTCTGTTCGTATATTCCAGGTTCAGATCGTAAGCTGCGCAATATTATGTTTCCAGTTACCTCGCATGATCGAGCGCGCTGATCACACCATAGAAGTCCCATTTATAATTCGGTGCATGGGCGACTAGTTCGTCCGCTTTTACGGAGCTATCCAAGGTGTAAATTAACGTGCTAATACCCCCCGCTGTTACACCCAAGCAGGTCAATAGCTGTAATTATTTTAATATAAACGTTTCAAAGATTATTTATTACTCGCGTATTGCCAGTGCAATAATGATATTTAAACGATCGAAACTTACTATTAATACATGTGCAGGAATGTAATGGAAATCAGGCTATGTCGTCGTTGGATTGGGAAAGGGAAAGGAAAAGGCATCTTCGATTGATTATAGAATTACACATACCACTTTTTTACTCCTGGACCATTGATTCGCTGTAGAAAAATTATGAACCTGCTGAAATTGAAAGCAAAGTGTTATGTCAGATACGTTCGGACGACGGTGAAAGATTTTTATTTTTTTTTTAATTTAATAGATGAGATTAATAAGATCTATAGTATTAAAAGATGTACTAGATGAACTCATTCCTTGGCACTTCAATGGGCAAGTTACACATTAGCAATGATTTTACATTAATTTTACTGTTATCTTTCGAAATCCTCTATACAAGATTACGATTTCTCGAATGAGCAAGATTATGATGCCTTTCAGTCATAGATCTGATTCTCTAAAAACTACCCACACAGTAATCACGCATGTTTCACCATGGCAGCATCACAATTTTCAGTACTGACCGCTATTACATAACATCAGACAAAACATCCTCGAAAATCTTTCGGATTTATTACCCTTCTATGAAATACGGCCAATTAGAGGCGGAAGTGTGTTAGGCAGCGTAAAATTAAAGTATCTTCGGAAAAAATGTCATAGCAGCCGACAACTAGTGCAGTTCCACGGGAACCCTTCATATTAAGTTCAGAACGTCAATATTATAAAACGAACGCCGCGACACATAGTGATATTCCTCTAACGGGCAATCAAATATACTTAAAGGCGAGTGATATTTCTGAATTACATACCTGACTGAAAAGCGGTCCATAATTCGACTTTAACAGACCCGATTTACAAACCCGACCCAATGAAGCCGCCATGTTGGCCAGAGGTGCAATGTGCAGAGACCGCTAGTCAATCACATATCTGTGGAAAAGAGATTTGTCAATCACTAGAACAATAATCTGTCGCGCAGTTTACACCTTTCTATCGTTATGTATACATTTTTCAACCGTATCCACACAGTTCTTAGCGAGTAGGGACAAGAGAGAAGGTTCTTACACAACTTTCAAGTACCTGAGTCGACTCTAATCAAGGATACCAACACTGTAACACCAGGTTTAAACGTTTGAATGCATCCAACATATGTCCATACTGCTTACAATATTTCCTTATTTATGGATATTATTAAGCGCATTATATTTCGCATCCTGTCTTCTGCTAACAACATTGTTGAATTCATGCGTATGCGTGAAACACATTTACGTATACAGGATCGCTATAAATTTACAATGTTCCGTGATAAATAGTGTGGCCCGCGTCGTTGCGTTCTTCTTTCTCCACGATTAATTGTTTAATGCAGCGAGTATTTTATTTATCTATAACTTGCTTACGTTCGAAATTTATAAAGCATCTCTGGATTCGTGGGGGCGTGGCGCATGCGCAAATTCTGTTGGTAGACTTGGCAGTTTGCTGTCGACCATTGGTGTCAGCTGGTGGTTTCGTCAGATGGTATCGTGAATCCTGTAATATCACATCGATCACCGTGCTGAAGAAAAGGATTCAAGATGAGCGGAGGAATGCCGGAACTGGGCTCGAAGATTAGTTTAATATCGAAGGCGGATATTCGTTACGAAGGCCGGCTATTTACCGTTGATCCTCAAGAATGCACGATTGCTCTAGCGAATGGTGAGTCCCGAATCAAGATGGATACCGAAATCAGTTTTGCCGCTGCTCCATTTCCCGGTTATTTCGATCTAGCACCCGTCACTATTAATCCCCGATTACCTTTCGCTTCTCGCTTTCCACGCTTCAGTCGTACCTCGTTTCTAATAATTCGAGAGTCCCTTTGCCTTTATCCAGCTCGAAAATACTTTCCGAACGATCGGTATTTGATTCGTCCGGTAAAGCTTCGATACACAACAACCGGGGTCACCCGTCACTTGTAACGGCTGTTTTGCAGAATATTCCTAATTCAAATAGACGTTCCGCGAAATCTTACTGTATTTCACATATTCCCAATTTTCATAAACCCGCCAGAATTATGTTTAACGCTCTTGAAAATATAACAATCTGTGCTTGGTTGCAAAGGAACGATGTGTGGAAGTTAGATGTATGTCACGTAAATACTATTTATCTGAGCAATCGTATGTTTTCGTGTTACAAAACTTTTAATTAAATTAAAGAATTGAATTTTCTCGCAACGTGTAATAAATATTATCTTCTAATATCTTTGATGTAAAGTCGTATCTGCTTTGTTCTTCAGTGTAATCTGCAAGAAAAGATTGAGCAGATTCAATTTTGGATATTCACAAGTAAAATCGATCGAAATTGGTATATTTCCAATGATAATACAAGCAATATCATTTGTACAGAATTAGGTTGTTTCAAAGCCATTACTTACATCCACCATTGTGTGGAATGTTTGTGTTTCGTGCTCGCTCTGTTTATGTCTCCTGTCCTTTCTTTTTTCAGCTACCATTACAAAACTGTTATAATGAATCGTTAAATTTGAATTTTATAGCAATGTATATCGACCTCGTTCGTAATATACAAACTATAACTTATAATTTAACTTATATATTTTTATTTTACAATCTCCTTTTACATTTTATACGCACGCAAGGTATAGAGATATCGAAAATATAATTTGTAAATTATTTTCGTAGACAATTAACATCGAGGCATACTAAACAAATATCTTATTAGAATATACAATGTATTATTCGATTTCTCTTGTAACGCAGTGCGTTCTTTTGGAACGGAGGACCGAGAAACGCAACTTCCGGTGGCACCGCAGAATCAAGTGTACGAGTACATTTTGTTCCGTGGCTCGGATATTAAAGATATTCGAGTTGTCAACAATGTTAGTTCTATTCCAAACGATCCGGCCATTGTGCAGGTAATTACTTTAAATATTTTTAATTAATAACAATTAGCAAATGTAAACATTGTGTACAAAAATACGATTTGACGGCGGCTGTAATTACGATTGCTAAATAATTACGGTTATTTATAGATGACAGTGCAACCGTCGATGAGCCAGCAGTCATACCAGCCACAACCCAGTTATCCTCATCCAATGATGGGCCAGATGGGTCCGATGGGTGGGCAATATGGGACACCCTATGGCATGACAATGGGTACCATGGGACCGGTAATGGGAATAGCGACTGCTCCTAGAGATCCACGTGGACCAATGAATAAACAGCCAAGTGAGTTGAGCTTGGGCTCCGCTGAACCCAATGCCATCTCTATCCCAAACTCACTACCGACGGCCAATGTCGACCCATTACCAAAAGACCAATCTCCGGAAGATGGTAAACTGTTTTTGCTATGAACTATCCTTCGCCAATGGCATGCTTGCTGCTTCTTCTTTGGTAATGCCTGCTAACTTCACTCGTAAACTCAATAACTCTCTCTTATTAACTGCAAATTACATATCATATGTGAATAAAACATCTAAAATGCTTGTTTCTATTTTATCTCTTCCAATCTTTTATTTTGCAAACTGCATTTCTATCATAACTTAGCTTGTGCTTTGACTTGACTCTGCAAACTCATGCGCAAACTCATGTTTGTGATTATTGATATATGTGTAAACGTTTAGAAATCTATGTAGTACATACTATAATTTATGATTTTACGAATACTTTAATAATTAAATACATATATTGCTTTAACGTGATTGTTTCTTGCGTTTGCTTCGCCGCACAACGTGATGTTAATAACTTTTGTGGTCTATTGACTTGAAAATGTGCTCGCTTAAGCAGTTATAAATAATTTTATTTCCATTATTTAATATGTCACGAAGAAAGCTTTCATAATAAAACGTGCGTTTATTATTACTTTTTAAATTGATATGATTTAGAGTAATCACCCAGCTTCATCATTTCGAGTGATCGGCTTGCGTCGTGTATAATTTAAACATGTATCGTAATTTGCTCATGGTTTTCAGTAGTTTATCTCTTTCACCAAAAGTTTGTGCATGAAAATTTCTTCATTACATTTATAACACCTAATTTTACTCTAAACGTGCATTTGAATCTCATTTAAATAGCATCCGAAGCATTATGTACTAGCAAGTACAATAATAGCAAGAACAGTTGAAGTTTTACGTAGAAATCTCTCCCTGAAATTAATTTTTATGCAATGTAGTATTTTGTAATCATACTATGCTTAGAGCTCGAATTAAACCTACGATACTGAATATATACTGAAATGTACGGCCTTGAAATCGTTACTGAACGTACCGAGATACGCGAAGTATGTGACCATTTACTTTGTCGTCATAGGTGTGTTAGATCTTATTAGTGGTGGTTCCCGATCAACAACTCCAACTTCGTCCTTATTGACACGAAAAAGTCCAA
Organism: Andrena cerasifolii; assembly: GCF_050908995.1. Taxonomy (NCBI): domain Eukaryota; kingdom Metazoa; phylum Arthropoda; class Insecta; order Hymenoptera; family Andrenidae; genus Andrena; species Andrena cerasifolii. The sequence continues at coordinate 8,266,363 of NC_135133.1, forward strand.
CAATGGATCAGGGTATTCAGGTAGGCCATCAGCAGCAGCAACAACAACAGCCGAGCGGTAACATTGGCAAGCTCGGCGACAAGACGAACATGAGAACCATTCAGCCTGCTAGACGCGATCATGATAGGTAACGGATCGATAACATTTGTGTCTTTTCTAAAAACTAGTTACCGCTAATGTTAGTATTACGTCGTTGGTGGAGTTTGTACGTGCAGTTTTACGCTTTTACTTTCAGTCATACTGGCAACAAGACAGGTGGCACCGTCTCTCAATATAACGAAGGGAAGCGTGATACAATGAAGCAGGATGGTCAGATGCAGGGTCAGGGTACTCATCAGCAAGGTGGCAGAGGGAACCGCGGTGGATGGATGAATCGTGGAAACATGCGGGGCCGAGGGAGAGGCCGCGGTGGTTTTAGAAACCAACCCGGCAATGCTGGCGCCAAGCCGAAGAATACATTGAAATTCGATAATGATTATGACTTCGAGCAAGCTAACACCCAGTTCGAGGAATTGAGGTAGTTACTTGTTCCTCTAGCGCGAATCTTTTATTCAGCATGGTCGTGCCGGATTCATTTCAAGTACTGTTTGAAATGACCAATGTGGAAGCCATGCAAAATTAACGTTAAGCGTTTTTTAAAGTGACACATAATCGTTTTATTTATGTATTGCTTACGCGACGCGTCGACAAATCCATTTATCTCTTACAACAGAAGTTTCATTCGCCAAGCTGATGGAAATTGAGGAATATACCAAACAAGCTTTCGTTCCATATATTCTAGATCTCAGTTGGCGAAAACGAAGATTGATTCTGGTGCTGATAACGAAAAGAAGGATGACAGTGGTAATGAAACTGGAGCAGGCGAAGGTGAGCCCGAAGAGGAGCCAGAGATAGTTCATTACGATAAGTCGAAATCTTTCTTCGACAATATTAGCTGCGAAGCTGTCGAGAGGAGTAAAGGGTAAGTGGATAAATTTGTAGTTTGGATAGCTTGCAGTTAATATACGTACGGAGAAATTATATTCGCAAAATCCTGCAGCCGGTTCCAGCGCACGGACTGGAGGACAGAGCGCAAATTGAACTCCGAAACATTTGGTGTGGCGTCAACGAGGCGCGGCGGTTTCCGCGGACGCGGTTATTACAATCGCGGGATGGGAGGCATGTACCGAGGCGGCGGTGGTAACGGCGGTTCTGGTTTCCGAGGCGGTTACAGAGGTAGTTCCAGAGGCGGGAACCGCAAGCCTGCTAACCAGCAACAACAGAACAACCCTGGGAGTCAAACCCAGCGTACGACCAACGAACAATCCGCTGCTCAGTCGCAGCAGAATAGCCGCGTCGTGTCCTTTTGAATGAACAACGCGCCACTATATGTATAAGTATTCACTTTAGATTAAGATTTTTACGATATGTGCTCTGCCCTTATGGACTGATTTGAATTCGAGTTGATGATGGATTCAATGATTTAAGAATGAGGGGTTAAAGAAAAAGTAACGGTAAAGGAAAAGTTCTTTGACAGAACTTTATCGAGGGTCTTTTCTATTCAACCACGCAGGTACACCGTAGGGGGAATTTAATCGATGCTTTGCAAAAGTCCTGCGTTTAAAATATCTCGACGAATAAACGTGGATCTTGTTGTTATAAGTAGTTACTTTTCGGAACTCGATATTCAGAGCCATCATGTCCTACGAGTTAAGGTAACGTCGGATGCTTATGAACGTATAAAAATAAAAAAAAAGTACAATACACGCCGGACGGTTAGAATACTTGCAAGAACATACGCACGAGACGGGGGAAGGGGGGGGGGGCGTTGAGAACTATGAAGTCTAATCGTGTGAACGCTGATTAACTCGACAAGCATGCAACTACAATTAAGAGAACAATAAGAATCTCAAGGGAAATTTTTTGTAATGCAACTGTGAGCGCGGTAATCTAGGGGGAGAAAAATAGAGGAGTGTAAGCACGTAACGATTTTCAAGAAAGACGGTGGGGTAATGACTAGTAACTGATTGTCTGTGTTGCATGTGTTGTGATTCAGTTGAGGCACATAAAACGTTGATCGCCGCTTTTTCGCGAGTAAACGGAACACTAATCGGTAGGAGAAAGGAACAAGAGAGAGAGAGCGAGAGAGAGAGAGAGGAAAAAAACAAAACAAAGTGGAACACGCGTACAATCGCAAATAGAGTAGGACAATATATTATGGTTATTTCGAACAGTCAAAACTTTATTTATTTAAAATGATGACCGATATGTATGCGATTTAAGGTGAAACAATTATTTTACTCGTCTATTTACCAGGGGGTTTTGATTTTCGAACGGGAACGTTGAATTGTTCCCTATAAAGAAGCACGCAAACAAAAGAAAAACAAAAAAAAAAGGAGATGAAATTGATTTTGTATGGTTCCATAGTGATAGGGGGGGCGCGCGCGCTCGCGCTTGAAGCCGAATCGTACATCGATTTATTGACTTATTAGTTTTTGAAAATATTGAACGTGGTATGCTAGTGGTAAGAGAAAATGAGAGAGCGAATGCCTTGCTGTAGTTCGACTGCGTTTAATAGCTTCGAGTTTCGAAGGGATCGTTTGATGTACGAGGACGCTGCTGTGCGCGGATCGCAGTTAGCGTTACGAGAGCAAGACTCTAAAAAGCATGATAATGTCCTTAAGAATATAAGACGCAAAAGAAAAAAAAAAGAAAAGGAGAAAGGCAGAATAGGTATATTATTTGCGACTGTTATTTTCTTATGGCTCGTACGGAGTCCCAAGCGTATACAGAATATATTACAATAACATAACATGAGATTTAGTTACGTGTAAGTCGAAGAGAAAGCCTCCATAAGCTATCAGTAAAGTTGCAAGGTAAAGTAAAAAAGTAAAAAAACAAATAAATGCATATAATGAGTAAATGATAAGTGAAAAATAATAATAATAGGAGAAGGAATATGGGGGAAAAATCAGAAGAGAATATAACTTTTAAGTTTTATGCATCGCGCGTGTAAAGAATGCACGCTGCTCATGCGGTTTTCCGATAATGATTTTTTGTTTTGTACAGCGGATATTGTGATTCCCAATGCTGAAATAATACTGGAATGATAAAATCAACGTTTATTGTACTCTTTAAGCCCGCCAAATTACTCTGAAAACAGAGAGGGGAAAGAGAGAGGAGAGGGATTTGTTCGGAAGGTATTTGTCAATTATATACATTGCTTTTTCGTATTGAACATTGTTCGACAGAAACACTTGTAAATTGACAGTACTAAACGGAAGTTTAAAATAAAAGAGACACGATCATATAAAAAACTATATCGTTATTCTCAGCTTAATCTTAGAATATGAAATTGTGTGGCGTGGATTTATGAAGAAAATACGATATAAATACTCGATGATTGATTGCTCGCTTGATTGTAGATTGGATCTTAATTTAGATGAATTAATACATCCACAGTGCTCTGACTGGTGCGTGGGTCAGGTCCAATGCGCGGCTGAAAGCATGAAGTTGCTGAAATTTCATAAAATTGTGATAAGTTCTCCGATACGATCTGCATTCAAACATTTTATTTTTAAGACCGATAGATCTAAAACATGTTTCTCTTGCTTCGTTATCTTGTTCGCAATTTCTAAAGTTTACGAGCAGTCGCTGTACACCATTCTCGCCACCTTTCGATCAGTTCTATTTTCTATTCTTAATTTAACATATCTCCATTGTGAAGTCCATGGAAAATTCTCTAAAGTATAACACGAAAATCCTATTATTTCCTCCTGCGACTAAAGCATTCTTATTTTTTGTTTGGACAAAGTCCATTATATATTGTACACGATGTTTGTACGATCATATCTGATACACAACGAATTCTACTAATATAATTAACTACCAACGAACTACAGTAGGGAGACGTGACTTTGATAAGGGAACTTTCGGAAAAATGAGACAATAATACAAACGCACACAGTATTCCGAAAGTTCTTTTTGATATGTATCATCGTGGCTGCTTATTGTACATTATTGCTAATCGCGCTGCCTCCCTACCACTTCAATTTACGACGTTCCGATTGTTTCAGTAGAAGACCGTCCCACAAGAAAATTTCAATAGAAGGGATACTCCATAGGACAATGCTTTCTTCGAACAATAAAGTACTGAAATAAGGGGGATGCGGATAGTCAAAATTCTACAGTATGTACGCGACAAACTTATCGTCCCGTTGCACTGTGCAAGTGGTTTCACCCGCGAAGAGTCAGACGCTGAACGCGGCGATGCTCGATCACTTCTCTCGCTCTTCGACGACGTTCGGTTCCCCGCGATCTCGCGGAGGAAACGCGACCACGCAACGACCTCGACGTTCCGGCGTTCTAGCAGAACCCGATAGATCATGACCAAGACGTCTCGTCGCGGTCGTTCCCATCAAGCGCAGCTCATCAGACCTGTCCGCGTGTTGTCGCAGACCTCTCTTATCGGGCGACCTCTCGTCACCACTTTGGTCTCGATCAGGTTGAAGTTATTCTTGTAACTGCGGCGCAAAGTTCGAGGATCCGGCACGTAAACTTCGTACGGGTTACGGCCGTTCTCGACCACCCATATGCTACCGGATTCGCCAACCCTCAGTATCGACATCAGCCCTTGAGCCACTACGTACGGCCTGCAACGAGAAACAAAGGTCGAGATAAAGATCGCGCACTGCTAGCCACGGTATCTAGCGCGAAGGGGAGACGCTTACGTTTGTATGGATAATTGGTCGAGATTCTTCACGAAGTCCGCCTTCATCACTCTGGAGAGCAGCTTGTTCGGGCTGTCCACTGTGAGCGCGGTCTCCGTCAAGCCGGGGGACAGCGTTATCACCCGGATACCGGTCTTCTCGTACTGATAAGAGTCCTGACGCAGATTTATACTTGCTTTCATTTCGTACATTGAACTACTTAGTTTCTGAGCGCTGATTAACGAAGAGCAGTTATTTCGCAGAGTGTATATACACTGCTGGAGGCAATTTAGGGTGTCCCGATTTATTTAGAAGCCTTAAAACTTTAAAACCTTACTCCCCGCAAATAATAATGTAAAAAGCAGCCTAGATGGATGAGAAATGAAATACTTCTTTTTAAATATTAAATTCAAAATAGAATAATTAGAGGCAGCTGAACAATTTGTGGAGCCTCATACTGGTGCGCGTAGGGCCTCCAAAAATGTAAATGCGACCCTGAGCATTGCAATTTAATGGCTTATTTGTTGGACTATTTTATAATAATCTGTATATATAAAAAAAGTCCTGACCAACTGACTCATCAACGCCCAGCTCGAACTGTTTAACCTAGGAACGCGAAATTTGGAAGGTAAATTAAATTCTTTTCATGCCATAGGCACCCACTAAGAAAAGACTTTTGTAAATTCCGTCCCCAAAGGGTTGAAAAGGGGTAAAATGTATTTTCTCGGACTCCTTAATATTTCTTAGGCCCGATTAGGTATCAACTTGCTTCTTACTCACAAAGACTACTCACACAAATACCTGAAAACCAATTTCAGGATTTTTCCCTAACCAACCCCGAAGGGGGTGAGATGTATTTTCACGGATTCCTCAAAATCTCTTAGGCCCGATTAGATACCAACTTGGTTTTTACTTCGAAAGGTTACCCACGTATGCTTAAAAACCAATTTCAGGATTTTTCCCTAACCAACCCCTAAGAGGGTGAGATGTATTTTCACGGATTCCTCAAAATCTCTTAGGCCCGATTAGATACCAACTTGATTTTTACTTCGAAAGGTTACCCACGTAAATGCCTAAAAACCAATTTCAGGATTTTTCCCTAACCAACCCCTAAGAGGGTGAAATGTATTTTCACGGATTCCTCAAAATCTCTTAGGCCCGATTAGATACCAACTTGGTTTTTACTTCGAAAGGTTGCCCACGTAAATGCCTAAAAACCAATTTCAGGATTTTTCCCTAACCAACCCCTAAGAGGGTGAAATGTATTTTCACGGATTCCTCAAAATCTCTTAGGCCCGATTAGATATCAACTTGATTTTTACTTCGAAAGGTTACCCACGTATGCTTAAAAACCAATTTCAGGATTTCGTCCTAATCAACCCCGAAGGGGGTGGTGAAAAGGGGTGAAGTGTGTTTTCACGGAGTCCTTAATATCTCTTAGGCCCGATGCGAAGCGTGGGGGTGTTTTGCTAGCACCGAATAAACTAATCTTACCGCGAGGGATTGCGAGAGACCGATGATGGCGTGCTTGGTGGCCGTGTAAACCGGAAGCTGGGCCGTGGTTCTGATGTCTATGTGCTGGCTGATGTTCACCAAAGTTCCACCGTGACCCAACTGCTCCCTGTCCATGTACTTAACAGCCAGCATCGCGGTGGATATCATCCCCCCCTGAAACAGTACCCACAAATGCAACTTCCTCAAAAAAAAAAAAAAAAAACGAGCACGACACGGAAGAAGCCACCCCATTACTCACAATATTCACTGCTATTTCTCTCTCCCACCTTCGCTCGTCCAGGATGCCAGCGTTATTCACAACAATGTCGATATCGTTCATCAGCCTCAAAGCTTCCTGGAAGGCCTCTGAAATTCGCAAACAATCAATGATAAATAAAAAGCGAACAGATCGAAAGAAGTGGTTCACGTTGGGCCTTCGTGCTCCACGGCGCGAAGGAGCGATTCAATTGTTTTTTTTAAGTAATCAAAATATTTATGTTTTCATTAGATCTAGACGCCTGGACAGTATCTTTATCATTCCCGCGATTTAGGCTCCACTGACGCTTTAGAACCCCGGCGAATGCTATCGTTATCTCGCGCAACCGCGACGCTGTTTATCATTCTCTGTTAATAGTAATTACTTTCGGTATGCTTACCATTCATTCGCTCGTAATTGGACACGTCGACGTGAATAAAATGTACCTTCTTCTCCCCGCAGCTCTTGTCCACGCTCATCTCCACCCTTCTTCCAGCCTCTGCGTCGATGTCCAATATGGTTATTATCTGAAACCCAAGCGACAAATTCGACGCCTTCCCCAAAGCCTGCCCGTACCATCGAACCAGGAACACTTACGTTTGCGCCGTGCTTAATGAAGTGATTAAGAAACGCGCACCCCAACCCTGCGGCACCGCCAGTGATCAGGACATTCTTCCCCGCGACGATGCCGTTTATCGCTTCTATCTCCTTCGCCTTCTCCGACGCGGACGAGCCTCTGCGCCTGTGATTGTTACCGTTGCCGTTCTCTGTAACATTTAGAAGACGTTTAATCCTGGTCCCCAGTCATGGAAGTCGAATCTCGCGCGAGGAACTCGGATACTGGCAACAGTCTCTACGATTGTTATACATTTTTACACGGAAGCCCTCGTTCCTTCGATCGTTTCAGGGACACTTTCCGTGGCTTTCCTCTATTTTCGATGAGCGAAAGAAGAGGAAAAGAGAAGCTTAAAGAGCCCGACGTTTCTATTTCATCCCCGTTCGTCGCACTGTCTCGAGCACGATCGAACGTACCCATATCGTTTGCCAAGGAACTCGCAAGGAGCCAGAAACGCGAGAGATTAGAGTGAAAGACTGGGTGTCGCGGCAGGGTGAGCTTGCCTCGAGGTACTGAAGCGCGAGCGGACTTCGCGGATGGTATTTATACGTGACGCGAGCTATCGTATCGCGATGATTCTGGGGAAGACGACGGCGGCGCGTCTTGGATTTTTATCGTTCGGGCTGCCTCGTGGAAGGTGGACGTCAGAGCCAGTAATATCCCTCCTCCCGAACGTTGTTTCGGGACAGACGGATCTCGGTCGATAGCGCCCCTAATTAAGGGGTCATGTACGTTTCACAGCGCTGAAACGTTGTCGATGTCTGCGAACGATTCAGGGATAAACTATTAATCCGATTGGTGTAATTCTTTTTGTGTTTCATAGGTATATGTTTATACACGTCAGGTATGAGAATTGGAAGTTTTTTAAAAATGTGGGTTTTTCTCGAAACATCATTTCCCAAGACGGTGGTGAAAACACGATAACTGCTTCACCGTTCATCCGATTCACTTTATTATTTACACACATATTCTACATAAGATTCGTCATCCAGTGACGGTGAAGTTTTTCAAATAAATTCAACCATTTTTTAATAACAAGCAAAAACGTACGACTTTTATAGCGAAAATCACGACCCTTTTCTTCAAAGTGTTACCATTGCCGTAATTTTTTTCTTCGAAAAATGGCCTCGTCACTGGATAACTACCATCCCAAAGATTGTTAAATAATCGGAGATTTTTTTATTCAGAACGCTCGTACGAGCTAAATCGTGCGCGCCGTTTGGGGCGTCGCTAGGAAACGTGTTCTACGCCACTGCGCGCAGACGCCACATTTTCAAACATTTTCCTATTCTCCGACCTGTTTTATAATCTAGAAACATGTGCCTATACAACGCAAAAACAATTAAACCAATCGGGCTAATAGTTTATCCCCGAATCACTCCCAAACATGGACCACGCTTTAGCGCCGAGAAACGTATATGACCCCTTAAGCCCTCCCGTCGAACTAATTAATCCAGTCGGGACTGGTATCTGGCCAGTAGATTCCTATGCTCGGTACCCCTCGAAAAGAAGTCCAGCGTATCGTGTTCTCCGCATCGCGGATGTAGTGCACATTGCGCGCGATAAACGTAATTAAATCGAGGGACGTCATCGCCGGATCTATAATTATCAGAACTCGTGCAGGGTCCCAGAGGTGCGGGGAATTTTGCTTCAGTTATTATTATTATTAACGGGACTGCACGTAGTATACAAGTATGCGCATAATACAGCGCTTACGGAGTCCGATACTCGGCGATTAATTATTAGCGCGCGGATGAGTTATTTGTCTGTCTAGTCTAGCATCGACCGAAGTTTCCGTTTCCGTTTGGCTCAGAGCAGATACAATATTGTTTACAGGCTGCTGGAAAAGTGGGGCGATATCAACGTTCGATTATCTAACGCAGTTGCGTGGCATCCTTCCTGGAAGTGCAATAGCGGTGCAACGACCGTGCGATAAAAATGCAGCAAAACGCATCGATCAGCTTCCCATCTCCAATCGCCAGTTGCGCGATTCCCACGCGTTAATGCGGAGATGGGAAGAAGGGCTCAAGGCGGCTGCCCACTTTCCTCCACTCACCCTCGATGAACTCTGACGCGGAAGTCCTCCCGGTAAAGGAGCACCAAGGGAAATCGTAATGCGTCGGTCGTTTTTCTGTTTCGCCACACGCAGATAACGAGATCCACTTCTCAGCTTCTCCTATCAATGTCGTGGGTACTTTTTGCTCTCGCGCCTTCTGGGAAATCGAAAGGAAAATGCCACTTCTACTCGGTACAGCTGCCCGGCCAGCCGGCGTCGTTCCGCGGGCTGGAATCGACGGCCTTTTTCTGGCAAGTTATCGCTCCTATTTAATGTATTGTTTGTTCGACGGAATCTCGAGCGGTCGCGACCGAATAGTCTTGGAAAACATAATTTACAGAGAGTCGTGTGGCACACAAGGACGATAAAGAGTCGACGTACGCGCAGCTCGTGCTCCGCGGCTCCTTATCGTCGGGAGGGGAGCAAGTAAGCGCGCTTAGCGCCCGGCGAGACGCGCGCGATAAATTACAGAGAGGCCGTGCGTTTTAATAGCGTGCTATTAAAATCCGGTGAGAATCGGCTGGCGGTGAACTTTACTCCGACCGACAAACTGGAAACGACGCGTGTGCACCAGTATCTCCTCTTTCGTCCTCGCTCCTCCGCGCCACATTGTTGCAGAGCGGAGGCGCGCGAACGCGTGATGCACCCCCGATCCGTCGACGATAAGTTGCACGCGTACGGAACGCGCGATGTCGCGCGCGATTTGTCATCGTACTCGCCGTGACAGAAGTGCCGAGGCGACGGTACGAGGCATTCGGAAGGAAAACAGTAGCAATGATCTATCCCAGCAGGCTCTGCTAATCCTATAAAATAGGAGAGATTAATTTTTATTCCAATGCGGGTTTTGCTTTTTTTGCTCTCAGTGCCTCATGTGCAAAATAATTTGTCCCCCTCTGAGAAAAGGAGCTCGATTCCTCTTTGCAAGTCAACGTCCTTGATAAGAATGTCGCAACTGAGCAGGGCTCGTTGAATCTGAAAACATTCAACTGATGTGGGATTGAAGTCAATTTTAATTTTTTGAAAATTTTAAGCCACGCTTTCTACAAATAAACACACCGTGAAACGATAGACGTTGGCTTCCCAGTAGCGCGACTAGAGAAGAAAACTGGATTTTATGCTTTAAATAAATTCTTAATATCACCTAATGGATTTTATTGAATTTGCATTAGAAATATTTTTATCCCCCGAACTCGGCTGCCGCCAAGATTAAATCCTAAGTGCGTCACTATCGCTTCCTGTTTTAAGATCATTTTTATCCTTTATAATTCAGTGAGGGAATTTCAGCAGTAATGGGTATGCAACATTTAATGTTAAATTAAAGAGAAAAAAAACACTGGCTCGATAAGCCATCCGCAACTATGTATCGCTTGTGCGTCACGCGCACTTCTGCGCAATGAAATATTTTTTTCCCTCGGCTGTCATCTCTCAATTCCGTTTCTTCGTAGATGTCGAACGGGATGTTAGCGGGTTATCGTTCGCCCGACCTGATTATGAAGTTTTGTGCACCGAGCACATCGATTCGCGACAGAACTATCAGCCTGGTCCCCTATCACCACGTGCGGCGTGATGCGAACGCACTTACACGTAAGAAACGACGAAAAAATATTGCGACGAACAACCTTTCAACTTTAACGACGTTTTTTTCTTCCTCTCAGTCGGTTGATAAGAGATAGGTATCAAAGTTCAAGCAAGTTCCTTCGGCTAATCGAGTCTCCAGTGGCCCTTGATAGCGCGACGCCGCGGCCACGGGGTCCGAAATAATTCTACGCCTCTATCAGGACTTTGCTTCGCGGGGTTTCCGAAATGTCAAAAGGGGGTCTGGCCAAAGAATTTCACATTTTAACGCAATCTTCGTAGCTTCAATCGGGGGAGAAACGGGCGGGGATTTATCTATAGTGTAGCGATTTTTGTTTACATTGTACGAACACGTAAATATGCTGTATTCGGATAGGAATATTGATTTCTTACTTTGTTACATTTTCGTAACACGTGGCAAGGCACGTGCAACCTTGGTGCAGTATAAAAAACGTATAAAATGAAATTGCAATGCTGCGAACGACTGTGCGGTTTAAGTAGGATTTGCAATAACACAGCAAGCTCAGAAACGTAGAAAATTTATTTACAATGTCGTTGCAGGGTCGGGTGATATCATTAATCGATTTACATCTCACACACTTTGTTGCATATTCTTCGCATTTCCCGCGTTTCGTACATTTTTCATTAATTTCCCGCCACGTTCCTATAGGCAAAATTACGACGCAAAATGGTGTTTTTATTGGTGACATTTTTTAGAATAAAGCTTTCAACGAAATATCGCAAGGTGCGCTATAAATGTTTCCAACTACGAATAAAAATTCAGAGTAAGGTCATCAAAGGGATGAAGTAAATGTGTTATAAACAAAGGGCGCAATTTGGAAAGTTCAGGGCGCAAAAAAGGCTCGAGCCGGGCCTGGCGAGAATAATGTAGGAATGACATAGGAGAACTGTAGGAATAATGTACAGTTAATAATGTAGGAGTACTGTAGGTATCGTATGCAAATATTGCAAGTGGTCTAAATAATGCGAGTACCTCGAGAAAAGTGACTAAGGTAAATAATACAAGTAGTGTCAAGTGTGTGAACTGTGCAAAAAGTATAAACACTTTCAATAGTATAAACATTATGATGAATAAGTAACATAAATTCTAAAAAAAGATGTAATACAAAACAATAACAAAACGATGTGAGAAATAAATGCGTACAATTGATAAGAAAATCATTCTTATTTTCAATTCGAAAACCTAGATATACATTTTAATATACGCGACGTACTTCACAGTTTCCTAAAACGTGGAATAGTGTCACAGTATCGATTACACGCTTCGTATTATTTTCAATCGTACACTATTTTGTATTTCTTCAGAGACGAGCCCGAGACGCCTACGGTCAGCAACCGGCTTACACTCGTGCGCGTCAGGTGGACGAAATAGCTCGTACGAAGCCTCGCGATCGGATTCTTTTTCACCGCACCCTAATCTCCTTACAGCGCGGAATCGCCAGGCTTTTGTGGCAGGCTATCGGACAATTGAATTTCATAGACGGGGCTTCCATCTTCACTGATCCAAATGCTTCCATTCTGGGCGCATCTGATCACATAAACCAGTCCATGCGCGATGCTGTCCACTCTGGCAACAGAAAGCCGTACAAGAAACATCAATACCCATTCCATTCCTCTGTATGTTGAAAAATAGAAATCAATCGGTAGAAAAAGGGGGCGAGAAGTAGCGCAAATCGGTCCCCCTGACACGCAACAGCGAAGGATGTCGGGTTATCAGTTGTTCTTAAAAAAAAATAACACAGCGAAGAAATGGTGTTAAATAAATTCATAAAGAAACTCACGTTGGCGGCTGATATAACTGTTGTGGCTCTCCTTCTGGGAGATCGCTCGATAAATACGCTGTGGTCTGTGGAAGTTCAGGGCACAGAACTATCATCCTCACCCCTGTCCTTTGGTAGTGATAAGGTTGCTAATGAGACAAATCAACCGAACGATAGTCAAAATGAACGGACGTCGATTGCTGCTTTGTCGGTTGGCTCGTCGAAGGCTACTCGATCGATGCGGACGGATGTTTACATGTTGCCAAGAATAATTACGAGCCTTGCCGCGTTACGCACTGATAGCGTTTCTTCCATGACAGTAAATTGCAACTTACCGAAAAGGACCGACTGAAACTGACCACGGCGTGCTTCGTGGCAGAATATACTGGAAGCTGCGATAAGGAGTGCAGACCAGCCACAGACGAAACGTTCACGATAACACCCCCTTTGCCTCCAGAGTCTTTTTGCATATGCTGCATTCCTAGGAGCGATCCACGTATAACGGCGGTCTGCGAATATTCACCTTGATTAACAAAATTACGATGGCCTGTACTGAATACCGTAAGCTCGGGCGACTTTGCGACACTTTTTCGTGTTTCTCAGATATCTCGCGAAAATTATACAGTATAAATTATAATCCTGAACCGCAAGTAGTTTAAGACAAATCCAACGATCACTTTTATAGCTAAGTGAGAAATAAAATTTGAAATTTGCATTTAGGGGGTGACTACTTCGTGGCAGTGTGTTTCACCGAATGAGTCACACAGGGAAATAAAGAAGTAAAACGTAGCCCCATTAATCACAAAGCTACCCCCGTTTATGGTACTTAATTCTGCAAAGTGTTTTCCATGTCCCAGCTTCGCTTCGTTAAATCGTGCTCGTAGAAAAAGGGACAGCTTTTCGAGCCGTGGTGGAGAATTAAGGGCGCAGAGCAAATTGCAGAATAAAATCTCTACTGTTCAATCCTTTAATTTCGAACGGAACGCTCAAAGTATGAAGGAAGTGAAACGATGGGACATCTTGCGCGTGTATGACACGCGCTCGGCGCGTTGCAATTGTTTATCGTTCGTTTGTTGCACTGGAAAGTGATGTAACTGTCGAGAGAAAAGATTGTCCTTACCACGTTTACGTCGATGGCTTTCGAGAAGTCGCTTTCATTAATCACACTAGCATTGTTTACCAGAATCTCTAGGCCGCCCAGTGTGCTTACAGCTTTCTTGAATGTTTCTAGGAAAGAAACGAGGTAACAATCAGATTAATGGAATCGTGCTTACCAAAGAATTCGAAACTCTAAAGTTTGTACAGAGCGCTAATGGAAATGTGGGGCATTCTTCGGTATTATACTACGTGACGTGCACGACTGTAAAGCGGTCGCCTTGTTTTAGGGGTGTCCCACATTTGCATTAACACTCTGCAGATTATACTTTGCTGGCGGAGGAGTTTATAAGCTTCTTTGTACAATTTTTCACGCTTGTTAATAGTATAGTCACAGACGGGGACGGATTTGGAGATTCATCGAGTATTTTAATTTAAAAGAGTCGAGACAATTTCGAAATTAATTCATCATAGCAACTCGCATACGAGTTATTGCTAATTCGCTATAGTTCTTTAAAATTGGTTCAAGCCTCTGTATTTAAATTTTCCCCGATTTCTTTCGCCCAAGATTTGCTGCCCACTCAGTCTATACACAAATCCGCCCTTGCCCAGAAGAATAAACATCCCCAAATTGAAAGCTGCAAGCTTATAAAATATATGCAATCTCCTTTACCAGTGAATGATCTTTAAACAAATTGCATCTGCCGCCTCCCCTACTTTGCGTCGATAATGATCTAATAGTAATTACCGTCGAATTCGGAATTGTTGGTGACGTCGCATCGAAAGAAAACTGCTCGGTTGCGACCGAACTCGGCGTTCAGAGCGTCCATCGCCTGGTTGCTGGCGGATTCTCTGATATCGATCATCGCGACAACCTGAAATCGTTCAACAGTGAATCAAAATATGGTTACATAATCGAGGAAGCTTCAAGTTTATGTGTCTCAAACATCTCCCACAAAATCGACTGTCTAATTCACTCGCGTGAACATTGCCTCCCTTAGATAAGCCCCAAACTTTATCCTACACTGTTATTAAGAAAATCCATTTAACACTCACCGAAACACCATTCCGCAGCAGTTCTCTGCTGATAGTTAGGCCCAAACCACTGGCAGCTCCAGTTACGATCGCTCTCTTATCTTTGATCTGCATATTTCTTGGCCCACTGGGTAGGTATTCTTCTTTCTTCTCGCGAGAACGCTATAAACGAATGAACACTCCAAGAAACGTAGCACCCTCGATTTTCAAGTGTTTGCAATATCTAACTTTTGTAACTACGTCGCGTATGAGTTTATGGTGTTTAAACCGTCTTACCGTCTTTGAGTAGCGTTACTTTTTCTTTGTTTTTTCTCCCACGGGACTTTATCCCGTATATAAATAAATAAATATCAAGGCAGTTTTAAACGAGCCGCCTGTATTCTTTACCTGTAACAATTCAAAGAAGATTGCACTGTTCGAAGTGCGCTAGACTTCAAACCTTTCTTGAACAGTTTCGAGAGGTGTGCACCGCAAACGGAGAAGAACGGATCGACGGGATTGAAATCTGTCGGAGTGTACTGTGGTTGGCGGTATCCAGCGGTTTTCACGTTGACAAGAGGCAGGGACCGAACGAGAAAGTAATCAGCTAGTCACTGGTGGCAGCTCGGTACCAGAGCCTCTCCCTCGAGTTGATACGAAGGCAGCCTCTCGCTTTCGTATCACGATCTTCGACCTCTCGAGCTGTGACGTTTCGAATCCGCTGTTACGCGAATCGGTTTCTATCTGTGGCGATCATTCGTTCGCGTCGCAACACAGTTCGCCCCTTGATCCCTTGCGAGCCGCGGAATCTACGAGAGGCTGCGATACTTGCGCCAAAATACGAGAACTTCGAAAGCATCTCCTTTCCAGTGGCGGATTTAAGGAATTGCTCATCGGCTGCTCGTTAAATCCGCCACTGCTCCTTTCTGCGCGTTAATAACAACGAATTATTCATGAATTCTTAGAGAATGGGCATCTGTGTATGGAGAATTTATAGCTCTCTGAAAATTTGAATCTGGTTCTCCATTTTTGTCCGAGTTATTTCTCTTTGTCGAGAAAGAATTTTATCTTTAAATTGTTTCCTTTTTATTAGTTCCCAAGGTTTGAATGTAACATAGCCTGTACGTGAGATAATCATTGCTCGGGAGCGTTGATTAATAAATTGTTAATGAGAATCGACTAAAAGCTCCACGTTAAGAATTCCATTCTGCTACATTGTACGGTCTTAATATTCGCTTTTACTTTCGTACACAGGTCCCTGCCGATTGATTCCACGTTACTGCAAGGTGAATGCTAATTTAATCACTTTTTACAGTTAATGATTGCGTTTGTACTATGAAAAATGCATTGCTGTATAAAGTTCAAGTTCCGTGGGCACAGTGGCCGCGAAATGCTTTCGTCATCTAGTGGCGAAACCATTGGACTAAACTCCTGCTTTGAAACGTCTGGTAATCTAAATCTTTTGCACATACACTGTAACTAATTAATATACTGACTCGTTAGCGTTCTTTGCGGAACAACCTTAACAATTCTTCAAATCACTTTTAAACGCAATAAATGGGCAATATTGATGTTAAAAATGATTTAGTAATTAATTACAATGCTTCTGAAATAAATCTAGATTTTTAGATTACAAAAAAAAGTAGAAAAATTTATTTAAAGCTCCCCGTTTCAAATTGGAACTTTAGTTCCTGGGCGTCACCGCGAGACGTCCACTTCGAGGCTCGTAAAACGATCAAATTTGTAAAACCTTGACTGGGACCCATTTTGTCTTTCAATAAATTCGATTAAATTAAATTTTGATAGCATTTAAAAATCAATCATTTAGCAAAATTATCGTACATAGTGGAGTGTAATAGGTTTGGATGCGACATGCGAGTTATTGAATTAATAAAGAAGTTAATAAATCGACATAGCAATTTCTCTATGGCTCTTAACAATAGAATTTCAATTACAACATCTACTTAAAACAAGCCTGTGCTCCTAATTGAAACTGATAATGGAAACACGAATTCTTCTGCATCTATCGTATAAAATAACAAATAAACACTGCTTCAAATCCCTTTAACCGTGTCCCATTCTTTCATTTCCATACTTGTTCCCCCGAAACGCTTTTAATATTCTCCATCTCCATCACTAACAGCCGAAAGTAGCCTCACACCAAATAAATCGAAACCCCAGGGTCAAACGTAAAAAAAGTTACCGATTAATAATATCACACGCTTCGATTGCTCTGCATATCACTTCAGTTTATTTTCACATCGCCGAGTACAAAAAGAAAGACTTTGTTCACTGTCAGTATCTAAAAATTCGTTTTCTAGGATTTATAAATAACTACGTCGAAGAATAAAAAAATGTTGAGCAGGAGTCCAGTAAAAAGTACAAAAACATTCCTCCCAACGTCCATCGCCTTTTTCGAGCGCAACTTCTTTCGTTTTTCTTTCACGCATTCTTTCCAGACATTCAATCGGACGGAAATGTTCTCCGTTTAGTAAGTAATCTCCACTTTCTTGAACGGTGGGAACTCGACGGCGAAAGGTGGCTCTTCACCCTCGCTGACCCAAACGGACCCATTCTGGCCCTTCTGAATCAGCTTCACCACTGCCTCGCCCACGTTGTCTGGCCTGGTGAAATAAGATTAAAACATTAGACGACTGATGGTTCGTTTTCGACGATTAACTGCGCGCTAATAAATCAATCTCTACTAACTCTTGCACGGGCAGTGCTCCAAGCATTTTAGTAACGTGCTCGGGGTCGATGAAGTCGAGGAGGGTTTTGGTAGCATCGACCAGCAGGGCTGTTTTCGTGACGCCGGGGCATATCACGAGCACGCGCACGCCAGTTGTAGGGTAGTGATCCTGAAAGGGCAAGGGCGAAGATTGGTGTGTTAATGAATAACGATAGACGGAATTTAAGGACCAGCCTATGTATAAATCAGTGGGAATGGTTAATAAAGGTGAATTCAGCGAAATTTACCTTCAAACCGCGACTGAAGGCGAGCACGTCGTGTTTGCTGGCGGTATACACTGGGCACGAAGGGTAGATCTGGAGGGCCACGATCGATGCTACGTTCAAAATTACACCGCCTTTGCCTCCTTTGTGTTTACCCATGGCATCTATTGCGAGCAACGAGCCTTGGATCACGCCACCCTGAAATTTCAATTATTTCTTATTAAATCTTCAAAATGGTAACTAGCATTTCTGATAGAAAAAATATCATTTCTATTATTTCGGTGCTCTTGCACCAAACGAATTGGTTTCTCTATTACAGTGTTTCTCCTCCTTTTCTAATATTCAAATACCAAACGATTTGGTTCCTCTATTACAGTGTTTTTCCCCCTTTTCTAATATCCAAATAATCTGCGACCTCCCAGTGAGGAGAGCACATTAAAAATGGGTATTTCAGAATAGAATTCTAACTTAATAATATTTAATTATCTTAGTGCATACACTTAATAATATTTAATTATCTTAGTACATATACTTAATAATATTTAATTATCTTAGTACATATATTAAATATAGGTTGGGAACTACTGCTCCAGTACTTGTAGACAAAGTAACCGTAACGGAAGAAAGTTAATTGCGCGAAGTGTAGAAAGCGAACAGTCTCGTTTAATATTCAGAAGTCACTTTGGATAATAAATCGCTGAACATGGGAACAGTGTTTGCGGAATTCGAATAATGTAGAATAGTGTGCTAAGATATTTCATTGGGAATGATTGAATTTCTGTTCATTCTGCTATATCAGGGAGGGGTGACTTGAAATATTTTGCTTCTTTCGAGAGGCTGAAGTGTACCGACACGTTTTTTACGCGTGCTGTGTAAACAGTCCGATCAATGATAAGAAATTAATTAGGCGACACGTTGTTCAAGGGTCACCTGGCTGGAGGTCTGCGTCTCATTTGAATCGACACTGTCGAATATTTTCGAAACTGTCAAATTTAATGTTTCAGAGAAATACTTCTCTCTTGGCCGAGGCGTTTTTAATCATTTAACTGAGTACCAACTACCGCATTTTATTCGCAAAAAAATCTACTTACAACATTCACACGGACAGTCTGTTCCCACTTGGCGTCATTGAACAGACCGGCGTTGTTGATGACAATGTCCAGGCCACCGAGAGCGGTAGCAGCCTTTTTAAAGGTGTCTGTAAAAAGTAGACAAGGAGATTAAGCAAATCCTTGAAAAGTAAATCACTAAATTCGACGGTACGTTTTCGCGGAGTGTTTTCGTAATTAATCTTCGGAGTGTGATTAGAAATTACTTCTTTTGTAAAATTTGTAGGTACAGAAAAATATATGGAGTGCTCAGAAGCCAATCAGTGTAAGTCCAAGTTTCCCTGAGAATGAGTTAAGTAGTTCAAAAACCATTTGTTAAAACTTTCAGTTGACAAATCATTTAAATCACTACCTTCGTACGTAAGCTATTGCTATTTATTAATAACGGTGCTTATGTGGACCACGGATATAAAACAGTATAAATCTCGTTTTTAATAGTAATGGACTTACGCCATATATAACTTGAATTATTTAACTCAAACTTCCCTACATTTCGATATATATTTCAAAGCGAATTAAAAAGAAAACACAAAGAATTTTAGTCAACCTTCGAAAGCACAGCCTAACTCACCATAATTTCATATAATTTTAATAAAAAATATCACGAGGTACCTACCTGCGAATACTTGGACGTTGGACACGTCGCAAAGGAAGAACAGAGCTTTTCCCTTTCCGAACTCCTTTTCCAAAGTGGTCACCGCTGTTTGGCCAACTGTGGTGTTCAAGTCGAGGAGAGCGACAGTCTGAGTACCAGACGAAGAATATTAGAACAAGATCTAGAATCCTTTAAATTAGAAGCCGATGGAATTACGACTTAAACCCACCTTTGCTCCATTCTGAAGCATTTTCTGCGCATAGGTGAAGCCAAGCCCACTGGCTCCCCCGGTGATCAAAACGGTCTTGTTCTTAATGTTGTCCATGGTCTGAAGCCAATTTGTTTCGGAATAATAAAGCAACGATATCTCGAAAGAATTTTCTGATTCAACACTTAAATTAAAAGTAGTTCCCTTAAATGTCTCCCCCCCTTTCAATTAAGGATTTAAGTTATTATAAATTCAATTTCTCGTTCCCTTTATATTCTACGATCCTCTTTTTACTCGTTCCGATATATTTCAAATTATTCGAAATGCCCAAAATTGTGAGCAAGATGCTTGCAAAATACGAAGGAATGTTACATACATACTGTTCTCAGTTAGAATAATTAAATCATTTTTAAATAGAATTGCACCAAGACGATCGTTGAGGAAAGATTGAAAAGACAAAATGAAATTTCTAAATAGTTCACTCACAGTTTGAATGTCGGTTGACTTCTCGAATTTCAGCAAGACGATGTGCACTGGATGGTTCCTGCCTGCAGAATGAGTGCTGGTGCCTGCAGCTCGGTAAAATAAATAGAATGCCGTATCTCTACGTAGATTACAACTATTGAACCTTCCTTTGCGTAAACGGTGTTCTTGTGTTTGTTACAACGATACGCAGATGAGTAACTTCTCTCAGTTCTTTTTTAAAACGATAAGATAGTGAACATTTCGGAGACAACATTTCGATAAAAATTCTGAAGAAAGGAGAAAGTATAGAATCGAATCTGTACATTGGGTTTAGAGATTTATTATTCTTCCTTGATAATATCAATAGTCGCTTTTTCCATTAAGTATTATACATTACCTATTATCTATTAATTCTTGCCAAGCATTAATTGGACAAATTATACTTAGATAGACTTAAAACTCCTGTTGTAAATCAAGTTTAACTTGCTCTCCTTAGCTGCAATATCTTATAGAACTTCTCTTTTCCGGAGATGACGGAGGGGTGGTTAAAGTTCTTGCCAACTCAAAGAGGATATTAAAGGTGGCAGGGTGCACGTAAATATCGAGTTGAATAAGGGGACTCGTTTAATTGAAAATAAAAAATTGATTTTTAGTCAGTTTATGATATCCTTAAATTGGGACCTTCAAGGTGGCGTAACTAGGAAATTCGATGGCATATGGGGGCTGATCGTTCTCGCTGACGAAAATTGCGCCGTTGTTCCCCTTCTCTATTAATTCGAGGATGGCGCTCGCCACGTGTTCTGGGCTGTTAACAAACATTTAATTAATAAGACACTTTGGGCAAGTGCAATTTCAACTAATGACGAATTATCAATGCTACTATGATTTAGAAACTTAGAAAAATTTCATCTCTAGAGACTTTTATTACCAATTCCTAAATAAATGATTGGAGAACAAAGTAATTATATTTAGTTCTTAATAACAGTTTACCTCAGATTTGGATTTTTTCTCGAAGCCAAATAGAAGTCAAATATTTAAAGAATTGTGCAACAGTGTTTTTACCGGAGTGAAATTTCTAAGCTATTGAATTATAGTAACTAGTCCATTTTCGATTTTTATCTATCGAGTGTCGAAGAAAGTAGAAGCCGTTAAGTTGACGATTACAAGTGTGATTGATTTGGAAATTCTTTTACTTACGGTTGCTTCTGCATGCTGGCCATCGCAATAGCTGCAGTTTCATCGTCGAGCAGGTCCATAGCGTGCTCCTTGCTGGACATAAATCTGGCAGCCATTGCAGTGTCGGTGAGACCAGGGCATATGGTTAACATACGTATGCCAGTTTTGTCGTAATAGTGCTGTGGAATTCATTAATTAATAACTTCCACGAGCAGGGGTGGATTTGTATACAGATTAAATGGGCGGCAAATTTTGGACGAAAGACGTTGCGAAAGGTACCTACCAAATAAGCCTGCAACTTTTTATTTTCTCATCGACAATAATAGCATAGATATAGGCTGAAAAATAAAGTGTCTATCTATTTTCTCTAACACCGAAAGTGAAGGGCGATCTTTAAACCCAGAGGCTTGGCACCACTTTAAGAACAATTCACTTTATTTTCACGTAGCAGGTCAGCAATAACTTATACGTGAAGCGTCATTTTGAATTCATTTTAAAATTTTCTCGACTACTTTAAGGGTGCCCTCCCATCAAATCACTCCAAAAATAGGAATTTTTAGGATTTTATTTAAACGAAATTAAACGTCATAGTGTTGAAAATCTTTTTAGGCTGTATTTGTACATCATTGAAGATAATAATTTTTTTTTTTAGATCAACATACCAAGAATATTTTCTTAAAGTTTATAAGATTGTTCATGGAATCATCTATGCAATGGTCAGAATAAAGTGGTGTAATCTCATGTTTTGCCAGACCCTTGAACTACAAACTTAAAAACAACGAATACTTTTTCGCACGGAATTGTTTATAAAAAGAAGAAGACTAGTTGAAAACTTTTGATCGTAGATGATCCCATGCAGAATCTTATAAACATTAAGAATTTTCCTGATTTGCTGATTTCAGATAGTTCTCCAAGGCGTTATAAATTCCGCAATTTGTTTTCTATCGCCAGGGCAGTTACAGCCACCAACAGACAGCAGTATTATACAAAATATGCAACAAAAAAAAATTTATCATCTTCAGTGATGTACAAATGCAGCCTAAAGAGATTTTTAACACTATGGCGTTCGCTTTCTTTTAAATAAAATCCTGAAAATGACCTACTTTGGAGTGATTTCATGAGAGGGTACCCTTGAATTAAAGTATTTGATGATATTTCACAGGAAACGCGGAAGACGCTTGCCAGACTACTTAGAGGCGCCAAATCTGAAAATCTGACCTCGTCTACGAAGACCATGGAGCAGATTCCATTTAAAGAGGCCAATTATATCGCAATAGATAGGCATCAAATTATTGGAAAGCAGACTTTGAGTTGAACTCGAAGACGCGATATCAGTTACGAAATCGAGAAAATAGAGTTATCTCCACATTTCTGATCCTTATGATGCAATCTGTTTAGAATGTATCACCGAAAAAAGTAAATTTGACTGGCACGTAGTACGTGATTCATATTATCAGGGGCTCAGTTATCTACGTGTGGAATAATACTTACTTTAATCATCCTCGCGCGGCATTGCTAACCTCGGTAGCTGTGCCATTTATCGAATTTAAGCGACGAAACAATAAAAAGAAACCACAGGTGATAAGAACTTAATATTTCTTCCTCCAGTTTGGGAACCTTCGAACTCTTTGCATTCCCACACAAATCTCTATTGCACAAACATCGATACACCGCTCGCTCGAATACAGTACAAAGTGCTTATCTATTATATAGAATTATAATTAACTATTAATCGCTCATTATCATCAGTTAATCCCGTCGAAAGTAATCGTTTCTGCACGTCACGCAGCAAACACTTGATAGTTCCTCTTATCGACTACCTACTCGCCTGATCCTTCCACGTATCAATATGGACCCAGCGGTTCGTGAACTTCAGCCACTTTCTCACCTTCAACGACTGGGTGAATCCAACGATCGCGTACTGTGTCCCGCCGTAGATCGGCGCTATGGGGATTCCCTCGAGGCCGGCCACCGATGACATGTTGACGATAGTCCCGCCATTTCCACCCTTGTACTTCCCCATGTGCTGCAGCCCCAACATTGTACCGTGAACTACCCCTTTCTACATACAATTCAAGGGGAACAGTTAGAATTTGAGGCTCGCTAGGGCATTTTAGAAGATACCATTCCGCGAAGAGAAGAAGAAAAAATAAGCGCGTGATAAGAAGATTGTTTTCTCCAGCTATGGTTGCGAGACTGCCGGTGACGCAGTATTATGCAACGCTTTCGACAGGGTGTAAATATGTTGGACCACTTACGTAATTTATGTCAACCATAATCTCCCAATCCGCGTCGTCCATGATGCCCGCGATGTTTACCACAATATCCACAGCCTCGTACGTGTCCAGAACTTTCTTGAACGACTCTGGCAAACAGACGCAACGTTCGCCCACAAATATTAATATCACAGATCCTGCCACAAGCGAGCTATTAAAACCGATAGAAGACACGTAAGCCGTGAGTCTCTTTAAGTTCATACTTTTACTCCTTCACTTTTCACGTAATTCGTTAAAACAATCCTCGCCGGTTTCGTAGAATGCAAAGCAGTATTTTTTTTAATAAGTCCCGCGTAAATGGCGCCATACTCGTGGAGATCTGTATCGAGATCTGTTTCAAGTATCGGTATCAATTCCTAAATCGGTATCAGCTGGTATCGACGTGACAATTAATTACTATTCTCTTTGATAAAATCTTTAAATTTCGTTTCGAATATTATTACTTTGACACGATCGAATAGTGCGGGCATGATGCTTTATTAAATATTTAGTGTGCCTGAGAACTGAACGCGCATCTACTTCAACGCGTACGGGGCCATTTAGGTTTCACAGACAGAAGTTCGTTGTTTTTTTTTTAATAATGCAGAAGAATTGCAACTACCTTTCAACTCCTCAGGCTTGGAGACGTCGCAGGCTACAAAAACGGCGCGTTCTTTTCCAAACTCGTTGTTCAGACCGGCAGCGACGTTCTCGCCACCGCAATGGTCCAAGTCTAGCAGAGCTGCCGCCTAGAAATCAAAAAGCAACACCCTGGTCCTACTATCCGCACCAGCGTTCACAAAAATCCTCCGGAAAGGATTACCTTCGCCCCGTTTCGAAGGAGTTCTCGAGCGGTGCACAAGCCGATCCCGTTCGCCCCGCCCGTGACCAGCGCCACTTTGCCCTCGACGTTCATGCTCGATCGGTGGAGGAAAAAGGGCCCGTTGTTCGTCCACAAGATCGAACGCAGGTTCACGGTGCTCCGCGGCGATCTCGCGAATAGCACGGTTGCAAATAGAATATATCCAGCCGCGAAGGCGCTGGCTGGATCGATGAAACTCGAGAAAACGAGAATCAATCGTACGGGATTGAATGTCTCGCGGCTAGCTGGGTGGGTAACGTGACCACCGGTCCGCCGGTAAACAGGATCGAATTTACGCCGATCCGCGGAAAAATTGGCCGCAGCCTAGGGAACTGTCTAGGATGCTGTTTATTCCTGTAGATTTATTGAGTTACCCTAGCGCGTCTCGCTGCACGCTCATTGGAAAATCGAGCGAATGATTCAGCTTCCCGGCGTGTATGGGACGCCTGCTTTTTGTCGAGATAAACTTCGTGGAACGGTTAATAGCCACTGGTACAGCACTATGGTGTGCAAGTAAAAATTTCATAAGGTTGTGGAGTTCGTAGGTTGTAGATAAGGTCTCTGTGAATCTATCATCTGTTATCTTCTGTGAATCACAGCTGGCTTCCTTTTGCTCCCGATGTTAATTTTGTCAGTGTGACTGAAGTGTTTTCTGGGCACATATTTCCTCCAGCTGTTCATGGAGTTGTCACTAAGAATTTGTTTTATCCTACATTCAGTAAATCTCCTTCTATTTCATTTCAGTATCTCTCACTAAAACGTACAGTTGCGGACGAAAGAAAGTTTACAACATTCAAAATCGCATAACTTTTTTAGAATTGGTCCAAACGACATGAGTTTTTTTTTTGAGAAGCTAGAAGGATTAGTTTGCTGAACGACGTGTTTTGTCGTTTTGAAAAAAAAAATGCAATTGCTTGGAATAGTAAGAAAATAGTAAAAGTCGTTTTTTAAACTTTTTTTTGCGAGCCTGTAATAAAAATTCAAAAAAAATCGGTTGTCGATTGAAGTAGCGTAGATTTCTTAGCGAGCACCTAGGGGCTAAGAGGAATCTACCCACCTTTCATGGTCATAGGATCACTGGTTCCATAAAAATCGTAAATGAGTCGTGATTTGGATTTCATATATATAGATAGATTATTTAAAATATCAAAGACGTTTAAACCTTCTTCTTGCCAAGACGAACAGAGTTACGTAACACACTTGTGAGTAGAGTTAAAATCTATTGAGATTACGCGTTTCAAGTATGCAACTTCAATTTTATATAATAGTATATAGATTAGGCCAGCTGACGAACGCGTCAGTCTGCCGGTTGCCCTTTAATAGACGTTTTGGGCCGGTACTTTATGGAATATAAAATTGCTTATAACTGCAAAACTAAGCATTATCGGACATATGTGTGTATCATCTTTTTTTTATTATCTTTATGAGTAGAACCACCCCTGAAATATTGTCCCACGTATTTATAAACAACCTATATAAGAGAAAGAATCGAGTAATTAGATGATTACTTTCAATCATCACAACAATTGAAACAGGGAAAGAAATCCTTGTATATAGGTCATCTTAAGTACCAGGCCACCTTCAGAAACCACCGCCAGAGGACCGCCCAGATGATCCTGTTCTCGCAAGTCCTCGCGGCGCTGCTCGTTCGTATATATACTTCCTCCGCTGTACCTATTCTTGTCCCCGCGTCTGAGGCAGGGTCTGCTAGGAACGCCTTACTGACGAGTCCGACCTAGCCAGACCTAGGACGAAACGCGGCCCCCCAATAAATCCCCATTCCTCTTTCTCCTGTACCATCCAAATTTACGCTCTTACAGTCACTCGAGGGGGACTATAAACAACCAGCAGCCGGGGCGCAGCACCTGGACGACAGAGGGAGGAAGGCGAAAGGGGGGAGGAGGGAGAGAAGAAATCAACATCCAACAACAACAACAACACAAACAACTCTCACAAGGAACACGACACCGCCGCCTAAAACCAAACCAGCAGCGATCTCCCAGCTTCAGGAGCCAGGAGGACAAAGGAGAGAAGAAGAAAAAGAAGACAACAACACAACACACACCACCAACCGATGACGGAGACAAGGATGTCATCGTACGCCCAGGATCGTAGCCTCATCCTTAGGATGGCCCGACACACCAGAGTGGTGTATCTCCAACTGCGGATCTCTTTGTTTCGTCAAACAGGGTCACCGAACAACCAGAGATCGCCGACCGGAGAATGGTGTGGGATTACACGGCCGCTGCTGCGGCATCATCAATTCGTGGCTCATGCCTGAGGACTAGCAGCATACATACGACTCGATACGCGGTGGAGAGCGGTCCACTGACAGACGGATGGATCGGATCCCCCCCAGCAGCAGAATGTGCAGAGCACCAACCCCCACAAAGGCTCTCGAGCGCGCTTCGCTCGCTCCTGGATCGAGAAGGGATCGGCACCTCCTGCGACGAAGTTAATTGAGAAGTAGTAGAGGAAATGGGATGGACAAAGGCCGACACGCGTTATGGGGCTAACGACGCCGCGACCTTTACAACCACACGACTGTTGATATCGACTCGCATCGCCTGCAACTGCGTCGACAACGGGCTCGACCGAGAGCACTTGTATGAGCGGAGCAAATCAAATCCAGTTCGCCGATCCCTGGGGAAAATCAACCGTCATCGAGAGAAGTTGGGCATCCTACGATATACATCCTTCCAACCCGTCCTCTGTGTGTTCTCCTAATTCCCGCGTCTGAGGCAGGGCTTGCTAGGGAAAGCCTTACTGATGAGTCCTACTAGCAGGCCTGAGGACGAAACGCAAAAATCTTTTTTTTTGTATATCTGATTTTCTTTGTTTTCTGTCGTTGCGGATTTTGGGGGAAGTTTGTGGGAGTTGAAAAATGTTATACTCTGTAGACGTGTTTTATTTCTATACTCGTTTGTAGGCGCATTGAAAATGATTTTCCTGGGAAACTTTAATTTAACTTTAATTGGTAGCCGCACTAGTAATTCTTTGCAGTATTCAAAGTCTTATCACTCGCGTGTGAGTCGAAGGAGGCAGGTAATTATCTCGGCAGTAAGGATGCCAGCAGTGCACCACTGCCATAGAATAGTTATTAGTCCTTCAGGCAGCACAGAAATGGGGAAACTGACGTAATATGCCCGAGTGGAAGAATTTATACACATTCTTACAGCTCATGCTTCACAAGATCCTGGTACGTGGGTATATCGATGACACAGAGTGGTTCGTTTGCTGCAACAATGCAAGCTGCGCCGTTTTTGCCCTTCTCGATCAATTTCACCATCGCCTTGGCCACATCTTCCGGTCTAGAAACGCAATTGATTAAAATTACTTACAACGATTCATTTTAACACCAGAAATAAGTCTACAGAAAAGGTTGAGCAGAGTCGAAAGAAACGGGTCGAGTTTATTTGCAATTCACTGTAGAAAGGTGTCATTCACCGTTATAGTCTACTAAAATTAATAAAAAGCTAGTTCATAGCGTTCAGCGAGGTACTTACGGTTGGTCCGGCCAGGTTTTCATATCGGCCATGAGTTTGTTGTGATCGAAGAAGCTCAAAAATGACATTTCCATCATGTTATCGGCTAACGGGGTTCTGGTCAGGCCGGGGCACATTAGCAACATACGAACGCCAGTTCTGTCGTAGGAGCCCTGCGAGTTGAAATTGTATTTTCGAGTTTCGAAATTACCCGAAATTCTCAGTGGATTCTCTTACTTGTAAGCTGGCGGTTAAACCAACAACAGCGTACTTCGTCGCACAGTAGATCGGAAATTCTGTTGCGGGTGTAACACCAGCGATGGACGCGATGTTCACTATCGTACCGCCACAACCACCATTGTGTTTGCCCATTATGTCGATGCCTAGAAGTGTTGTTCGAACGAGCCCCGCCTAAGCGAGATGAAAATTAATCAGTGAGAGGTATTTTAATTTAAACCTTCCCGGGGATCAGGGTACGAAGCTAAAGAAGCATTTTGGAATGTTATGAGAATGAAACTTCGAGTGCTAAAGATATATTATAAAATTGAAGAGTGCTTGCTGAAAACACTGTAAGTGCCAAAATTAAAAAAAGTATTTTTTTATCAAGAAATGTGGCACGTGCCAATGGTAATACTATAGCGTAGAATTTGATTTTTGGTAGTTACAGTGTTTTTTAAAAGAACTCTTCAATTACGAAATTTTACTCACAACATTTATGTCGATCATACGCTCCCACATGACATTGTCCAGGCACCCCGCGGAGTTGATCAAAATGTCCAAGCCTCCTAGGGTCTCGACGACCTTCTTGAAGCTCGCTGTTCAAATTATATTCGTATTACAGCTCCCATTCTGTCATACTGAAGCAATCATTAAGACTTCCCGACTTACATTCCACTTGCTCCTGACTCGTCACATCGCAGGCGAAAAGGTGCACGCGACCTTTGCCGAATTGACTCCTCAGCTGCGCAACGGCGTCCTCACCCTTAGAACTGGGCAGGTCCAAGATGGCAACGGACTAGGACAGGACGTGCAACGTGTTATATAACCAATTAATAATAATAATTCTTTGTTGATACAATAAGATACAAAAATTAACAAATACATATAAGAAAACAAAAAAGAGAAAAATAGTAGAGTGAGAAACTAGATTCTAAACAACAAGTCCTTTCATTCTAACAAACTGTATTCTAAATGCTACACACTACCTTAAGGGACCTCCCTACTTTGACGGCCTGAAAATGAGCGCGATATTTGGGATTTTTTTAAAGA
This sequence comes from Andrena cerasifolii, assembly GCF_050908995.1. Taxonomy (NCBI): domain Eukaryota; kingdom Metazoa; phylum Arthropoda; class Insecta; order Hymenoptera; family Andrenidae; genus Andrena; species Andrena cerasifolii. Next base: position 8,295,314 of record NC_135133.1, read on the forward strand.
GAAACCCTTAAATTATATTAATTGAAAACTTTATGCCTATATTTGTACATACTTAGGCAACATTTTAAAAACGATTTACTTTTACTTTCTCAATACTAGGGCGCACCTACGTACAAAGGAACATACCAGCACGAGAGATAAATATTATGATATAACACGAAAATAAGAAGGACAGACACCGCGTTACTCAAACGTCCCGCAATGCAAATATGTGTTACGAATTAGAACAATTATTCAAATAGATATGAATTTATGTATCTAACGCTTAACCTCGATAAGATTCTTGGTTCTATCGAGAGTTGAGTCTCTCACAGGTAGACCGACGAAGTTTACCTTGGCATTGTGATGTAACAGTTGCTCAACGCAGCTGTAACCGATACCACTGGCTCCGCCAGTGATGGCCGCAGTTTTATCCTTCACGTCCATCGTTCCTTCTGCAGCGGCTTACCGAGACTTTTACAGATTACTAGCTGTCGATTGTCGGGCTCGTCTACTCGCGACAGGCCGATACGGGGCAGACACATGAGATCACTGTCGAACCGCGAATGGAATTAAGGCTGCGCCTAATTAGAGGACGCAGCAGGTAGCGTGATAAGTGGCAGTGCGTGGTAGGGTCAAGGAACACTTTCTTGGATGAGGTGCGACATCCCCACCTTCGTTTGGAAAAAAAAAAAACGAAAATATGGACAATCAGGGAGTCGCTTGGAATGGAACCAAGCTCGCGCAGCGAGTGCCACTCGTGGAATGTTAATTGTGTCGCGGACGTCGATGTAACCGTTAGTCCAATGCGATTGCATGCAATTTATTCTGGTAGCGTATTGTCGAACTACAGATTACTTCCAGAATTAGCATCCTGTATCTCCGTGCACGTAGACTGTATGAAAGTATGGGTAAATTTAAAATTTGTTATCACAGGAAAATTTCCAATGCTATGACTACTTGGCTTAGCCTTGCAAGATTACGGACAGAGGTGTTTTCAAAGAAGATATTTATAGTAGTAACTGTCGCGGGGGTGACAAATTGTTGTCCACTGGTGTACCACCGTATTTACGCACACGAATATGTACATTGAGGTTTACATGTAGGTAGAGACCCGACGCGACTATTTAGGATCTTCCTGCCGGTTCACTAAATTTTGACGGCCTCTTTTCTTATTGTTTCACCTTCTACTACAATTCCCTTTCATCTAAAATTCGCTCCACATCCACCGTCTCATCTTTCAAACTAGCAGGGTGATTACTTACAACAATAGTAATTGATTCTTTCTTCTACTCTTTCAAACTCACGCATACGGCTTTAGTCCTTACTCGCGACTACGTTTTTTTACTCTCTACGCCTATTTTTCGCCTACACTATTAGTATTAGATAGCTTCATGACAGCTAGCAGCTTGGCCTCGATCTTTTGCACTCTACTTCTACGAAATTATATGTTATATAATTTCTTTCTCGACCATTTTTTCTTTCTTGTTTTCTTACAAGTATTTGTTTTTTTTCTTTATCTCTATTTTCGAGAATTCTTTATCTTATTATTATTATTCATGTCCACCGGTGCAATAAAGAGTTCTTCTTATTATTTTAATCAAGCATCAGATTGCTCGTATCGCTCTAATTCTGAATTCCGGAACGTCGACGGGGCGCTGTTTTAATGAAAGCGAGATAAGATCAGGGTGATAAGATTGTGACGTGCAGGTGCAAGTAAATAAATGGCTTGTCTTGTTGCAATAGCTGCCTGGGTAAACATCGAAATCAACCGGTTTCCTATGTTTATGGTGGTTACCTGAAAGTGATCACCAAACAGTCCTATTATTCTAAGGGGTTTGGAATAATCTATTGAGAGTTCGACAATCTTCCTCGGCATATCTTGCGGCAGACTAACGCGTGAATTTAATGCGTTCGTAATTTGTTGGAATTTAAATTTATTACATACCAATCATGTCTGGTATTTGCATTCTTTATATGGTGCTAATGCAAACCGGGAGGGGGGTAATTAACTGGGGGTAATTAACGTAACAGGTTTGCAAATGGAACGCGAAGTCATGCAGGTACTTCTCAAATTGTTTGTCGAACTGATAACGTTTCATCGCGCACAGAAAAATCGTCGCACGAAAAACAGGGGCGATTTTGAAGAAGAAAGTCTAAAGAATCAGTGGCACTATAATCAACTTATCATAAGTTGACATAGTGGCACTGTAATCGTGTTGAATCACTCCGGTCTTTCACGCGTGGGAACAAAGTAAATTCAACTCGCGATTAGCGTCTTGAAATAATTATCAGTGTAACCGTTTTTATGGGAATAGATGAGAGTATGCCTCGAAAAGCGAGAACAATTCTGAACAGGATAAGATATTCTCACATACCAATCATATGATGACTAAAAGTAAAAGGATGCTGTTCCCAGATTCTACACAAAGTTGGGTGCAGTGGAATTAAAATAAATCCTCTAAACAATCAGCTTACTCTTTGTCAGCCCCTTTCTCACTTCTTCTTTGGGGGGTCCGTGTCGCAGCTTGGCTTCTTCTCCGATGGACATGCATCAGTAACTTTGGCACATGGTGGTTCCAGTTTCACTGTACAGGGCTAAAATTGCCACAGTATCTTTCACCTTACAGATTCACGTTGCACGCACAGAGACTATAAACTTATAAAGTTCACATAGAATTGCTTTTACTTGTGTTTCATAGACTTTAGGATCGACTTTCTCGCCCTGCTTCGAAGGGAAGTGAATCAATCGAGGGATCTCGTGAACACTGGTCGCTGGTTCCACTAGCCACGTGCTTCCGCTGCGTGCCCATGCCATTACGTAGGTCAAAGCTGATCCTACTTGATATTTTCTATAACGCATCGAAAATTAAACTGGCACGCATTGTATAAAATAATTAAAATTTTTCTGGCAAGTCGGCGCACGCGAATTCTTCGTGCTAAAAGAAATCGGTAATGTCCTTTGCAAGTTTGCGATCTGAAGCTTCGTTTTCGAGATATAAATGGTAACTTCCGAAGTTCTACTGTCTAAATGCCGCGCGCTGGAATTCGAGCTGCGAAAGATTCTGATGGTTGTATCTCGAGAACGAAGACTTTGATTGCGAAGTGGTAAAGGACTTTTCGATTCCTTTTGGCCTAAGGAGCGTGTATGCTGCGGTGGATCACTTTGTTAATAACTCTTCTTGTGTACTTATGTAAATAACACATAGTGGGTGCAAGTGTTTCTCTTAAATTCTGTTCTTTAAAATGGCAAACTTGTAGTCACTAATTATTTAAAGTACTAAGTTTGAAGAATTCTTTCTTAGACGATTATGAAAATTTGATCGATAAAATTTCACGTACGTAGTTGGTGTACAAGGTGGCAACTCCTTGGCACACTCTTTGGGAAGGGGGTCTGGAAAATCAGGTAACCCTATGTCAGAGAACTGTTTATTTGCCGGGCAAAGGGCCACTAAACGCACACCAGTTTCTTCTACTTTATACTCCTTCTTTAATACAAAAGGAATATATAGGTGAGGGGATACGAAGTGAGTGTTAGAATAATAATCGTACGTCTAATTCGAAATACCGCGAAATCCATTGTGATTTCTATAGCCGGCTCTTTTTTACAGTAAATAGGGAATGGGTCCAGGGGCCAACCCATGAATCCAAAAATGCTTGCACAGTTCACTATTATGCCACCAGGACCACCGTGGTTCTTCCCCATAATGTTTAGCCCGATTTGAATCGCTCTTGCTGCGTTATTCTGTAATTTCTTCGTTGAAATTTAAATCTCTTTAGATTTTAGATTACTTCGGATTTAAATTGTATAAGCTGCTATCTCTAATCTTCCCAAAATTCTTATACGAAATTTCAAGGATTCGATGCTGTCAGATTTTGCAAGTTGAGCTTCAATTGAATACTTTTCAAAATTTCTTGCACCTTTTCGTAATTCTTACACTTACGAAACGCAATTAAAAGCTGCACTGTTATCACGTACCTCCTTCTTTTCTGACTTATTGCAATTCGTAGAAAACGATTCCTTATCTAAATCATTGAAGAGAATGTGTATCTCCTTGTGCTTGCAGACAGCTTGTCTCAAAGTGGCTACGAAAATGATTAACAAAAGGACTCAGCACTGAATTCAGAAAATTCATCTTATCGAAATTCAGATGCTTCGCTGATATTAACCTTCGAACTGGCGGACATTCTTCACGTCACACTCGAGAAACTGCACACGATCCCATCCATAAGAATCACAGAGCCTTCGCGCTGCCGTTTGTCCTTGCTCGGTATCACTGTCCACTATCACGATGTTCTGAATCATTCAGAAAAATCGATTCTAGACCACGCACTAATTAAAATCGTCTTAGTTTCTGTTCACATTCAATATCTTTTCATTCAAGCTTCACACGACAAACTTTCCCCACAAGTTTCATTTTGTGCGTTATGAACTTTGTCATATTTGTTTATTTTTATTTTAAATAAAGTTAAAGTGAAAATTAAATTTACAGTTAAAATTAAAGTTAAGGTAAAAGTTAAAGTTGAAGTTACAGTTAAAGTTAAAGTTGAAAATCTTATTCAACGTAGAAGTTGAAACGCCCTAGAATAAAAAAAAGTGAACTTTATTCGACACGTGACGAATAATTTTATTAACTTTCATTCGTTATTCATAATTTTTATTTTAATAAAAATTTTGCTCATCTCTCCTGTAGAGTAGGTCTTCCTTCAACATCGAATATGTATGAGAGAATTCGTACGTTTGGGAGATCTACTCCATACATAAACATGACTTACCATTGTCCTGCTTCAGGTGTAAATATTATGGAATTCGAATTAAAGTAAACATATACATTCACACGGTACACGAAGAAGAATCTGAGGCTTCGTATCGGAAGAGTACTAACTCGTGCTCCTTTACACAAAAGATGATCGGCAGCCGCGAAACCGAAACCATCAGAACCGCCAATAATTACGGCGATTTTGCACGAAGGCTCGAGAATTGATTTGGGCGAACCGGCACTACAATTTCATATAAAAAAAGCTATTAAAATCATCACAGCAGTCTCTGGACAATTATTAAGGGGGAACCCTATTTTTGGGTCTAAAAGCATTGTAAAATTTGGGATTTTTTTTTTAAGAAACTAGCGTTCCGATTCATCTGAAATTTGGACCATCTTTTTATGCGTCTTTGAAGAAGTTGCAGATTTTTTCTTATTCATTTTTAATAATAAATATAGGAGTTACGCACGAAAAAATCAAATCTGAAACAAACCAGAATAAAAGAAAACATTTGTTAAAAATTAATAAAAAAAAAACAGCAACTTCATCAAAGATGCATAAAAGCATGGGTCGAGTTACAGATGAATCGAAATGCTAGTTTCTTAAAAAAAAATTCCTCAACTTTGCCATGTTTTCAGCCCGAAAATATGATTCGACCTTTAAGCACTTTTGCAATAAAAATTTACCAATTGCCAGGCTTTATTATCTTCGGCCCTTCAGGCTCTTTCTTTTTCAAAAACGAGCGCGCGTTCCTCTTTTTTTTCTGATGCATCAAGCTCGTCCCGTGAAACCGTCGCGGTTCGATTTTCCACAGACTGCTGAGGGGAAAATGTAATTCAGAGCGGTTAATCGTAGGGAAACTGAGGGAAAAAATCGTATGGTTTGAAAGGAAGTCTAAGAAGCGTTCGGCTATGATTACTTCAAGAGAAAGTATCACGTTCGAGTGGCTTACCTTGGACTTCTAAGAAGGTTGGAGACGATCGAGGTTACGTATCGTGACAACATGTTGCTGGAAACAGTTTTTATAGTAAACTCTATAACTGCTTTGTCAACACTCTTCGACGAATAATCGAGCAGAAATTAAATACGCAATACCAAACCAGAATTTCGAGATTTTCAACGAGAGGATTAATTAATCGATTAAACTGTAAAAACGTGTGCCACCTCGAGGTCACATGTTGACTTTTGTTTTCCTGTCAGTCGACAAAGCGATGAGCCAACTTTTCAAAGTCGTCCAAGATACTTTTCCCCCTTTATTTTTTTTTTTTTTAAAAAGCTATGCACTTTATTGGCTAGGCTTGCAACATACATTCCTCGCAAATCATAACAAAACCAACAATTTCCACTAGCTATCGACCGATCCGTCGATTAAGAGTACGCAATGTTAATATTCGAGTGTGCGATTGCCCCTCGATTCTGAGCACCGGTGGATCCTCGTTGCTTCCTCCGTTTCTATGGAAAAAATCCATGCTCGTTCTTTAACGAGGGAACAAGTCCTAAGAGGTACGCAGACGCGACGAGGGGCCATGGTCCTCGATCGAGGTAATGGACGATTAAAATGTATAATAATTGTGATTTGTGCGTCGAAGACACCGAGCTTAGGCCTCGATTCCGTATATCTAAACCTACGTTTATTCTTCCTCACACATTGGTCGCCCCTTTTAAAAGTTCGTATAAAAAATTACGAGCACGATTATACTGTGGTCTTGGACAAATCTATCACTCCGGTCGAAACAGAATCAACCACAGCGACGCTTGGATACCTAGTCGATTTTGCCCCGACCGTAGTTACCATCCTCCCTTTGATACAATTGTAGGTTACTATCGACGAAATAGAATCGTTTTACTCTGTTCTTCGTTCCTTCTTCCATTGACTTGATGGATAAGAACGCGTAGTGGGTGGATTTAAAAGCACGGAAGCGTGCTTCGCGCATTTGTGACTTTTTCACTTTGGATTTTTATAAACGGCGATGTTGTTGCTTTGTATATTCATTATTGTAAAGGTAGAAAAATTTCAATTCGTGAGGGAGAAATACTGTGGCCATGTTTTTTAAGAATATCGTGTGCGCAGGCGATTTGACGTGCATTCTGAAAGAAAATGGTAAACATATTTTCAATCATTTTGTCATCTGGATAAAACCCTGATTTTCTGCTAACAGAGCAGGGAAAGTTGATCGTTATCGCAGGAATTATTGGTTGATGTTTGTCAGTGGTTAACTTCCCTTGCTCTGACAGCGGAGGAAGATTATTACAAAACATGGCAAACGTTGATGCGAGATCGTAAAAGAATGGTAAATATATCGCGAGATTTTGTACAGAGATTTGACAGATAATTGGGAGGACACGTACAAACCTGTAAGGAAAAGGTATCAATCCTTCGATCTGGAAAATCTTAAGTCTCGCGTGAAAACCACGGCAGTTATTAAAAGTCGAGAGCTTTAGGTACACGTTCTTCCCCTTAACGCTTTCTACTACGAGTTTCGATCCTCGTCGAACAATTACTTAACCCTTAATCATAGCACTAGCTTTTCGATTGCAAACTTTTATCGCCCCGCCGTCCATTTGTGCCTCTGCTCGCCAGGAGTTGCCTTTCTCACCCCTACTGAATCCACTCTCGAAGGAAAATAGCATCTGGACGAGAAACGGTACCGACTGAAGCAGACTCCATGGGGAATTTAAAGACCTTGTTGGTTCGTCAGGATTAACGCTAGTGTCCATCTGAAAGGGGCTTAAGCCGCGATCCTACTTGCAAAATGTGCAACACAGAACGCGTTCCAAGCCGCATTCCTACAGACCCAGTGCACCCAATGAGCACTCGAGGCACTCAGAAAGTACCGTTTCCAAAGGTAGGGCGCACCAAAGGCGCACCTCGAGTGTTCCGCGCACGTGGGATCGCGGCTTAAGCCCGCCCCTCGTGGCTTTCGATGAACCCCTTAAGTGTACTCGTACGCGCAGCAATGTACAAGAAAAGTGTTCCTCGCCGGTGTACAAAAATTTCTCTCCCGTAATCTTTGGTGCGGAGTCGGATGCTTCTTCAGGCTACGTTTCACACTGCTGCAATCAACGGCGTTCACTCTGCCCCGAAAACGGAGCGGGCTGCGTATAATCTCGTTACGGTACGGCATAGTTATTCGTGTTCAAGCGAGGGAGGAACCACCACCGTGAATCGTGGTGAATGGGCTTTAATTTTTCGGGAAAGCGATCTCGTGGGGGGGTTGATCCTTCTCGACCATCCAGACGCTTCCGCTTTTGCCGGTGTTCAGGATGTGGATCAACGCCTTCGCCACGTGCTCCGCCCTGGAACGATAAATTCATCGAATGGTAATAATGGGAGAAATTAGGGAAACTAATTTCATCTCGTTGGAGATCGTCGACTCGTGCAAATAGATATAACTGCAGTGGCGCACCCAGAGGGAGACGAAGGGGTTCTGACACCCCCCGAAAAGGGGCTTTGTAAAAAGAAAAGAAAACTGGATTTTATTCTTTAATGAAATTTTCAAAAAGAAAAGAGAACTGGACTTTGTTCTTTAAAGAAATTTTCGTAATCACTTAATTTTATTGAATTTGCATTAAAAATATTTGTAAAAGTTCCACTCGGCTCCCCCCTCCCCAGATTAAATCCTAAGTGCGCCTTTGTATAAGCGTGCTAATTTTTCGAAAAGGTTTTCAGTAAAGCTCGAGGAAAATTGAATGCAATATTTTTGATTGGAAATTTGCTAGCAGCCTCGATTTTCAAACGCCACTGTTACCTTTGTGGAACGGAGCTGGCCACGTCGCGACGCCAGGCGTCTTCGTATCGTGCCCAGAGCAGCTGTTTGCTGACATCCCGTAACAATTTACTGTCCGTCGCGCTTGGGCACAGTGCCACCACCTTCACACCGGTTGAATCCACGTGGTACTGATGCTGAAGAGAACAATACACAGTGTGAAATGAATGCTTCTACTGAAGAGACTTATTTCGTTAATCTCGCGAAACTATCGTATGTGAGTACTGGCTATTGTGCTAGAGAAGTGGACATTTTCGTATGCACTTTTAGAGCCTTTTTTCTAATGAAATCTTGATCAGTGCATGCTTACTCCAAACGCTCTGGTGAAGTTAACGATGGCCGCTTTAGTGGCGGAATAAATTGGGACACTGGCATAGGGATTGATGCTGACATTGCTTCCAATGTTAACCACTATTCCACCGCTGCCACCCCTGTCTGTACCCATATATCGCTGAGCAAGTAAAGTTCCACGGATCACGCCGTTCTGAAATTATTATTTTAATAAAGTCCTTCTTTTATAGAGTGGAATGTCGAAGTGCTCTCATTTCTGTGGCGATTACTTTCAAATACAAATTGTATATTTCTACATATACAGGGTGTTAGCCTACTAATACTCAATACTCTAGGGGGTGATTATGTACAATCGAAAATAGGTGAAAATAAGACGAAAATCAAGAATGACGAAATTGCAGTAAAGGCTTCGTTTACGAGAAAATTGACTTTCATCTTCAGCTTTATTTCGCTTGTATAATCACCCCCTAGAGTATTGACTATCGGTTGGTTAACACCATACATTTAACAGTGGTATCTAATATTCTTTAAAATACTTATAGACCGTAAGTTTTGTATTAAATAAGTGGCGTGTGAAAATTTTCACACGCCTGAATGGAATTATTAAATCTCCAAACTTACGACGTTGATGTCGACCTCCAGTTCCCAAAACCGATCGTTCATGATCCCAGCATTGTTAACAACAATATCGATGTGACCGAACGTAGCGATTGTCGTTTGAAACGATTCTGCAAGTTCAAAGCAAGTCAATTAACCACGATAATCGTGGATTAAGATAAAAGCAAGCATTCGTTGACTTTCAATTTTATGATTATACTTTTAATAATCACGTTAAGCATTCGTACCCTCGAATTGCGAATAATCTGTAACGTCACACGGGCAAAAGATTACACGATCCTTCCCGTACTCTGTGCATAAAGTTTCCACCAGCTTCTCGCCTTCTTCTGCATTGATGTCACATACAGACACCTATAAATAACAATGTAATACGTTACTGTATATTAATTTCGAGCCTGTAAACTGTGATGTTTTCAATATCGTGGAAAATCTTGCAGCTTAATCCTACAATGCGCATTAAAATCACTGCGCATACATTTTGATAACGAAGAAACACATTTCACGTATTCTACTCGGACAAACAATTTAAAATTTCTACTTCGTGAGCGGCCAAGCGTATCGTCAAGGTTCAGTGCCCTCGACTTCAGCTCGATTAATTAAACGTTCCCTCGCTCTTTTTATTTTCGACGGCAATTCTACCGTAAAACAGAACACGTTTATTCTCAAAGAAACTTTAAAAAATATGAATAACAAAGTGCTATTTAGTTACAGTGTATCTCGTGGATTATCACTTCCCTCGCAACTTATTCAACTTTTCCAGAAAGTTGCACGAAGCACGCTGTTATCAGTTTGAAACTTTTAATGCGTCATTAGTTTGCACGATAACGCTCCGAATGCTTCAGCAATTCATGAGAAGTCCTTCGTTGTTCGCGTAAAATTATTTTTATCACGTTGCCCGTAATGCGTGATAAGTAGGCCAATCAGTGGTATTATCATGCAATTTTTCTTCTGCGCGAATCGGCGAGAAACTGCGATAAAGCTTCTTCTTCGATGGGGAGCGATCTAAATATAGGTGAGCTAATTCCGAGCACGAGGCGTTGAAGCATTTATGGAGCGATGTAAGTCAAGGTTGTATCCTTAAGGAGGATTCGCTAAGTATAACTATAGCTCCTCGTGCTCTCCATAATCCTATATTAATCCTGCGTGTTACGGGGCAAGTTTGTGGCGGTCATACTTTCCTTAATATTAATACACAATTACAAACATTTCACTGCTCTCAATTCTTTTCTTTCTTAGGAGGAATATTTTTTCTTACAATTAAAATTAGTGTGGGATCTTCTCTTCCCATTATATTTCTTTCGATTTGTTATCATTATCAGAATTAACCCTGCGTGGTCCCACCTTATAATCACAAATGGGTCACACGGGGTTCACTGCACTCCATCGTCGTTTTAAAAAATAGTTACTCAAGTTATCATTTTCTCATTTTCGAATCTCTTAACTTTGGAGCGATAATTGTACGTTCTCAATACTCATACAATCATGCTCTAATAGTCTTCTTCTAGAAATGTACATTTTGATACATTGAAATTTGTATTTGGAAAAATAGTTGCGGATAAAAGTGATTGTTTTCTTTTTAAAATTCGCCAAATTTTTAAATTTTATTATCGAGGTCTAAAAATTCGCAGAAGTATTGGCAAAGACATTCTGGAGTGCAGTATACCCCGCGTGACCACGAAGGGTTAAGAGAAAAAGTTAGAAAGGAGGTACTGTTTCTACAAGTACCTTTTCTCAGCTATTTCGACGAACTATCGAATGAAAATAATACAAACGAAGAAGTTCACTATTTTTATCTGACTCACCTTCGCGCCTTGATTCATTAGCTCTATGGCACACGATTTCCCGATACCGGAAGCGGCGCCCGTCACCAGGGCAACTCGCCCTTTTACGTCCATCTTCGTTAGTCCCTCTTGTCAACTTTCCGTCTGCGAATAAAGAAAACAGCAGGCCACTTACAAATCGCATCCCTACGAAAAGAATCTCCTCGAACATCTACCTACACCTTCTCCAGTTTCCTCCACCACCAACAAGCACGCAATCACCCCAAATAATCCTCCGAATAATATTCGAATCTCGAGTAAAACATACAAAAATCTTAATCCTCCCCTTGAACCCCCAATCTCCTCTAAGCACAGTAACAATTATTACATTATACTTTCGTCCACAAATATCGTTCCCGAAAAACGTCCCCTGGCGCGAAAGCACAGTCTCCTTTTCGGTGCGAACGTCGATTAAGGGGCTGCCGTTCGTTTCGAATCCGTTTCGCGTCGAAGCGGTTTCCGGTCTGGCGGCGGCGTGTGATCAGTCGCGTGGGCGAAATCGAATTTCACCGTCTCGTTCTAACCATCCCGTGCTCGAGTTGCTCGCGTCGATGGGGATGCTCGCTCGGAAATAAAGGCGACGCTCGACGCGGCGCATGACTCACTGAATCCGCTCCGAAAGCGTCGTTTACCACACGCTTCGACGCCAGACTCCCGTCGTGCTGTGTCTACGAGCCTCCTCGCCACCGAGTCCTCAGCTACGTCATCGAGAACGAGCCTCTCGTGGCGTTGAATCGCGGTGAAACCGACGGCGAATAATGGGAGCTTTTCAACCTCCGCGTTCCAGCTTCTGTTGGCTGTTCAACAAGTGACACGGTTTGGAAAGTTACCGATTTCCAGGCGGCAGGCTCAAAACGGCAGAACGCTCCTCGGGATATCACGCGTTTCGCGAGCTTCGTGGCCTCCCACAGGGAATTTTCGGATAATTTGCAACGTGATAAATAACGCTCTGTGCGCAACAATTTTGCGTTCGGTGATTGGCGTGTTAAATCATTGCGCGGGAGATGAAATGGAACCGCATTGGGTACAGGAATTAATAAGTGTGCTGTACTACTTGTTACTGAAGGGTCTAGCCGGGTAAGTATCGGGAAAACGGCCCCAGCGCCAAGTTTGGTATTTATGTACATAGACCAAATAATTATTTTCGCCTAAAAAACCACTGAGAAATTTTTCAGATGTCTACCCACTCTCGTTAGGGTGACATGGGGATAATAACCCTAAACTTTACCATATTTTTCTGAACAATTACTGAAGATTAACGAGAGGGTGTAGAGATCTGAAATTTCTCTCAGTGGTTTTCTAGGCAAAGAGGATTAATTGGTATACATAGATACTAAAATTGGTGTTGGGGCCGTTTCCCCTATGCTTACCCGGCAAAAGTGTACCATTATCCAGAAATTCGAAAAACTTCTTCCAACCCTTCGATATTTACGAAACGTACGTTTCAAGAACTTCGAGGCTTGAGAATCAGGGTGAGTGGTTTTGCTTCAAAAAGGAACGGCGGTAAAAGTACGAGAAGGAAAGATATATGGCGCAAAGAAGACACCTTTACGTTAGAGGTGTATACGAGTCTGCGGAATACGGCTGTCACGCGTCCCAGGGTGGAGAATTTCAAATAATCCCGGCGTGCTATCGCCCTCTCGAGCGAAACAGCATCACGCGGCCCCGTTTAATATTGCAACCGGCGTGACACCACCTCGCCTCGCGGTGTCTGGCAGCCGTAGATAAACCGGCGAGCACGTTTCGCGCGTTGGGCATCAAAAAGGAGGCGATCTAAAATATTCACGTCGCCTCGATCGCTCGATATCCCCGAGAGAGAAGTTGCACGCTGCCGCGCTGGCACGCACCTCTCGACTTTCACCTACACGCTCCTCGAAAACACTCGACCACCATTAAGCGCCCACCACCCCCACCCACCCTTCAGAGAAAGTCGAGCAGTCCTCTGAAAAATCCCCGACGTGGAAAGCCACGTCTGCAGGGAGCCACAAAGAGACCAGCCTCCGACTATCGAGCGTCTATGAGAAAGTAGCTTTGAATGTTCCTAGACCCTTTCAAGACTGTGGGTCGCCGTAAACATTGCAGGCGTTCAATTTGTTTCCCGGAGAAACGGTATTTAAGCGATTTGCTGCTTTTCTTAAAGTTTGCTGTGGCCCTGGTAGTTAGAACTGAGGAGTCGTTTAACTGAGAAGTAATTATAAAATTATTACAAGTTGCGATGGAGATAAGAGATATACCGCTGGTTACCCTGGAACAAAGATATCCGAGGACTTCGATTTTCATATAGAGGGATCGCAAGATTATCTCTTAGCTTAAGCACCTGATTGGAGATTCAAAACCACCCTCTTTGGATTGCCTCCTACGCCCCCAAGATATGTAGAAACTACCACTACAGTTAGCCACGATTTTACGACATAGGAGGAGGTTCTGAATCACCAACGGTCCAATAAGAACACCACCCAGAGACGGAGAAACATAAATTTAAATATCCACTACATATTCATTCTTCCAAAACCACGACACTCAAGTCTCTTTAATTTAAAAAAATCCCACTGTCACTACTTCCAAAGGACTTCGAAACCCACCCCTGCTTAATCCTCCCTCCTCCCCAACACCAGCCACCCGTTCATTCACCCAAGGATCCAGGAATTTTACAACCCCTGAAACCAGCCAAACTATGAACACTCCAGTGCCCCGGACACGATCGTCCCCATTCAAGTCACTAACCGTGGCAAACGCAGGTCAGCTTCTTCAATCGAACGTAGGGCAACGTGACGTTCCTCCTGTTCCCTCCTGTCGCACCTTCGATCGCAGCTACCCCCCGATGAATCAGACTTCCCGCAACAGGCAAGCCGCGGCGAAAGCGACAGCGAGCCTCGTCGAGCGTGCACAGTGAATTGTCTCGGTGGGGTGGCCGGCGGGGGTGGCAGGATGGCGTGAGTGTGTGTGTCTCCCGTGGAGGGCCTCGCGGAGCAAGTCTGTCCCCGACAAGGTGTGGTTGACGGCCGCGAACGCACTGGCTTCGCCCTGCTCTCGCCGTTTACTGTCCCCCACCCTTAGAGGAAGCGCGCTCGCCCCGCGTCGCCGGCCGATATTGATTGGCGGGCGGTCGCGTGCCACGTGACTTTCACGGCGCGCGTCGCGTGCGTGAACGAACAGGGCCGTTTCGCGCGTACATAGGTGCGTGCGCCCTCGCCCTCGGCAGCCCTTAACCTTCGCCCATGGCTTTCCCCGTCGCGGCCTCGATTCTGGCCACGCTTTCGATCGGCCCCAGCACGCTCCGACCCCGCCCTGTCCGCCCGTCGAAATCGCTGATTTACAGGTCGCTCACTCTCGGGCTGCTTTCCCTGTTTCCCGAGGCGGGGCGGGCTGCGTAACCGGCACCGCGGGGGATGAATTTGCGCTGGATTTTTCGGCTTCAAGGGAAGGCGAGATAAGATACGATACGGGATTGTTTGGTCTAAAGGAGAGGGTTTATGGTGGTTTGCTCGCGGGAGTGGGGAGGCTGTCGATGGGATTTTAGGGGGTAGGTTCTGTCGGAGGATCGGTAGACCGTGAAATGGGGGTTTGTTGGTACTGGGGTGGGACGTGTGTGTATCTTGGAATGCAGTAGAGGGGAGAATGTAGGAGTAATTGCGGGAAGACGTCGAGCTATGTGAAATTCATGTGCAAAGGGGTGGAGAGAAACTTGCAAGACTGAATGGAGTAGTTAAAAGAATTATTCAGTGCGGATATGAATACCTCTGTGACTGACTATCGAGGGCATATTCTCACCCGGAAAATTCTGATTTTAATGGAACTCTGAGCATATTTGAGCCATTCAGAACAAAAACGGAGTAACCCACATTTTTTACGAAATTGAGTTAGTAGCAATAATGTATTTCAATAAACTGTACTAATCATGTAAAATAGGAAAGATTAATTTTTTTTCAATCTGGGTTATTTAGTCCATTTTTCTTCTGAATACCTCATTTATGTATGCAAGGAGCAAAGTCTTTTTTTCTGTGGAAATTCACTCTGAAAGGGTGAAATCAGCCCCTAAGGATATCACGTTTTATTTTTATTTTTTCTCCATGCATAGTCCATTATGCTCTACATTCATACGAAATTTCATTAAAATCAGAATATTCAATTTTCCGGTTGGCAATGCACCCTTGTAAGTAAGGATCCACTGCTTAGTAAATTTGGATTTGAAGTACACTTCCAAGCACATACTCGATCTTCCACGAAACCATTTTAAATCCAGCTGAATGGAATCCACCAAAATCCCAAAAGCCACAATATGTATCTCTCTTTTCCCTGTGTGCCTCTTATGCCACCCTTATCCTTTATCCACCCAATCTACTCAGCAGGTTGCGTCTAAAGTGTCAACCTCCAGGGTGGGAACCTACATGGTTCTTATCGATACCCCCTGCATTACTCCTACTACATCGAAGAACAAAAGAAACTGTCTCACGCAAACGTTAAGGTGCAAATCCACGACGAGGCAAAAGTGTCGTGTCTCACACGCGACTTTAATCTCACGAGACAATTATTTAATTATTTTTTAATTATTTCGCCATTAGTTTCAAGAAACTAGACTCTCGCGAGACCAGTTTCATGGTATATTTTCAAAAAAATCTCTCGCGACTATTCCCATTATTTAAGGTGCAAATCCACGATGAGATTTTATACGAGACTTTTCCATCCTGAGACAAAAATCTCAGCGACAACAAAGTGTAAATAATGGAAATAAAAGAATAATAATAATGGAGATGAAAGTCTCACGCGAGACAGGGCGTTTTTGTCTTATCGTGGATTTGCACCTTTAACAATTTCGCTGTCGCTGAGATTTTTGCCTCGCGATAGAAGAGTCCCCTGCAAAACCGGACCGTGGATACGCACCTAGACTACCGAAAAGCATGGCGCCCACCTGGCCCATCGGAAGTGAGCTAAGGATCGACATCTCCTCTCGCTCGCCGGTAACCGTCAGTTGAAAGTCACGGCCTTCCTCTGTCATGGCCGCGAATCTCCGGTCAGCCGGGGCTGTTATCGATAACCAGAGCGATTACTCGAGCGCACGATCGGCCGGAGCGGAGGCAGAAGCGGTACGTATCGCGGAAGGTGATGGCCAACGGGACAAGGATCGCGCTGGTCGCCCACGAGGCGGTCGACTGCCGCGGCAGGACGAAGTTCCGGAAGCTGTCCCGCAGCCGAATGTCACTGGCCGTCGTCACCGCCGCGAAGCTCAAGCAATGCACCAGGAAGCAGCCATCCAGAGTCAGGAAATGCATGTGTCTACCGTCTAATTACGCCCTCGTTGAGTTCCCCGTGGTCTGGTCGGAGCTCAGGTCTGTAAACCCCGCCGCGTCCACTGCTATGGGGAGGAAGGGGCTCCCTACTCTGGGATAGGACGTTTTAATTATGTACCGTACGATGGACCGTTGAACTTGCAACTAACGTAATTCCGCTTGGAATCTAGATCACTGTCGGGCTTGCGTTCAAC
This sequence comes from Andrena cerasifolii, assembly GCF_050908995.1. Classification (NCBI taxonomy): domain Eukaryota; kingdom Metazoa; phylum Arthropoda; class Insecta; order Hymenoptera; family Andrenidae; genus Andrena; species Andrena cerasifolii. Next base: position 8,312,032 of record NC_135133.1, read on the forward strand.
TTTTATGGGGGTCTGATGTATCGATCTGAATTTGGAGAATTTATGGGGGTGTCTGCTGGATGCAGACTGGGGTGGGGTTTCCCTCGGAGTTTTATCGCAGTCTGGTGATATTAATTCGGGGAGAGTTGCGGATGATGCTGCGGTAGTTTGTTCCCTAGGATATAGATGTACGTGGATGTTGCAGAGCGAACCAGCAGCTGTGCGATGGCGCAATAAGATGCGCCAAGGGCCACGTTTTTCCCGTGCACCGTGCCATTTTGTCCGCCGTTAGCCCGTTCTTCAAGGCGCTCTTCACCAACAGCCTGAAGGCCGGGAAGACGGAGACCACCGAGGTCGCGATCGACTCCGTTCCCCACAAAATCTTCAGTCTGATCCTCGATTACGCTTACACCGGCACCTGCAACGTCAACCCGGACAACGTCGAGCAACTTTTACCACTGGCCGATCAGTTCGAGGTCCTCGGCGTCGTTCAGCTCTGCTGTCGGTTCCTGCTGCAGGAGCTGAGGCCAGAGAATTGCTTAGGTAACGTGTCGATTCGTTGCTGATAAAAAGGATTGGTTACGACGAGCAAGAAATTCTTAGTAAACTTGAATAAAGATCTCTGGTTCTTTCTTTTATAATCTTACTAATTCCAATCGGTGTACCAAATTAATTCGAAATCGACCGAGTGGCTATGTAATTATTAAGGAGACTACCTTCTGTCATTTTATGTGGCAAGCTGTTGAATTGTGACGAACGTAGGTATCTTTAAATTCGCCCGTCACTATTTCTGCCGCGACCTGGAAGAGAAGGGCCGGAAATACATTCGCCATCACTTTAAGCGGATACTGCAGGAGAGCCCGGAATTCAAAGAGCTCACCAGCGAGGAGCTGGAGGCGATCTTGCGCGACGACGAGCTGAACGTTAAAAGCGAGGAAATAGTTTTCGAGGCCGTTAATACCTGGGTCGAGTGCAACGTAGAAGAAAGGAAGCCGTATTTGCCGAGGCTCCTCAAGTGCGTGCGATACGGTTTGATGAGCTACGCGTTCTTCGCGAACGACATCCTCGGGTGGAAGATCGTCGAGGAGGATCAAGTGAGTACCCGGGACGATCGACGATCCGGAGACCAAACAAGCAGGGAAGCTTCCTTCGAACTGCACCGACGTATCAGTTTTGCTTCTTCCATTTTCAACCCATTCATCTCGACTTTGTTCCCTCCCCTGTTCTGCACCCTTCGATATAAATTCACCCTGTCCGTTTTCACCTTCCTTCGACATTTCTATCATATAAAATTAAAATCATTCTTCCCACCGCGTATCCCTATTTCTACTCTGTTCTTATCACTGCACCTCAAGCTTCTCATCCCAGCATCTCCACCCCTGTCGCTCTGCGAAACAACTTTCCCAGTAAATCACCCCAGAAACCAGCTCGCCAATCGAGCTCCTATCCTCTTCCTCTTTCAAGCTGTGCCAGCAAGTTCTCGCCCAAGCGAACGCGTACTTAACCGAGCAAGAGGAGAAGCACGGCGGCGGCGAGATCGACATGAAGAATCCCCTGATGCGGCCGCGCGTCCCCTACGAGATACTGTTCGCCATCGGCGGATGGAGCGCCGGCTCGCCCACCAATTTCGTGGAGACCTACGACACGAGGTGCTCGAAAGTTCCCTACCCATTATGCTTCCACCAACAAACTACTCTCTGTCGTTATTGTACCCACCCCGAGCGCCGCTGTACAGCGACTTTCGCGCGGCTAGAGCCTCCCGAACAACGAGATTCACCGGCTCGTGTGTAATGTGAACTCCAGAGCTGACAGATGGTTTCTATCAGTGAGCACGGACGCCACGCCGAGGGCTTACCACGGACTTTGCGCCCTGAACAGTCTCATCTACATGATCGGCGGCTTCGACGGCAATCAACACTTCAACACCGTCAGATGCTTCGATCCAGCCACCAAGGAATGGCGGGAAAGGGCCTGCATGTACCACGCCAGGTGTTACGTCAGCGTCTGCACCCACGGTGAGGAGAAATCTTTTGTGTGACTCCGGGCAAAAATGATTTCTGCCCCCTTTAATATTTTTATACGTGTAAATAATTATTTTAAAATATCATTTTTCACGGTGAGTGAGATTTTTTGTGGATATTTATAACAAAAGTATTTTTTTATAAAAAATTTAATACTCGTAAATTACCAATTAACGAATTTTGCCGCCCCAAATTTGCCGCTCTGGGCAGTTGCCCTGCTTGGGCCCCCCTAGATCGGGCCCTGGCAACTGTGGTACCTCCATGTGAGGAATTTTGATGATATTGAAATATATTGCAGTTCGTATGAAATTAGGGGGGGTTTAAGTCATCATTTTTCAAATTCGAAATTTTTTAAAAAATACAAGCCTTCAAATGTTTACAGTCATTGCCGATTTCTATGGTGTCTAATTATTATCTCCGAAACTGAATGAAATTGAAAGTTACGATCTTATTCTGTGGTTTTTCTCCTATCAATTAAGTGTTTTCTAATCGGCGAACGCTCAAAGTAGACTATGATATTCTTTTGAACGAAGGTATCGTTGCTTCGTGTGGCGTTAAAATTCCCTACGTGCACGCGAACAAGTCAGTGATATTACGTATCGCGGCCGACGGTCGCGAGCAGCCTCCTGCAGAACGTTTCAAAGATTTCGCTGCCGGCATTGCGGCTAGCCGCATCGCAGCATCGAGGATTCTGTGTCACGCGAGGTGTTGCGTCGGCGCCTGTACCCACCACGGGAATTAATCTTTTACTAACACGGGGATAATACTGTGTTGTGGCTTCTGGTTACACACAACGTAGCTTCGCAAAAGGAAGACGCCTCCTCGTGAAAGTTATACACGTCTGTCAGCACTGTGGCTAGCTGCATCTGAAGTCGCAGGGTCCACGGAGTGACCATCTGGTGTAGATATAGTGATCGCTTGTTTATTAAAATCGAGGAATATCATATTCGACTTTGTACTTCGCGAGATTCTGCTGTTAGCCTAAATGCTTTGATAGCTCACGATTTTTATAACCAAACCAGGAATTTTTATTTTGCGATTAGGAGGAAAGATCTACGCCCTCGGTGGTTACAATGGCCGCTCCAGGATGAGCTCGGGGGAGCGTTACGAGCCGCAGAGGAATCAGTGGGAGATGATTCCGTCGATGCACCGGCAAAGGTCAGACGCCAGTGCAGCCGCTTTGCAGGACAAGATTTACATCGTCGGTGGTTTCAATGGCCGAGAAGTTCTCAACTCCGCTGAGGTCTTTGACGTGGAGACCAATCAATGGAGCTACATTCACCCCATGCTCAATCCGAGGTCTGGAGTTTCTCTGGTCGCGTTTCGGGAGAGTCTCTACGCTTTGGGTGGCTTCGATGGCTTCACTAGACTCAGTTCTGGTAATTATAATTATCAAATGGAACAGGGAATTTCCTCGTTACCCCATTAAACTAATAAAACTCCAGGCAGAGTATACTCTTGAATAAGATCCTCTGAACAATTTTAATTTCTATATTCTATTGAAACCAAACACCTTCGTTTTTGTTAATTTCTCTGAATGTTCCTCCACTTTGCAATTTTCTACGATAAAGTCTTGCATCGGGTGAAATTCGATACGGGGTAGTCGTAGCGTTACGCAGGAACTTCCTGCTTCAAATTGCTCTGCCGAGTAAGACAATCCCATCGTCCAGGAATTTCCTGCTGCGTAGAAATTAATGCCCCGCTGGAATATCGACCCTCTGCTCCCGCAGGGGAACGTTACAATCCCAATCACTCGGAGGACTGGCACGCGGTTCCGAAAATGTTCAGCCCCCGCAGCAATTTCGCCACGGTTATATTGGACGACATGATCTTCGTTGCTGGCGGCTTTAATGGTAAATTAATTACTCTTCTATTACTACATCAAATATTCCATTTCTTAATTTTCACACGTCTCTGTGTTTCCCTCGAACGCGAGCAGGTTCCACCACAATCGCGTACGCGGAATGCTACGACGCAGACAGCAACGAGTGGTACGACGCATCGCCCATGAATCTCAACCGAAGTGCCCTCAGGGCCTGCGTTATCTCGGGACTCGCGAACGCACGCGAGTACTCTTATCATAGCAAAGCGCGGGATCTTGGTCAAGGTGCGTGGATCTCACAATTTAACTTCTTTTTTCGTATCGAAAAATCCATTTTTTCGAGGGATGCTTTCACCCTTAGGAGCGTTTTATCGTTGAATAAAAAAATAGTTGCGTTAGTAGGATCACTTGCGCTACATTTCTGCAAAGTTTCAGATTTTTTTTAATTTTCGAAAACTGTAAAAGTCAAAGCTTGCGGTGTTTATGAGGGACGAGGGCAGTTTTCAGAGAAGTGCGTTGGAGTATTCTTTGGAAATTTCCTGTTGCACCACGCTTTTATGCAGCAGTTGTGGTAATGGTAACTGATTCTTCAGGGCAAGCTTCATCCGAGAACCAGGAGAAAGCAAACCAAGGCGGGGAATGGGCGGTGGAAACGAACCCGGCGATTTCCATCGAAGAAGAAGAATCGGTGAACTTCGAGGAGCACGTGCAAGGAGAAGTCAGCCCCATGAACGAAACGGCCGACAGCGTTGGCAATTTCCTGGGATAAGGGGCACAAGCCATTCGACGAGCAGAACATTCAGAATTAAAAGAAAAAAGTACAAAAAAGGGGATACTTTCGATAGACGGTAGATTCTCGAATACTCTGAATATCTTTGTGTCAGCGTTTCGTGAGAAATATTCTAGCCAACGTTGCTTCCATCATCGTGCGCCAGGATTCAACTTTAAACTCCGGAAATCTCGCAGCCATCGCAAGTGTTTAAATTGCATAGTGGCACAAGGGATGCAGTGGTATTCGTGGAGGAAAAAAAGTTGAAAATTACTTAAGAACGTTGAAAAAGAACGAAATCAAAAATACGGCCAGGCGCCTGGGGAGAATTCGTGTGTGGCAGGCGCAAGAAGATTTTTTCAAATTACTCTTTTCTTTTTTGTAATACGATTTACGAGAAATTGCCGCGTAAAATGCTGCGCGGATTTTAAGCGTGACTGCGTGTTTCGTCTTTTAAACACTAATCGATATTTTGTAAGGGGTATTATTTTTCTGTTACATTATTTGTATTATTTTTTTTCCTCTTTTTGCTTCTTTTTATAGGACACACTTGCGCCTCGTGAAATTTACAAGGGAACCGCGAGATTCTCGCGGGAGCCACGATTTTATCCATTAACGTATTATATTATTAGCGACTGATTTCACTGTATTTTAAGCGTCTTCGAATATTTTTCTCTCGTTCAGAGTTTTTCCCCCGAGAAGTCGGCACGTTTACGCCCGTATGGAGATACACCTGCAAGGCGTACGCGGACCTTTTCTCTTTTTAACGGTGACGGAAAAAATTGTCATCTTTTACGTGGACGTTTTCCTTGCCGACGCACGTGTATCTCAATACGGCGTATTTATTCTGGTCCAGATCCTGATGTGCCTTGGTCTGTTATTTTAATCAAATAAATCTATACTGGATTGCGAGAAACTGAATTCTAAAGCCGGGGATCCACTTGGAAGCTTAGCTAAGCTATGTTGCTTTAAAAAATTAGCTTCGATATATCCTTATGGAACCGTTTTACCAAAAGCTAAGCTAGGCTGTGCTATGTTTTTGATGCTTTATGGCACAGCCAGACATAGCATAGCTTAGCGTCCAGGTGGATCCCCCGGCTTAACTGTTGTTTTAATTTTACCATTCGAATCAGCGGCAGATTTGGAGATTTGCCACCCTTTCCGCGAAATATCATCAAATATTTTGATATAAAAGAATCGAAACACTTTCAAAATTAATTCAATACAACAACTCAGATCTGAGTTATTGCTAATTCGCTATATAAAAAAAGTGAGTTGTTTTTTAAGTTGTCTCAAGCCTCTGCTTTTAAACCGTTTTCAATTTCTTTCGCTCAAAATTTGTCGCTCCCCAAAATTTAATGCTCTCCAAAATTAGCCGCTCCCCAAAATTTGATGCTCCTCAAAATTGACACTCCCCAAAATTAGCCGATCCCCACAATTTGATACTACCCAAAATTTGCCAATAAACAATATTCACCATCAAAGATAATAACACACAGCAATTAGCTTCAGTAGAGACTTAAAACTCGCAAGTTGCGTCAATGGTAACAATAACAATACCAGACACCGTTTTTTATTAATCTATCTCATTTATGTATACGTAGATTTATTCACTTCTCATATGTATCCATATATTATGTATAGTGTATACATTGTTGTTATCTCTTCACCGTCGTTGCTCCTGCAACTACAAACGTCCACCAAAGTCCACTTCTCCTACTTCCTTCTACTTCTCTACTCCGTTTTGTTCGCCTCTCACGGTTCGATCGACGATCGAGCTCCGACGCTATCGTCGAGTTCGTCGTTGACGATCGATTCGTTAAACCTTTAAACCTCCGCGATTGATTCGTCGACAGAATACAATCGAAGGAAGAACTAATCGCAAACGATCGACTGGGGAACATCCAGTTCCCAGTGTCTCGCAGCTCTCACACTCCACTCTCTCTCTCACTTCTCATTTCCTCCCGTTCCTTTCGCTCTTCATTCCCGTTCGGCCGAACTTACGTCACGGAATTTACAAAAAGACGAAGATCGATAGTTCAGCGACGACGGCACGAAAAATCGAGGGCGACGGGCTATTGGAAAACCGCGCGAGTACACCTCCGCGAGATCGCGTAGACTTCGCGGGACTGGCGTGTCGACTGTTGCGCTGGGTTCACCCTTAAGCCGCGCTCCCACGTGCGCAACACAAGTCGTGGAACGGAAGAAACTTTCTCGACGTTCCTCCTTAGAAACATGGGCGTCTGCCTATTTTTAAAAACTAATCTTCATTAAGTTTCTACTAAAAAAGAGAATATTTTGAAATTTCTACTTCAAATTTTTAATTAAACCGGCGCTAACAGCATGCGTTCAAACAAGCAACCAATCATCAGCTGTCAACTTGATCGTTTCCCAAAGTTGCCCGCCCACCCTGGAAAAAAAATCTGCAGGCTTCCCTAGCTTGGAAAACAATCCTTTAAAATGTATTCCGCACAGCGAGGTGCGCACGTACGAGCGCGGCTTTATCCAACATCGTTTCCCTGCGCGGAAACGCTGGACGTTGGCGCGAACCAGCCGCGTTCCCGTCTCCGCGACGACCTCCGCGTTCGACGTCCCGAAGATTGTGCCTTAGCTGGTAAAAACTTAACGATTACACGGTGGGTAGAAAATCGACTCTCCAGTGGAACGCGGTTGATCGTCCAATTAGCTACGGCGACGCGCGATTGAGCAAACAATAGGACAGCGATGAATGGCTCCATCGACCGCAGTGTCCCGCTCGGAAGCGGAGGTTACAGCCCTCGAATCTCGATTGCCCTCGAACCCTTCGGTCTCGCCCTCGCTGGATCCCTGTCGCCCTTTCGCGACGGATCCCCGTGACTTCGTATCGATCGGGCCGAAACGCGTTCCCTCGCCCTCGAGAACGTGCACGTCCCTCGCGACGCCTGCTCCCAGGGAGGGCCCCGTGCGTCGCGCGGAAGCTTGCTAAAAACGTCGAAGAGACGCGATGTGCGAACGCTCGCTGGTCAGGTCGACGGTCACCGCTCGACATCGACGCTGATGTTCGTACGAGTTCGATGAATGTCGGAGATAGTTATAAATATGTTAGAAAAAATGCAATACGCGTGTGCGACTGTTTGTAAATCAATGGAAGTGTCCGCGAGTGGATTAGAATCGCCAAGACATTCAAACGTTACTTCGTTCATCTTATCTTTGGGGTGCTGGGGTTTCAACAGCGATTCAATAGCAATGTTAAGAGAATTTTTGATCGAAAAATTGCTAGGGATTAATTAACCCTTCGCGGTCACCCCCAGGCGATTGTTCTTTCCTTTGCCAATATTTCTGTAAATTTTTAGACCTTAATAATGGAATTTAAAATTTTTTTACAATTATTAATCCAAAGTTAGCAGATTCAAAAATACGAAAATGGTAACTCAGAAATGACGCTGAATCATCCTACGTGACCAATTTCTGATTATAAGATGCTGTGGCCACGCAGGGTTAAGAAACTTTTGTTTTTGGAAAGACCCCCTTTGTAAAATCCATAAGTAGATTTCAGAAAAGCTGAAGGGGTATGTTTCTTAATAGCGCGACTCCATTTTCCCGAGAATCCTAGCGAACACGTTTCACTTCGATTCTAATCCTCTCGAATAGCGGACGATTACCTTAACGACAGAGCTTGGAGACAGAAACCTAATCGAAACGACGCGATCTTAGTATTGAACGAGAAATGTTTCGAGGTCTTTTGTGCTTCGCAGCTTCAGGCGCACAAGGGTACGAGTTAACGATCCTGGTCCTGGTGAAGACGTACTCGCGATAGATTTACGGCTCTGTGCTATATCAACGGAGAACACGCGGCCGTGCACCGTGCGACTCGCGAGTGTGCGCAATTTTTCGTCGCGTAAGAGTGTGTACACGTACGGAGGGTTGTATACAATTTCCTAGGTAAACGCTTACAGATTGGGGCGCAGTGAGTTTACACTTAATGATATGCGGAAATTCGCAGCGCGAACGGTGCAATTCCCCGGTCACACAGCGAAATAATTACTTCAACGCTTGAAATAGCTGGGATATTGAAAAAGAAAAAATTTCTAGCTGACAGATGTCACTTGACAATTACACGGAGAAAATTCGAGAGAATATTTTTAATGAGTTTTATGAATTAAAAATAGGTGACTGGATAGAATTGAAGGCCAATGAAATTGCCACGCGTCGTGCCGCGAACCTCGACGTTTATTCTCTCCTCTGTTCGGGGATTCGAAAGAAAATGTCTAATTACACTCGCTCTCCTTTCTCTCTTCCACTCTTTCGATGACGATCACGATTATAATAGCAATTAGCAGACGCGTCGTCGCGCGTCTTCGTTGCTTCGATTTTTCTTTTACGATTAACGTACGAATAACTTTTTTTTTTTTCTTTATTTAGATTGTTCTGAGCAATTGAGATCTAGTATTGGAGGGATTTCATATACCTGAAATGTTAGTCACTTGCTTCGTCCTCGTTCTATCATTCCTCCCCCTCGTCGTTGCTCCTGTTCGCCTTTTCACTTTTGCCCCCGTCACTTTGCATCACAGCGGAAGCGAGCCACCCCCTGCAACGCTGATCAAATAATTCCTCGTGCCAAATTGTCCACGTGCCTCGACATCGTCGTTCCATTCTCCCCTCTCACACCTCTCGCCCCACGTTTTCGTAGCCACTTGTTAATTAGAATACTCTCTGCCTTATGTTACGCGTCGCATCCATCCCCCTCACACCGCACGCACTCACACTTATCTGAGAGTAACAATTGACATACGTTTCGTAACTTTCCTAGCGTCTAGGCAATGCGCCCCCCGCATTGCCTTATTTATTATATCTCGCCTCCTCGTTTCTTCGATTAAATTACGCGCGCTTTCGCGCTGCTCGCGCCGGGCTAGTTTAGCCGCGCGGCGAGTCCGTCGAAGATACATTGCTGTTCTCTCGAGTCTCAAAGGAATGAAGAAAAATGAGAGAATAGACGAAGAGAAAACACGCGAGCTTATTATTATTATCGTTTAGTTGGATCGTCGTTAATAATTCGACGCGTTTGTTTCTTCCTCTTCGCGTTTAGAGACGATGATGGCGCGATGTCGATGATGGGCGGACGCTCGAGGATCGACCGATCGATCCCGGCGCGTTCGTGTGGCGAATTTTGATTCCTTTCCCTCCCAGAGCGATATACGACGATCTGAGGTAACCGTGATTTTCCTTGACAGCCACGGGGGTTCGCGATAGGCCGAGAAATCGATACCTGAATCGGTCTGGTAAGACTCCAAGGTAGTTCGATGATCAGCAACGATACCCGCGACGAGATTGTTGCGTGAAGTAGAGTACACAGTTAGAAAACGAATTCCTAAGCATAATTGATCATCGTGTCATCGCAAATGATTATTCAGGGAAAGATGCTGCCGCTTAAGGTCTTCTTATAAAATCCCACTTTCTCTGAGATAAATAAAGAAGAAAGCACAGAAACCCCGTATAAATAGAAATAAATAGAAACCCACAGTGAAGCCACTATCAATTCATAAGTCTGCCAGTAGAAACTCTGGTTTACTGAATGATATCATCCTCAACGACACCTGACTGTTCCGTTTTCTTATTAAAGCTACTTCACACATCAGCCCCGTCAATCACCGCGTCGAATCTCATCGAACTACCCTGCAGCATCCATCGACCCATTCCCTCCAGAAGCCTCCCTCCCTCAAACCGCAAGTAGGCCCAATCCCCGCGCAGGCATAGGTCCATTTCGATCGTGCAGTGATTCGATGAGTCGTCGACGAAGATTCGAAACGCTGTAGGAACCCGAAGACGACACTTAGGAACCTAACGAGAGAAACTGATCGTCATTGAAACGACGTACGAGCGACGCGACCGCGCGCCGTGCAAGAACGTCGAATGGCCCCGTTTCTGGGGCCCATCGACAGGGCGGACGACCCTGTCGGAGGAGGAAGAAACGATGCAGGGGCGGAAGGGGGCGATAAACGGGGCAATTGTCGACGGTACGCTCTCGGTGAAATTAATGCTAAACGCGATCGGAGACGTCACGGAGAGTTACGAGAGGATCATAACTTCGGTGTGCGCCCGAGCGTTCCTCCCCTGGCGGCGCTCTGCATTTCCCTATTACATCCCCTATATTTGTTTCTCCCTTAGTCGCTAGGCAGTCCGTTCCTTATCTGAAGTACTTGAGCCCCGCCACCAGCAGGAACTTCTCGATGAAAAGCTCGGAATCGAGGACGGCGATGTGCGCGGCTCGGCCGATCAGGGCGTTCGCCGTGGCTGGCAGGGCGTGATGCACGTCGTACCTCACCAGGCTCACCCCGGAGCTCGACATCACTGGGTAGAGGATGTTGTGCACCATGTCGCGATACGCTGCACCTGAAACAAGCGGTTTAGGTTGCTGAAGCATGGTTTTGGAGGTATCGGTCTCGGGTTTGGCGTTGCAGGTATAATTATCAGGGATCTGGGTTCATAATCGATAATCGATAATCGAAAGTAATCGAGAATAATCAATAATAATCCTTTGATAACAGGGTCTCTCAAGAAGTAAGATGTCCAAAGGCTTGAATAGAAGCACGATGATTAATTAATGAACTGCATCTGCTTACCTTGATCGGTCGTGTCCCTAACGGCAGCTTTGCAGAGTTCTATGCGTGCGGAATGAAGCGGCACGTATCGATCTTGCGCGCTGCCGCACAGAAGAACGTGTTTGAACTTCTCGAGGTTGCTCTTCTGACTGAGGCGGAACATGAAGGACCGCCTTACGTCTGACGCGTCTTTCATCCCCAACTGCAGCAAGGACTCGGACTTCTTCAGCTTCTGCATGAACCACATACCTGGACAGGGTTCAAGACGATTAAGTGGAGAGAAGATTGGTAGTCGCTCGATGTCGCGTGGGTAGCGCGTGGATGTAGAAACACTTTTGTGCGTGAAATTTACGTATATTTACAATTGAAGACGTCCGTGGCTTTTAAATCGAGAGCAATTTCCCGGGAAAATATGTAGGAGTTTGTTTTCTTAGAATCAAAATTAAGTGAAAATGTTTAAAAAGTGTTAGATCAGAACAAATCGTGCACAAAGAGTATTTAATTATTTTCTAGAGCGTGTAAAAAAGATCTGTATAAAAACGGAATTGAGTGTATAATATCGAAATACAGAAATAACCAGAGAGACCTTGCAAAGTTTCAGAGAGGGTTGCGGAGGAACAGGAGCTGCGAGGGTTCGAAACTTTCTGCATATTTTTATCGCGCTCACCTGCGTTGACCAGTCCGCTGGTGTTGTACAGTGTGCCCAAGTGTGGACCGCTCAGGCTGAGGAAAGTATGTAAACGTGGAAGAAGCGGTCGCAACTGCGGCCGCGTCAGAGCGCTTCGTATGATGATGGTCCCTAAAGAATGTCCAATGAAGCTGACTTTCGCCGGGTTCAGGCCCGACGTCTCGATGTGGTGCAGGATTTCGCCCACCAATCGATCGGTCATCGTGTCGAAGTCCGAGAATGTATCACCCTATCGGAAGAAACGCGATCACGTAGAATAATCCACCTAAACCTTGACACGTCCCAGAAAAGAAGAACGAAGTAACATTTTCTAGGAGGAGCTACAAATAGGTATCAGTCGCAGTAACTGCAGTTGAAGTGGGAACGGTTGCCAGACATTCTACGTTAGAAAATAGGATCAGTGGAAGGAATTGACGTCTAAGTGGCTCTGAGGGAAATCCGAGTAAAATGCACTGTTCAACACAACTGGCAAGGGAAGATCCCCAACCGGGTAAATCAAAAAGGCTTTTGAATTTTCAGTTTGGGAATCTTCCCCCGTGGGTTAGGTTCGACTACCTTAAAGGTCGAAGAACAAACCAAATGTCAGATAGGGACAGTGTGCCCAGTTCGAGTACGTACACCACTACATTCAGTGTATTATTCCAAAGAGAGGGGTAAGGGATGAAAGTTGAATAGACGTCGGTGTGAAACGTGTTCTGCCCAGCTCACCCGATTCCTCTTAGACATTAAAAAATCTAGATGCGCCCCGGGAAGGCTGAGCTCTAAGTAGGTCCTGACGAGACGCAGATCGGCAGGGTTGCCGTTCAGGCCGTGCACGCAGATGATGAGGTGAGCGCCTTCCGGCGAGAACAGCCGGTACTCGTTGCTGATGTGGAAGTACGGCATGGTCGAGGCCAGGGTCGGATAGTCACTAAGAGGCACATTCGATCTTAGAGGTTTTACCGACGACGGGGTGAGGAGGTCACCGTATCCAAAGGAATGGGCGCGTTTATGGAAACGCGACTGCGCTCCCTTGCGCTCTCTAAAGGGGACCAGGTAGACAAAGAGAAACTTAACTACGAAAAACTGAAACGTGCCGGTAAGAGGTCTCCGGCCAAACCAAAGAAGCGGCTGGTGTATTTGAAAAACAAAGGGGATAGGGAAGCGAGAACCAAACAAGGCAGAATCATCGCGCAGCGTTAGACGAAACAGAAGGCACCGCTAGTTAAGCAGCGTACAAAGAGGATGAAGGGGAGGTACGTGAATCTTGAGGGAGGATCGCTGTGCGGTAATCGGGACGCACCTGTAGATCTGCCCGGAGAAGCTCATCTGCCGCTTGAACTCTTCCTTGCACTTCTTGAAATTGATCGCGTCGTCTTGCGTCGACTGAAGCAGCTCCTTGCCCTCCTGGTAGCAGTCCAGGCAAATGTCCCTGGCGCCATACACGTTCTCCCTTTCCCTGTCCCTCTCTCTGTCCCTATTCTTCTGCGGGCTGCAGGGCGCCGTCTTCGTCTGCTTGGGGCTCCTGACTGGCTTCACCGTCTCGTACACGTGGTACAGAGGGTTGTCGATGATCGCCGGCGGGTCGCGGAACTCCTCCGGCGGCGGGGGCTCGTCCTGGAACATCTTCGGAGGCGGCAGGCGCACCTCCTCGTACGAGTGCTCCTCGACGCTCTCCTTCGCCGGCGGTCGTTCCTTCCTGGGCACGATCTTCCACAGCTTCTGACGCAGCTGCTCGCTGGAGAGCTTGGCGTTCCGACGCTGCTCCGAGCTGGACGTGTCCCCGCTGCTCACCCAGCCGGAACACTCGGACGTGAGGTTGCTCGAGCTGGAGCTGGTGGTCGGGCTGCTGGGTCTGCTGGACGGCGGGCTGAGGGGGTTCGGAATGACGGGAAGATTGTTGCTAAGGCTGTCCTTGCTGTCGCGTATAGGCATACAAGGCAATGACACAGCGCTCCGCGGCACCACCACCTTGTTCTGCGCCACTGGCACGCTGGCGCATCTCAGTCTTTTCGTGTTTGGCGGCGGTGCAACGGCGCTCGGCGTGTCGGACGGCGTTGTGCCGTTGGTCGCTGGCGCTTCCATGGGGGACTTGATGGGCTCCACCTGGTAAAAGAGCAGGAGGTTTTAAATCACGTGGAACGATAGCTGAATGCCTACGGTGGTGTTGCGTTTATAACAACGCGGTGTACGCATTTAACGTTCAAATAAAATATGCTACCGCACGTTCGAGGGACTGTTTTAATTCACCCCTGCGACCCTCAATCTCAGCGACACCTAAATCTACCTTTCCGCAATTGAATTACAAAAACCACATTACCTTCAGAATAATTTTATTATTATTCTCCACCTCGAGGACGCTCGTCGTGGGCGCTGGAGGGGGATGGCGGTACTTGGGCAGGGGCGCGACCGCTGGGTCCTGATAAGCAGGCGGAGGCGGCGCGGGCTTCCTGTTCCTGTGGCCGCACTTCCTCCCCTCGTCCGCTGGACGATCTACATCCAAGACAGGAGCAGAGTGTGGCCTCCTCCCGTGTCTGTCCTTCCTCCTCTCCACCCGCGGCTCCTTCTTGGGCTCCGACATCGCGTTCATCACCTTGTAGAACATCTCGTTGGTCATCTCCTGGCCCTTGTCCTCGTTCTGCTGCCGCCTGTGCTTGTCGTCGCTGTAGCACGGCACCCCGTTACGAGGGGACTTGACGGCGGACCTCTCCTCGCGCCTCCTGGGCCTCTCCCGCCGAATATCACAGTACTCGTTCCGGTCCACCTCGTCGACCAGCCTCTCGGTGCTCTTCGGTCTCCTCGGCCTGTCCGGCTCGCCGTGCGTCCTCCCGCTGGTCCCATTCGTGCGGTAGAGGAAGGAATCCGTGCCGGTCGCGGTGTAATTCGATCGTTTGTACGGTGGGTCCGGTATCAGCGAGTGGCTGCTCTGCAGGCCGCTGCCGTTCATCGAGTCCTGGATCTCACGGTTCCGTTGACTCTGCCCCGAACCGGTCTTCCCGATCGTATGGTACCTGCGCGACTCCAGCCCGTTCGTCTGGCTGTACTTGCCGCCCGGCTGGTGGCTCTGCTTCCTGGAGCTGCCTCGGTAGGTCACCCGGTCCAGGGTGGCCGTGTGGAGGAGCTGCGGCTCCTGCGGGAACCCGTCCCCGTTCACACTCGACTTGCCCACCAAGAAGCTGTTCTGATCGTTGCTCACCGAAGGCAGAGGCTGGCGGGACGCTAAGCGGTGGCTGCGTGGCTCTAGGCGAATTCTTCTCGTCTCCAGGGAATGGTAGTCTGAAAAAAGGGACATTTTGCGATTAGTTTCTGGGGTTTAGACGGCGGTTAATGGTCGCTTAGTATTTAGCATGCAGGTGGGATGTTTGAGTGTTTTATGTAACAGAATTTCATTCCACTTGTACTTTTGCGTTATGGGGAGGTTGATTTACCGGTGGAGACGCAGAGAGCGCAAGAAGATTCACACGGGGAGATAGAAAATAGAACCGAGGGAATGGCGGGCGTAGACCTTGCTCAGTGGCCTTGAGCGATCGGCAACTGTAATGCTTGATCGCTCGCGTGAGGATATTGTGTTACTGATATCGATACGTCAGATGGGTGTAAAGAGGTTACAGTGGGAACGCTGGCATTTCGTCGTTGCTGTACGCGATTAAACTGACACAAAAATGCTTCGCTACGATCATTTATAGAGATCTATCAATTTGGGAAAGTATAACATTTTATGTCGTTGGTGGGTGATGTAAATTGTTGCCTCATGCAACTGGTTACTGTTTCACCGTGGGAAATACAATAATCACGTTACGCAAGGCGGTATAAAATATCATCTGTGCGAGCATTACGTTAGAACTGCACTTCCTGCGTGCTATGATATCGCGAACACTTTGCACACGCTCAAAAGTACCATCGTGAAAATCCAACAGAATTTCTGATTACCGCAAAGCGAATAGCCCATAGAAATGTCGGGAAAGTGAATGGCGCCTCTATCCAGGCCACTTAGACACGTTATGAAACAATGAATAAAACTTACAGCCGCAAACAGAATACAGTTGCCAGGCCAAGATTCAATCTCCACCCGTCCAACTTGTCACTATCCGACCATTATATCATCACAGCAGTTAAACAAGCTCACAGAAAACCACTCGGAGTTTAAAAAACCAACACGAGAAGCCTGCTAGGCCAGCTCTGCCAACTGGGCCACCCTGATCCTCATCAAACTCCCAACTCTAACACTCCACAAGTTATCACCACCCACTAGTCCAACAACCCGTTATCTCAGCAATGAAACTAATCCCCGCGCACATAAACCCGACCAGATCACGCGTACCCTTCCTCCGAAGAAAAGCAATGCCGCTCAAGGGATACTCACTCATCTCCTCCCCAACATCGCTAGCTTTGTTCTCGCTCCAGCAATCCGTCATCTGCCCGTGGTCTATCGTGGGCACGCACGTGGGCACCGTCAGGGTCTGCTCGCAGGATTTGCTCGACGACCGGTAGCCGGGCAACTCCCCGCCAGGAGGCAGTTCAGGGAACATGGCCGCCAGGAGCGACGTGATGGAGGTCTGCGGATCAGCCTGCTGTTGCCGATTCAGGACCAGCATCTGCGTGGATTTCGCGCGAGGCAAGGGGACCACGGGCGTCGAACCAAGGGATGGATTCGGCGCTGAGCAGGCTTGCTGCCCCGAGGGTGGAAAGAGTGTGTTACTGGACGGTGCTGTCGACCTTTGCCTGCCCCGCGAAGGGACCGTCGCCGGTGGCGTGACGTTTCGCCCGCCTCTCTGCCGCGGAAACAGCTGCGTCGACACGGATCGGGGGAGTGTCTTCGGCGATGTTCTCGGTTGAACGGGCGGGATCTCGGGGCCCAACTGGTCCAGGGACTTGCTATGCCTGGCGGGAAGCGTGGACGGGGTGAGCGTCAGGCGACCCTGGACCGAGCCTATGTCCTGGCCTGCGCCCTCGCTCCTGGGCGACCAAATCCCTATCGATCTCGACTCCAAGATCGCCGCTATACCGCAGCTGCAGTCGTCTATGCCAGGAACTGCAAGTGAAGGTGACGTTGATTCGATTGGTAGTGGATTGTCGAGAGGTTGCACGCATCCGGCGCGAGTGCTGGTCGACCTAAGTAATGAGTAACCTAAGCTTTCTCTCATCGGAGTACTGAATAATCGAAGACCTGAGGCTCCGGGATCTTTCACCCCTAGCTGAAGAACTTTTGTGTTGGTTTTCTTTAAAAGCTCTCCCAAGACTAACAGAGCTAAGATAAACGAACCGAGAGACTAGAGAACTAACAGTTTATTCTCAGGAACCTTCTTTCCAAAGAACACAGTCACACTCGATTTTGGAATATTGTGTTGCTGTCAGGTTTGTTTCGTAAGACTGGGTACTTGCCACTGTTTCTATGCCTCTGCTTCATGTCCACGTACTGATCCTCGAAGATCAAAGGCAGAGAAGTAAGATCCCCGTCTAATTCAGGACAGTGGACCGGGAGAGGAGGCAGCGACGCTAGGTACCTCGACCTCCGAGCTGCCTCGCTGACTGCCTGGTAGGATTGGTAGTTCGCATCGTAGCAACCCCAGGCCGATTTCCTGGGATTCTCTAGCACGAAGAAGCCCTCTGCGAAACGTTTCACCTGGAAATTACCAACGATTTCCTGTGTCGATGGGGATGCTTCCCTAGTCGGTGATGTGTACTACTGATATTCTATCAACTACTGTAGCCAATGAGTAAAACAGAAGAAAATCGCGAGGCAAATTACATTTTTATTCGAACCAAGTTTATCTTTGATTCGAACTGCGCGAACAGTATTGCACAGTACTCTATTTCTGAAGATCCCTGTACTTTAAGGGGTGGTGCCACTTGGGACGCAAGAAAATCAGAGGTTTTGTTTAGCAATTTCTTTCTTTTAAATAATGGACTCAATAGAAAATCTGATTAATGCAGTTGTTATTCAACTTTGAAGATTAAAAAAAAGTTTCAACAAAATTGAACCACCAGCGGCTCTAGCACCGCTATTTTGTTGAAAAATAAATAAACAAAAATTGTATTTTTAATCTTCAAGAGATTTCAGAGACTTCGAGAGGAGAATCAGATTCTCTATTGAGTTGGCGATTTAAAAGAAAAAAATTGCTAAATAAATCTACGAT
The DNA here is from genome assembly GCF_050908995.1 of Andrena cerasifolii. Classification (NCBI taxonomy): domain Eukaryota; kingdom Metazoa; phylum Arthropoda; class Insecta; order Hymenoptera; family Andrenidae; genus Andrena; species Andrena cerasifolii. The sequence goes on from NC_135133.1 coordinate 8,330,005, forward strand.
TTTCCAGGATGGAACATGAAACCTCCCCTTAAAGAAAGCAATGTGAGGTGGCTATTTATACCCTCAGCTGATGATGGATCCTCGCGAGGTGCTGATGAACAGCCTCACGCCCAGAGAATGCTTCCAGAAAATGCTGCCAAAGGACGATGTTTTGTGCGCATAGTTGAGCGATATCGGTTTCCTCGGAGTCCATCATCTGCAACTGCGCGTCACACGCGTCACATAGATCAACACCTGTGAAAGGCGCCTTATGCAAGCGAAAGGGCGTCGCCTTAAGAATTCTTCTCTACCTTCGTGATTTCTTTGTGCGTGTTCTGAGCGAGCTCGAGCGCCCTTTGCTGGCAAGAAGGTAGCAGCCGCGCCAGATCGGCTAAATCGTTGAGCAAAGACTCCCTCGCGGCTAGAAGTAACCTGATTACTTCTTGCTGGGCCAGTTTCGCGTGCTGTATCCTCGTCGCTGATCCGACGCATCTCGTCGTCGTTTCCTGTGCACGATTTCATCGACTGAAAGATTACTCGCGAACCGAACGGAAACGATTTTAATGCCTCGCATGGGAACTCACGATATTTCCTAACGCAGCGTTGTTATCGCCGTTCGTTGCCGACTGCTTGAATTGCAGCCACGGCTTCCCACCGCGCGGCGCGCTAAGAGTGCATTGCTCAGTTAATTGTGTTCGCGTGATTTTAATTGAATCAAAGCTACGGTCAAAGCTGCTTCTGTCACGGAGTATTAAGTTATATAAATTCTCTGTTGTGGAATACTCTTGCCTACACTGATTGGGCTGTGGAACATGGTCGAGAAGCAATTTGAATAATTAAAAAAGTTTGATTGCGAGGATTACACCGTCGTGATACTGTAAATTTAGCAAAAATTCAATTATTCTAAAGGTGATGAAGGAATCTTGTTTAATTCTTTGATTTGGAAGTGGCCAGAGTTTCCATTTCCAATATTTAAATAAGAATATGTATCTGTCTTTAAGATTTTCAAGAATATCTATTTTTAAATGATTACTCGACGACGCAACTTTCAATATTTCTCTTCATGTTTTACTCGTAAATTTCACTGGAAGATCGACGAACTTTTAAACTCACCAGCTCTGCACGTAATGAAGAATGCTCTTCCTGCAAGTATCAGGGGAGCGGGTGCAAACCATGGAAATAGAATAGAAAAGAATACGATGTTTATCGGTAATGGTAAAATTTGACAGCCAACAAAAGTCCATCTTGATACCCACTTGATGTAGGGCTGATGAAGAGCCACGAGGCAGGCGTGGATGGTGATGGACACCGCGGCGAGATGAAAGTAGTCGAATAGCACGGGCAGGTGATAGTGAAGCCCCTTCGTGGGCGCAAAGTTCAGCTGCAACGCCCTACAAAGTAAAAAGCAAACTCGTTCAACCTTTAGGCTTGGAACGTGAAGGCGCACGCGGCCAAGGTTATCGATTTCCTCGTCTATTAGGTCTCAGGAAAAGTTCAACATCTTCAGGCAAAATTCGATAGGTATGCCCACGAAGGATGGGGAGCTTTGTGACTGAGAAGACACATCAAATGCAGGGACCTCCTACGCAAATCACAGCCATCGAAAATTTGATAACACGAACCAAAGCAGTCGAATATTTAATCTTTCCAACGGACAACTCCCGGGAACTAGTTGCACTTGCATATTTACACTACCGAGCAAAAGAATTCCCACGGAGCTCGCGCACCATTCCATAAATAATTGCTCGACTGCGATTAAGAACACTAGGAAAACCAGAAGCAAATATCTGATCATTCGACAGCCCGCGACATCTCTGATTCTTCATCCGCGCTCTAATCTTCCAACGCTCCAGCCGCGACATCGTTCCCCAGCAATCATCACCAAGAAACGCGAGAGTTTCAGCGCGAGAGGCTCACCTAGACGAGACGCAGGCCATGTTCTCAGGCTGCATCAGCTCGCTGAACCATAGCTCGACGCCGAGATTGAAGTGGGTGCGGGAGAGCACCTCCTCGATCTTGTGACTATGCACGAGCACGTGCGCCCGGAATAGGACCGAAGTGCCGAGCGTCACCTCCTCGTTTTTGTAGAGGATCCGAAAGCGCTTGCTGGTCCCGGGCGCCTCCAACGAGTCTACAACAATGCGTCGCGTCTGCTGGGATTTCGGCGGTTCGTAAGAGCGGGGCCGAAGGAAGGAGGGAACCGGACAGTGTGGATCGCGTCTGATTTGAGTGGGAGCCCGTTGCTCGCGTCTCAAGCTGGATTGCTCCTTGTCGCATCATGCTCGAGCGTGCCTCTTGTGCCGTCGCGAGCGTGCACACAATGCAACTACCGCGACGCGCCGTGCAACGTTCCTTCCAACTTGCCAGCGCTATCGCCCAACCAGCCCGGCTCCAAGTATCATAGTTCATCGTTGCGCAACCGACGAGTCGCTAAGTGAATTCACCGGAGTTTCCTCTTCCCGTCGTGTCCGAGACGAGTGCAACGTACCCGAAAGTTCCCCCGTTTCCGGGGGAGGGGAGGCTCTGAAGGGGCGTTGGACACGCGTCGCAGTAGGGGGAGGATGTAATTCGTGGAAGCTGCTTCTTGGCTTCCTTTTTGGGAACTGGATTGGGGGAGGAGATTGCTGTTTTTGGGGTACAATTGGGGGCCTTTGTGAGCTTTCTTCTAATCTTCTGGATGGAATTGCGTAGGTACTCTCAAAAAGGCCTCTGCTGTCAGTGTAGTACACGTGACGCTGTATTAACTAATTTTTAATTACAGTATCCATTGAATTGGGGTATATGAAATTGACGATCGCGGATAGCGTAAAGGTTTCCGTGTTTATGGTGGGGATATAGGGTAAATGTCCCTATTACTGCCACTTCATTTATTTTACTTAATAAACACGCAGCGTATAAAGAATAGTGTAAAAAAGAATTTATCACAAAATTGGGACTATTTTTCTTATTATTATAGTACACTCTTTATACGTCTATTCTTTATACGTTACATTTTTTTAAATTGAAATAAATAAAGTGGCAGTAATAGGGTCACTGCCAGTAAATGGGACATCTACCCTAGTAACAATTACTAACGCTGGCTAACGAGTCGAGAAATGTCACAGGGACTTGAAAGAATAAAATAGCTAAAATACTCAAGAGGCACAAATCATTTTCATTCAAACTTCCCCACTATTCCTTAATATATAAATTCCTAATTTTTAATCAATCTTTCCTGCATAAACTTCCCACGTATGCCTTGGAAAAATGTACAACTAATATCCCCTGTAATAATCAATGGACAAATAGGATCGTTTGGATAAATAATGTCTATGGAGAGCTACGGAGAAATATGGAAGCACATATTCACTCACGATTCCGCAGCTGGTTAACCTCCACCTTGACAGGGATTTTCGGCGACACTCTGAGGGCGGTACGGATCTGGTAATACCTGCGAAATTGGAAATCGTCGATGAGCCGTAAGCCCTCGCAATTACGTGGGCCGAGGGCGGCCGCGATATCGGAGCGTGAAAGCCCGATCCGCTTACCCGCGCTGGAACAGGTCGACATTGTAGAACTTGCAAAGCTCGAGGGAGAACTCGAGAGTGGCCTGTAGATCGCTCATCTCGATCCCCGCGATGCCAAGAGCCGCCACCCTCTCCCTTTCAGCCACACGACCCCCAGCCCACCGTTTAATCGCACGAAGACCAGCTTCGACCGTCGCGACGACGATTCAGCAGCGGCGAGTGTACAGGACGAGCATCTCCGCTCGTTCCTGCCATCCTGCACGAACAGCTCTCAGCGTCGAGGCCACTCTGCAACACAATTTCCATGATCAACGCCCGGCGAATCGACCAGCGCCGGGGGAACGTTGAATCCCGTCCAAAAATGGCGCCTCTGCTAAGGCAGTGATAGACAAAAGTGTATTGTACGCGAGCTTTCTACGCTCTTTCGCGGCTCCTGCCTTTTCTCCCTAGCCCCGGGGCGAATAAGCCCGGGGAGCTTCAGGAAGGCCTCAGTTTCCAAGTTTTTTTTTAACTATCGTTACGGCCACAAGCTTCGACACCGGCCATTCTGCTCGCCGGTCGAGGGGAGGGAATGATTGGTGAGCTCGTAAGCTCGAAACTTTTCTAACAGACGAGCGTGTTTCTTTCTATGGGAGGGAACGTTCAAGTGGCGCGGCCGGAAGCCTCTGTTTGCGCTTGTTTCTCGGTAGAATAATGGCGAAACTTTGTCCCCCCACCGAATTCGTGCGCTGTTTCGATTCAATCCTCTCCAGGGGGGACTGTTCCATTTTCGAGGGGCATTCGAGTGCAGTTGGATCTGGATGACGAGTTGAAATAAACGGAATTAATACTGGGAACGAAGGGGGAATGGCAACTCGAGGCTGCTCTATGCTTGATGCTTACTACTCGTTCGGTTACGTTTCGATGCAATTGAAACCTGGTTATACATTATTTAGTATGTGATTATGTTAGTGGGTTTAAATCGATCGTGGTAATTTACTGCGAAAACTTCTACTTGCTGTTGTAGCTGACAAGGAGCTTTGGTTATGAATAACAAATACGTGCTTTTTTTATTTCGGCCCATTTGCATGTTTAAGGGGTGAAAGCACCCCTCGAAGTTCATAGGATTTTCAGGTATACGCCTCCGACTGCTTCGGTTTTCGGATATGTTTCAGAGGACTGAAAAAGGACAAATTAGGGGTTGAAGCTACCCCTCAAAGTTCACCTCTTCTTGTGCACTTTGAGGGGTCGTTTCACGCCCTAAATATGCAAACGGGCCGAAATAAAGACGCAGGAATTTGTTATTTTTCGGTCCTCTAAAAAATATCTAGAAACCAAAGCAATTGAAAAACCTTTCCTTGTGAGTGTGAACTTATTTGATGAGAACAAAGTGGCAATCACGGTGTGCGTGAACCACGTGTAAACAAAGTGTTTCCATCACCATAGCTAAAGGCAGGTGTTGTTAAGCTGGCTGACTTCAAAGAGGCAAATGCATAAGGGCTCGACCGAACCTACAAACGTTTACTGCAGGTTGAGGGATGTCGACAGCGGAAACACTTTGTCCAATTCCTCTTTTGTACCTGTTCTAACCATTTTCGAGCATGCCTCGTACACAAGTGCAGTCTGTTTAAACAGACGCCGAGAGAAATTGCCAATTTCCCTTGGAAGAAGAAAGCAACCCGTAGTACTGCAGTGGAAATTTGTAAGTTACTTCGACAGGGTTCGTTTGCATTCCTGGGACAACATGGGCAGTGCCCAGAAACTAATAAGGTAGGTGTGCTCAATTTCGCCACCCATAAGGAATTCATAAGTAATTCATGAAGCAGGAATAAGAACCGCTAGCTAGTGCATAATCCGTGGAAAGAAGGATCTTTGGTTTACAGCCACAAAGTGCAACGTGCCAGTAAGCGGTAGCCATTTTTGTTGTAAACAACGTGGCCGATCTTTACTCGATAAGTTCGTGTTATAATTTATGAACCAGTAGCTTGCACATTAATGTTAGTATGCCACTGAAGTTGCATTTACTATATTTGAAACCGTAGTTAGGTTTTTGTTTTTTTATCTGCGTGATTAAACAACTACATAAATAAATATTTGCTATAAACAAGTGCTATTGCTTTGCTCGTAATCTCGCCAAATAAGATAATGAAACTTTCCTTTGCCCTGATTGCACTATACATTGAATTACGAAATACCACTTAGCAATGTAGCATACAAGATAAAGAATTACGGTAATAGTTTGCAAAATCTATTCTTGCGAAGGATATAGATGTAAGTACAAACAAAAATTGTTCAGATTTTATTACGTACATCTCTTCTGTAGAGTATATCCTTTGAAGATACATAGACCTTGTATGCAATTTCGTCACATCATGGCGAAGTTGTGTAACTTTAAGTGACTATTGTTCTAGACAAGATAAAAATCATTTTTTAGGCATTAATTTATTGCAGTCGTTATACTGACTTAAACTACAAGCGAAATTTAGAAAATTCACTAAACGGATCTTCAGAAACATGGTAAATACTCGAGTGGCGAAATTGAGCAGCCCTGCCTTAGAAAATTTTTCGTGTAAATAAACATTCAGTACCCACAAGCTAACACTACTAACAATTCTGCCTAACGACACCAAGTAACATAACACTAAAATCACTATTCAGCTTAGGATCACCAGCACAAATAAAATCTGCTGAACCCTAATAGCGCTTTGCCCCCGTTAACACATCACCAAGCACAAATCCACCGTGTATTCTTCCACCGTCCTGGTCCACAAGCGTCCTACGAGCAAGCAAACAGTAGCCACTACCCACGGTCTGAATTACCGTCAACTTTGATCGCGCCAGCCCGGAGCACGCCTCAACGAGCCGCCGCGGCCACCCTCGTCGAAATCCAGGCACGGGGAGTGGTTCATTCAGGCCCAGCTTTCACGGGCATTTACCGTGCCACGAAATTCCCCCGTCAAAAGCCACAGCGAACGTCGACAAAAGCGTCCAGCGGCCGCGTCGAAACAAAAATCTACGCGGCAGCCCCTTGGGTGCCTCGAGCCACTCTTCAGCTTTTTCACTGTCAAGGACGAGCGAGGGCCGCGTGCAACGATTCCGCGGGCGGGGGATCAACGACCCCTGCTAACGCACGGGGAACGCGCGAGGGGGTGGGACGCGGAGACGGAGAGACGTCGGCGAGGAAAGCGTCTTCTTGGCGCGTGCCGTCGTAGCAGAAGCAGAGGCGAGCCGGCTGCTCCTCGCCTTTGACCGCGTCCACAGCCACTCGCGTGAATATAGCTTCGCCCGCTGTCGGACCTGGCCGCCGGACGTGCCACGGTCGTGTCGCGGGCGCGTCTGGCGCGAAACGCGTTCAACCACTTGCGAGCGGCCGGCGTTATTACTACTTGCCATTATCGGCGGGGAGCGCTCGTGGCACGTAGCGCGCGATGCGAGTGTTCGGAAGGGGGAATGGAGGTGTTGTGACTTAAAGTTTCGTAAATGAATGTAGATCTTTGGGGATGTGGGTGCAGGGAGTGGCGCGCGAGTGTTTGGGGCGAGTGGAAGGTTTTAACACGAAGGGGAAGATGCTCCTTCTGATGATTCTTTAGACATCTTGGAAGTACTGTTTGGGACTCGTAATCCATATTTTTTTAACACTTTGGGTACTGTGCACGCAGATGTATGTTAGCGTTAACGTATTTAGGGGTGGGGTCGAGGGTGGATGGCCCCACGCTGTCCTGCCTTCGAGGATACTATGACAGGGACTTAGCCTGTGTGCGGTGTTAATAGAGGGTGCCTGAGATTATACAGTTCTGGCGTCATGCGATGTTGACCACGTTGGGTCTTACAGCTATTGGATATTGTAGGATTGATTGTTTAGAGAGAGAGAGAGAGAGAGAGAGAGAGAGAGAGAGAGAGAGAGAGAGAGAAATGGGAATGGCAAGCGGCCCAAAGTATTGCCTAAAGAAGAAGGACTCTGTTCCTGGAGGCTATGCATTTTGGTAAGAGGACTGTCACGAACCACACGGCACTTACCCCAGATCCAACAAGGGTAGAAAGTCGTTTCTGACATATACATTCAGTCAATCCGTGTAGCCTGTGCGGTGAACGTTCATAAGCGTTGAGCGAGTATGGTTAAGAGATTCGACTAGACAGCACCGAAAGAGTTAATCATCCCTCGTAGATGGTAAAAATATTCACCCCTGAAGAGTTTCAATGCTGATAGGAATCTCCAATCTTCAGTATGCACAGAAAAGGGAAGTTCCCCACCCTTGCATGCACGTAGGATATCGGAATCCTTTCGTAAGTAGTGAAAGTCGACCATCAGTCAGCCCCAGAAGAATCCTCCGAGGGGTTCACTGATTCTTTGGGTCCCGAGCACTAGAGTCTATCTCTGCTATGCGAAACATCGTCTGAACACCGCCAAGATCTAATGGAAGTCGTCTCTGCATCGCAATCCGCTTTGGAAGCGTCCACGTGCTCGTGCTTCCGTCGTTCGCGCACGCACTTAACTCGCGTTCCCCGTCGATCCGATCCACGTGATCTGCCATTCAGTGCTTGACCCCGGGTCACGAGCGAAATCCTCGCCGCCGAGGTGGGAAACGCGGCTTTCACGGCCCCGGATCGCGTCGCGCCCGAACAGAGGACGGCCGATGTAGGCCAGAAACGACGAGTGCTGGTAAACTGGGCCACGGTGCGTCGGCCTCGGTTCTAGAAATACCATTGCTAGTCGTTCGACACGGGCGGAGAAGCATTCGTTCCTGATTAAAATTGCTCGGGACCAACGGCGCGATGGAATCCGCGCGAAACGTGCGACAACGTACCGTCAGCCTGGCGAAAACACGGCGAAAAGGGAGGAAATCTGTTTCCTGTTTCGTGCTTCGAGGAATGCCTCGAAATTGCGTTTCGCTAAATTATTATTTATATGCGCGCGGATAAACGATTGGGTACAAAGCAAGTGGAGGAAACCAGCAGAGGACTAATTCATAAAAGCAGAAAAGATTTTAAAAGAACCCTGGATTAGTAACGGGTTACATTTAAATTATCAGTTGAGGGACAGAAAAATATCTCCCTTTCGACGCGTTGGAAGGGGAAAACTGATAAAAAAACGGAAGATTTCGCGGGAGGTTTTATGATTCAGTAAATTATGTACGTTTAGAGAGGTTTACGAGGCGAATCCATGGATTTGTTATTTTTGATTTTACTGTCTCAGCGTTGATATTTCACACACGTCCCGAAATCTTTTTGGAGCCAGTGACTACACATCTGCCAGGTGAATATTCCTCAGATATCTGGTCGCGGCCCGCGAATGTATTACGCGTGAAACGACCCTTTGCAACAATTCCGCAAGAAATTACAGGAACAGCTTACTGTCAGGGTCGTAGGTTTTAATTGTAACGACGCGGACGAGAATTCCACCCTCGGCGGAGCAGCATCAGCCGCGACTTAATTTCTAATCGTCCTATAGTCGCGCGGCTTTTGAAGCGTGTTCGAGTATCGCGATGCGATCGTGCACAATGGCGTGAGCACAGAGGAGGCCGGGAATAACCGCGATAACGGGTTTCTACGATCTTTTTTATCGCCCCGGACGTTTTCCCTGCTGCAGGAGGCCCGGTTAAATTAAGTATGAACGGCTATAAATAAATCTCGCGCGGTATTTTTCGAAGCATGCAACGCTCGCGCGTGCTTCGGTCCGCGATCGAACACTTTTATGCACGTGCGGCGCCCTGTCAAGCCTTTTGAACACCGCGCTGCTGATAAATGCCTCTATACTAAAGGTTCATCGCCTTCCCAGGCTCAGATCGCAGTTTCTTGAAAGCTTAATGCTTCGAAGCATGGAAACTAACTTCCGATTTCTTGCACACTAATTACACTAGTATTTTAAAAAAAGAATTCGCAAAGTAGGTATATGTGCTTTAATATATTGCAGCAGTGGCGCAGCTAGAAAGAGGGGAGAGGGTGCAAGAGGCTTTGGCACCCCTTAAGGAAAATGGAGATTAATGTTATCACTTCAAAGCATGACCACAATATAATGTAAATAATAAATCTAAAAAATAAGATGAAAAAATAAATAATTTTTTTTATAAAATCATAATCTAAATTTCGGGTGAAAGGGTTACTACTCGGTTTCGCCCGAAATTTAAATTCTGATTTTATAAAAAAAATTGACTTATTCTTTTGTGAAAATAGTCGCGTTCATCTCGATTAGTTAGGCATATTCAGCTGGAACACATCTCGTGACCCCAGAGTTTGCCGTTCGAAAGTTTTTAGGCGACAAACAAACGCACAAACATCATGTTTTGAACTTCTAACTGTTTCTAGATATTAAGATAACATTAACGTTACATCGTGCTCCTCGCATCAAAATGCCCCACCTCCCCCTACTGTGCTTAACTAAATCTTTTTCATTTTGAGGGCTGGCAGGTTTCCGCAGAGCTTGGTCCAATCGTTCGGTTCGATCTCCAGAGTGGAAAGAAATCACTCCGGCATACCCGGACCGTCGTTGCGCCGCTGCACCAGCTTCACCGTCAGATCCAGCAAGACCGAGGCGTTCATCGCAGCCATGGTAATATTAGATGACTCCAAGGGGTCGACCTTGAACAACCTTCAGGTTTATTTGCGTCGTAATGGGCGATAACCAGCCGGTCGATCGGAAGATCGCGAGCAACCGACTCGGGGGATGAGGAGCAGAGCTCGGCGGGCGAAGGCGGAAGCGCAGCCCCGAAACAAGGGAAAGGGGAATGGAGTTCGTCCCAGACGGGGAAGATTGAAATTTCGTATTGATTAGCTTTTCGTTTCGGGGGTGAATTTTCGTGCGGCGGCCCCTGGGTTCGTCGGCCCCACTGTCGACCTTCGTTTCTATTCCGGATACGAGGCGGGTCGCGTGGATTCTTGCGAAATATTTGCGATTCCGTGTCGCGCGGCAACAGGGAACCCGCCGGCTCGGGTTACTCGACGCTTCCGCGCGAGAGTTTGGTTTATTCTCCCCGAGGCTGGAGAATTTCGGATGATCATCCCTGGAAATTCTCCGCCCGCGCAACGTTACGAAACCGGGGGGAGTTATTTTCGTGGATCGGCTCGTCTGTCTAACCCTTAACGAGGGTCCGACGGTTCATTAAACTTGTCGAGTTCCGGTGTCCTCCTAAATGGAGGTCGAGTAACGCTGCTCTTGATGGTGATGGGAGTTTAAGCCACTGTCTTGTAGTTGCTACGCTGCTTGAGTCACTCGTGGTCTTTCTTTCGATGTTTAAGAATACTTTTCCAAGAGGTTCGAACGTCGTGTCTCCCAGCGTCATGCGTTCCGTATGATTTTACGAGTGTTAGTGGGTCCAGCGAGGCAGAATACTTGTGGAAATCGAGAAGAATTAAATGCTCCGCGAAAGGGGTGGCAAAGGATTACGCTTCGCGACGAAATAATCATGATTTACGATGGTTTCATGATCTGTAGATAATTCACAGTGAAAAATATATAACTGGGATTACGAAAGCGGTCTAAGTCAAAAATAAAAAAATGGAATTTTTTATTTCGATCAGTGCAATACGAAATAAGCAATAATTTTTTACTTTGATTTCTGGCTTAAACCACTTTCATAATCACCGACACATATGTCCTTTCTAGATCCCAAGAATTCAAAGAACAATTATTATTACTTTTATTATGATTATTACTCGTCTTTATTACTCAATGAACCTACGAGAAATAATACCTCAGTCGAGTGAATGGCCAGGCTACAGTCTAACCACTGTTAACAAGCGGACCCTGAGAGCCAAATCGGAACTAAAATTAAAACTAAACCGAAACAAATTAGAAATTAAATGGAAATTAAACGCTGCTAAGACACGGACATGGACTGGCAAGGGAGGATGTGTAGGTTCTGTTAGGAATAGTGCTGAAGGATATTTAATCGAGTGGCCCATTTAAATGACATATATAAGAATTCGGTTCGCGAATTCTAGAGGGGAGAGAGTTATACCAATGTGTAGTAATGTAGGAAAGAGATGCTTCAAATTCAGATGTGTGTGAAGGAACAGAAGGAAGGGTTTGGTGTCAACAATGCCACAGCCTTAGAAAATCAATTCCTCCCAGGCCACAGAATATTTGCTCGGCTTGCTTGAAAAGACATTTTCCCGTCTGCGCGATTCACCCGAGAGACACGAGCAACACGCATCGATTAATTTAATAGTGTCGTCGACTGTCTGTTCATCGCTCTCCGTCCCCAATCACTGGCGGGGAGGGGGCGGCGGGGGTTGGAGACGCGATAATGCATTTCCTATAATCTTGCAATTTCACGTAGTCGAGTAGCGATTGTATCAGACGGTCTCCCGACAGTTAATAACGCGAAGAATATTTATGATCGAGCTCCCCGCCGTTTACCATTTCCTACGGCAGCTTTCAGGGGTTTCACCCATCTGCAATTCAACTTACGTACTTCTATTTAAATGCCGCATCCGCTCGAATACCGTCCCTCTCCAATAATTCGCGTTACTGATTCCTTTACGGCACGATTAATCGTCCCGTTGATCGAACACTTCCGACTTTTCTCCGTCCAGCTTTGCAGGTACAGCGATATTAATTTCGCAGCTTTAATAGAAGCAGAAACGCAGGAATAATAGAAAAGTTCTGGAGATAGAAATTGCATGGTTTCTTAGAGGACATATACGACGAACGCAATGACATTATCATTTCTCTTTAGAGCAGTCGATGTTTGCAAAAAATAAATTATTAAGGGGTGTGACGGCTGAAAGAATCTTAATTTTTCAGGAATTAAAGAAAGAAAGAAGTATCGAATTTTGGTAGCTATGTGCTACCACTTTTTAAGACAGTAAAAATAATTTTTGTAAGTAAAAATTTATAGCGAAACAGCAGCATCGTGAAGAGAACAGTATCCTTCCAGACGCCAGACCTGATTGCCAACAAATCAAAAGCCCGATCCACTTCAAATATATCAGGCGTGCTGAGTAGACGCTACTTTATTGTCCGAACTATGATTTTGCCTATATTTGCAAAACTGAATTACTGCGGTCAACAAAAACATAACTTATTTTGCTAAAATTGATACAATTTTTTAAGACGTTGCCATTTCTGTGTTTCTTAATATTTTTTTTATTACGTTGGTTCAGACGATAGCCACACGTCTACGCATTACCAAACTTTTTGAATTTTGTGTTTGAGATAATTACAATTGCTGATATCAAGTCTAGCATCTAGAAGGATATTGATACATTCCCGATACTCCTATTCCCTTATAAATGTATATTTTTACTTACAAAAAATGATTTTCCGGTCTTAAATGGTGATAGAATAAAGCTGCCAGCATAAAAAATGATACGCGCAATACTTGTTTCTTCTTTTAAATCCCGAAAAGTTAAATATTTTTCAGCCGTGGCGCTAAGAAATCCCCTTAACAAATTTGTTTTCACCTTAAAACTTGGAAATTATCTTGGACAGACATCAGAGCCCACGAAACACTTTGTAATTAAACTGTTAAACCACACGAATGTCGAAAAAAAAAATAACCAGACAAGAAAGACCTGGCTTCGCGTTAAGCCAGAAAAAGCATTGTCACGCGAAAGTTAAACAAACTACACCTGGTTAGACAACTCATAACAAACACCCACCAGCATCAATCCCTTCCATTCCTCTTCTAGCTCCAAAAGCAAAATCCACAGCTCCTAAATACATCGCGATGGGGTTGCCAACCGAACTGCCACATTAATCAACCGAATTACAATAAATTCGACGACAAACGCCCACCGGTATCAATCCCTTTCACATGCCATTGTCCCTCGTAAGAGAAGCGAAACGTTGTAGCGCGACATTGAAGCAGCCCCGACGCGGCACGCAAAGGGGTGGCAAGATTAACAGCCCCGTTCGGCTCCGTTGGCTCGAAGGCGTAGAAATTCATTGGCGAAAAACACAGGGGAGGCTGTCGTGTGGCATGAAGCCGCGGACGGCTATCAAACGTGTTTGTCGCACGGCCTTTTTCATCCCCCGCCGTGCGCGTCACAATGTCGCTCAATAGTTAACGTCTTTGACCCCCTCTCGGTCGTTTGCCCGAACTTTTAACCCCTGACCTTTGCCGGAAGGAGAACGCTCCCGTTTAATCAGCTGCCCGACACGCGACCGCGTTTCGCGCCGCCATCTTCCACCGCGCAAAGCTAAGTAGGTTTTTCTATACGCGACTGGACGCGCCGCTAAGAACTTCAAAGTCGATTTTCTCGAAAACGAAGCGCAATATCAAAAAACTGTACTTCTCTTTCTCGACTCATTTACTCGTTATAAGTCGAAAAGGAAGAGTAACTTTTTTTCGTATCACGCTTCATTTTCGAGGAAATCGACTTTGAAGTTCTCGATGTTGCGTCCAGCCGCGTATAGGAAAACATACCCTGACGCTTCACCGTCGAGCGGATTAACAGTTCCCGCCACTCCGAGCTTCCCCGACGCGTGCAGCCGACGTGGAGTTCAGGGGTTGCGAAGGAACTCGAAACGCCGGGGCCCCCTTGCTTCCTCATTGGTTACACTTTCAGGTTTATTTTTCAACAGACGTTCAAAGGCTCTCGCGTTTCTTTCGCGCGCGCGCAAGTGCGGGGGAGGGGGGGGGGGCGGCTGCTTTCAGCGCATTGTCGAGAATTTACTCCTTGCAAAGGGACGAAGGCGGAACGTAACGTCTAAATTGGCTTCGTTAAGAACAGCGACGCGTGTTCGTGTTTTAATGGCGGGGCTCCCGCGAATTAGTGGCTCGGCTGGAGTAATTAATTCGGAGGCAGAAATGATACGAGAGTTTCGTGCCGAGCGGTGGCTTTCGTTTGCTCAGCCTCCGCGTCGCCTTTCTCCGGCTTTGCGTTAACGAGAAATTGAGGATTGAATTAAATCTCCGAGCGGGGGCGGCAGATTATTTCGCGCGATCGTGTAAAATGGAAACGAAATTCTCGGGATTATCCGCCTGTAAGGGTGCTCGGTGCTGGCAAGGGGGCCCAACTTCTTCCGCGGCCCATCAATCTCCGTACGATTATTTGCCCAACGTCTTTACACCGCTTCTTGCCAAAAGCTGGTTTTATGGCAGCTTCTTGTGTCCCGAGGGCACTCGTATGTACCTCTTCAACGACAATAAGAAAGTTTTAAGCACCTACTTCGTGATACGTCATTCCCTCTTTTAGCAGAATTATTCTTTGTAATCGTAACTGCACCAGACTACAGAGATGTGTAAATGAACCCTATGTCGAAAGGAACGTGAACCGAACGGTAAGCGGGAAAAAAGGGAATTTATTTTTATATATTTTTAGTGATTCTGCGAAGTGTAACGTATTTTTTTTAGTGGCAAGTGGAACCACGCAAGTGCCGAATCACAAACGGTTATAAAGTAGAAATGTCCACATAAGACAGCATTAAAGATTTGGTGTACTTATTATAAACAGGGAACGTCCCCAGTCTTCCTACCTGCACTATGTATTTCTGATTAGCGTGAGCTTGCATTACGTCAGGAATCCTCGAACGTCACTGTGTACTTACATTTATTTTGTTACAGTATTCTGCAGCGTTCCACTTGAAAGATATTAAAACAAAACAATTATCTTTTCGCTCATTTCTATTATGATGCCCAATTAGAATATAAATTTGTTCGGGTTATGAATAATACAGTTAAGTTCACTGAACCTTGTTTCCTCACTGATGGAATAAAGTATTAAAACTTAATTTCCTCACTAAAACTGTTTTGTGACATTCCCCGTTTCTCCCACTTACCCTTCAACTATGCCTCCCCAAATTTCCCACCTGGCCCTCCACTTATCAAGCCCCAAAAACCTCCACTCTCAGTTTAGAGCCCAGAACCCAACGCCAGGTTTTTTTTTCCACTCCATCCCTATCGCCAGAGACGATCTCCCATTTATCTCCAAAGTTCCCGTCGCGTTTACTCGTTACATTAATGACTGGAGATTACATCTCGCCGAGGGCAGCGATCTAGCCCAGCGAGTCTATCGACGGAGTTCCGTGTCACGAGCAACCGGTCGCTCCCGCCGAGTTTTTTTTTTTAAAGAAGTTTCAGAAACGGGATGGTAGCAAGAAACTTTGTTCGGCCGTTTGCAGAGTTCATCAGACCAGCCTTGGAATTATCTTTTAAGCGTCTCATCACTGTCCGCCTGCCTGCCGGTGCAACTCCACCTCTTGACAGGAGAAGCGCGCGTATTTGGTCAGACGTCTAGACACTTCTATCCCAGCAAGGGGGCGTCTACGGCACGGCATCTCCCCAAAGGCCGGCAGAGGGAAAGTATTCCTTATCTGCTGGTCCGAGCCTACATCTCCGCCCGTTAATCCACGCTCCAACTTATCCGCGCCACGCAACGCTATGTGATTCATCGACTGCTTTTTTAAAGCCGATGGTGAAGGCGAATGAAGGCTAAGGTTCTGCTCGCTCTACTATTATTCCGAGGATGTGAAACTTACAGATAGCTTTACTACTCGGCTTCGCCCGCAATTTAGATTCTGATTTTATAGAAAAAAAGATTATCATTTAGTTATTTTTTTGTGAAGATAATCACATTCGTGATCCAATAGACTAATGTATAATAATAGAAGTTTATCGATTTTTCTAGAAAAAAATGCCAAAGAAGCCTGTTGCTTTGGCGGTTCTAGGCCTCCCTCTTAAGTAGACTTCCATTATTTCAAATTCCTCCTTCCTAACTACTTCACTCACTCCCCCCTATCAGTCCTCAATCACAGCCCTCACTATTCTCCAAGCTCCAAGTCAGTTCAGCGAGCAATCAAGCCTCCCAATTAGCCAGCCTCTAGTCAGTTGGTCATTTTTCGGTCGCTTGTCACTTAGGGCCGTAAGTAATTGGGCTTCCATTAGTCTTCGTTCTTCGAAGTTGGGCCAGTTCAGCGAGCAATCGGATGTCCAATTAGGTTCTCAGTCTCCAGTCAGTTCTTCGTCAGTTTGCAATCAGCGGTTGATTAAAATCGGGAGGCGTGCCTTCGACAGCCTTCGGTCTCATGCCTCGCTCATCCCACGGACCAATCAACCCTGCACGCCTCCACCATCCATACTCCCATGCACCGCTTTATCCTCCGTCAATCAGAGTGCTCCCAATTACTTCGATAGTCCTCCAAGCTAATCCTGCAACCTTTCGCCCGGTACACAAATCCTTATCCCCTGGAATCTGCGTGTTCATCCGCGAGCATTCAGGCCAAGTCCCGGGCGCAAATACGTGCCGACTTTAAGCCGACGACTGTGTTGGCCGTTCCACGAGCACGTGAGGCGCAAAGTCGCCCAGGCGTCACTGTCGCGCTGCCACAAAGGCGGCACGTGATCGCGTATTTTCTATCCAGCCATCCGAAGCCAACGAACCTGCGTGGTTCAACAGCCACGCGAAGCGTGCTCGAGAACTTCCAGCCGTAAGGCGATAAAGCGTAGTTTATTGCAACGCGCCTGCACACACCACCTACGCCCGTAACACCTCCGCCCCACCCCCGTGCAACCGCATCGGGGCTATTGATAGTGATAACGGCCCACACGCTGTGCGCAGAGGGGGGAGGTCTCTTTTTTTTTCCAGGGACGCGCGATGAGTAAGACGATAACAAGGGGATTTCGAGCTTTAGCGTCGCGTTCTTTTTATCGCCTCCGCTTGGATCACCTGCTGTAATTAATTACACCGGCGAACGGCACGAGGGTTATGGTTTTACGAAGAATCGCTCCTTAAACGACGCCTGAGGTTTGTTTAAGCGAGGGTACTTACAGGGGAACTTCGGTAACTCGGACATTTTGATTTCTCTTTCAAGTTTGCAGGTTCGGGAGAAAGGTCAATAGAAGTGTCAGGCTATTTTTATTTTTTACTATCTTTTTGGTGCTTCAGGGTGCGACACTCCTTAAGGGTTAATCTTTGCTTTCCTATTTTTCTGTGTACTTTGGAGACTGTTGCAGATACAAAAAAAATGGTAAAATGAGAATTTAATGGTTTTTTATAGTCTATAGAATTGAGCAGTGAAGTTATTTAATATTTCGTGATGGGGATCGTTTCTTCGTGAATAATTTCGTTGCGGAGTTTTATAGAGCATTAAAAACTATTAAATTTCATTTTACCAATTTTTGTGTATCTACTATAGTTGTTAAAATATACAGAAAAATATGAAAAGTTCTCCACAAGCCTATAAAGTTTCCAAAACAAAATTTTCCGGTTACCGAATTCCCCTTGTTAGTATTCGTTAATTGGTTGGCTCGTTATTAGAAAGAAGTTCTTATCGAAGATATTGTGTAATCTTGCGGTAGACTGATATGAAATCTTTTAATAATATCAAAATTGAACATATAGTACGGCGATTAGGTTATCTGACGTTGGGTCTGCGCAGTATAATAACTTTGACACGATGACATGACACAGCTGGTGTGATGCCTTTTATCGCTCACGCCAGATTAAAGTGCTTTTGTCTAGGGCAACTGGTTTGCAGTAGATTCGTAAATAGAACCTTCAATTTGTTTAGTAATATGCTTCTACTATGTTTGTAAAGGCAGATATTTGATTACGTATTTGCAGTGGATTCGTAAACATGAGCTTGTAACATGGAAGCACTTGCAAATCCTGAATACGTGACTAGGTTTTGCAAATACATTAATTCCCGCTATGTGGAAACCACATTGCTTTGATCCGCGCGAACTTTTCAGATTTGTGGCGAATTCGTACGAGTAGAGAAGAGTATTTTATAATAATAATAATAAATGTATTATTAAATTAATATTTAGGAATATTACGATTAATATTTCTAGAAAATTTAAAGCACATTATGAAATATAAATAATAATAATTTTATAATTTATAAATAATAATAAATAATACATTAAATAATAATAAATTATAATTATAAAAATAAATCCATTATTATTTATATCTAATAAAGTGTTTTAAAATCTCTAAGAATATTAATCATAATATTCCTAAATATTAATTTAAACACATCAAAACAGCAATTCGGGTTCGAAAACATATTTATAGCGAAACTGAGCCACCTATTTCTGCTACCTTCTGAGAAAAATAGGGGTTATCTAAAACTATGTAGGAAGAGGAATATCGAGAGTCAGAGGTGACCCGGTTTCCATCCCCCGCGTGACACACACTTCCATCCTTCGAGGGTTAAACGAGCACCATGTAGAACATCAATCATTTACGAGCACAAGTTCTAATCACCTACACTGGCTATACCATAAATTGTGGACAGAACTTCCGTGAACTTAGCGCGCGTATATAAAAAACGAGTTCTTGTTAACTTCCCCCACCCCCAGCTGACCTTGTTTTCGGCTGGGAAAAGATCGTCACACAAAACGCTGGTAGTAATTTCCGACGCGTATAATTCTCGTTCAGAGAACAGACTGGAATGATTCGCAGAACATTATCGGTGGGTATACAAACAGTAGACCAGATGCTACACGAGGTGAGAAGCTTTAACACGAATGTCTACACTGAAAACAACATCAGCCAGAATAAACGCGAACGCTTTCTGTAATATTTCCTTATGCTCCTATTCTTCCCACACTTTATGGCACATTTTCTGTAACTACCGACTTTACAAATCAAACTCCTTGAATTTTAGTGCCCCCGAAGTAATAAGCTACTAAGGCCCATCTAGAGTACTGAAAAGATTTATTGCATCAGACCCAAATCCACGTGCTATAAAATAATATTGATAACTATAATGGGTGATTCGTAAAGTAGTTGGCAAGCAACTTATTTTAATAAAAATAATAATACTATTAGTATTCCGAATACTAATGCTGAGTGAGGCGGAAGTGAATGCGCGATAAATATTCGAGTGACGCAAAAACTATTTCCTGCGAAAACACCTTGCGAACGTGAATATTAAACGAAGCAATATTTCCAGTGCTTCGTTCTACTTCCTCACATTCATTTAGCACCCCTTTCGTAGCTCCCCAATGAAATCTGCCAATTCTACAACTCATACACCAAGCCGCGCAGCACCCTACCACAATCACCGAGCACAGCCATATTCTACTCACAAATACTGTTGCAATTCCAGCGAAGCACTCGGCCAGGATTCGACCAGCTCCCCATCAGGTTCCGACTCGCGGTACACTTGATCCCGTTACTACCTCTTATCACGACTCGATACGCCACGTGGCCGATAACCCACTTCCAATAGGAGCCGCGGAGCGGGATCTCGATTCGCGAGGAATCGGCCGGGCCGAGGCAAGCATCCGTGGCACTCGACGTCCAATCAGCGGGATGCAGCGGGCCAAGAATTTATCGCGTACCAGTAATCCCCCAGCTAGCTTGGCAACGCGTCAGCGGCCGAAGTCGCCGTCCGTCTTGGATTATTCATCGAGATTCATCAGGGACAGCCTCGCCCTTCGATCGACGCTGAACAATACACCAGCCCGCTGGGGGAGAGTACGCGGGGATGGCCGCGTACGTAGCCACCCCCTTCCCCCCCTCTGTGCACGTGTTCGCGCCAGTTCACTGACCACGGCTCCGATCGAAGTGGAAAATGACCGTAGCCGTTCGGACCGCTCGCTACGCGCTAAGGTTTCAATTTGGATAAGAGCTCGCTGTCGCTCGCGATACCCCATCTTCCGCTCCCCCTGGAGACGCGGATTTATACAGCGTGGTTGGTAGGCCACGCTGGGAACGGACACGAGAGCGGCTGGACGCCGGACGAGGCGATCCACGGGGCGATAGGGATGTCTGAATGAGTTGCAGTGGAAAGTGAAGGTATCGTGCCAGACCGTAAGCTGAATCGTACCTTGCGTTATCTGCACGCAATTGCGCTGATCAGAGTCGTGGGTAATGATGTTGTAAAGCTCTTCTTTGGACGAGGAGAGTGACAGGAGATGGGGAAGTCGGGATCAGTTGGACGCAGTGGAAAGTGACTGTGTAGTGTCGGAAATAGTCGGATTTAGTCTTTCCCAACCTTTCTTCAGTCGCGACACCCTTTTATAATATTCAAATAACCTGCGATCACCCTCCCCTCCCATGTAATATAAAATACATTTAATGAGGTGAAGAAAATTCGTTAAAATAGGTATTTCGGAATATAATTCTAACTCAATAATATTCAATTATTTTAACCCTTCATTAACACTCTGGATGTGAGTCATACAGAAGCTGATTTCGACGCTCTGTACCTTTTCCACTGCGTAGAATGTCGTGGATATTTGTGGAACATCTCTGTTCTTTCAATTATCGAAATAGCCTACCTTCTATGTGCAAAATAAATACCTCACAAACTATTTTTTTCTCAGAATATTATATCCGAACAACAACTCTGTAGATGTTTTAACTCTGTAACTTTTTACTCTGTAAAAGTTACAATTCTTTGAGGATCTTTTTCCGTTTTTTCGTGATATATGGCAATCTAGATTTTTTTCGGAATAGCTGTGATAAAATTTCAATAAAAAAAACTATTGGAATACATTCTAGGATACCTGCTATTTAATATATTTAATTATATTATTTAGTATGATGGTTGTGCTTGCATCCGGGTAACCAGCTTTCTCTTTTCTTCATAAATGAAAAATAAGTGTTACATCATTAACAGGATATGGCAATGTAACCATATTAAAAGAAATAAATGCTAAGTATCGTCAACTAAAATCCTCTAATACTCGCAGGTTGGGAACCACTGCTACGTACGATTTTACTGATCAAAGCTTCGTTTGATGATATTTGAAAGATCTTGGGACGAGATGATAGAGATATGAAGGTGGAGTTGTGGGTGATCTTACAATGAGCACAGTAGAAGATGTCGGTGTTATATCAGACGCTGGATTGTATTTCAAGTCGAGGTTGCTTTGTGCAGTCCTGTTGGTACAAGTTTCAATGGAAGTCTCATATCTCTTTCAGTAGCAAGATGATAGGCACTAGCTGCACACAGTAGAAGATCCCAGTCTCGTGTCAGACATTCGTCTATTCTACTCTCTACTACTTTTCTACCGTGACATACAATCGAGGTTCAGACCATTGATACTTCAATCACCAGAATTAAAGATTGAGAACGAAGAAGCTTAAACCAGCGCGCAGTAATCACGGTCGAAGTAGAAAGTATCGGTGCTATGTCAGACAACTGACTGTATCCTCGTCTATGCTGCCTTGGCGCAGTTTTTCGAGTTGAAGCTTGAAGTAAGCGATGTTTCGAGAATTTTAAAAAGGGGCAGTGGAAAACACTAGTATCCTATCAGACCACTTGTTATTCTAGTGGCTTTCCAACAGAATTCCTGATCCTTACACATGTGTACGAAGCAGACAGGGGTAACCCTTATCTACCCCAATCTCTATTAAACCTGAGGGGGATGTCTTACTCATAGAATACTCCCAGGTGAGCCAGCTCGGAAGCCTCGCCCAATTCCCGTCCCGAGGACATGCTTGTGGGTTTCAAATACCCATGGAAGCAATCCCCTGGCCTTGAGGGATGTGTTAGACAATAGAACAGGGCTACTTCTTGCTACCTTTGTGTCTATACATTGAACAGAATTAAAATTAATGACTTGTTGAGTACCTACGCGGTTCGATATTATCGACACGCGATGAGAAAGCCTAGCTGAGTGTGGGCTTATCAAGATAGCCGGAGAAAATGACAATGTCGTGCCAAACGATAGATCATATCGTAATATCTACTAGCTTGATCTTGTGGCACGTGATTGGACACCAAAATGGGAAAATAATAACGTGGAACGCCTGAAGTAGAAAGTGACAGTATCGTGTCAGACGAGCGATTCCAGATTCCAAAGATTCCTAGATTCCCAAGGCTACCGACTTGAACAGGTTATCAACTTTATTATTGGAATCTGAATCCATTAGCAATATCGGATTTGAAAACTATGACATCTCAAAATTATAAGTTAACTAATAATGAGATGGCTATAGTTGGAATTTTAAATCTCTATCTAGTTTTGCCAAAAGGGTTCGAAAGATAGGTAGCCATAGGAAACACGACTGCATTGCTTATAAATTTAAAAGTTCCGAGCATCGACTTCTGCTCGATCATAAACCTCCCGATCTATGAGTCCACGCTACTACGAAACTGAAACTTTAAACAGCAACCTTCAACATCTTCCGCAAAAGCTGATGCAACGCGACAGAAGCATAGCAGAAAGTGGAATGATCCAGTATCCGTTCAGACACTCGACTATTTTTTTAGACGATCAAAATTCAAAAGAGCACCTCTCAAATTAATACACCTTCCGCACTGAAGCTTCACTCGCGATTTAACACAGTTTCCACCGGATCGCCAGTGCACGATGCATCGCGGCGACCACGAGTCGACCTCGACGCAATTTCACAGGGAGCGCATTCGACGCGGGACCGAGGCGGAAAATAACGCTGCGCTGCAATCTCCCTATGCCCAAAACGTATTTTCAACTCGACCCCCCCCGGCGGGGCAGGGATCGATAGGGCACTGTTCCGCCCCGATAGCCGTCTAATTAATATCAAAGTCGGCCAACGCGACGTTAATTCGACCAAGCGGCGTTTCCCTGGTTCCGTGCCGTCGATTCCGGCGCGTCAAATCCGCCGGGCGAAAATATCGCACCAATCCTCCGCGGTCCCGTGAGGATGCTCGATCTGTCGGCTCGAAACCTGCTCCACATTCGCTGACCTTTACTATCGGAGGGCCAGGGAAATGCCAGAGTGCCCTCTCGCCGAGTCTCTAAAATCGCGAAAAGTTCACTCGACCCCCTTTCGTCTGGACGATGCAGTTTAATCGACGATCCCTTGATATAGGATCAGGGGTGGTCCAAGGGGTGGAAGAAATTTCGTTAGCCATTGAATTGTGGCGCAAGCTGACGCTGGTCCCCCCCTCGGCAAACGGAGGTGGGCGACTATTCATCTCGAGGAACAAGACCGCTAATAAAGCATCGACGGGAACGGGCAGAGGCAGAAATAAAGAACGCCGGGGAGATATTAAGGCCCGATAATGGATTCCTCTGTTCCTTCGAGCGTTCCCTGCTACCTATCCCCGTGATATTCATTCCGCCATATTGTCAGACGGACCAGGTGCTTCCGTCTGACGACGACGCGTCTCGCTTCCGGGAGGGGTCCAAGAACCTTCCATTCCTTAATGAGAAAACAGCCCGGCATCCGGGCGGAGGAAAAGGGACGGCGGTCGCATTAAATTGTAACTTAACTGGAAACCTCGCCAACACCGACGGAACTGCGGATTAGAGAGCGGAAGGGAGGACGGTCTGGGAGGGAAAAAAAAATCGTGGGATTACAGTGGGTCAGGGAATTGTTGGCGCAGACGAATTCTGCGGGGATGAACTTCTCGTTTGCATCTCTTTGCATCTTTATGTAGTCACGTGATTCTCGGCATGTTACCCTGGAGTGGTTAGGAATGCTCGTGTAGTTTACTGGTTTTGGGAGTTGTCCATGCGGGGGACCTTCTGGTCTTGGTTCTCAGAGGAAACGACTGCGCTGACGGCAGATTATTTATAGCAGAAGACTTGTGACTTACGACATTTTCTTTATTGCATGTCCGTAGACAATACTGGAAATATTTATTGCCGCAATCGAATATTTAACGTGTAGGCCAGCTTATTTAGTATTAATGCGCGAGCGTTACAGTGCCCGATATCCTGAAATAAGTTAATTAAAAAGTAAATATATCCAATAGGTAATGTATTCTGTATAGGATATTTTGATAATTTCAGTGGAATTCCGTATCGAAGACGACGTACATAAATCAGCAGCACATAAATGCGTAGGTATTATTGAATTTGTTTCGCTTCGAAGAATCAATATTGGACTACTCGAAAACGTTGCTTCTCACCACTTTTCGACCATTCGAACTCGATACGGATATGTAGGCGTACACCTGAAGGTATATGAATCTGCCCCACTCTGTTCAAAGGTACCGACAAGTGGAGTAATTTTGACCACTGGGGTAACTTTGACCAGAAAACTAGATTTTAAAAGAAATTCCTTTAGCATCTATTTGTATAAAAGATATTATCCTCGGACAAAATGCAACTTGAAATAGGCAGTCAAAGCTATCCAAGGGACTTCGTCCGAGAATAACAATTTTTCTACAATAGATGCTAGAGGAATTTCTTTTAAAATTTTCTAACCATTTCTGGTCAAAGTTACCCTAGTTGACGATTCTCTCTTCACCTTCCTTCCCTGCTAATAATTGTCTACCACGCTGCACGTGCTACGAGAAGTATCTTTTATCGAAGCAGTACATCGATATAGCACATTTCCAATCGAACCTTCGCCTGATAACGAAACGAAGAGCACGCCGTACACCGTCGCGTAATCATCGAGGCTTAATCTTATCGCGGTCCCCAGAGCGAGGAATCCTCGCCGATTAACACCGCGGAAATAGCGTCGAGGCATTATCTTTCGTCTGGCCTGACCGCAACCAGCAGTCACAGGATCGATCATTCTTGCGAAACTGTACCGGTGTTATCGGCAGCCGCGTAACCTTGCGAAATTATTGAACGACCGTTAGAACTTGGGCGCCACGTTATCGTGGAACGGCCTCAAGCACGATCGTTGGTCCTCTCCTGACGTATTTTCTCGTCCAGTAAACTGGAGGGCACGTTGCGGCGCGGATTAATTCAGCGCGCCCCGCTCTGTTGATAGAAATGATGGAAAACGAGATAGCGCCGGGTGACCAGCTGCAACTAACTCATCCACGCTAATTGGATAGTGATTCTAAAGACAAAACCAAATATTTCTTGCCAGAGGCAAAAGCGGCCACTGCGCTACCCTAACCTCGTGTCGGTCCAGTCACTGACTCGCTTACTGAAGCGCAGCTTCTTGAACCTTCTATTCGCTAAGTAGGTGCACAGTAGTTTTGATAAGCAGCCGTTTCGATCGAACGAAATCTGACTCCTCAGCGAAGCTGACGGTAAAATACGGATGAAATTCCTTTCGATTCTCTGTCTATCTGCGAAGTTCCGTTAAAATCGTTGAGTGGCCGTTTACAAGTGGTCCCCTCGTTAATTCACGTCGCGTCAGGTCTAGCCTAACGACTCTCACCTTGGCTCGTGCTGTATCAAGAAACTGTCGCCGGGATGCGCCGCATTGTCGGGGCATAATCGGTCCGCAAGTTGCTCGGACAAGCGATAGAACGAGGGAACGAGGTGGAAAAGGCAGGAATAGGTGGAGTGAAAAGGCAAGAGGAAGTGGAAGGGTGCAAGAGGAAGAGGAGCAGAGGCAACGATGGTGGGGGATCAATTTAGAAGCCGTGACTCACTCGACACGGTGACGTCGTTAGCGCACCCCTTCCGCCCTCCCCCCAGCCTCTATATACCACCCCCTCGAAAAAAGGGTATAATCCGGTCACAACTCTCTCTATCTCTCTAAGCGAGAACTAATCGAGGCCAGTGCACACTGTCAGGCGGAAAGGGACTGCGGGGGATGGGTGGTGTTCTCGTCGAGCCCCGGAGTATTATTTCTGGTATTCCTGTGTACACCGCCGTGTATCCGAAGAGGTGGCGTGCAGGCCGGAGGGAGGGATGGGGTAAGGGCACCGGCCAAGTTATCGTCGTGCCCGACAACACGCCGGCCCCTCGTTACGTCGAAAAAGCTCGAGCTCCTCTACCTTAGCCCGCGATGCACTTTACGCGCCAGCGACTCCTGTTTACCATCGCACGGAGGCGGAGGAGCGAGAGGCGAGGGACGCGGAGGAACAAGGAAAATCGCGAGGAGCAGAGAGTAGAGGGTGTAAACGAGGAAGAGGATGCGAAAGGGGAAGAGTACCCGACGCATCCTCTCTCCCGCGGCCGCCGAGCCAGCGTCCCCTCGCCCCAATTACCGTGCCCATCGCGCACCGCCTCATCCACGCTCGTAATTTGCATCCGACCTCTATTTCCTTCCCACCCGTCGAATTACGCGGCCCTTCCCCGAAAGGTACTAGGGAGACCAGCGGCTCGACTGGTCCTCGATCCTCGCCTCCTCCTCCCCTTGGGGGAAGAGGGAGAGTCGAGAGTGCAGAAGGCTGCAAGGGGTTCGCTCGACGCGAAGCACACGCTGAGTCTACACGAGGCTACCAACGGAAGGAAGATGCGCGCAAGGATGCCCTATGGTGGAACGTTACTCACGAGGCACACGACCAACCAGGATAAGGTGCTCGGTCAGGCGACGTCGGCTCCTGGATCGTCGACCGACGAGCATCCTACTGACCCTCCGTTCACCGAGTCCTGGCGCCGAGGTACCCGCAGACGAGCCTCCCGTTGTCACACTCCGGCAACACCCACTTTCTCCTCTGGCCTCGTAACCTCGAGGGCCACTTTTTCCTTCTCTCCCTCACCACCGTTGTCGAACGAGGCGCAGCACCACTCTGACAGCACCACCACCACCACCACGGTACGATCCTCGGCTACCAACGGGTAGCACCAGCACGATAGGAAACCACCACCACCACCACCACCACCGCCACGGTCACCACTACCACCGCTGCCGCCACGAGCAGCAGCACAGCAACCTCTTGGTGCTCGCCTTAATACTGGCGGCCAGTCCTCGCGGCCTGAAGCGCGTTACGCGGGGTTCCCCTCCCTTCGCGGCCTATCCACCACCCTGTTCCCGTACTAATTCATCACCAGCCTACGCGCACCAAACGGAGCCTGCTCGCGTGCTCCTAGCCGATCCTCCCATACCAGCGGCGCGTGACCATCGATGAGGAACCCTCGGAGGAGAATCGTGAGGGCTGGCCCTATCTAAGCGGCTGTCTGCTCTAGCTGCCAAGCCTCGGAATGTCGCCCTCCTTGCGCCCCGCCAAGGCGCCTTCTGCGCCCAGTCACGGCAACCGATATATATGCGCGATCCTGGCACACGCGTGTCCGTGATCACGTCTTGGCATGCGCCTACCTACGCGCGCGCCTCGTGCCGCGCGCGCCGAATTCGTTCGACCAGCCTCGGTGTCGCTGCTCTCGATAAGTCATCCTAGGGATGTTTGTCTTTGAGGGATGGAGGAGGACGCGCTAATGGAGACTTTTTCATCCCCTTTCCAATCCTCTAACGTACAATCCCTACTTGCGATTGTATGATCAACTAGCGATCGCTCCGATTTGGGGACCTTTGCGCATTGGACTTGAGCAGTTAAGTGGGAACGGATGAGCGGTTGTCTGGATAATAACGATGCGAGGAATGATGATTCGTGTGCGCTAGGTGACAGTGATTCTTCTTCGGAAGGTATGTATTTTTAGCGGGAAAACTGATTTAGAGTTAAGGGAAGAAATGTGCGGACTTCGCGCGCCGAGATGGCTGATCCTGACGAGCGAATGCTGAAGTGCATGCTTCTAGGCTATATAGGCTATTTAAGTGGACCTTGAATGTTAAGAATTCGCCAACAACACGCGGTAGTTCGTAGGTGGTTATCGACCTATTCACTGACCGTGCCCAACGCAGTTTAACTTCGGTGATCTATCGGGAACCGGTACTTTCTGCATGGCACAGTCGTTGGCAAGTGTATATAAATTAGAATATTGAATGTTTTCTTCGGGGATTGTTAAGAGTTTCTATAAATATTAAATGGTCAATGCACGATCTCCAAAACTACTCACTTTAGATACACGTGGACTATTTAAATTTGCCGCCTTTGTAAGCGCAGGCTCTCACCCAGCCTAGGGAGTTTCGCGCAGCTGGCGCCCTCTAGCCTGTACCCCGCTATGCGCATGCTTAACTACTTTCTCTGTAAAATATTTTCTTTATGGCGACGTCATTGAAGAATCGCTGTGTCTGACAATAATGATGTTCCTACTGATATCATAACTCAATTCTGTGTGCCTCAACCGAAATACTATTTCTCTGCCTCTCTCGCATCGATCCACAATTCATTTCATTGATAATGCAGTGGCAATTTATGAACATGTACCTTTCCTTTTAATACGTGACACCGCGGAAGAACCTGCGAGAATTGCGTCGATGTCCATCGCGGTGCGCCCTTGCGTTAGAGGTTAGGTTTCACCGTAGATTCTCGCATGAAAAGCCGAGCACCGTCGCGGGCGAAAATAGTTGGCACCGTAGAACAGTGTCATGGCGCGGCAACAATGACAAAAAGTGTGTTTCTCACCGACGAATCTGGCACTAAACTTAATATGTGGGGCGGTTTTCGCTGTAACAGAGGCTTCCTGATACTGTTCCTCATTCATGTAATTGCATTTCAAAGTTTCATATGTGAGTATTCGTCCAACAGCCTTTGCTTTCCATTTTTATCTCCCGTCATTGAGGCCCGAGCGGTGCACATATGTGGACGGATGTAGTATTTACGCGAGAACACCGACCGCTCTGTATCTCGTTCGCTCTGCGCATGCGCCGCGCGAAATTCAAACGAGCCTTCCCGCCACTCCTTCCTCGCTCATCCCATTCATGCTTTTATCGTTATCTACGTCTGAGTTTCTGTACGATTTAGCGAATCTATGTCTATTAGGTTCTAAAATGTGTTACGTTAAAATATTGTTGTAAATTATGAAGTTTCAACTCTAAAGATATTCTATTATATTCGTGTTTTCCTTCCGTTTCAAAGATTACCAGGAGCGGCACAAATGGCAGGAGCTAAGGGACAAAGTGGAGTCCATGATCGTCGAGCAACGAGACACGTACGGTCTAACGTATAGTATAATAACAAGGCTAGAGAGGCATGGCTTGTTCGGTGGGACCAACAAGCTGGACCCCGTCGAGAGACCCACGATCTACGCCATCACCCCCACGTTCGCTAGGCCCGTGCAAAAGGCCGAGCTGACACGGTTGTCCCAAACATTCCTCCATGTACCGAACTTCCATTGGATCGTCGTCGAGGACGCGGAGACGAAGACGAAGCTGGTGACGAGATTCTTGGAGAACAGCAGCCTAATTTATACTCACCTAGCTGCGGCCACGCCGCCTAATTACAAGTTGGGTAGAAACGACCCGAACTGGAAGAAGCCGCGGGGCGTCGAGCAGCGAAACGCGGCCTTGCGCTGGCTTCGGGAGAACCTGAAATTAAACGACAAGGGGATCGTGTTTTTCGCTGACGACGATAACACGTACTCCATCAAGCTGTTCCACGAGGTAAGAGCATTAACGGCACGAACGGGTCGGTTCAGTCACGGAGATGTTATATAATATCGTGTGTCGCAGATGGAGAAGATTAGGAAGGTCGGCGTGTGGCCGGTAGGCCTTGTCGGCGGGCTGATGGTGGAGAAACCGACGTGTAATAACGTTACTAATAAGGTGGTCGGTTTCAACGCGGCCTGGAAGCCAGATCGCCCGTTCCCATTAGATATGGCTGGCTTCGCTATTAATCTCAGGCTCCTACTCGAGAACAAAGACGCCATGTTTTCGTACGACGTCCAAGGTGGCTACCAGGAGAGCGAGATCCTCAGGCAGATTGTCACTAGGGACGAACTGGAACCACTGGCTGACTGCTGCACAAAGGCATGCATTGGTTACTTTGTAGTTCTTTAAGGGACTCGGAAATTGCAGGATGACTTTGAAGATGTTTGAACATTAGCAGTTCCTGATGCAAAATGAAATTGATAAGTCCTTTGCCATTTTGCGATCAGAGGCTTCGCGAGATACGAGCGATTAAAGATTCAGAGTTCGACTTCCGGGGCGCGTTATTTGAATGCCAGTAACAGTTTAAATGCAACTCTGCGGTTGTTAGACGTAATCCAGGGATCCCGACCGACCCGGAGTTTATAGATTACTTGTAACCCATCATGCAGAACAGTAAAAATCTTCTAGATTTCTTTCATCCCGCAGAATTCACGTACTTCGATTTGTCCCTGCGTATAAGCAATGCGCAAGGTTTAAAAAGATAGCAAAGCTCTTAATCATCATCGCACGAAACTTAAAGAATTGCAGTTAGAAAACAATTGGAACACGCTGTCCAGTTCGCCTTGAACTTTTTATTCTTTCCTCAAGTACATTACGTAGAACTAAGAGAAACCATAACCATTCAATTCATTGATCCTCGATCCTTCTATACCCTGTACGAAACACCGTGATCACGTTTCGACATTTGTGCAGGTGTACGTGTGGCACACGCGAACGGAGCCGCCGCTCTTGAACGTGGAGCAGCTTCTAATAAAGAAAGGTAAACGCTCGAACGTAGGCATCGAAGTGTGACAGGAACGTTAAGCTGTAGTTCGCCGAGGACTGCAATCATCGAGAAAGCCTGTGCCGCATCGCAGGGAAAATGATCAGAAGCACTCTCTACAAGTGAACGCGGAAAAACAATGAATTTTATATACGCTTTTATATCACTCGCTATTAGCCATGGGCGAATGCAGTGCCATAGCGAGTAGCTGCTTATACCTGCATATACTCGATAAGGAATTAGATGTGATACATCGATTGATCCGAGGTGAAACGTACGCCCGGTTTGTTGCGTAATCTACGAGTCCAACGTTCTGTCTTTTTTATTACGTTGCATATGGCTGTCGGTACAAGTTCTTTGTTTGTACAGTTGGAACGCGCGCGTGTGCAGTCCTTTTCAAACATTTGTAACGATCCGATCCAACGTTTTGACGAATAAAGTTTTACGGCGAAGAAAGAGGGCGCGACGTACGCCCGTAAGTCGTGAATCACTTGACCTTGGGAATGTCCTTTATCCTTTATTAGTCGAGTACGTTTCCTTGGCGCGTACAGAAAAAGCATACATAAAAAATATGCCTTACACCTACGAACTTTAATGATATTCGTAATAATAGTCTTGTTTTTTGTCGCTTTTCATTTAACCCCACCGGAGTGGAAGATGCGTAGTAATACTTGTCGTGGGAAGCTACTTGGGTTACGGGTTTTGGCAACGAATATAAAATAGCTAGATAAACGTGACTCCACGGCAAAGCCTCGAGAAATACTGCGTGTGACGATCGAAGAAATAGCTCTCGCCGTTTCCTTTTCTCGTCGATATAATATATATATATATATTTTTTTTTT
The DNA here is from genome assembly GCF_050908995.1 of Andrena cerasifolii. NCBI lineage: Eukaryota > Metazoa > Arthropoda > Insecta > Hymenoptera > Andrenidae > Andrena > Andrena cerasifolii. Next base: position 8,361,309 of record NC_135133.1, read on the forward strand.
GTTGTTTCGTGTATAATATGTACTCGTTGACTTACAAGCTAATAAGTACTATATATTTGGCAAAACTCTGTTTACGGTACGTAAAAAAGCTACCGGTGCGGAAAGCGTGTTCGCAAGCGTGAAGGCGGGATGTTTCCATTCGTTTCTCCTTTCTTATACAGTTGTTACGATTTATCCACTTAAATATACAACGCGATCGATCACGACTTCTAATCACTTCTGCTCGCCTCGTCTTTCTTGCTCGTCTCTGTGTTTTCGTTTCCTTTGCTTATTTTTTTGCGAACGCACCTTCCGAACTCGCGCACAACATCCTAGACTTACCGAATCCTCCTAAACTTATCTCCGATTACCCTTAATGGTTAGGAAAAACGTTTACAAGCATTTACAAAAAACTTATCACATTTTAACTGCGTATTTTCTCGAAAAGCCATCTTAAACATTAGGACAGAGAACTTGGTTACTTCACGTTTATCGAATATTATTACACATATATGGCAGCTTTCGATTGTTCCTGTTCCGCCTGTCCAGAAACGGATGCTCGCGTCCCATTCTAACGGTCGACAAGCGTCGCCGACGTCGCGCAGGTTCGCATCGGTATAGAGTTCGTTTACCAACTGTCGAAATTGTCGCTGCTCTTCATTACACTATACATACATATTCAGAGAGACTTTTAATGTAAAATGATCACGCCTGAGAATCGCTGGAGGATCGTCACGATCGATATATCACCCTTCGTTTCCTGTTCCAGTATCAAGCAGCCTTCAAGTTCAAGTCTACTGTGCCGAGATCGAACTGATACATGGACCAGGACGATAGCCATCGCGATTCCCTACCGCAAAAGCTGCCCAATTCTCGGTTTCAAACTTTCTTAATCACAGGGCAACCAACAAAGGGCACGTAGAACCCTGATAAAGAATTTATTTCAAGACAGGAAGGGGAGAGATCTGGGCCGCTCTTGCGCGCGAGGCGCTCTTTACACTGTAAAATGTACACGATAAAACTATCACGATAAATTATCACGGGTAAAAGTAATGAATATTCAATGGAGTAAAAAACAAATCGACCAATCAACGAAGGAACGTGCCGTGGGGCATGCGTCAGTCATAATGCTCGGTGAAAATTCGGATGACCGCAGGATCGTTTTCTCCCTACGGTGGTGGAACACGCGCGGCGATGAATTTCGTCGAGGGACACGCGCGAACGGCGAGTCCGAGTGGGAAACGTTCGAGTGACCCGAGTTGCTTGATCGTCGACGATACTGAAAATTCGTTTCCACGAGATCTCGCGCTTAAAGGAATCAGTCTTTGAAACAAGATCGTACGAACCACGAAGTCGATAAGTGTTTAGAGTGCCGATCATCGGAGGGAAATGAAAACCTGTCTGTGCTGCGGGTTGCGAGACACTGTGTCTCCTAATTGAAGAACGTACGGCAATGGGACGTGACGAGGAAGTATATAATAATCGTCGAAAGTATATACACAGATCAGAGGCTACCGCGAAATCGCGAGCCTCATCGAGAGAGAGAGAGAGAGTTCCCATTCCGTTCGTTTCTGCTTCGCGAACAATGTCTTCCGACGCTTTCCTCGCTCCTTAGTCTCATTGTCAGTGGATCACACGGCACTCTTCGTCGACGCAGGAGAAACGAGACGAAATAGGGGTGCCCGTTTCCTTTTGTCTGCGCGCTACGCGCGCAATAACACAGCGCTACCCAGCGTACTAGACTGCGATTAATCTAGAGGATGCCTCGAAGCAATCGTCACTAATTATCGACCAGCTTCTACCAATTTTCGCGACAAATTTTGTACATTCTTCCTCCTCGTGCAAGCGACCTATCTAGCTCCTCTTTCGCAACATCCGCTAAGTCACGTTACATCGACAAGTCCTTCTAGGATTATTCGCTTTTCCCCCGTGGTTCACGCTCGCGCGCTCTTGGCGGTTACGTGGGACGAGGGGACGGGATGGATCGAGAGATTCTCCTGTTTCCTTCCTGGAAGGCTTCCAGGGACCGTCGACTACCGAGGACCCAGCGGGGAATGAAAGGTGCCATTGAATTTTGCGCCAAACGGAATTCAAGTGCAGGCTTACCGATATAAGAGAGGCTAACTTGTCCTCTGTCTTGTCCTCGAGGAGGGAGGACAGACGCGAGAATGTACGGCGCGAATGATCGTTGGATGTTCTCCACGAGCGAAGCGGTCGAGTGACGGCCACGCGCCGTTTGACCGTGGTCCAGCGTGTCGCTTTCTCTCGATCAAGAACGAAGTGCCGTCGGTTCGGAGCCCTCGCTGACAGAGAGCCCCGTGCAGGTTTTAATTCAACAGAGATCCGCACGGGATTCGAGGGCGGCGAGGGACCCTGGGCAACCGCGAGACTTCATTCACCGCGCATTCTCGGATGTACGAGGTCTGTCGTGTCGTTCGCGAACACTTTGGCCGGAAACAGCGTTTCCGCGGTGCGACTTTACAATCTAGTACGCCGGAAGAATATCTAGACGGCCGAGTCCTTGCCGACGAAGCCAGTCTTTGAGACGGACCTCTTCCCGTCGAAGGTGATGGACGTCTCGCGGCGGAGGCCGGAGTCGATGATGGGTGTGATCTTCTTCTCTTCCTTCAGCGGCTCCTTCTCGTCTCTAAAAACGTTCCAATGCGGGGACCGGGTTAGTGGAACAGCGGCGGAGCTTCTGCCGCCCGAGCGTTACGGTTACTTCTATTACTGGGCATAACTGAGCATGTCGAGAGATGCGGCGCGTGGTGCAACATCGAATAAAATACGCATTAGGCATGCCATCGCTCGTTAGTATCGTGTGTTCGCGGGACGGGACTGTACAGGGTGTTTCACAGCTCTTAACACAGATTTTAACGAAAATTTAAAGTGAAATTTGAATAAAATACTCTTATTGCGAATAACGAATGTAGAAAGAAATTAGTACTTTTTAAGGGAAGGATGGCGAGGGGTAACGTTTTATTACAATAATTACTTTCCTAGAGTTTGAAACGTTCAAACAAAAATACTCGCGATTCGTTCGAACCCATCACTGTTTCCATAAAAATCGCTCAAATCTGACGGTGAGCAAAATAATAAGTTCCGAAACACCCTGTGTATCGTTCGTAATTGTTCCTTTCTCATCTGGACTCTAACGAGGGAACGGAGGAGTTACACAAACACCAAGAAGATTATCGAAAGAGAAAAAACGTGACTTTGGAGAACATTAAAATCGGTGTTTGAAATACGGTCGGGCGTCCGCGTGTCAGCGCGAATGGAAATGATTTCGGTGTCCGCGCGACGTAACGAGGCAGAATCACCTACTTCCATGATCCACGGCCGAGCGGGGTGAATTAGAGAGCGTGATGGTGAGGTGTGTGCTACGTGGGTTAACGAGCAATTAATATCACTTCGGAGTGTTGATATCTCATGCAGCATGGCCAAAGCACGGGCGAGTAATGGCGACAGTTTTGTGCAGGTCGCGTGAACAGTGACAGAGGAAGAAGAACGGAATGGAGCGGACAAGTAGCAAATGAAACTTAACGAGACGCGAAGAGTGGTTGGCGGCACGAACGGTGCGTCGACATGAAGGAAAAAAAGAAAGAAAGAAAGTGGACGGGGCGCGCGGGTGAGGGGGGAAGACAAGCAAACGGGGGAGAGTTCTGCCATGCTCAGACCCTGTCCCGATCGACGACCGCGTCGATTATCCTCCCCCGCGGATGCGTTGCTGGCGGGCGTATATGCATTCGACGTTCCAGGATGTTTGCCAGCATTGTCAGGTGCCAAGGATGGGGAACAAGTCGTACGAGCAAAAGAGAATGGGGGTGGTGTCTGAACAGCATAGAAAACAAAAAAAAAAAGAAACATAGTGGGAAAGAAGATATCATGCCAAGTAGAAAAGCCGTGTCTGAGCCCCTTCGAGAGGGGCCATGCTTCTTACTGATTTCACTTATGTATCTCTCTTACATGGCAGTGTGTTTGACCAATCTAATGGTATTTTTTCCACTACCCGAGTCTTGGATGGCCGTGACCCCGGCGACATTGGCCATTTTTTGGTCGCAATACGGCAATGGAAACCGCCAACCGTAAAGACTACCGGTAAAGAAAAAAAAAGAGAAAGATGCGAGAGGGTCAAAGTGTCTCCTAATGGCGGGCTACGTTCTAACGAGTTAACCGGACCATTTCACCTCAGCGGGCCACTAGTTTCTCTTTGCCGGACGAGCGTGGTGCCGGGTCGAAAGCAAAGGACGAAAGGAAGCGCGCCCGGTTCCGATTTATTATGTTCGTTAAGTTGAGTAGCGGATTAAAGGGGCTTCTAGAGACGTGGGGGGCCAGCTCCAGCCAGTTAACCTACTAATTATTACACCGGGGGGGTGTAAAACGTTTGGAGTCTTTGCCAATGTGAATTAAGAGTAGAAATTCGTCTTTGTATGTTTGTTCTGTATGGTGCAGAAAATAAAAATGTTGGAGCACGTAGGCGAACTTGTCTTTTTCCCTATGATTAATCGAATTGAACTCGTTTTATCAAATGAAACTGAAAATTACCGATTATTCTGCGATTTGAATGAAATTGATTACAGTCTACTCCAATTTTCTTCTGTAATTTGAACATGCTACGAAACTGTGAACTAGTTAGGGACTAAAACGTAGGTAGGAATAGTTAATAGTTCAATTTAGGGCAGTTCGTTTCGTCCTGATTATAGTAACAGATTATCAGTCATTGCCACGTGATAAGGGATCGTCCTTCAATTACGTAAAACCTTTGGGAGTTGGGGGGAGCCAGGTAGCGTCTTACGTAATATTTTTTAACGTTAAATGAATTATATAAAGCTTTAAAAGAATTTTAATAATTGAAAAAATAAAATGTAAAAAGTATTACGTAAGGAAGGGGGGAGTGTGTTGGAATATAAAAAATTGCCCTTTCGTGATTTAAGAACAGCCCCTAATCTAGTTTTTTAGTATTAAAATTTTTAGTGCGGAAACTAAATATTAAACACTCTATAAAAGTTCATGTATTTGATTCTAGTGATTTGCTAGTGAATTGCAACTTTTTGAACTAATCAAATAGTCCGCCAACCAGGCGCAACAGAGCCCCAAAATTTCAATAAACCGGAACCGGGTGTTCTCGAAAATTTCGGGGGATAAAATTTTTCGAAATTTCTCAAGTTTTCATGATTTAACGTCAATGACGGCTGTCACGGGTGCCTCGGCTCGCGAATTCTTTCAGTGGCCACGGGTCGAGAACGAAAGAGACCCAGGAGAGTCGATGATGGGATGCAAAGTTCGATGACACGGTTATGTAGCGCCAGACTTGCCAAAGCACAATGTGAGGTATATAATGTATAATAGGAAGTCGAGTAAAGTCATCTCTATAGAAATCGAGAGGATGTTTCGTGTATGTGAAAACGTGTCGGACGAATCTGATCGAAATGAGTCTCACCTGCCCAGCTTCGTGTCTTCCTCGTCCACCGGTTTCCGACGTGACCGTTCGCAGACATAATATATGATCCCTGCAATAGAAATTTTATGGACTCGTTAATTAAATAGCATTAGCTTAACAACAGATCAGATCAGATTTATGAAAAATATATTTTTCCAAGGAAAATTCACTTTGCGTGCCCGGGCAACTTTGCATGACGATTTCCCATATGCCTGCGCGATAATTTCATGTAGATTCGCGTTTGCAATTTCAGATAAATTTGCGCCGCGGTCCCCAACGAATTTATGCCTCAATTTTAGATAAGTTTGCGTTGCAATTTTCAAGTGAATTTATGTTGCAGATAAGCTCGGTAAACGTTCGCTCAGATAAATGCGTGTTGAAACGTCTAATAAAATCGAAATTACGATTCGGGAGCGTGTAACGCCGATGTTTAAAATAGATTCACTTTTACAACATTGGATAAGTGTAATCTCTGTTGAATTTTTGCTGTCGCTTCGACAGATTTATTTAGAGCGGTGGCGCACTCGGGATTTAATCTTGGAGAGAGGCGAGTTGAACGGATAAAAATATTTTTAATGCAAATTCAGTGAAATTCATTCGGTGATTATTAAAATTTATTTACAGAATAAAATCTAGTTTTCTTTTCTTCTGACAAAGCCACCTCATTGGGGGGGTGCCAGGGCCCCGAGGCCCCCCTCCGGGTGCGCCACTGATTTCGAGACTTTGAGTGAATGAATTTTAGAACGTCGAGGCTATGGAAAATTGTAGAGGAAATATTCTCACCTGTTTTGTGCGCGCAACAGCAGATCACGTCGATCAGGATGATAATGATGAACAGCAACGCGATCACGATACCGATTATGGCTGCGCTGGATATCAGGGGTCCGTGATGATGAATCACAGTGGTGTCTATACCTTGAAGGACAAGAGGAACGTGTCAGAAAAGTATCTCCATGCAGACACGTGTTTGGTGCAATCCGTTAGTGCAAAAGCAGTACTGAACGATGTCTGGTGATGACAAAGGAAAGAATCATCGTCACTTCACGAACACGTTTAGGAATAGGAAACGCACTGGTAGGCTTTTTCTTACGAAGTCAATTTGAATAAGATAATTTGCAATCTTTTGGAACTGTCCTTTGAGGAGCAACGTACCTACACCTAGGACTAGAAAAATCAGACTGGACTTTGACCATTTCTTTTCCACTGGAAATATTCTTTAATTGAAAAATCTTCACGTGCATCTTAAAATGCATACTTTAATGTGATTTCACACCCTAAAACCACCCTATGGTACCAACAGAGAATAAGTTTCTCTTACGGATGAACTACTCTACTCTCTCAGAAAAGTTGCATAATTTTCTGAATTTTCGGGTTATTCAACTTCCCCTATAAGAAGTAAAGCGAATCTATTACTCGAGGCATCGTTACGATGGCCGTTCTATCGATCGACACCGCATCGGACATCACCAAACACGTTACGCGGACGATTAATTTTAGTCTCCTGAAAAGAAACAAGATCGGCGAGGGGGGGTTCTGGGGATGTGCCAAAAATCCGTTTTCATCAAAGCGTAGGACACGTAAAGAACCAAAACCAAAAGCCAACGAGTAGTACACGATGAAAGAAACGATCGTCGTCTATGAAGCAAGTAAAAGAAGCTTGTTAAACTAAACGGGTACACAAGTAGAAAGAAAAGGCGGTGCGCACAGTACGAAGCGCGAAAATATAGGTGTAACAAAAGCGACGGGAGAGTCTGATTTTCATTATTATTATTTTTTCTTTTCTTTCTCCTGTGGTACACGCAGAGAAGAGTAGGGGCTGGTGCTGAGAAGCTCAAGGAAGGGGGAAGAAAGCTCATTCGCTACCTTTCTCTCCCGATGTTAGTTTCTACGCGTCACTAGTCTAAATGTGCTACCTCCACACAGAAAGCCTTTCCTCTTGCACCGTGTGCCTTTTGCTCGCAACACGCACACATATACCACTTTCTCTCTCTCTCTTTCGTTCGCTCGCATTTTTGCTTGAAAAAGTCAACAGGGACTACTACGAATATATACTTAGCAGATGGTATGATACAACATTACACCGGCGTTCTCTTCTGATGTACTGAGCATATTTACCGTTTCGTTTGGAGCGTGTCGCATCCCGTCGTGTTTTTATCGCTCGTTTCTCTTTCGTTTTCATTAAACAGGTGAGCGGAAAATGAACGAGACGGCCGTTGAGAAGAAACCATGTCAAATTTATCTGTCTACTAGCTTGGGCGTTCGGTTCAGTGATCAACCCCTTAAGGCTCTTTCCCTCCAATCGTGAAAATCGAAAATATGTTTTATGCTATTTGCCAAAGTATAGTAAGGGTTCAGAAAATTTAGAAATTTAGAAATTTAGAAATGTAGAAATCTAGAAATGTAGAAATCTAGAAATGTAGAAATCTAGAAATGTAGAAATCTAGAAATTCAGAAATTTAGGACTTGAGAAATTTGGGACTTGAGAAATTCGGGACTTGAGAAATTCGGGACTTGAGAAATTCGGGACTTGAGAAATTCGGGACTTGAGAAATTCGGGACTTGAGAAATTCGGGACTTGAGAAATTCGGGACTTGAGAAATTCGGGACTTGAGAAATTCGGGACTTGAGAAATTCGGGACTTGAGAAATTCGGGACTTGAGAAATTCGGGACTTGAGAAATTCGGGACTTGAGAAATTGGGGACTTGAGAAATTCGGGACTTGAGAAATTCGGGACTTGAGAAATTCGGGAGTTGAGAAATATAGAAGTCCAAAAATTTAGGAGTTCCAAAATTTAGAAATTCAGAAATTTACGAATTTAGAAATTGTTGGTTAAGCTGAGGCACTGCCGTGTTAAGGATTTAAGTACCTAAAACACCTGATTCTCTTTCACACTTAATCAACACTCGCGTTCAATTTCAAATCCACTCAAATTCGCCTCTAATGTCAGCACAAGAATGCCTCGCGGAAACAATTTGAAAATGGCTTCTTCGCCGGCGGATTCACTGGTGTCTGGTGTTCCTTAAACACTCACATTATACATATATTTCCGTACTCATATTTACAATAAGTGTTCCACAGGGGAAACTGTACGCTTACCCTTGTCATAAATACGAACATTAGGCACTAGGCTAGCACATAATCCTTGCACGCGTGTAAATGGTTTCATCTTTCTCTCTCTCTCTATATATATAATATTTATATATACGTTTGTACATATACGTGTATATTGTATACAGATACAAGTGTTTACTCAATATATGTATATTCGTCGGAAATAAACGCGCGAAGACCGCGAATCTTTCAGACACGCCTGACCTACCCCCACGGTGAACGTGTTCCTCGCCTTCCTTTCCTCCCTGTTCCTCTTCCACGCCCCCTCCCCGCGAAGCAAAAAGGGAAACGAAGCACAAGCCCAAGACGGAGCGCACCGCCTCTTACTCGAGAATGTCGCGCGTTACGTTCGTTTTACATTCCATCCCTCGTTCACCCGTCGTCTGTCGGTTACACGTCGTAGCCGGAGTACATTGGAGACTGAGGAAACACGCGGATAAACGCTGCCGATGGTCGCTCGGAGCGCTATTAAAAGAAAGACACAACGAAGCGAACCCGTATCTCCTCGAGGGCTGCCATTGACAGGATCGTGCCGCAGCCGTTATCATCGTCGCGGCGCCGTTACGTGGGCGGACGCGAGGCGGTTGCCACGGACCGTGGAAAAATAACCTGCCGCGAAGCGCACGAGTGTATCGAAGAATAACACCCTCGACGAAGCGGGGGAAAAATTGCGAAAATGGAAACGCGACCGCGCTAACGAATTTCAAGAAACGATCCTCCCCGTGGAATTGCGCCCGATGTAATTGCGGAACGGACAGCGGGGCGGCCTTCCTTTTTTCGCTTTTAGCGAGAATAACTAGCCGGTGAAAAAGCAGCCGGCCACGTTAATGCCCCGACTCGTTCCAAGCTCGCTTTTAATTTCGTCATTTTTACCCGCCCCGATGGCGTTTCCCATTTTCACGCGACGATTCGACAGCGAAAATGGTAGCGAATGGGTCGCGAAAAATTCTCGGCGCCAACGACAGAGCTCCTCTGTGGAATTTCGAAATTTTTAACCGAGTCCTGATTGAAAGCCGGAAAATGGCCAAGAACGAACGAGCAGAGTCCACTTTTGTGTTACGGAAATGTGGCGCCACGATTTTCCTCCTTTTAGTAGTCGAGCGTTTTAAATATCATCCGTTGCGTTAGAGAATGAGATAAGAGAGATTCTGATAGGTACGCTGAGAATTTTCACGCTGACTGCTATAATTGTATAACACTTAAGCCGCGGGTTGCGTTATCGCGCCCTCGCGGCGCGGCGGCTAGAAAATCCGCGGTTGAATGCCACGTGCCCCCCTCGAAAATAGATTCACGGCTCTCGACATTGCACGGTGCACTTCATATCGCGAACGCCACCATCTACTAGCTCGCTCTTTCGCTCCTGCTTGATTCGAACCCCTCTTCGTTGGAGATGCACCTTCTATTTATAACGGGGGTTCTGTTTCGGAACGAAGAGAGTTCCTCGAATAAGCCCCTACTCACGGGCATCCCTGGTTTCTTTCTGAAACGCTGCACGAGAGTGTTGGCGCGGTGAAATTTCTACAGGCTGAATAAAATCAGGTGGTCGCTCGAGGTGGCATATTGCCGGAGAGAATTAATCCGGAAAAGAAAATTTCCCTGTGATTTTCATGCTACTGCGCACAGTGGCGTACCCAGAGGGGCCAAGGGGCTTTGAGAATAGAAAAGAGAACTGAATTTTATTGTTTAAATAGATTTTTATAATCACCTAATGAATTTTACTGAGTTTGCATTGAAAATATTTTTATCCGGTCAACTACTCGGCTCCCCTCGAGATTAAATCCTGAGTGCACCACTGATTGCACATCGCCAACTAACTAGCTTTGTTATCCCAGGTTGATGGGTAGCGGAAGTTCCAAATTAGTATCTAGAATTTTCCTCGTCCCAAGAATTTACGCTGTCGAACCCCTGAACGCGAAATTAATTTGTCTACTTCGGTGCTCTGTGTAGCATTTCAGCAATTGTTCCTCGTCTACGTCTATAAACGATTTGGTAATGACTTCCCCGGTACGAACACTTTCGCCCAACGCTGAATTTCCTCGTGTCTTCGACTACCAGCCTGGGATGCATCGCGGCGCCTCTTCAGCAGCCCATTTGCATCCCAGTCGAAATTATCACGTCGACGTCGGTCCCCGATCTCCCGACCCGAGTAATTTCGCCGGTACACTCTGGTTGTAGGTTGCAGAATTGCGAGCCTTCGCAGGGGAATGGGGGAGGATGACAGAGGGAGGGGACGGGGGAGGAAGTACAGGAGGTTTCAGATCGCACAGGTCTCCGCTATAAGTTCCAACGTCGGGTACCAGCCTTGAGAGTTTTAATTGCGTTAGAGGCGACCCATTATCCTCGGAGCTCCAGCGATTAATCTCGAAATCTGCCTTCTATCCCTGAGTTTACCCTTCGCTCCTAGACCGATGCCTGGGGCTGAGAGGCTGACGCGTTCACGTCGAGCAGAATAAACACTCGTGCCACTTCAGGGATTCCCTTCCCGCGAGAACTGTCGCGGATTCATCCCGCGTCCCGGATCGAATAATCGCGCGAATCGGTGGATAATCGATTGGACAAGGATCGCCTTTTGTTCGAGTAATTGTGTTGTCTCAACGAGCTGCGCGTTATTTCACGAGAGTACGCGGTCCTATCCACTGACGGATGTGTTCTTGAATTTATATTTTTATAGAGTGGCGACTGTGAGTTAGACACAGCTGATTTGCAATCGTATCTTTTATAATACTGAAAGTGCTTAGCATTGGAAATGAAAGAAGGTTTACAGCGATGCGATTATCTAGATCCCGCAGAATTGTTCTTTCTGAAATGAAGCGTGGAGGTTTCGTGGTACATAGTTAAGTAATTGAAAAAATACTTCAATACTTTCAGCTTGCAGTTTACCGAACTCAAGACATTTCAGAAATAAGCTCACTAACCATCGTCTACAGTTAATTTCCCATTAAACAGTCTAATCTCCAGTGGCGGATTTAAGGAAAAGGCCCAGGTGGCAAACCTTCCGAGGGGCCCAAATTTTCAGGAAATTGAAAAGCGAATTTTTAAAAAAAGTGCTCAGTTACAGAAAAGTACAGAAAAAAATAGTGTTCGGATAAAATCTTTTTTTTTTAAATGGGGTCCTAGGGGGCGTTTTGGGCATGGTCACATTTTTCGGGAAAATGAAAAGTTTACTAAAAACCGGCTAAGTGTAGAAAGAAATATAGCGTATTGATAAAATCATATTTTTTTGGAGACAGGGCCCTATGAGGGGCCTCCTGGGCAGGGGCCCAGGCAATTGCTCATCGGCCGCCCGTTAAATCCGCCACTGTGAATACCACGCACACATTACGAAAGACTACAGCTCGTCGACATCTATCATTCGTCGCATAATTCGGTAAAAACTCTTGCTTCCAAACCCCGCGAGCTGGTTCCCCGCTATAGGAACGCATTACCGCGCGAAAACACAGCGCTTCGCGGGGCTGGTCGCCAACGGTGTCCCTGGAGCAACGAATCAACGACAGGCCTCTCCAGTTTCCCTCGTTCTCGTCGACGTCGCGTAATTCCCGTGGAGCGTCCGCGACCGCGGGGTAAAAAAAAATGGCTAAGGGGTGTCCACGGTCCAAGCAATTCCGCCCGCCGAGTCTCTCTCCTCCCAAAAGCGATTTAACTCGGGTAAAATTGCATTAGGGCACGGTTGAATCGAATCCCGTTCGAATCGGAGTCTCGTGGACGTTCAGACGTGCTACAAATTAAGAGAGCTCTCCCTCCCGGAGAGGGGATGGCGTTCCCTCCTCCCCTTTGCCTCTCGTTCGACGGGCTTCGGCGGATCGATTCGAAAAAAGGAAAGGGTTCGCTGCTAGGAAGAGGCTCCAAGGACAGAAACACGATTTTGCCGTGCCCTGGGCTAGCTCTCCCAGCTTCCTCCGAAGCTATTGTCTTGTCGGCGTGAAGCATGCTTCACGCGCCGACGAGCACACGCTTTTCGGCGCGATCCCCCGTTCAAAAGCAGCCCCGAAGAAGAACGCTTCTCGCTTCAGTTGTCGACTACTATCGCGCCCCTCTGCACCGTTCACCGGAAGAGAGCTCGTGCCCCGCCGTCTTTTATCGCCGACCGAAGTCAGCGCCGCGATGACTTCTCGCTTTTATCCCGGACGGCCCGAGACCTCGATGGCGCTCCGATCCAGGGAACGCGGTTCAACGTCCACGTGCGGATTCCATGGTTCCCACAGAAGCGGAGGGGTATCGGCGAAGATTGCGCGAAGAGGGATTAAACGGAGCTCCCGGCGAGCTCGGTTTGTGCTTGCAGAGAACAGACCCTTGGGCGGCAAATAAGTCGTGTTTGGCTTGCCCAAGATCCCCGTGAACTCGAGATTTCGCGTGCTCTGTTATTGTCCTGGCGACGAGGATTGTGCTGCTGGTACCGAGATTTTGGATCCTCGCGGGGGAACGGAGGAATCAGGCGCGTGAGCGAGGAGAGAAGTAGCGATTCTGGAAATTCTGGAGCTTCTGTCATTTCTTTGGTCCGGTTTCTTAGATTAATGAATGGAAACGAGTGGACGAGTTTAATTGCGTAAACAGTGGAATGCTTTTGACAGAACTGGTTCGAGCAGAAGGAAACACCTCGGACATGAAATGGTTGATACGAAGACACTTTGTAATGCAGTAAAGGCAGTGAGAATTTTGTGCAACGTCTTATTCAGCTAACGAAGGCGATTTTCTTAGACAAAGGAACGTATGTATGTACAAAGCTCTTATTCTAGACAATTTAACAATAGACAAGCAGAATTGTTTCTCAACTTTCCCCTAGGGAACATTTATTTCCGAATCTGAAGATTCACGGTTTCTTTCGTAATTAACTCGATAAATCTAATAAGGTTTTTTTTTTTGATCTTCAACGAACACTCGAAGTTTAATTAATCCTATTGAGTATGGCGAAAGAAATTTTCCCTCCTGCTTCTAGGAACCACGGAACTTCTTCAGGCCACGGCAATGATTCTTCAGCTTTAATTACTAATTCACCGTGTTTTCGGTTCGGCCACCGTTTCGATGAACTCGCGAGATTCCTTGCTCTACTGATTCGTATAATACACTTAATACAGATCTCTCGGTCGTCGACTCTCGGCTATGGATCACAAAACGATAAAGAGCACGCTGCGCTCGTGTCTGTGTCTTCATTGTCGAGTCAGTGCACATGAGATATAACCATACGGTGCGTTTACATGAATCTGAAACGCGAAGCTACACGAGCGTTCATCACGCGACGGTTCAACTTCCAAGTGCCATTCATTTTCATAGAATGAACGAGGATTCTCTCACAGCACCAGGTGTATAGAAAACATGATAAAGTAAAGGCACCCTGGGCGCTGATTTCCTTGCGTCCGATATCGTGTGATTAGATATACAAGCGGGGGTGGAAATGAAATTTAAAATCGACGCTCCTGTGCACGCGCAGAAATCGCACGTGAGTTTCATAAAAATAAAATAGTACTTTCGTTATCAAATGTTCTTTGCACCACTGCAAATCATTCGTTGACTAATTAATACCGATTACTTAATTAACGAAAATGCTAACACGCACTTCCCCGCTTTACAAACTCAAATACCACGGAAGCTCTGAAAGATTCTTTGAAAACAGTCAACCCTTGTTCGAGGCATCCTCCCCATCGAAGCCCCGGAACGCCCGTGTAACCTCTTAATTACAATTTCCCTTACACCTAAACACTCAGACGCGGATGACTTCACACATCCATCCTCGATCACGGGGTCTCTCTCTACCGAACGAGTACAAGAAGGTACAGTTCGACGGATTGAGGGTCTCGCCGAACGGGGCACAGGCGAGCGGCGCTAATTGAAATAAAAAAAGAAGTAGACAAAGAACGGAAGGAAAAAAAAAACAGAGAGGGTGGAAAGGAAAAACTAAACCTGAAACGATACAAGCGCATGCCATGCGGTATAATCTAACATCTAAGAACCCAGGCAAGTGAGTGAAACGCGAGGGAGTCGAGGGTTCGACGACCCCGTCGCATTCGTTCGACGATGACACTCTTTTTCTGCCGATCGATACACGCTCAAGACACTTGTTCGAGTGTTAAATGACCGTTTGCGACGGAGTCCTCGTTCCTGCGAGCCCGCGCCCGGTCTCGTACGGAGCACCTATCGTCGCCTCCTCTCCGACCGAAAATTAGCAATTAATCGTGACGATAATACTAATGGTAATGACGATACGATGTACAATAGGTGACCATTATAGTCGGAGCAGAAGCAGTTCGCCTCTCGAGGCCACTGTGCAAGTATCCCCTCTACCCTCGCGCGCTCCTTAGCTCCGCCCACAAAGACACGGGAGACGGTAAGCGAGTCCACGTTTTCTGCGACGCAAAGGGGCCAACCAATTCCGCCCCGACCATAATCCATGACGTAATATCAGTGACGATAATAATTATAGTAAACGTAGCAGCTATGTACGCCGTAATAATACAATAATCGCAATAATAACGATAGAAATAACGATAATATTAATAATAATTAATCGTAATCATAACACACATCATGCGCACTAAACACGTAAATGGTCCAAGAGCTAATCAAGCAGGACTAAATGATGACTCAGTAGTAACAGTTTTCCCCAGAAACAAAGATAATAATAATCGTAATAAAGAGAATACAGACAAAAAAAAAAGGAGAGAAAAAAAATGTCGTCGTGCGATCGGTTGGAATGAACCGACGGCTAAAATAAAGAGACACTATGTTTATGCGCAAATCTAGATTGGATATAATTGTAAATCGGCGTGCTCCCGGTTCGTGCGGATGCTGCTTTCAGGTCGTCGCTTTCTCGCTGAACGAGATTCAATCGTTCCAGCACGGATCGTATCCTCGCGAGTGGAGCGTGTAATTAACGCGTCGGGACACGCGGGCAAGGCGTGATCTTAAGTTATCTGCGGTTCTTTGGCTCTGAAACGTATTCGCACGCGGACGAGACGCGCCCGTCAACGTAAATAAAAAAAAAAAAAGAAATAAAAAAAATCGGCAGACCCACAGAGAGTATATCGAGACCCTGAAACGCAGGCCGATATCCCCAGCTCGGACGAAAACGGATTCTTTTGTTTCACGGACAATCCGCGGTGGTCTTCACGTTTCAAGCGAAGATGGTTGCGAGGTGTAGTGTCGAATTTGAATTTCGATGTCTGTATCGCGAGATTCTGCTTATAACCCTCTTGTCGTTGTCTCTGAACCCTTCCTACATTAGCTACCCCCTCCCCCCTGTTCGTTGCGAAATTAGACCGCGAGAAAATTTCCCTCCAAAAATATTTGTACTCTACCGAGTGGCGAGAACTGCGCAAGTACCTCTAGCACCCACGAATCGAGTGAAGGGTGCCCCAGAATTGTCGGGCGAACTGTTATCTCGCGTGTTAAAGCAGATAGAAATGGCCTTTACCCCATTCTGTAATCTGCGGCTTCGGTTGGTGGAGGTGTGAGCAATCGAAGTGGGGGTGTTTGAATTTCACAGGTCTAACAAACACTTCGCTTTCCCGAGTTTTAAAATTTCATTGTAACTCGCAGGAAAATTAGGAGATATTTTAGAAGAAAAAACAATGACACAGAATTTAATTTCTCTGCTATGCCTGTGTCTGTGACCGGGTATCAACGTTTATTTTGAAAGTTCCAGGTAGCTAAGAACGTCGAGAGAGAGAGAGAGAGAGGTGGAAACGGCAGAAACCCTGCCGCGGTGTCGTGGCCATTTATGTACAATATTTATGATGGCGTAAGGACTGAAATAAGGGGAGAGTTTTGCCAGTAAACGAACCTTTGTCTCCTCCAGAACTCTGGAACACGTGGAAGGAAATTTTTAACGAGTTTTTCTTACTTAACCCCGCGATCTCTATTTCAAAGCAATACTTTAATATTTCAACCTGCCAAAATCCAACCCCCACACATCTTTAATTACCAATATCTCCACAACGAAGCCCCCACTTGCAAAGAGTTAAAGGACATTTCGACTGCTCCCAGCTCCTCGCAGCTCGTCACACAATCCCGCGACATCCCATACAGTAATTACACAGTACGTCTGCTTAATTTCCCCCTCGAAAACAGAGAAACCATACGCTTGCAACCCTCGTCGATGGCTCGAGATAACTCTTCCCTCCCTCTCCGCAGAGGAACGCGCTCTAAACACTAGGCATTTGGCAATTTAAGGCAGTAAGTGTCCCAGGCCCGCGCAAGCCTCTCACTGTACGCTAAAATAGACCCGCGGTGCACGCCACGGATGCATTCGGGCGCACCGGTGTGACGCCGCAACGGGAAGTCGCAGCGAAATGCAATAACTCGTACGGCAACCGAGCTCCTCGAATGGAAGCACATTATTTTCGCGAATGTACAAGGACCGATTGCAACGATCCGAGCCCCTCTCTCTCGCAGAATGCGCTCGCTGGGTCGAAAGAGATAAAAAAAGAAACAAAGGCTCGCGACAATCGTGGAATTGATACGCCGTAGTTCTAGTTCGGCGTTTCCATCCGAATTTCTCCGTATCTCGGTCTGCTTTTCACGAGCGAACGAGACGTGACACGCGCGCCACCAACGCCCCGGCAACGTGGCGAAATTATTCATACTGGCTCTACTGTTATTTACCTCGCCCCCCCCCTCCCACTGTATTTTTGCAAATATTTGCGATAGTTCGCGCCGCTGCGACGTTAACACCCGGATTTTCCTGGCCGAGAAACGAAAGCGTAGCGCCTCGCACCGCGTAGCAGAACGTACCCAGTACGTTTTGCTGACCGCTGGGGCGTTTTTGAACCTCCCCTTTTATCATTATAATTACGCTTCGCAGCTAGGCGGACTCCGGCGACGTCTTCGTTTTTTCCCCCCCCTTTCTCTCTCACTAGTACACGGAACCCCGCACTTATCCGCTAACGGAACGTTCTTTCCTCGTTTGTCCTCGGAATGTTGTGCACCGGTGTGTCTCTAATCGGCCCTCACTTTACAATATTCGGGAGCTGTGTGCGATATACCGCCGACGTGTTTCGGCTGACGCGAACGAGTCCACGTCACACACCACGCGAAACGCGGTCGAATGTTCGGATTGGGAAAACTCGGCGAACAACGGAAACGTACACACGGAGAAGTATCTTTGTCCATCTTATCCCGTGTGTGTGTGTGTGTGTGTGTATTTCTGGTGTGTGTCTCTGTGTAGCTCCCTCCCTCCCCAACCCTCCCCATGGAATTATGAATAATCTCGCATACCACTTCTATAAACGTGTACACTAACTGAAAGGATCTTTAGAGCTTGAACAGCGAGCGTTCCTGACGGTGATTTATTATTTTTCTTTTCTGTCTGTTTGCGTTTATTATTATTTTTTTTTTTGTATTCTTTAAATGGCTACGAATAGAATCGTTATTGCTGTAGCAATGGCGGTCACGGCGAGCTTGGGAGTACCTCCAGCGGAAGTATCTACATTGTAGTCCACATTGCGGCCCGTAGATTCTGAATGATAAAAAGTGACTTGTAGAAGGATCGTTGTGTCTTCAAGATTTTGTTTGAGGGAGGGGGTATTATCTAATGCCTAAGGTGCCCACCGACTGGCTACCGAGTTCATCTAAATCGCTTGTCTACAAGGGTCAAGGGGACTGAGGACTCTCTCTTGGTTCATGTGTTTTAGATCCACGTCGTGCTGTTTCTAGAGTGCCGTGAATATTCTTGCAAATTATTCTGGGCGGCTGGAAAGGAGGAGGGAGGCTCGAGGAAGGGAAAGGGGAAGAAAATAGACGAGGGTGTGTGCTCTGGGTCTGCTATAGTTGGGTCGCAAGATTTTGGCTGTTCAACGAGACTGGTTAAACTTCTTCGCTATCGATTTACCAATTCTGCATGTTAAATAGTGAGAAAGTCTGCAAAATATGAGTAGAATGGGTGTAACTTGATGGTGTTAAAAGTGGAAGAGAAAGAGGAGGATGGGCAGTTGTGAATAGGAAGTCAAAGACCTCGTGACAATTGGGCCTGGTTATGCAGAAAACTACCAACCCTCAATGATCTGAAACTGAGTGAATTTAGTTGGGAGATTTTAATTATTGAAGAAAAGCAGCTTTATTTCTATTGGATATATTTTATTCTTTATTATTGTTTCTACCTGTATAATTAATATTATTTCAAGTAGCTTTTGTTTTTTAAGCCTAAAATGGAATAATGGCTTGCTGGTTTTAATAATTGTATAATGTAAGAATTGATATTTGTTTGCAAAATAATTATCACAAGATTCTGGGATCCATACTGCGTTTAACTAATTTTTTGTCATTTTGAGGGCTGGTAGCTTTCTACATAAAGGCCCAATTTGGTCACGTGACCAACTGTGTATTTTCAAAAGGCACGTGGCAGGAGACAAGACTCTAAAAGCTAAGCTATGCTGTATGTGGCGGATAGAGGGGAAAGTGAAGCGACTTAGTGCACTATAACAGAAACATCATAACGTTTGAACGATAGAGCTCGTAAACCTATAAGCAACACACCGTTCGCCTCTTAAACATAGAAGAGCTGATGCGACGCACTAACTGAAAATCGATTAACAGCATCCGAAGTGACCCAGAATAGCCAACATCTCCTGGCTCGAATATAGCAGACCGTGACCTAAATGCAGGATATTCAAGCATAAAGAGAACGATCTAATCGGAGGAATCGGTGCGTGAATTTTGCAGGGATAGGATCCGCGGGACAGCCTCCCAGCGATCGGCAATAGCGCCGCCACGTGAACCGGCGACTGAACAACGAAATACCTCAATGACCCTTTTCCCTCCTCCTTGAGTGAACAAAATAGAGGCGAAGTAATTAAACGGTCTTTCTCGTAGAGTAAAAAAAAAAAAAAATAAAAGAATATACCAATCGGTGCAATAGCCTCGTGCACACATAATAACGTTTCAAAGAGAAATTACGATTTGAAAAAGGGCACTAATACCGACGGAGGCGGTCTTATAAGGTGATAGTTGCGTTATGAACGTTTCAGTGTTCGAAGGGATTTGAAGACACTTACCCCTTGCCGTTTTAAACTTCGCCAAGCCAGCCTTACTGAAACCCATCGCGTTGTGCGCCTTCAGCTCCACTTTGTAGAACGTGTCCGAGTCGAGGTTCTTCAGCCAGTGCCTCGTCCTGCCCTGCGTCTTGATGTCCTCCGTTCGGCAGGTGTCCTCCAGTACCTCCCAGTCGCCGGACACGCGTCTCGTCTGGCAGTACTTGATCTGGTACATGTCGATGGGCTCGCCGTTGTCGGCCGGTGCCAGCCACCCTAGCTCGTACTGATTGTTGAACATGGACAGATCGTATTCTGCTGATTGCGATATGATCTTCGGCTCGTTGGGGACGGTCGTTCCGGGCGTAGTCTCGCGGGAGGAGGCTCCCCAGTTGCCCAGGCCCACCTGGTTCCTCGCGGCGAAACGGAACTCGTACGGGGTCTGTGGCTTCAGGCCCTCGATCACGTAGAGGGAATCTGGGACAGAAGGTCGAACGTCGCAATGTGGGGAGTGGATTTGGTTTTATACAAAGTTTTCTGTGGCACCATTGCTATTAGAGGTCTGGGCTAGGACTAGGCTAGCTGCTATGATACACACGGCTCAAAGATATCCTACGAACTACCACAAATGCAGGGTGAACAGTGGGCCAACTTCACAGGCTCGGCATCTGCTTCAAAAACACTTCTACTGTTTCGCAAATAACCCAAGTAAGTGGATGATATTTGGGAAGTAGTGTAGAACTCTGCGCCGCCCATTTGTGGTAGTTGGAATGATACTTTTGAACAGACATCATGACTGTTATAAGAGAAATTTTAAAAGTTATGGTGCAAGAGTTAATACCTTTAATTATATGGTTTTGATTAGAAATAAGCATGAAGAACGATTTAAATTTTTTTGATTAGCGGTTATCATTATCGATGATTGGAACTTTATTTTGGTTATTATCGGCGGCAAATTTTTGTTTCTGGTTACATTCGATCATTGTTAATTATTGTTATTAACATTACTGATAATTAGTATTCACTGACAACATGGCAAAAAATGAATTAAAAAGCTTATATTTTTTATTGAGCAAAAAGACGTTATGAAAATGTATGAAACGAAGAATAGGATAAAAGATATTGTAGTACGATTTACCGTTTTTTGCTTAACAAAATATGTTTTATAATTATTTCTTTCGCATTGTTAACGAATACTAATTATCAGTAATGTTAATTACAATTGACAATGGTCGACTGTACCGTTATCGGCAACCAAAATTAAATTTCCGTTATCGATAATGGTTCCTGTTGGCTAAAAAACATTTCAATCATTCATAATGGTTAGTCGTAACCAGAGCAATTGAAAATTAAAATTTGTTAATCATTTAATTTGCGAAGTATCTTATGGATTCAATGATAATCGGCTTCCATTGAAATAAAAATCAATTTTTACTTAACGACATTTTAAAAAAAAATTTAAAATTCTATTATTTTAGATCTCTGCTCTTGAGCCTGTGCACTACTACTATTAGAGACCTAAGCTGGATACTATGATACTGTTCCTACCAGAGGTCTGTATTTCTCTCTGCATGGAACAAGCATGACCCACAAAGAATCGAAATATGAAACTTCATCTACTTGATCTACAATTGAACACGACACATGAAATATTCCAAAGATTCAAAGATCCACCGTACTAAATCTCTACATCCAAAGAGCAACCGGCATCACTCACCAACAGACCACGTTCTGTTCTTAGCCTCCATCCAAGTCCGCCCGTCCTCCCTGTACTGAACAGTGATGGTCCGCACCATCAGCTCAGGGTGCGTGGGTGGCGGCACGACGTCGAATCTGATCGTGGTCGCGGTGATCTCCGCCATTTTCGCTTGTATCACCTCCCCCGGTTTCGAGGCCTCCCTCAGCTCGATGTTGCGCTCCCTTGTGCCGTGCGTGTTGGATGCGATGCACTTGTACGTGGCGTAGTACCGCCTGTCCAGCGGTACGATCATCAGGGTGGAGAGGGGCCCGTTGCCCAGCTGCTTGATCATCGCGTCGTTGTCGATCTTCTGGTCCCCGCGCATGGTCCAGCGGATGGTCGCGTTCGGTATGCTCTCGGCGATGCAGCTGATGTTCACGGGCCTCTGCTCCCAGGACCACACGGTGGTGTTGGGCATGGAGTCGAACGACGGAGGAAACTCGACGATCAGGTGGCCGCTCCTGCGCGCCTCGCCACCGGGGTTCTGGGCAATGCACTCGTACAGCCCGTCGTTCGATCGCATGCTCTCGTGGATCGTCAGCGTGCCGACTGTCTCGCCGGAGTTGTCGTCGGCGGCGTTCGTCAGGATTATCCTGTCGTCCTCGGGCTGGGCGCCCTTCACGTACGGCTTCTCCAGGGTGTGCTTCCTGAAGGTGACTTGCGGCGGTGGGCGGCCGAATGCCTTGCAAACCAAGCTTACCTCCTTCTCCTGCACCACGCTGTCGTTCAGGAACTCCATGATCTTCGGCTTCACTATCACGTTCACCGCGATATTCATGTTCTCCGAGCCGGCCGCGTTCGTGGCGGTGCACTGGTACTCGCCGGCGTCGTCCCGGTTCGCGTTGCTGATCGTCAGCGTGCCCATGTCAGCGTCCACCCCGAAGCGATCCGCGTTGGATAGATTCTGCTGGGTCAGGGACTTCACCCAGGTGAACTTCGGGGGCGGTTTACCGTGGGCTTTGCACTTTATGCTCGCGTCTTCCCCCTCGATTATGTCCACGGGACTGGGCAGATCCTCCACCGTGGGACGTATGTGGACCTGTTAAATGAAATACAAACGTGCTCTGATAGACGCTGCGGCGACGGGGAATGGAATTGGGAGTAATTGGTGGACGCAATTGTGGTTGGGGCTTGAGGAGAGCCTGTGTCAATTGGGAGGTGAGAGTACCTTGCATATGGAGACTGTTTTGTTGCTGTTTGGGAATTTAGTAGTAAATAAATGTGTGGCTACAGTGTTTTGACTTTTCGTGTACTAGTTGCAAAAGATTTTTGAACGTTCTGCACTTTTCTATGCGTATTTCAATGAAGGCTAGTTGCACAGAAAGGGATAGTTAAGTGCTCGATAGATTAATCAAATTACGTCACAAAACGTAATCCCTCATCGCCGAGGGGAATATAATCACTCGGCGAACAACGTTGTCGCCATGTCGGACTGAAGCATTTAAAGCATTTAAAACTCGAGACCAGACAGTAAAACGTTCCAACGACTGCATTAATTAATTCCTCGCGACGGTGCAATTCTAGGATTCCTACTAACGATCGCTCATTAATCTTGCAATCCGTTGTAAGGGTAATCTAAAAAATAAATGATACATCGAATCCAGGAGGAGCGCAGAAAAAGTCGCTGTATTATTCGGCGTGCTGTATTATTCTCGTCGATGAATGTTAAGGTGGATGCAAGGCTGAATACGTACCTCAACGCGAATAGGTCGCTCTTTGAGCTCACCGGTTGTCAACACCGACGCACGACAAGTGTAGATCCCGTCGTCGGATTCTTGGACGTTCTTGATCGTCAACGCATACGTGTCTATAATGTAGTGGTCGTTGGTCTTAATTAATTCACCGTTGTACAGCCAGTCGACGGAGGGCGAAGGCCTTGCCCGTACTTTGCACACAATCGGAAAGTCCTCTCCCAGAATAGGGTATTGATTGGTCGGTGCATTGTCCCAAGTGATCGCAACTGCGAAACAGTAATTACTCTTCATAGGTACTTCTCGTCGTCGCCCTTCTTTACAGGCTGTTTCTCTAATTCTACTTGCAGGGCTTTTGTAAATATATTCACAATACCTTTGAGTACTGAACGGTGGATGGTCTTACAAGGAAATTAAAACTTGATTTCAGAGTATAAATAAAATTACTGCTAGAACCAGAGTTGGGTATTAAATAACAGATCAATTAAAAGTTACTTTAACTTTAGATTATTTTACGGATACAGTTCATTTTTTCAATCGTCGAGCATTCCGACATTAGCGTTGAATAAGTTTTTCGAGTTTTACTTTCACTTTAGCTTTAATTGTAATTTTAACTTTAACTTTACCTTTGAAGTTAATTTTAACCTTAATTTCCACTTTAACCTTAACTCGGCGGCTCGAATGCGCGCCAGAAAATTATTCGACGTCGAATAAAGTTAAAGTTCTGGCACTTTTAGAGCAGTAAAGGAGCGAAGATTGGCCAAGAGACAGGCCGAAGGGGAAACGGGCCGTTCGTGGTCAGACACACTTTGAAAGCAACGAGATAGAAGCTGTGTTTCCTCGTATGTAATTCTGCATACGTGGAATGTTACAAATATTGCTTTAAGTAGATGAGATTCAGATTAATTAGAGCTTTCATAGCAAACGCGAGTGTAGTGGCAATTAAAAATTTCAAGTTAAACCGGCGTTCTTCCTCTTAAGAGGAATGTAAAACGTACTCTTTTGTATGCAGTACGAAGAGCACTTCTTTTGTATGCAACGCAAAGTTTCAGAGGGAAATTACGCTGCCGTTGTTAATACCTCCGTGAAACCCACTATATGACATTATTTTCTCATACTCTATAATCCCGCACCACTTCGCATTAGGTCATACACCCTCCTTTCAACATTTCTGTTCATTCTCCTACCGCCTCCAGAAATTTTCCTAAATTCACGCGACTCGGCGAGAGTCAATGAACCAGCAAAAGATTAAAACTTTATAAAGTAAAGGTTTCCAAAGATGCCTTAAAGCTTCATTGAGATAGATGCAATCAGTAAACTGAACGGATTTCCTTAAGAGGAGACGACAATCTTTTTCAAAGTCGTAAGCTTGCTTCCTCTAAGCTTCTTTTCGTATTTCAAGTTGGAAATTCGAGGATCCGGTTTATCTCATAAATTTTGTCACGAATGCCCAGTGAAAGTTTGACAAAGCGTGGCTGGATCGCAGAAATTTTCTCTTACCTATGGTGTCGATCGTCACAGACTTCTCCAGGAACACCGAATTCGCGTAAGTGGCTTTGCACGTGTACTTCCCGGCCTGCTCCTCTTGCAGGGAGTTGAAGAACAAAGAGAGGGTGTTGGCGTGGTGCAGCTCGGTGTACATCGGTGGCTTCGAATGGCCTGGGAACGTGCTACAGGAAATAATTGGAAAATTATTCGAGCGCTCACTTTTGCCAGCCACACAAACGTATCTACGCACTATGGTGATGAGTCGAGTGTTCGGGTCGAGTGTGACAGGGGGCAATCGAACATCCCTCGGCCCAATATTTCGCCAGTATTACATTCGCCGAAATACAATGAAGAATCAATAGAAAGCACCTTCTACTCCCCGCTGTAATCAGCTGCCAAGAGCAGCAATTGCAAAGATTCAACTATCCCCAAAAATGCTTCGATCAATCTCCTTCCCAATACAGCTATCAAACCCAAAATATGACTTTTCCCTCGCAAACATTCCCAACCCAAATTGCTAAAAATTCTGGAATCGCGTCGCTCTTCGATCGAGACCAGCCTGCCACATGAAACGCATAAATCCTTCGAAGTAACCAATTCTAACGCGAAACATCGGGCCGATATCCGTGAAATATCGTTACGACAGAGAAGGCTTTGGGCTGGGGGGGATGAACACGGTGCGCTGCGTCGAATTCGGATCGATAGTGTTGGATTGCTGGTAGAGATCGACCGACCTTAATTCGACGTAAGAGCGAGCCTCGATCCTCGAGGCAGGTCGGGCCTCGGATGCTTCCATCTGGATCGCAACCTACCAATGGACCAACATTTCCACGGATTGCGTCGGGGAAGGGGCGGGGAACGACACGGTGTAAATGAGACACATTCACGCGAATCCACGCAATTTAACAACGGCGCAGCGTTACGAGATGCTGAGGCGGATAAGGTCCAGTGGTAGGATGCTGAATCGCGCGGTTAATGAATAGTATCGCGGCGACCGATGCGAATTCGAGCACGGCCACGTCAGCGATGGCTTAATGGGCCCTTTCGGGCCAGGGGACGCGATCGAAACTGGTGATCTAATAGAGAAAAAGGGAGCGGTTGCTGGCTGCGGCTGAATCATCGGGTTCCAGGTATGGTTAATTGTAGTTACGATCGGGGAGAACGGTGTGGCCGACTCGTAGGCGCCACTTACGTGTGTAGCTGTTGGGTGCTTGGTTACTTCGTACTTCCTTTTTTTAACGAGGAATGTTTGAAATTTTAGTACATGGATGGTAGGTATGAGTAGAATATAGGCATGTTGAAATATAGAGGGTGATTCGTCGAAGTATGCCAACTAAATTACTTGCAAATTCTTTGTTATATGAGAAAATGGTTAAAATAAAAGTTTTACGGTATCTAGGGGGGCACACACTGTAATAATTATAAAATACACTTGTATTGATTGGAACGGACAACATTTAGAGCATTCCTTACATTCAAAATTATTTAAAGAATATCTTAGTAATTATTAGTTTTTGGACGCGTAGACTCTAATAGATTTTTACTCAGCTTTCAACGTTCTTTCTAATTGCAGGGTCAAATTTTATTCATTACGATTAAAAGAGTGAAGGCGACCTTCATATTTCGATAAAAAAGCAAAATAGCTAAAATCTAATTATTACATTGTGTGCTCTCCTTAATACCATACAACTTTTGGTTGAACCATTTCCTAATATAACAAAGAATTTACAAGTAATTTAGGTGGCACACTTAGGTGAATCACCGTGTATGATATTCAAAATTGTCAAATTCAGTTGTCTTGTTTAGGAATTCAAGATTGTAGTGAATCTACGAAAAAGTTTCTATGTGAAATCATGTTAGGAATATTCTTCGCAAAATATATATTTGAAGAATTAAAGCACCAAAGCGTTATGACTACTCAACAATTCCTCATAAACCGAAACTTAATATACGCCTCCCTGCATCCACGACTGCAAGTAGTATAACCTAACAGAGTCAGCCACAGCACTCGATCCCTAAAAACGTGAATTTCGCAATCCTATATACAGGGCCGTCCTGTAACCATTGGTACAAGCACAAGGGTAGTGATTTTACATAAAAAGATAAGTCCAAAGTGTGGAATAAAATTTTTAGATATCGCGCTTCGATTTTTGAAAATTGGCTTTTAATTTTAGCAGAGTACACGTGCACCGAGGTACCGAAGCTGCTGCATGCGTACCTAGCTGTAATTCAAAGTCAATTTTCTAGACAACTAAGTGAGTTGTGACAAAATTTAATTTTCCACTTTTTATTTATTGTTTCATGTAGAATCACCACACCTCCGCTTATACCGCCGCATAGTGGGACGAACTGCAATTTTTTGTGTCAAAATAGTAGAAGTTTTGATGGAAATAAGATAATGGGACGAATCTTTTTCGGGGTTAAAGATAAAATGTTGCAGAATAAGGCAAAATTATTGAAAAAGTCTGAGAAACAAGTTTTGACCTTGAAAATCTATGTCAAACTTGACATTTTTTAAGAAAATTGCGATTTTCCGTTATAATATATGGTTGAAGTTTTTTCTTGACTTGTTATACATCATTTCCTATAGATTTTAACGCGACGAATTCAAATCTACCTGCAGAATTTGACTCGCGCTTCAGGATTCTTTGTCATAGATTTTCAAAGTCAAACTTTCTCATACGTTTTCAATATTTCTCCCTTATTCTGCAACATCTTACCTTTGGCCTCGAAAAGGATTCATCCCTCTATCTTATTTCTATAAAAAATTCTGCGATTTTGACACAAAGATGTGCAATGTGTCCCACTGTGCGCCGGTTACGGGCCGCCAAGTACAAACGCCGCAAATCCAGCAACGTGAAATGAAAGTCGGAACGCTTTACGAACAATTACGACATATGAACAGAATGCACGTTATGTACAGTGATGTGTCAGGGAGGGCTGGAACGATCCCAGCCGTGTGACGCGATATGGTGGCGCAGTGGAGCGATGATAACAGTGTTAGTCCGTCGATTATGCAACGATACTACTCCCTTTCCTTCCGTCTCGGAATCGGAGCAGCCTCTAAGTACAATTAATGAAACGGTGCTCGGGAACGGCGCGGCCGGTGTTCGCCGTTGAATTTATCGGCCATTACTCTCCCGCGACGAGAGCGGACATAATTATGCAAATCGCTCGGGGCCCGCGTAATCGGGCAAACACGCGAGCCGACGAATCGAGCTGCCGAGGTTAACGCTCGTTAGATTGTTTGACCGGGCGGTTAAATATTTGCAAGACAGGCACCACGATATGTTGTTTATTAATCGGAGCGGATCTCTCGTCATCGAGCAGACTAACACGGGGGTAGAAAACATCCACGATCCATGAACATATGACGATGGGCTCTCCTTGGTCCAAAGGGCTGCGCGCGGTGCCGCGTATCGATTTGCAATGAAATTTCGCAGGTATGTTCAAAACAATAGATTCACATTTCGTTATTAATCGTTTGTGGGACAAGTCCAGGTGAATACCGAATAAGTTAGACTCCAAGCTATGTTTGCTATTTCAGTGAACTGACATGATGAAACCAGAGTTGGGCATTAGCTAAATAAAAAATTATTTAATAACGGGTCAAATAAAAGTCAGTTGCACTTTCGAGTATTTGACGAATAGAGTCAATTTTTTTGTTCGACGAGAATTTATTTGACGTATAAAGCTAATTTTTTTATTCAACGAGAATTTATTTCACGAATAAAGTTAATTTTTTTATTTATCAAATGATTTCAAATTCAGGGTGGAATGCATTTTTCAAACTTAACTTTAACTTTAATTTTAACTGTACCTGTAACTTTAACTCGGCGCCTCCAATGCACGTCAGAAAATTGTTCGACGTTGAATAAAGTAAATGTTAAAGTTAAAGTTACAGTTACAGTTAAAGTTAAAGTTAATATTGAAAAATTTATTCACCGCTGAAGTTGAAACGCTAAACGAATAAAAAATTAACTTTATTCGTCGAGTAAATTTAACCCGGGCCACCTTTATCGACAAATGCCGAATAATTTTGTAACGTTTATTAGTTACTGGAAAATTGATTTAATTAAAAATTTGCCCGTCTCTGGCCCGAAATAATATATCCCCGAGCTAACCATGTTATTAATTACCTCTTCAGAAATGTCACAGCAATACAGACAGAAGATTCGATTACTATCAATACTTAACACTTCTGCTTAATTTTCCCTCGACCTGCTTGCGATTCCATTCAAACCGATCCGCAACATTCCGCCCAGCCCCCCGTCGTAGGGGTACGAAAATATCTACACGAGGGGTAAGGGAGGGGGCGCCTAATTGCCAGGGGACGGCCGTTGTGTCATTGAATGGCGCCTTCACAGCGCGTCCGAGCATCCTTTACCGTCTATTTTAACCAAGCGCCCTCCCCACGGCTTTCTTGCTCGAACGCCAAGGTACACCGCGCGGCGTTTAACGTCCAAATACAACGGGAAGTCAGTTTACCGGCTGGGAGGCGGAAAACTTTCTCGAACAGCTTAATGAGCAACGCTTAGTTCGCGGAACAATCGGCCGGGCCTGCAGCAATTAAGACCTCCCCGTACAGAGGCTGTACCAGGCGTAAATCAGCCGCTGGATGGTGATGGTGCTGATGGTAAATGAGAGGGGGATACAAGAAAAACAGTTGTCTAAGTTGGATAGAGAAACTAAAGTGAACTAATGGTACATCGCAGAAAACATAGGGTAGGGGACTCTGCACGACACACTACGGTTGCGTGTAAAGTCTTGAATTCAGTTTTGTTATACTCGCCTTTCGATCGGTAAGACGACTAGTCTGTGTGCAAAACAAGTGACAGAAATTCGTTAAATTAGTGCTTGGGTGTTGGCTCGTGTCCTACTTGTGTGTAATACAAAAGTGACACGCGCGTCTGCGTATATATTATACCGCACGCGTCTCTTTGCCTGCGTTTTTTAATTATCCGCTAAAAGCTGCTCTGGTATCGTTAAAAAAATCAGATGAAAAAAAGACAGCTCAAAAGCGTGAACACCCCTGGCCCTCGTATATCCCCGTCTGGCTGGACCCGCGCGTTTGTTTGCCCCGCCGCGATGCACATTTTTGCGCTCCTCTCGGTCGAGGCGAAGGCTTGAATTATGGCTGGCAACTGTGCCGTGTGTTATTGCAAATCTGAAGGGTTTAATAAATCAGCGGGTCTCTTTGTTACGCGGACGGGCGCTCGCGCGGAAAGTTACGATATTTAGCGCGTGTCGTCGGCGCCGCGAAGAAGCACTCGCTGACCTGTAAACGCTGAGCGGCGGACTCGAGCAGGGGCGTTAAAAAATTTACGAGTATATTCTATTTCAAATTGTTGCGTCGGTTGTAAATATTCGAGGGAGCCATCCATCCGCCGAGCTCCGAAGCGTAGCGTGCTTGTAAATATTCCAGGCACCCTTGATAGATATCCCCCAGCGCGACGACAGGAAAGCAACCTCAATTCGCGAGTAATGACGAGCCATTTTCGATCCATACAAACGATTCCCGGTACCGCTAGAAGCCACTTGTCACACTTTCGCCGTGAATGTGTCAAGCCGCTTGCGACGGAAGAAAGTTATTCCCCTTTAAGCAGCGTTTAACAATTAAACACCCCCGTCTCGACGAATCGATCTCCCCGGATAATGAAACAAAAAAGTTACAAGTCACAGTCCTCTACTATCGCATCAACTCAATTTCGGTCCCGTTTAGACATCCTAAAGCGCGCTGTTCCTTTAGAAACTATTACACAAACCCGAACATCCGGTCGAATTGGTCCCGCCAGGCAGGGGTAGCACGGGGCGAGGGGCGTCAAGGATGCGCCAGCAAGTCGCAGCAGTTAAGGGGGTATACCCGTTTGAACCCTCGGAAAATGTATACATTTTGTGGATTTTTTTACAAGTCAACGGTTTGATGCAGATTTCCCGTTTTTTAACTATGTTTACATAGTATTATGAACTACTTATAAAAAAAGTTTCAGTTAAAAAACTATTGTTTTTCGGAAGTTACGGATACATGTCCGAAAGTCTCTCGATTTTAGCCGGCTAAACGGTGGCCCTAAAAACTCGCGCTACGTTCAACCAATTTACTTCAAATTTTGCATGCAGAATCATAATAAGATTCCACATCGTCCAACGAAGGCGATTTTGAAAATTTTGAAAAATAAAGAAATGGTGAGAGATCAAAGGTAAAGTTAAATTTTGCTAAGAGAAAAATCCACCTTCTTCCTTTATAAATAATAAACGGGGAATCGAAATAAAAAAAGCCTTCGTTGGACGATGCGGAATCTTATTATGATTCTGCATGCAAAATTTGAAGTGAATTGGTTGAACGTAGCGCGAGTTTTTAGGGCCACCGTTTAGCCGTCTAAAATCGAGAGACTTTCGGACATGTATCCGTAACTTCCGAAAAACAATAGTTTTTTAACTGAAACTTTTTTTATAAGTAGTTCATAATACTATGTAAACATAGTTAAAAAACGGGAAATCTGCATCAAACCGTTGACTTGTAAAAAAATCCACAAAATGTATACATTTTCCGAGGGTTCAAACGGGTATACCCCCTTAAGGTCTGCGCGCATATATCCGTTCCGTGTCAGTTCCGTATCCGTCGCCGGAAGAAGAGAGGCGTAGAGGGTCTCTTCTTCTTACCACTGGCACGACGGATACGGGACGGATATGTGTGCGCAGACCTTTAAGGATCTAACAGTCTATCCCGTCGATCTACTCACTTCAGGGACTCGATCACACGATTCTGTGGATCGAGCCATTGCATGTCGCTGATGAGCTTCGTGTCGTCGACCTTTGGCTTGCACGTCAGGAGGATGCTGGACCCGATTGGCTTCGTCTGCGTCTCCCCATTAGGCAGGATCTCCAAGGAAGCTTCGTCCGCGTAAGCTGCAAGCAGAATCGAGACGTGACCGCTCGTTACATTGACACGAAACGGATAGTTAGACGGGCACGATCGAAGGGGAAAGGAGAACGGGGGGCCCTTTCCTGCCGGGGCCCGGCCGAGCGGCCCCGGGTAATTGCACGTAATTCCCTAATAGCGAGCGACGATCACGTCGCGTCCCTGGAAACTGTTCCGACATTTTTACAGACACTCGAGACGCGTGCACGCTCGCGCCAAGTCACGAAACCGGCGGCCTGCATGCATCCGGGGGATCGTCACCGTCCTCCTATCCTTGAGGATTTCGATGCTCGCGCGGATCACCTGTTAACTCGCCGCGATGACTCAACTTGTTTGAAAATGCCTTCGCGCTGTATGGGGCAAGGTGGTCCCGTAAGCACGGGCGTATAAAAAGAGGTACAAGGTGGCGCGGGATTGCGTCGTGTGGGGGATTTTCTGCGAGCTAAAGAGGCAATTTGGGGTTGGTCGTTTTTGAGTAGCTAAATGGCGTTTCTGGTTGGGAGTTAGGTAAGGGGAGGTGCCCAACTTGGACGCGTGAAAAGCATAGGTTTCATTGAAAAAAATAAACAAAATTTCTTCTTTTAATCTTCGAGAGGTATACAATAAATGCCGTTATTCAGATTTTCCATTGACTTCAACTTCTGTTGAGTATTTAAATGAAAAAAATTGCTAAACAAAATCTCCAATTGTCATGCGTCCAAGATGACACCTCCCCTTAATCAGTTATATAATTATGGAACGAGGGTGCGAGGGGGTAGTGAACATATTAGTAAACGTAGATTTTTTTAGATTTTTAATGCCCCGCTGTCTTATTGTTTTTTTGGCACTATTTTACTAAACAGTTAGTTACATTTCTATTTAATATTTTCTGTGGCACGTTGCATGATTTAATGCGATGTATCTCCCTCCACATTTTTGCTGCGTGTTTCATATTTCCCCGGTACTTTTTTCCATATTTGATGTTTCCCCATGTTTCATATTTCTCCCGCACTTTTTTCCACATTTTATATTCCCTCCATATTTTCCCCACGTTTCGCGTTTCCTCCGAATATTTTTGTTTCGCAGATGCGACGCCGTGCAATTCTTCTTTTATATCGGTATCGTTCCATTTCCATTTGCCCGCGGAGATTGAAACCACGCGAACTTTCATTTCACAATCAGATGCGCGCGGTAAACGCATCCAGCGGCACGTTATTTTCGCATAATTGACATATCGATTCGAAGTCCCGCCAGCCGAAGCTCATGGTTATCGCAGCCACCTTCGACAACTGTTATTTCATACTTGCGAGCACCGCTTATTTATCGCAATATCATAAACAGAGCCACAAGCTTTATTGGCGATAAGACGCTGAATCACGCCAGCGAGGCGGAGAACTTCAGAAAAAACCGCGCTGCACAATCACAGTCTCTACAATTAGCTTCTTCCTCCACAAATTACAGGCCAGTAAAATGAAAGTCCTGCTCAAAACACATTCATCCATCTATGCTCGCGAACTAATGTTAAATGCCATCGCGGCATAATCATACGAATCTGTCCTACTTTCTCACAAAGAAATAGCATAGCGAGCGAAGCACAAGAAGAAAAACAAAAGAGAATGAAACAAAGTAACGTGCCTACAGCAGGGGCAGAAGAAACATCTGACTCACGTTCCAAGATACCGTATCAACGTCATGTATCGTCCACGGTGACTAACTAATGCTTCCAACTTGCAAACTCCAATCACGCCATCTTAATTCCACCAATTCGTAGTACCAAAACTGGCTAAACGATCGACTACCCCCGCAGGTATCTAAAATCTGGCATATCTAAAATCAGACAACATTCCTAGAACCCAACGAGATCCCTCGGATCTTATGCAGCAAGTGAGCCCCGGCGGAACGACCAAGTAAACGAGTCGGTGGCGAACTCGCAGAACCACCTACAACCCTGCAGTTCTCGCGGACGGCAGAGTGACACGAGGCTGGAGTGCCGTGAATTGCGGGATTTACGGGCGAGGGTGCGCCGAACTGCCCTGAACCGTGGCGGTAAGCGGTTACAAGGGGCCCGGGGAGAGATCTACGATCGTCGGGTGGCGGGCAACGTCGGTCGTCGACGTAAGCTTCTTACCCAAACGACCAGTGATACCGGGCGTCGTCGTCGGCGGCGTTGCCTTCAGCACGTAGATGCACAGCACGGAGATGCAGATGGACGTCTCGGCGGCGCTCATCCTCGGCGTCGTGGCAGATGCCACGGGTGCTTTTACGACGGCATACGTGCGTCAACTATGACGGCGGAATGCGGCTGGCTATGCGCGCGTGACGCGCGACGAGCCGCGGGTGCCCCGCGCGCCTGCACGCGCGACAGGAAGCCAGAATTAAGCTAATTAATCGTGACGGGCGAAAGTACGGAATGGCCCTAACTAGGAAACGCTGCCGAGCCTCTGCGGGCCGATGACAGAGCGCCGTTTTCGCGGAGAGACTAACTGTTTGCCGGGGACCTCCTCGCGCTGGGGACGCGCAGCGCGGGTTCAATGTTCCGGGCTGCGTGAATTGCCAAGGTGCTCTGTTGCTCAGGATGTTGGAGATTGGAATTCCTGCAGGTTGCGCCTGGGAGGTGGGTCAAGGGTTACTGGAGTAATATGCGGCAGGGGCCTGATGAACTTTCTTTGTGTACTACGGGGCTGAGTCTAGCGAGAGAAATTCTGCTGCCTGCTTTGAATTCGGCGCGTTAAAATCTGTAGGAAATGGTTTATAATAAGTCAAGGAAAAACTTGAACCACAAATTTTAACGAGAAAGAAACGAAATTCAAGTTCAGAACTTTGTTCGTCACACTCTTTCAATATTTTTCCCTTATTCTGCAACATCTTAGCTTCAACCTCCAAAAAGATTCATCTCTCTATCTTACTTCTATCAAAACTTCTACGATTTTGACACAGAAAAGTACAGTTTGTCCCACTCTGCGGCGTTGGGGGGATTGGTAATCGCCTGAAGTTTTCTTTTCCTCCTACAATCCCTCCCGTAAGGAATTCAGAGATGTATTTTCTAAAAATTCGCGTGTAACCCTAATCTAAACGTCACAACCCTCGAGCCGATTTCCAGTGGAAACTCCCCTTTCAGCGATCGAACGATAACAAGCTCTACTACACATCGGGAAGTAGATTCAGTCCACACCAGTGTCCAAAATACACGCGTGTACCAGGCGCGAACATTGTTCCCATCCCGGGTGGTACTCGCGCGTGATGCGTGTTCCGCTTGACGTAATCGGCTGCGCCACGAAAATTGAAACTGTGTCAAATGAAACGGCGGGTGGAGAGGAAAAAGAATCGCTCT
The DNA here is from genome assembly GCF_050908995.1 of Andrena cerasifolii. Lineage (NCBI taxonomy): Eukaryota > Metazoa > Arthropoda > Insecta > Hymenoptera > Andrenidae > Andrena > Andrena cerasifolii. The sequence continues at coordinate 8,395,944 of NC_135133.1, forward strand.
CGGTTTACAGCGGGCCGCGCGTGGGACACTGTGGCGCGTTGGAAACGGTAGCAGCCATTCTGCGGCTCGGCTCGGTGAGATATTCGCGGCTGTAACTGTAACGTGGCAATTAATTTGATAGAACAACAACGCGGGGGCTCCGCGACGGTGGGCTAGACGGTGCTCGGGCTACGTGTGTATAATTTCCGGCTGGTGATTCGCGCAAGGACGCGGAAACGCCTGTAGGCGCTCTGCCAGCGAAAGAGCGTCTCGGCGAAACTTCTTTAATTGATCGTGGCGCGTCTGGCCCCGGCTCGTTACGAAGTATCAAAGATCGAACTTCCACTTTGCCGCAGCGCTACGCAAACTGCTCGGGGGCGGCGAAACGAAGGTCGGGGGTGTGTTACACTGCGAGGACGCTTTCGCGTTCGAGAGGCACACGGAAACTTAATATTGAGTGTGCAGGGTCGCGGATAATTGCGCACTTATGCTCGGAGTAGATAGAACACAGCGAAGAATAAGCATATTTTGGAAACTACTGTGCGGTAGTCCGAGTTCCTTGGTATAGTATACACTTTTAATTAGGCACTCCGAGAACGCGGTAGAGTGGGTGTTTTGAAGCTTCTAATTGTATATCTAATTTGTATAAGGAAAATCAACATTACTACTGCTGTAAGGGGTGCGTTTAAGAAGACACTAAGGGGCGCTAACGCAGCTACAAAGTTAGCAAGCAGACCAGACGTGTACGTAATTTAGAAGACGTCTCGGGGCGCACAGGGGGACGTTTCGAACGGAAAGTCCAATTTTCGGTCCCTTGCACTCCGGTTCTCGCGATAAGAAGTTCAGCAATCGGGAGGATTACGACCCCCAGAAATATCTTGCGCCGGGACAGCTTATTTGTTAAAGTCGCTCGAGGAACAACGGTCCGCCGTCGCGATAAGGCTCGCGAATTCATCATTTCCGGCTCGCTTAGTCAAAGGGGAGGACCCGTGACGGGGGTGAATTAAAGATTTCCCTGCAGTCGTACAGAGAGAGGGCCGTTGATGCCTCGGGGATGACTAATAAGGTTCCGAGCAGACGTTGAGCGAGCGAGATGCTTATGGTGGTGTTCGGCTGGAGCCGGCGAACTTTTAGAATGGCCATTACCGTTCCTCCATTATCTCGTGATTAACAAAGTTCCCTGTTGGCGCTTTAAACGCTATCAATTATCGTTAAACCCTTATTTCGTGCGCGAAGAAAGGGAGAGTTTTCGTTGCTTTGCTGGCGAATACAATGAGCCTCTGCTTTTTAGAAGAAGTCGAACAGGGCTTCCAGCTTTGGCTTATGACGATGCTCCGCGTCAGTGGCTGCTAACATTAAAAACTGCTCGCCTTACAACCGTGTTATGGGTCAAGAACATGTAAAGTAGCTTATCTTATAATATACTTAATTTGTAATCTCGTTAAAATTCCAATCCTTCGAGGAATTCTTGATTGGAGAATTTTTGGAACGAGTTGCCCCGAGGTCAAATCACATCTAGAATATTTTATTATCATAGCCGTGGGCAACATTCAGAAAAAGTGCCGGTAAAGAAAACCCATTGTACCCATTTTGTAGCGCCAATTTAAAAATATTCCCTTTTTTAGTATCTATAAACTCAATAAAGATTATTTTTATAAATAAACGATTCTTCTCGAGCCAGGCAACTGCCCCCCCCCCTGCGGACGTTCATGTTTATTATATAAATATTGTATGCCTAGTGGAGCTCCTAATATCTTCTTTATAACATACTCAAGTACCATTTCCCTGTCTTCCACCCCCACGATATTACCCTAATAGAGATCGTGATCCGAGTGGCGCCACGGGTCCCACCGGCCATCAGGGTCACGATTCTACGACGTCATCGCGGCGACCTCGATCATGACGACGTTATACGAAACTCATTCACCGGAAGCCGTCGAAGAGGCTCATCGAGTCGAAAGGGGGGCGCAGAATCCGTCCCGAGGATCCACTCGAACGGATTCCTTAATCGTTTTACAAATTCGGCCGACTCACCGCGCTTCATCCCCCCGTTTACAATGGTGTACCGCACGAACCATTATCCACCCCCCCGGTAAATTCGCGAATTCATCGTTTCGGGACGCGCGCCCGTCTCTCGGGGGGATGTGGGTCGCGGACGGGGCATTCTCCTCGATGGTCTCCGCGAAGAAATCCGGTAATTGGCCCGGGGGCTTCATCAGGCTCGCCTTCGAGCTAAGTCGAGGGTAAGAGGATGGCCGTGGCGCGTTGCTGTCGGGAAATCAGAGGATCAGGGGGAGTGAAATGGAGAAAAAGAAACAGGGCGAGCAGGGATAAGGGAGAGGAGGATAGGTTCGGAGACAGAGAGATAGACGCCCTCCTAGAACATCTTATTTACGTTAGTTAGGGTTTGTTGGCACAGCCACCCGAGGGGCTATTCAATGGATCCACCACTCCCTTTTCTATTCCCCGATGCATGCGTACACAGTCGAGCTTCCCCCGTCTACCCTCTGGTTCTAGGAGAACCTGCTATTACCTACACCCACGCACCCAACGCCCCGTGGACGCCACCCTTCGTATACAGACGCCATCCACCCACCTCGAAGCTTGCTCGCTCTCTCTCCACGCACTCTGGCGTCTGGGTGCTGATACTGCTGGCTTTAGGTAAATTCAAAGCTCTTCTGCGTACATATGTACCTCCCTGAAAATGTTCATACGAACCGACATTTTGGCTTCTATTTCTTGAATGTTGCATGTACAGAATGGTTAGACAGGAGTTCAGGGGGTAGGTTACCCCTCAACGGCATAAAATCAGGCCCTTCTACAAACGCAACTCTTTTATAAGAATTTATATTGCAAATGTGCTGCTGACGCATTATGGGGAATAGTTCCCTCCCCCTCCCTGTAAATTTTCATTCAACTCGTTGGAGCGGTTTTCGAGATTTTGTGTTCACAGTTTTAGAAAACGTAGTCTCTGGGAAATCGCGTTTAAAGTTGGACTGTAATAATTAAATGAAGTGAGTTTTATTTTCGCCTGCTCCGGTTTCTTGTAAATATAGGAAATCGGGTCAATTTCGGTTAAAAAAAGAAAACCCTTGGATTATTTTGAGGAGTGTATTTACTTCTACGCGTCTTGTGGACTATAAATAAGCGAAACCCCAACAGACTCGTAAATACATCCCCCATTTCATTTTTGCAATTCCACTGCCACTTTAAAGATCGATTCGAGCCACTACGTACACCATGCGAAATGCCCAGTCCCCCGTCATCTTCCTCGTGCACTTATCACTTACAAGGTAACGAGAAAAAACACCCCGCGCATTCGCAGCGCGGCGGCAGGGGGTTCGGGGAGCAGGGTAAACTCGGCGACATGTCACTCGAGCTGGAAGAATTCGATCTGGGAGGGTTGGGAAACAGAGGGTGAGCGGCACGTAAGGACGGGATGGAAAGAGGCTATAGGAGAGAGGATTTGATCAAATTCCGATATCGAATTGGCCGGGTAAGGGTGAAAAACGAGAAGCACCCTGCGGGGGGGGGAGGGGGCTTACGAAATTTTCGGATGTAGCTACTTGACAAACTTCCACCACCGCCGTCTGCTCGCGGGAGGGTAAACTTCGGACACGCTCTCCCGCCAGCCCCCGCGCGATTGTTAGCGTTCGGGTCCAGAGGGGTGGAAACGGCCGCGGGTATCGCGGAAAGTTCACGAGTGCGCGAAACTCGAGCACTGAGACCCGAGAAGCTTGAAATCTAAAATTGGACCGCTAGCTGAGTCGCGATTGGAAATTTTCGCTTCTCCGTGCTCGGTTGATCGCCAAGTGCAGGCCGGAATTATTGTTTCCAACAGTCGCGAGCGGATTCATTTTCAGCGCGATGCTTGTCCGCGATATTTGCCAATTCGAGCGCCCCGCGTATTTTAACGTTATCAGTTTTACCGAGTAATTATCTCGTATTCTTGCCGCAGCATCGCGGCCGGGGATATTTCCTGCATTTCGTACCAATTTAATCGGCTTTGACCGGCGCGGAACAAGTCGGAGGACGATGAAGCAAAATATGGCGCGGATATTTCCCGCAGGGCGGAGCGTGTGGCAGGTCCGCGGAATTAATTGAAGAGCGCCGCGTATTGCGCGCGAATTTTTCCATCGGAGAATATATTTCGCCGGTCAATTATTGTGTTCCGATGCTTGGTCTCATTTTGCTGCTGCGTTACTCGACCGGTTTTCGGTGAAAATGAACACTGATTTTGATTGACGCGAAAAAGGGGAATAAAATTACTCTGGACAAGATACAACACCCTGCAAAACCTCCGTACATTTACACTGTCTCCCTTAAATTCACATTCTACTGCAGCGGTACCTCCGCTCTCTCGCAAGTTCTCTCTCAACTACTAATTCCTATATATACCTGTTTCATCCTACTTTCTAAGATTTCACTCTCTTAGAGTGAATTTAGGCAGCGAAAAAATTCCGTTGTACTCAGGAGGACGTCCCTTACACATTCTCAAAGTTTCATCATTTTTTGAATTTCCGGATTCAGGATCTTTCCTTGTCAAAAGTATAAGGGTTGAAACTTTAAAAGCTGTCATACATGAGAATGGCTACTCCTACGCAACAAGAAAACTTTTTTGCAGAGAATTTGCTAAGCTACAAATTTTAAGATAACTATTTTCGTCGTGCAACGGATAGATACCGGAATATACGTGAAAAACTGTTCTTCTTTAACCTTTCACATCAATAGGGACTTTTGGCATATTGTTAAAAGCGACAAAATAAATCCCAAACAAAAATATAGTTTGCTCGGAATTATTCCGCCGATTGGCCATCTTTCCGTCTAATTTCCTCCAGGTCCTGCGAGGTAAGCCTTACGGCTGAGTCCACTAGCAGCCCCAGGACGAAACGCAACCTTCCCTTTCGCTCCTTCCCTCCAAACCATGTATCCACTTCGAATCCCGGTAACAGTCTCATCATCTGCCGAAATTTCACACCCCATTCTTTTCTCTATTACGGTTCGGCCTCCTAAAGAGAATCGGCACGCGCGGCGCGAAAAACTGCCCGAGTCGCAGGAAGCGCCTCGATAACGGAGTCCCCCGTATTTAAATCGATCGGCCGTCGAGAACAAAAGGGAGCGCGTTCGCAGGACACGCATCAGGCGGCGTCCTAAATCGACGGAGACAAAAGAGTCGTGGGACGGATGATTGGATTCGAAACCGATACGTCGAATCGATGGGGAAAAGACGCGGATGAGATGGCCATCCCTGCTCCGTCGTGAAAGTTTCTCGATTAAGGCGAGGCCCGGGTACGCTTGGGGATCGTTTCCGTTGTAATCTTGTCGACAAACTCTCGCGATTAAGTAGCTACGATATAACGCGGCGGGATAATGAAGTGGTCGAAGGGCTTCTGGCTGCGGCCGTTCCGCAAACCGAAATTACATGCGCTAATAAAGGGTGCAGAGGGGTGGTTGCCGCTGGTCCGTGGAACTTCTAACGACAGGCGCAAGCGAGCACGCGGTTATTCGCTCTGAACGCTCCGCTGCCTGGAGAGAAAGCTGCTCTGTTATTAATAGCAATTAACTAAATGGTCCGTTTGGAATTCCAATTTATTGGGTTGGAGCATGCGGTACGCTAGCTCCAAGACGAACTCGCAATGTTTAGTTGAGTGGAGGCTGGATGGATGTTCGTGGAGCTGGGGTGAAGCTTGGGGTTATCTTTTCTACCCCCTTGTATGTACCTGAAGAGATGATTAGACTTTTGCTAGTTGAAAATCAGGATTTTCAGAGACACTATGTTTCAACGCTGCAACGTGCAAAGACTGGTTCGAAGTCGATTTAGAATCTCTTTAACCTTTCTACTCTGGATTCTTCTCATTACCTTTGTCCTGTACTAGGATCTTTTGAAAGATCCTGCAGAATCTCCTAGCAATGTCCCCTCCCAATTTTCGATTCCGATTCAGTCGCAGTGAAGGCTGAGCTCGAAATATCTTTTTATATAAGGAATATTGGTGTTTCCTCGAGGTTCTGGCGAGGTGTTTAAGCAAGAGTGGAGAAGCCATGAAGCGGAAGGATGAACGGAAGTCGCCGCCGCGTGAATTGTTAGCACGTGGCTAACCGAAGCCACCAGAGGCGAGCAATTTGGCCGTGAGGCTTCCGTCTAACCTGCCTTTGAAGTGGCTTTAAAATAGGATGTCTCCATGTAGAAGCAAGGTCCTGTCTACGTGACAGCGTGTCCAGAAGTGATGGATTTCGACGTTGATTGATTGTAAAATATTGCGTATCATACAAGCCGTCCTGATTGTGCGTAGGGCATTATATCTGTCCATTTTCAATATGTACCAGAATTTAAGTAAAATATTGAGCGCGTTTTTCGAAAGCGCTTGTAACTGGAAAATTGTAGATATCAAAGTCCCAAGTTGATCGGCCCTGCGATGCTGCGCTCGCAAAAAGAGGAGCAATCATTAAGTGCAGAAAGTAATTACTGCTGGCTATTAAGAATGCATTATCATTATCATTCTCGATAAGTAAGAGAGCATTAGACGAGCAAAAAGTATTAAGCGAGTGTCCGCGAGGAAATTAATGAGCAGGGTTTTTCGTGTAGCGAGAGAAAACTTTTAATTCACTCCTTTCTTGCACCAGTTGCTTCCATTTAGACAGAAATAAGTTATTGTTTATTTTCTCAGAAGCCATTAGAAGACGCAAAGCAGAATGATATCCCTTCGCTAACTACTCTAATTATTTTATACATTTTATACAGCGTGCAGGATGTTATAACGTACAACGAGATTCAAAAGAAATTCAAAAGCAGATATATTGCAACCTTCAGCTAGCTAACCATTTATCAGCATTCATTTTGTCTCCTGAAAGTACTGTCAAAGCGGATCCGCCATTCCCAGTGGCGATATCAATTTCGACAGAACCGCGAAGCCCGCTGGAATCGCTCGAATCAAAACGTTCCCCTGTCAGCTGCCGATCAAAGCGCACGAGCACAGCGACAACAAGGAAGCCGTCTAAATCCCAGTACAACGTCAATGGTGAAAGGCGTATCGTGCCCTGATACCGATAAAAACTTTTCCCAACGCGGCAGACGGTACACTCTCGGCTGGAGATAAGCCTGCCTCTAATTAAATGCCGCTCGTGGGCTTCCAACCAGCCTTTTTCCGACTATTTTCACCCTTTGTGCGCGCGTTTCGCGTTGATCGCAAGATCAGGTTCAACGATGTTTGTATATGGAAACATGAAACTGATAACAACGTACCTTGTCAAAGCAGAAATTCATTTTGCATTCCTCGTTGAGATGCTAGAATTTTTGGTTAAGGTTTGAAGTTTGTTGGAGAAAAAGACGGTGTGGTTTTTTGAGTAGTTAGAGTTTCAAGAGGGTGTGAATTTAAGATTATTCTTCGTGGTGACTTGGGACGATGTATTTAAGCAGAACTTTATTATGCACTCTTTTTTGAAGTGTTAAAATCTTTTTAAAGGTTTAAGTTTGTCGAGTAAAAAGATGGTGTGATTTTTTACTATTCGAGTTTTAAGGGGGTGTGAATTTAAAATTATTCTGCGCGGTCACTTGAAACCATAGATTTAAGCAGACATTTATTTCGCATACTTTTTTAAAGTGTTAAAATCTTTTGAGGGTTGAAGTTTGTTGAGAAAAAGATGGCGTGGTTTTAAAGCGACGGGGTTATGTATTTGAAAGGATCTTGGTGAATTGTGGAGGTACCACAGGGACATTTTGAATTTAAGTGGCATCGTGGGATTTGGAAGATGCTTCCGATCTTATTTGTGTTTCTGGGGGCAGCCCACTCTGGGGCTGTCGCCATAGAGTCTGGGTCTTGTTCAGAGGTTTCGTTCCTTTTTAGAAGAGAAGACATTGATGGAGTTCGACACGGGGGCGGGTGACCTTACGTCATCCTGTCTAAACCTTGAAAATAAGGGTTTGCTGGTGAGCTGGGTAGAAAGTGGAGAAATCGATGAAACCTTCTGAAAGCTCAGAGGGACAGCGCGGCAGTTACTTAAAAACTGCTGTGTAGGAAGCCTGTCTGTTATTTCATAGAGACTAAAATTTTTATGGAATGACAGAATTCGAATTGGCCAACTTCTTGTGTCCAGATTTTGAAAACAAATTCGCAATGAGATGCTACAAATTCTTCCCCATCAACTAACTCAGAGATAATAGACAGAAAGTAGCTCTCTAGTCTGACTACTAAAGGTAGAATACCACTTTCTTCCTGCAGGGAATGGAAAAAGCTGCAAAGCAACTCCTAGTGAGAGTTGCTTCCAGGAAAAACTCTGATCACTTACTCTCCCAGATTAGTTCCACGAAATGCTTAAAGCTGCTGCATCCATTCGCTGGAAACGAGAAGTTTCATGACAGAGAAGTGATTGAGAATTGCAGAGAGGGCTTCCTCAGAATTCCTCTAGACCCGTGACTATCACATCCGAGCGTGCGAAGTCCTGTCCACCTACAATTACCTGACATTTCTTCCACACAGATCGAACCGACATCTGGTATTTGTACACGTGGAGTCTTCGATGTTCCTTCGACGCACCAGGCACGAGAAAATTCACTGCGCAACTGAGGGATGGCTCATCGTTTGCGGAATGCGATAGCAGGGTGTTTATGAACGTATAGCTGCGTCTGCCAGGTTAAATTGAGAATTCCAGGGCGCGGGGGCGATGCAAACAAGCGTATCAAAATACACGATACGCATTTCTTGGTAACCCTGTCCGTAAGATATCGAAGGGGGGGGGGGAGGGAACAGTTTCGACATTGTTATTAAAATACAAGCTGTGGGTATCGTTAAACTTCGACGCAGACAAGCAGCTGGGACAAGCATAGAATTATTTCAGCCTGACTCACGAACTGAGCGAAACAATTTCAAATTACATGATACGAGTTTCATCTAACCTATTCTATTCTAAATTCTATAATTCTCTTCTATTCTTATATTCCAATTCTATTCTATATTCTAAACTTTCAAAAGACACAACTTCATTGTTTAATACGTTCCGAAATATTATTTACAAAATTTTCTGCACTCGAACTTTTCGTTTGAATGAAACGTTTCGTCGATCCTTCCCCAATTGGGTGCGCGTTCGAATGTAAATACAAGTGCAACTGCAGAATGCCCTGTGTAAATACGTGGGAAACTAATTGCAACGTTTGAACGACAGAACAATGGGAACATTTAAGCCGCGCTTCCCCTTGACGAAGTTTCCGGGCAACGGATGAAATTCCAAACTGTTTTCTGTAAGCCACACTTCCGGTTGAATATGATCCTCCCGCAGCCCAAGCGTTGCTCTCCGTGCTCCATCGAAACCACCGGATATCGATTAAGCTACATTTCCATAGGTTCCGCGACTAATTCTGTCGCGCTCCCGTCGACCGCGATTGTTTCCGGCGGTTTCGTCACGACTTACGCCACTCGGCAAAGTCGAGTTTCCAACGCAAATATTAGAAGGTACAACAAGACGTAACGAAGTTGGATTAACTTGCACGGTCGCAGCGCCGCGGAGGCATAGAGGCGCGAGGGGAAACGGACCGTCGACTGTCAGACACGTTCCGAACCGATAATGCCTCGAGACAAATCTCTCTATAACTCATCGTCCAGGCAATGTTTTAATAATCTGGCATTGTTTCTTATCTCAGATCAATAGTTTGGCTGCTACAAGTCCCAACGTTTTGGATGATTTTTTACGCCTCCACTTCAACGAATCCCTACTGCCTTTTGCAATGATAAATTACAAAAAAATATGTCTCTATAGTTTAAGATATTCTTAATACTCTGCAAAAAGTCCCATTAAATTATCTGGGGTAGTATCCCTTTAATTAATTCTTGAACATCACTCTCTGAACCGCAACACCTCCCCTTAATACTGAGCATACGACTTGATTAACAAACTTTTATGACGCCACGTTTTCACTGTGTCCACAGGCGACGACACCCGCCACTTCGAACGCGGGCAACCCGATTGCCAATTCCCTCCAACATATTCTTTCTCCCGCAGTTCGTTCGTCATACCGAACCGGCCCTCTCTGTACACCCCCGCGTGTCTCGGGGGAGGGATCCATTATAAACGGGGAAAAACCGAGTCGCACTAAATATAATGTCCAGGGGGACGCGCCGTTGAAAGCAAATCCGAAAATGGATCTGCCCTCGAATCCCCCGCGTGTTTTCGTTTTATTTTTTTCGCTTCTAAAAGAGCTGTCCACAATTCACTAGCGACGGCCGCGCGCAACAACCGTCCACCGTCTAGGGAACACCGCGACAACACCGGCGTGTCGAAATGTTTTTTATCCCGCGTGCCGCGGTCGCCCCAGGTTTGCTCGAGAAAAGCGCGACTCTAACCCCTCGGCGTGTGCCCGCGCGGAGGGGAGGGATCTGAAAGGATGCCCGCGCCACGATAACGCGCGGGCCCCGCTCTTCTTCTAAGCACTACACGCAATTACGTCGAGAGCGAGAAATCCTTGAAAAGAAAAACGCCGTGGCGTAAGATCATCTCGGCTCCGTGGCCCCCTTTGTGACGAATCGTCGGGGCCGCTGTGCTCGTGCGTCCCTAAAAGGCGGCGCCCTCAAAGCGGCAAGACTCGTTAAAGGCGAATCTGGTCTCTTTTTGTAGGCTCGCTGCCACTCGTTACACGGATTTGCACGTGCTCGACATTCGCACGAGCGATGCCAGGGGCGGATTCTATCGCGAGCTCCAGCCGCCGGGCAAGTGTCGTTGAACTTTGCGAGAGCACAATTCTAATTGACGGCTGTGAATGGGGTGGTTGGTGAAGTCGCGTAGAGAAACGGGGGTTGTTGGATGTTTCCGATGTGAAGAAATTATTGGGCGATTGTAAGGGAGACATTTGTGGTAAGTTGAAGGGTTGAATCAGTGTACTTCCTTTTTGTATTCGTAAAAGATTAAGAGGATATATTGAGAAGTCTGTTTAAATTACTTCTAGGTTGAGGGGAGAGTAACTATCAATTGGGAGTGTTTATAGCGTCATTATTGAGACCATAAGAAAATTTCCCCAGGGATTTATATTATAATCTACTTTTATATAATATTTACACCGATTTGTAGTTACTGAATCTTTTCTTCCTTCCTAAATTCTTTTTCTATTGTCCCAAACGTCTCCTAAGGTTAGGTTTTAGAGCAGCAGTTATGCTGATCCTCGCCTATGTGCCAGTATTGTTATATTCGTAATTGTCATGGTGCAATAAAGACAAGTAATAATAATAATAATAATATTAATAATAATTTGTGGGTATATATGTACGCTATTTACTCGATGTAAGTTTAGGCAGAAATGATGAACTTGCAATTACATTTGAATACAATAGCAGTGCAATTAGAACTCTGCTCAATCATGCTAATTCAGCACGTGGCACCAATCACAATCGCTAAAATTACTACAACATATAGAATGTTAATTAGAATTGTATAGCCACAACCTGTTTACCCAGTCATCATCAGCTAATTGAGTCGCCCGATCGACGAGCCATCCGCGTGTCTGACCCAGTCGATCACATTCTACTTGCGCATACCTAACGCACTGTTTCTGCCAACGATTCATTGAAAGTATATTCCACGAATTACACCACACTAGGAAGAAGATAAACGAAGGAAAAAGGAAGCATACGATTCCAATAGAATTACAAAGAATCAAAACAGATGCATTCATTACACGCGACTAGATTAAGCTACTTTATTTAGTCAGCAAGTCGAATAGTAATAAGTGTAACTATATTAATGAAACAGTGCGCGGTGTTCTTTCGGCCGCTTAACCACCAAACATCCCTTCAGACCAAAGAAATACATTTATTGCATCAACTCCAAATCCACGTGCTACGACGCAATCTTCACGAACACATGATTGATAAAGTAGTTGGTATCAAACTTATTTTAATATACTAATAATGATACTAATCCTAAATAAGCTGGGGCTAATACACGCCACGTATCCAAGCTATGCAGTAAACATTTTCAGCACCGTACTTCCTGCGAAGTAGTGCTTTGAATATACCTGCTCCAATTTCTACCCAAACGGCAAGGTACTGGAAAGCTTGAAAGAACAGTTTAGCAGCAACCAGAGGACAGAAACAGATCCGTCCCTGCTTATACACGCAGAGTGCTCAGCATCACGCGCGCGCGAGGGCGTCTCAGTTCTCTCCAAGTAGAGCGAAACGTGCCTGACGTAAGAGTCCCAGCTGAAGAAGCCTCGTCTCAAAAGACCGTCAGAGGAAACCCAGTCGCCTCCTCAAACACACTGCCGACAATAAATCCTGATAACAGCGATACTATCCGACACGACGACGTGGAATAGATAATGCTCACTGCTCTCGAGAGTAAAGCTTGCCCGCCTGATTAAAATACCTGCCACCAATTTAGTCTATGAAAATTCAACGTATCACCTCTTTTACATCCTCCAATCGGTGCAAAGAAATATAGTATCACGTTTTTCAGATCGCTGGAGATTAGCCTTCCCTAAAGAAGCGTAGAATCACTTGTAAAATGGATGGCACTAAACTCGCTCACACCCTGCAGAACTTGCAGAGTAAAAAGACGAAGACACTGTGGTGGAGAGTAGGGAAACTGATAAAGCGTCGCGATAAAAGTCAGCCCGGGAGATTCGGGCGCCACAGTGCCGCCACTCGCGAAACTTAGCTGCGTAATCGTCGCTATTTCGCCCGCTAGCCGCCGTCCTATGGGATTTCATTCGGCGCGGGGCAGAGATAAGGCTTCCCCGGACGTGTCTTTATGGCATCCCATTGATCCGAATCCGTTTTACTCGCGTACTTTATTGTGTATCGGGTTCGAGGAGGAAGCTCTACTGGGTTCCTCCAGGGGAGCAGAGTTTTGCAATAAATTTCGTCCTCTCCCCATGGCTGCGCTGGGAATCCTGTTTGCGTCGAATTACTCCGCTCCTGGTGGTTCTTTCACGAGACTTCGCCGGGAGCCGCAGCGTACTGGAAAATGGCTTTCGCGGGGCGAGCTTAATGTTCTGCGCGCTAGTTCCAGCGAATATCAACTATGTAGTTCGTCTTGCGGGTTTCTGCTAGCGTTTCCCTCTGGAAGCTCAACTGTGCGCAATTTAGGTTCATCTGGCTGGGAGCGAGGAACGCTTCGTGCGGTAACGGGGTTTCGGCGCCAGCGTAGACTTCGGTTTCTGGGTCTCCGAGGTGATTGATTGTGCGATTAATGCTTTGTGAATCTTGTTTTCGGAGAGTGTACCGTGCTCTGCTTTGGGAACAGTGGGTTTCGCAAGGATTCCGGCGAGTGGCAGGGGAAAGGTACGTGGGATCACGGGGTATATTGGTTTGTATCTAGGCGAGGGGACAAAGAGATCTGGTGGGATTAGACTGTCAATCATTGAAACGGGAGCACGAGACATCTTGGGAATGGAGCGTGCAGAATTCATGTGCAAATAGTTTGTGACTTATTGCAGCGTGGAACAGCTATTCTATTCCTCTTTTTAATTATCTATTGGGGAAAGTAATAGCTATCATATGTAACTTACAAGGGACGTTCGGTTACCCGGACACTACAATTTTTTTTAAACTGTGCTAATATTATGTACCGATCAATTATACAGTTAATTTTCATTCTACATAAATCAAATTAAATTCATATGAAACACTGGAACACGAAATTTAACCACGTTGTGACGGCGGCTGACTAAACAGTCACTTAAGTTGTTTAGTCTTCACTCGAGCCTTGTTTTTGTCCGTCTAGACTGGCACCAAGGTCCAAGAAGCAATGAATGAAACTGTGTGACAGCTTCTGAAGTGAAACCATTGCTGATGATTTTACAGCACAAACCTAATGCAACAAATTCAGCAAGACACTAGATACGAAACAGAGAAGTCTACGTCGCCACACTAGAACTCATAGACGGATTATTTCTAAAGGATTCCCGATTCGAAGCGGATGATCTCATTTGAGATTGCAAGTGGAGTGTTTAGTGAGCTAGCCACGTCGGTGGCTTGACCGCAGATGGTAGCCATTTTCTTGCGGCCACAGATAAAAAAGAACACTCTATTTCGCACTCCAGCCAGGCGTGTAAAAACAGTGTTGCGCAAGCTGCTTAGGAAACAGTTAAATTGGGAAATCCTGTAAATCGGTTTCGACAGAAAATTGATTAAAGATTGCAAGAGAAAATTGATCCAGGAGTACTAGCGCTGCAGGCCTCTATTTTTCCTTCGACCCTTATCAGCAAGTTGAAAACGTAGATTAACTACAAGTAAACCTCAACTGCTTCTGTAAACTAAGCAAAAATAAACAAAGTCTCCCAAGACTAATGGATATTTCAAAAACCAGCTGATAAACATTTTACGAAGCTAGTCAGCACTCGGAACAATCTCCTATAACTTGCGCTCTCGCCATGTGTGCCGTTTATTCCAAGGCCGGTGCATAATTCATGGCAATCGAAGGTTCAGGTGCTAAAGAGTCAGCGAAGTGCATTTGCAATCCGGGCGAACGGGACTACCGGGCCTTGAACACGTTTCCCATTAATCGTCGATCTGCCTCCATCGCGATAAAGGAGGAATAAATAAAAGAACCTATTAAGCTCCGACACCCCTGCTCGCAATAAGAGAGCAAGAATAAATATTTACAAGAGCAACGAGGGATTCTGTATTCTGCAATCTACGATCCTTAAATAGCAACGCTATTAAACTCTCCTCCACAGTGGTGATTTACTCGTGAAACGAGGTACAAACAATATGGAATAAGATTTGTCGACTGGTGTGAAATTTCGAGAAGAAGCTAACATTTGCTTGCAGAGCTTCATTGCGAGTATTCGTTCGAAAAACTTTGGAACGATACACCGAGGCGCGGAAGTTTTCTCTATGGGACTTTCGCAATTTCCTAGCTGCACTTTTCCTTTTATTGTCACGTTGTTCAGCGTCTGAGAATGCTCGATATTTTCCCGCGAAATGCATCGGGATAAGAATGCAGAGCATCCGGCTCCGCGATGGCGCAATAGCTCGACCCTTCTTCCATATTCCATTTTCCAGACACGGCGCATTTACAAATTGTATGTTTTTTCCGGGGGGTTGGGGGGCAGGCACGGCGGATGCACAAAATTGAAGAAATTCTTTTCGCTGTAGAATACTTGAAGCAAGACGTATTACGAAGGCGAAGCGTCCGCGAATAAAAAAACAGCCAGAAGGGAGATAGAAACAGATTATATTCAGTTTGCTCGTTTATTACGTTGTCAGGATTCGCGGGGAAATTCCTCCCCCGTAAATTCTCGATGCAGACGTTCTCGCGATTCCGTTTTTTTTCACCGAGCACAACACTCGCGCCAAATGCTAGGGGAAACCTTAACCAATCCCGGGCCCGTGATTCTATTTCTCGGGATTAAAACACTAAACGATAAAACCCATTCCACTTTGCAGCGAAGAAAAAGCAGAATCTTCAGAATCTATAATACATTTACACAGTGAACAATAATGTTTCACCCACAGTGCATACCTACACTAAAATTACACGCACATGTTGGGCCTCGCAGGCCTTTATTTTCAAATCTAGAAATGCATGGATATTTTGAGAAAGAAAAATTTTAGACCGCGCGTAATCCATTGCCCTCAGTCTTTATCAACAAAAATATTTAATAACACAATGGAATACTGAGCAAATATTTCTTTAACGCTACGAGTCATTGTTATCTGAATCTTTTCCAATACCATGAGAACGCGTGTGCACTGTAGGGTTAATTTTTAAGAGCCAGCAAATGCCTCCACTAACAATAAGGGAATATTCAAACACGCGGAATCCACACGAAATTCCGCGGGACTCGCGAGATCATAACGTCGCCAGAAAGACAGCCGCACCATCCTTATATTTCTCCTATATTGCGCTCTCTGGGGTGGCTCCATATTTACAAATTCCCCGGGTGCAGGCGTTCTCTTCAAAACGAGTTCGCGTACCTACATCAATCATCCGGCTTTCTCTTCGCTCGCCTTTCACCCCCGAAACACCCGGGCGGATAGCGCGTTCGGAGCTTTGAGGGTCCACGGCCACGTAATGCGGGGGAAAGATAACCTCCGAGGCCTGATATCAGGTGCGCCTCTTCCCAATGTTATCTCCTTTGAATACATCCGCCAGCTGAAAGAAGAATGGGGCCCCTTGTCCCGAGTGATCGGCGTGCAAGGAAAAACGAGGGTTTTTCATGACGACGCGTAATTCCAAGGGAAACACCTTCGGCCGATAATAAGCGTGCGGTGGTGTTATATCGGTAACGAGATAAAACTGAAACGGTTTACACGCTTTTATCCGCGTGCACGGAGGCTGCTGTGCCTCCTGCTTCCCCCTCTGGTCGCGTGACAGCGTCCCGTTTCAAAGCCAGGGCAGGAAAGCATCCTCAAACAGCGGCTGGATGGTATAAAGAACAAGTGGCTGGTAATTCGACGACCCTTAACTGGAGGGGGGATTACGCACGAAGGTGTTACGCACAAAAATGTGTGGCTCACTATTGCTTTATCAAGCATACTGCTATGAAAATTGCAAGTACTACGTAAATTTGAGAGTGATACAATAAATATTTCCAGTACTGTATATAGTAGTAAATAGATTTTTTTTTCGCCTTTCGGCCTCAAAATGGGGTTACGTGTGTTTCGTGCGTAAGTGTTTCTGGGACTGTTAACTCAAGATTGAGATTTCGTTTTGACTTCTTCCTTCATCTTGTGCTTCTTTTCTTCTCCTTTTTTCTAGAACCATACGCATCCACTCCGCTCCTTCTCCTTCTCCCTTTAATATCCCTCTGATCGTTGAGTTTTCTCTTTTCAACTCCTTACAGTCTTTCCAGTACTGTATATATATAGTACGTGTTTTTGAGGGGGTTGCAGTGAATTTAAATTCGAGTAGTCTGATAGTTAGGGGAGACCGGGGCTGGTTGATACATTTTTCAGTTTTCAGTTTATAATTTTCAAATTACTCACTTTGGAGAACTAATACTGCAATATGCAATTGTTTTTTTTTAATGCAGGTACATGGTGCTTTAGGAGAAAACTTGAGTGGATAATAGACTCGCAAGAAGAGATAACTCGCACGCTCATTCTTGAAGTAATTCACTTTTTCTGTTGCACGGTGCTGTCGAATTTTCGTACAGAACGTAAAGATGCTTTCTCACCTGTATCCTACAGAAGTGTTTTCTACGTTTCCGAGTCTCCGCTTTGAACCAGTGAGCTGAAAATCTCCACCGCCGCAAACCGTACCAATACCACCCTGCACCGCAAGTGCAGCATCGTATTGCCTTGCAGAGTCCATCGCTTGATTCGCTCGACCGCAAACGGTTTTAGCCGGCGGCCACAAACCGTTCGCCCACAATCGATTACCGTTCCGGCAAAACGAACTCTAAAAACGCGCTAGTAATCCTTCTCTCGCGTGCACAACAGTATCACGATGGTGGAAAAGCTATCCAGGCGTGAAGTGTGACTGTGGTGCTTGGAAGGAAGCATTTCTGTGCGGGGAAACTGTACGAATACTATTGAGGGACGGTACGCGAGAATTCAACTTCTATTTAGAATTTAGAACATCCCCCAATTCTCGTTAACAATTGAGGAATGGCTTGTTGATACTGGGGACTGATTATGAGTTTAGTATAGACTTCGTCAAAACAACAAAATCACGTTCCAATAGCATTCTTTTATTGATGGCTTACTGCGCAAATATTCTATGTCCACTTCTTGTGAAATTATGCAACTGTGTATTTCTTTAAGTTTTTAATTTTATATTTATTACGGGTTAGAACCCTTTGTTATAATTACATGAACAGGCATGAAAAGAGACCGGACGAATAAGATAAAATAAAATTAAGATTGAAATAGCAAATACCTAAGAAAACAACAGAAGGGGTGAAGTGAAATATTGCAACTGTATCAATATTGCAACTTAATTATCAAATATACGCTGAATTTTTGAAAGTACAGTGTGCGATGCCTATCAATATGAAAGAGAGGGTAAGGCCTCACGTCTCCACGAGGGAAATAGAATCTGAGTTGCACCAAGATTTCAGGGCACTTAATGTGATTGCTCATGAGATTATAAACAAAAAGCAAATGCATTATAAAGTACCCTTGCATTATTAAAACTGTTCTTTCCTCGAAAATGCTAACAGTGGACACACAATATTTCTGCAGTAAGCCATTGTTATTAAAATAAATTATTGTTAGAGCAACCTTGAAAGCTAAAGACAGAAACTGAGCTCGTACAAACTTCATCAATGTCACCCTACCAAAACGAACCTCGTCCCCCGATTACCCACATGAAAAACTATAGACACACTGTCTAAACTAGTGACACAAAAATCCCGCTACCCTTAAGTAGGTACATACAAAGGAACAGACCAACACAGCGCCACTCCAAGCTGGTTTTTCGTTCGCCACGTGGAAAAACCTGCACATGCCGACTTGAATGGCGGCCAGTTGCCCTCAAGATAGACAGCAGGTGGATTAAGGGGGAGGACTGAAGCGATTTTCTCGCAAAAATGTCGCCGCCGTGGACTGCGACACCTGCTTACCGAATGGCGGACAGTTCGTGGCTGCGACGTGGAAGCGAGTTACTCGAGCGTAGGGCGACGAGGGGCGATATCCAGCAATTTCGGTAAAAGGGTTCGCCTATATAGAGGGCCGCGCACCTGGTGACGGTACGGCGCCTCAACTAAAAGCTATTTTCCCGTAATTCACGAGCCTGTCTGCCCAGGCAGCTTGCCGAGATACGCGACGACTGTACACGCCGGGCCAGCTTCCATCAATTTTCCGGACGACGATGCTTTACCTTCCCCCGTTTCGCGGCAATAAGTCGTAACTCAGACGACACTACGGCTCCTTGGGTGGAGGACGAGCCAGAGGGTGCTCGCGTGTTTATAACCGCTTGGATCTCGAGAACTACGGTCCTCGTTAAATATCGGGCAGTCGCGTAAGTTTTGTGGGGCGATCTTGGAGCATCTAACGAGGGGAGATTCGAAAAGGGTGGTGTAAGATGAAGCCGTGTAACAGCCAAGGGTTTCTGGGTAGATACTTCTGAGGAAGATGAGGTGGAGGACGAAATTTCCCGAGGTTTGAATTTAGTCTTCTGTTGGGTTCTCAACTATTACGGTTTGAAGAAATGAAATTGGCTTCGGGTAAGAAACGATCCGAGGGCTGTAGTAGGGTAAAGGAAATGAATGGGGAGGCTGAGGTGTTGGAAACATGTGTGAAAGATGGAAGAGTGATGCATTGAATAGTATACTTAACTGATTTGCATTGTGGCAATGTGTATACTAAAGGTATTAAAATAAAGAATTATCAAATAGATTGATTGTTTAAAATACCACACTTCCCTAGTTAATCTTGCAAGCAAATAATTCTAATGCATACCCTAGTAGCATAAATTATTGAATACACATACATATAATATTAAAAAGAGATTCAATCTCTTTTCGATATTTAAATATACATACAATATTTATTTTACATTAACAAGCAAACATTTTTTCCAAATATACAAGAAATCTTCGTTTGATATTAGGAAAAAATATTTTTGTCCAAATATGAAATAAATATTTATTTAATATTAGAAAAAAATCTGAACGTAGTGAATATTCAAAATTAAATAGAATAACCTCGAAGTTTAATTTTACTCAACTCCCCAAAAAGTCTTCGTTCTTTCTTTTAACAAAGTAAACGTATTCAAAGACATTTTGACCTAAATATATTTATCAGATGTTTCGCAAGATTTCTCTGAAGTAACTAGTAGACAGATTTCGCGAGTCTGGTGCACAGATTGCAATTGCGATCGTTAGCAAAACATTAATCTCCGTACGAACGGTTATTAGACAATACAAGAGGCGTGTTCATTAACGCTTTGAACGGCAAACAGGGTTAGCGAACTTTATTAGTGCGGATGCGGCACGAAACGAGGGTCGCAATGACTTCCTCGTTCTCACTGATCGCTCTCCGCTCCTCGTGTGTTCTTCCCACAGCCGTCCGACCAGCCAATTTTCGCACGAATATCCACGAATTCTCCGTTCGTCGCGATTCCAAGGGAATTTTCGTGTTTCGCGGACGCACTGGAGAAATTGGATCCGCTATGTGCCGCCGCCTCGACCGAATTTAATCCTCGTTTAACGTGGAACACCGGCGAAGGGACGTCACGGGCGACAAAGCGGAATTAAGAGGCAAAAAGCATGGACCTAATTAAAGTTTGAATGGCAAACGAGGGCGTGGGTATCCCCTCGAGACGCCGAAAAGAGGAAACATGTCGAAAACCCGTTGCATTGTTTCGATCCTCTCGCGTCCACGAGAAATTTCTCCGCCTTTATGCACCTTTTTACGTACTTATTCGGGGAACCAGCGTTCCTTGCGAGCGACTGGCACGAATTCCCACTGCGTAGTGACGGTTTCCAGTTATCGTGAAAGTGTCGGACGCTCGCTGGTCTCACCAGTGATGGTGAATTTCGAGTATTGTATGCTTGGCTGGGAACTGCTAATTGTCCTGTTACGAGGGCTGAATGCCTAATCAGTCACAGTCTAGTGTGTCTGTAACTAACAAATGGATCTAGAACATTGCTGCTTTACCTCTTCCACTATCATTTTTATCTTTCCCAAATTCTGACCCATCCTATCGCGTCTATGATAAACCAAGATTGACATTCTGAGTTTAGTACAGGGTGCAGAAAATTTAGGTCATAGTTTTCTTTGCGTTCTAATGTATTCTACTCACCGGGAGGATTAAAAGTTTACAAGCACGACCGAGCAGCAACACGAGCAAGACCCAATCACTAATCCAGCGACAGACTGTCGTGCCGAACGTAGCGGGCGCTTAAAACGCTTAAGCGCAAGGCAGACACTCAGGAGGCATGTTACAACAGCCTTCCGCGATCTAATCGTCGAACAAAAGCAGGCTAACCGGCCGTTTCGCCGGCTATTGTCGAAGCGCAGAATGCAGGCAGCAGAACTAGACGCGGCGAGCCCGTAATTATCGCGAATCGCTTAATGGCCCCGAAATAAAGTACTCGAGACACCGTCGCGAAAGCAAGGGATGCGCGCGCTCGCTTTTCTCGCGCAGCCCCTCTGGACGCCGTTTCGAAATTCTTTTTGATCTCATTAATTCCCGGGGAAAGCCATTGGCCGGCCGGCTGAATACACCGATGAAGATACGCGGCCGGTCAAAGGGAAGCAAGGGCTTCAATGATATCAGGGGATGTGTATGAAGCGCGGCCGCGCGCGTGCAGTTTCCGTCAGATCGAATAGTACGTACATCCGCACAGGGGGGCTTATTTAATGCCCCGAGCGGGACGCTTTTTTTTTTTGCCAAGCAGGCTGAAGCAGAAAGCGATCGCGTGTGCTGCACGGGAGGCGCCGATACGCCGCCATTTCCAGCGATTTCCAACGTCCCTCTCGGCCCACGACTACGCAAAATTAATTCGCCCGCGGTGGATACCACCTTCTGGCTGCCCTTTTGCCCTGGGACGTCTCTCGCGTGGGGCATGCCGGCTAGTTGGATCTCTTTTGCCCCGAGGACCACGCGCGATCTGCTAATGGAAGTCGCGAATTCCGCGAGCGCGATGAACTGGACCCGCCTATTGTTGCACGCATGCACGGGGATGTTTGCGCGGACCGACTGCTAACTAATTGTTAATCGAGTGCTGCCAGCGCATTAAATTGATTGCCGAATAAATGGGTTACTCGGGACGAATTTCTCCTCCTCTGTCGTGTCCAATCTCTTGGTTACGATGGAAATTTGTGTAACGCGGATGCTACTGTGGCACGTGCGTGGAATTTTGCATGGAGGCCTGTATGGTTCAGGTTTTCAGAGGGACGTTTGAGTGGCTCGAGTTTGGATAGGATTGGTTTCATTTGTGACAGTTGGGAGGAGAGTACCGGGTGTATAAGCTACACACGTATTTTACCTTTTAAATAAAGTTAGAAAACCCCACGTACTTCGTACTAATCTAGAAACAGTCTAATGTATTTACCCTAACTGCTTTTCAGATGGTTAAAATATTCTGTCTGAAACGTTTAATGAATTGCTACGTTAATGTTACATTATCTACCAGTACCTCTATTGCGAAAAATTATTATTACTATTACTACTTTATTACTCATTAAGTGGACGATGTAATACATGTACAGAAAGTAAGATACGAGTAAAGGCGAGGCAGCAGTAGGAACTGTTAATAAGCCTACCCATAAGAACATAATACTAATTGCTACAAATAAATAACATCACGCTGTTACGAAGTAATAGCAACATTTTTTAAATTGAATGAAGAAAAACTAGGACGGCAGAAAGAAACGATTAAACTTCAGTATTAACTTCAGTTGTTTCGAAATACTAGATAGGACAGTTTAATTAAGGAGGAGAGTATAAGTATTGCCGAATAATGAGGAAGACTTTAGCAACCAGGCACTTTTTCAAGTGCTTAATGAGACATGAAACGAAAAAGGCAGATCCGATATTGCTTGGCAAATAACAATTGTTGGCATAAAAAACCATTTTAATTACGGGACACGATGAAAAACAAATTTATCTTCCCCAATTTGCACTGAATTTGCTCTCCAGCGCGTAAACTCTCGGGAATATTCAAGCGATTGGAAAGCTCCACGGTTGACAAAAACTATCTGCTAAACTATTAATGAGAAATGCCTGCGATACACCTGTGCACCCTATTTGCCGTTATCGACGTTTCTCTCGTGCTCCCAGTGAATTACCAACTTAA
Source organism: Andrena cerasifolii (assembly GCF_050908995.1). Lineage (NCBI taxonomy): Eukaryota > Metazoa > Arthropoda > Insecta > Hymenoptera > Andrenidae > Andrena > Andrena cerasifolii. Next base: position 8,418,598 of record NC_135133.1, read on the forward strand.
TTACGGGCGCATTAAATTAATTACCGAACACACACGCTCAGCTGGAAAAGCGACACGCTCGACCGTCTGCAAAAATTGCTGCATCACTTTCGTCATCTTTATTTGGAATTTCACCTCGGTTAATACACACTGGCAACTACCTGCCGATGTACCTGCAGTGCTCTCTCCATTATCGCAGTTTTGTTAGTCGCATAGACTGCCAACGGTAGCTAATTACAGAGATTCGTGGGCGTATCGAATCAATTGGCAAGTGAATTTTTTCTCCGACTGTTGCACGTTTTGTCTGCCTTCAATTGGCATCGATTCGCAGCGATTTTGTTACAATGGAACGGCACAATGGCGAGCGCGCGGGACGCGTTTCAAAGCTATTTTCCCTTGTCTACGATTACACAGAGGGAGTTGCGCTGGCAATTGTTCGCTGTAAAGTGTTACACGCGCTTGAACTAATTATCAGGTAAACATGAGTGATTATCGAATCCCACGTATTTACTACAGTTTTGTATAGGAAATTAATTGAAGTTAGTTGGAGGACTGTTTATCGAATTACTTTACTTGATTCTTTAACCAGTTGACGGAAGTAGATGAGAAATTATTTAAAATAGGAACTTACCAGGATATATCCCACTATTGAACATTGCATGAAAAGGGAGTCGTCGAATCGATTTGACAAGAATTCAAACCCAGACACTTCATCTCCCCACAGCTATTCAATTTAGCTGTCAAGTGCCACAAGTGAGGTCCTTCTTATTCAACATATTAACATGCTACAGCCCACGATTCTGTCTTGAACACTGTGTGAACAGTCTCTAATTGAATCAATTCCAACTACTTTCTATTCCTCCAATAAACACTCTCCAAGTAAAGACTACCCTTCGATTTCTACTTGCGAAGACGAATTTACGCGATTCACTTTGATTGATTCAACGAAATTTAAAGCAAAGTGAATAGGGTTCGAGCACATTGAATATGGAAAGAAATTGAAAGAGTTTTGTTTCAGTTGAGTTTTGTGCCAGAAAATTGTTTCCAAAGTTAGGAAGAAAATATTATAAATAATTTGTAGCACCTCTCGATTTTATAATGGAGAGAAAAGCAAGACTCCATTATTTCTCGATTTGTACAAAACCCGCGAATGTCTAACAATAACGTCCACAAAATTATTTCAACACTGGCACGTACAATTTCCTTCGATAGTTCGGTCAATTTCATTTGAACGCGTAAATGTGTTTATTGCTTCAATTCTTTTTTAATCAACTATTAAAGTGAACCGCGTAAATTGGCCTTAAACCCAACATTCCAAGTAGCATATAATTTCACTCACCAGGGAACTCCACGCAATTCGAAATACCAGAAGAATCACTACTCCGCGCTCGATCCTCCACGCAACGGTGAAAAGCGAGCCTCAGCACGCGTTTCAACCCCCGTTTCCCTTTACGGGGTCCCAGGAAGTACGATTCCTCAACGGGGATGGCACACGGGCAATTAAAAACGTTGCAGGGAGTGAGAGGTCTCCGCAGAAGGGGAAACAAGCTGCCGCTTCTCCGCTCGGGGATGAAATTAAATTTCCTTCGTTTCCACGTTCGAAAACGACCAAGGGCTACGGTGGCAAGGGCGAAAAGGGCGAGGGGGGGAAAGAGGTCGATTAAGACGGGCCGCGACTTAAATAATTCAGTCGCGAACGCCTCCAACAACTTTCTCCGGAGCTCCAGCAGCTGCCTTTTCGCATTCCCCGGCCCTCTCGGCGCGAGGCCCCACGGGGGCGACTGGAAAGAGTCGCGGGGGTGGGATTCAGATAAGAAATCCTCGTTTCGAAGGCGCTTGGGGCCAAGGGGATGACGGAGCCACGGTATTTTCACGCGTGCACGTGCTGTCGATGGAAAACGAACGGAAATATCAAATTCGATTTTCTAGAGCGGGGACGGGGAGGGTTGCCCACCCCCGCGGAACGGCCCTTTCGCCTCTCCACCTTCAACCGCACCCCCTCTCTGCTCCTCTTGCGCTCCTCTTTGTGCGCGATCATTAATGCGATCCGCGGAACAGCGAACGTGATGGAAATTTCAATGTGTCGGAGGGGCTTGGCTGCGGAACAACCGAGGGCTGGGCTCTCTCTGATGAAACCAGGAACATCATTTTCCTATGAATACGAATAATCCGGCCTCGGGCGAACCTTTCCCTTTGGTAAACTGCCACTGCAGGGCGAGATTGTTGTGGCTGCTGTGAATGAAGATTCGTCCGAATTCTTTCTGCCTTTCTGCCCTTTTTTGTAAGGGTTGCTTAGTAACCTTTTGGACGCTTAGTATATATTTAATTGCTGGAGGCCGCGGGGGTGAGCGCGTATTGGCGATTCGAAAGTATGATTCACAAGTTGGAGTTGTGTTTGAGAGACTGACGTCTTGGATAATTCTTTGTCTCTGATTTACTCACTCGTAGGTGGAGACTTATGGCTTTGCCAGAATGGCTCACGGATAGGTTTCGGGGAAAGGGTGAACTGTGAACCGTAGGAGTCTCTCACGTGCAACACATAAGAAACCACACGTTAAAACGCATGTCATTAAATATCTGTGGGAGCGGGAAAAGTAAGTCAGAGAATGTATTTTTGAGGGGGTGGATTGTTTGGTGCGAAGAACGAGTGTTCGGCACGGAAGAGATATCGACAGCGTGTTTAGGTTTGCGTGTCCATTGCGAACGAGAATGATTCTTGGAATGCACGTGGAAATTTTCAGCGAATGTGGGTGTGATCTTGAGTTTTGAACGTCGAAGATTAGAGTTGCAAAGTTGAAAATTGAAGAGTAGATGAGGGATGTATTAATGAATATTTAATTATTATTAAAAATATGTTCTTCTTACATGCCTATACGAAATACCTAAACTTCCTCCATATATTTAAGAAACAAATATCTACAGACAATAATAAAACATAGTTTCCTAAATTCTCAATTCATTTACTTTCTTTCTCACGCAAGTCCCTTATATTCCACAAAAATCAGCAGTTCAGTCGCTTCAAAATCGCCTATCTTAGAACACCTTATCCCCCTCAAAATTCTCCAAACTTTCTCTTCAAATCACACCGTGCACTTCAAGCTCCTCTAACTCTAACGATCAAGCGCCGAATTCAAGCCAAAAATCCACAAGCTTCCCACTCCCACGTTTTCGCCAGTGGTTTGCAAAGCAGCCGAGCAAAACGCGCAGCAGGCGAGAGCTCTCCTACAGGAAGGGTGGGCAGGACGTTACCAGAATCCCAGATTCTCGGTGCACATTCGAAGCTAGTCTTGTTTAAATTAATATGGAATGCTTGACCCGTCTCGTTGCGCTGCAAACGACACAATAGACCTCGTTGCCGTCGAGAGACGGCATTGTACGGTCGATAAGCTGCAACATTAGCAGCGGCGTGCAACACCACAGAGTCAATGGGGAACACGGGGTGCACACGACGCGATTGCAACGGGGGTCCCCTTTGCGCGACGCGATACGCATGCACACAAGCCCGCGTGACAGGGGAATCGGATACGAAGCACTGTTACCAAATGAAAATTGCATCTAGCGAAATTTCTGCCGCCCCGACTGCAATTGCACTCCGCGAGAGCTCGATGATAATTCATCCGGGACCATGGGGTAACTACGCTGCAGGGGTGGTCTATCGGTCGGGGAAAATGTGTGTCTCGCCTGGTGGGTGGAAGAAGTATAGGGAGATTGTACATAATAGAGTTGGAAGTTTTGTTCAAAGTGGACAGTGAGTCTGAAGAATCGAGAGCTCGAGGGCATCATTTTATTGCAGCGTTGGGTGCAAGAACGTCCTCGGAGCACTCAGGCCCTTTTTGCATAAAACACGTTATTAGATTCCTTATTCTTTTCTACTTATGCCGTCTAAATTTCGTTGGTGTATCTTTAAAATTTACAGAGCTATAGTAAATTTTGTGAATCGATATTGACCAACCCTAACTCGTATCTAAGCCACACCTACATCAACCTGAACATGACACGATCTGTGACTACTTTTACGACTATATTTTTTGCAAATATTATGCAAATATTAAATAATTTAAAACAAAAATCATTTTTTTATATATTTCTCCATTTTATGCAAGAAAGGCCTGAGAGGGCTATAATTAAAATTAATTGCGATTATAATAATGCAACTACACAGGAGATATATATCCAATTTTTAAATATTATAGTTAATTTTACAACCACTTCACTATGAATAAAAAATATCTAACTTCGTAATGTTTACAGATACTTTTCTCGAGACTGACTTTTGGCACTGAGGCCCTTCTTGCGTCCGACAGTAGATGCAATTTGTGTTGTTTTCTAAGTTTACCCCTGTAGGTCTCTATAATGGCATCGAACATTAAATTTCCCAATCCTTCTCCACCCCAACGCATGGCAAATCTAGAGTCCTTGGTCACCCCATCGAGGAGTCAAAGTCACAAGTGCCCTCAGGCTCTTCAAGCTCCACTTTCCTCATAAAGAATCATAAACATTCGAAACCAGAGAACAATCGTTCCGTCTAGTTCTCTGGACAATGAAAGCACTCTGCTTCCTCGAAGCAATCAGGCTCATTGTAGGCCCGTAATGAGGAGGAAGCGGGAGTCGAAGGCGTGGCGGACTACTTTTCGAGGAACATTCGACTTTAAAGGCTGATCCTCGGCAGCTGCCGAGCGAATTATTAATCCGCTGGTCGGCAGCGTGTCGGTGGGCAGCGTGGAAATTATTCGCGCGCCACGGGACGTTTTAATCCAGGCGCCACACCGACGGGGAACGTAAACGGAGCGTGACTCCGGCCGCGGGGATGGCACTTTGTGAACCACCCTTTAAAACCGGAAGCCCGGATTACCGGGAGAAATCGAGTTTGTCGCGACGCGAATCGAGCGTCGTTTCCTATATGCCTTCTTACCCCATTTTCGCGTGGTTAATGGAACCGTGCCACTCACGGTGCAGCAGGGGTGCGAACGAGGGGGATGACATTCGTTTGCTACGCTGTCCGCCTATTGGAGGTTGTCTTGTCTCGTATACTCGTCAAAGAAACATTTCCTTCCTAAGAATTATACTTGTTGGCCTACTAGTTTCACGTATACAGGGTGTTAATAAAAATGTGGTAGATTTTTCAGGATCGACTCTGCTCATAAAAACAATAATTAAAAATTGTTCCTCCAGTATGCTTTACATTCGCCCCAAGTTTCATTAAAATCAGAATTTTCTGGCGAGGATTCATCGAGAGTCGAACGGGATCAGTAAAAAGCGCGAATGAATCGAGCTCGTTGGCTTTGCTCCCCCATCTGTCCCGTGGCCGCAGAAACGTGGGCGCGAAGCAATTCAGCGAGCATCCGTGGCGCCGGAAACCAGAGTTTCGCGCGTCTAATGGGAAATACCGCGCATTCTCAGGCCTGCGTACAGCCCCTCCCCATGGCTCTGGATCCCTCTTCGACTGTCTCCAGGCCTCGCATTGCTCCCATCGTCGATGGTCGGGTTTCCATTCGAGCGGAAGGTCAATCCCCGACGCTTCGAAATTTCGGACCACCCCGCCGCCAACGACGAAATTAACTGTCAATCTCAATTCCACCCTCCCCCCCCCCTCCCGCCCCCTCCTCTTGGGCTCTAGAACCCATCCTCGCGCGAGGAGGAACCCCCTTTTGACACGGCTGCTCTCACAACAGCTTGCGCCCAGGATATCGTGTGCACGATGCAGGCCTCCCCCTCTCCCCCCCCCCCTCGTCCCTAACACCCCCTGGCAAGTGTCAATTATAAAGCACAGGGTCTGCCAGAAACGTCAGGCCACCGTGTCACGCCCGTCTCCTCCTCCTTTTTCCGTCAAGCTTGATTTAATCGGGGTAAAAAAAAAACGAAATCTGATCCACGATCGGTGATAATAGAACGCGGCCGAATCCTCGATCATCCCCCGATTCGAACACGCTTTCCACGCGGACGTTTCGGCAGACCGTTCTCGCTCGCCGGGATCGTGCCCGACCGCGCGCGGATATATATTTCGGGGCCGCGGTCCGTGGCGTCAGCTAATCGAATGATTTATTCGGATCGAGTGTCGGCGATAATTGACCCGGAGAGAAAATTGATGGGACCGGGAAACCGCGGTTAAAGCAGCAACGGATGGAGGACGAATGAATTCGGCGGCCGGGGGTCGTGTAGTTTGACGAAGATTGAGGGTAATCCTTTTATGGATTCATGGAGTCTCTGGGTGGAGGTTTCGGATAGTATCAGTCATTTCTAAGTCGCGACATCGTTGGTTCTGCAGCAGGCATGCGCGGAGGTTTGAATGTTTGATAGGTGACCAACTGTAGCTCGGAGGCTGGGTTTAAATAATTTTCTTTCTCGCTGGTGAATTTGGTAAAAAATTTTTAGGCTTGTCTGCCTCTGATGGAACAGTGGCCACAGCGGACGCGAGCCCTGTGGCTCTTTAATTTTTGTTGAAACGACTAGTCAAAATGCGGGAACAGCAACCAGGCTGTGTGGTTTCTCTTCCTTTATGGATTTATCGACAGTTTTAATTAAAGTGACGAGGATTTTTTCAGCTACAAAGGGTTGTAGTAGATAGGGGGTATTAGCTGCCAAGGATTTCATTCGTACGGATAGAATTTCCATATTTGATAATCGCGATCTGTGAATTTTAAAAATTTAATCAATCAATAATTCAATCGAAATTTTTTCACTGAAATCAAGAAAAGATGGGGATCCCTTCCCCCTATGGCGTTAGTAAATACAAAAAGAAGAATCACATGCAAGATGAATAAGCAATACAATTCCTTCCTAAACCTAAACTTCAAATCATTCTTCCCCCAAATAGAATTAAATTTCAACAGAATTTCCAAAATTGCAACATAAATAATCACAATTTTCCTAGTCCTCTCACCGAATAATCAGTAAGGTATCAGTTTCCTTCGAGCATCCACTAAGAGCCAAAAACCTATGTCGAGAAGTCCACCAAAGTCCAGAAGAGCGTCTTCAGGGAGTCCCATGCATCCGTCCTAAGCAACCTCGAATTGCTGAACAGCGAAACGGACGTGGACGAGCGAAAGAGCAATCAAAACCTTAACGAACAATGAAGAAAGAAGGGGGTGCGTTCAAAGGATGTATCAAGTTAATGACAATGGTGCCATTTGCATCATCGTTCTCTCGAGCCACGAGGAAGCGGATAAGTGCATCTCGCAGATGAGAGAGTGCCCGTGGGCGTGCCTGCGCGGGATCGTTGCACCGGGGCAATAATTGAGACAAACCTCTGTCCTTAGGCGATCGGAGGACTTCCAGCTGAGAATGTCCGAGCAAACACGATAACTAATGGCCCACGGTGCCTTAATGACGCTGGTGTCGTTTCTTCCCGTCCCGACAGCGGCAGGTAATTGCGTCACGTAGGTGGAGAATCATTCCAACTGATGCATCAAGAGGAGGTTCGAAGGTTGTCTTCAATGGAAGAAAATGACGGTCAAATTTGCAATCCTCAATTTTTAAAGAACCTTTAGTGGAGATAGAAATATACACCCACAGGGGGATCTGAACGTGTTATAAAAATTCTGTGTTTCTCAGAGTTTGCTAGAAGAATTATCAAATCCAAGATGAAGGGTAGATCTCTTCCTTCCTTTCTTCTACCGAGGAGAGATTTTCCGGTGTCCGCTTCCGATTGCACTGGTTTTCGGATATGTATTAGAGGACCGAAAAATAACAAATATGTACGTGTTTTTTTATTTTCGCCCGTCTGCATATTTAGGGGGTGAAACCACTTCTCAAACTTCATAAGAAGATGCAAAAATTCCTATTGTTAATTTAAAGAATATTATGACATTGTGTTGAATAAAACTTGATATAAATCTTGATATAAAACTTGACCTATAGGTACTTGATACGAAACTTTGTATACACTCATAAAATTCACTCTTTATACACTCATTTTTACACAACATATCCGAAAACCAAAGCAATCCGAGGCAGACACCTGAAAATCCCTCCTAACCATTAAAACCAGCAGATTTCTCTACATCTGTAAATGAATTACGAATAATATTGAGCCATTTCTTCCCCACGAAAATCCATCACACCCACGTCGCGCCAATTGCACTTATCAACAAGCATCTCCCATCTTTCCGGAGCAACGCTGTATCAGTTCGCAAGGGGTGCATAACTACACAGCCCCGAGCATATGCTAAAGCCGAATTTATCGTAGAACCGTGGCAACACGGAACTGATTTATCCCGTTCCACGTCCGAAATGGGCTGTTGACGTCGATCCCTATTAGACCCGGGGCTCGGGTCGTCCCCCCGTCCGCCCGTCGCAAGGGTCAACGCGCGAAATATGAAAAATCGAGCAGTCGCCGTTGCCCGACGCGAAGGGCAGAGACGGCTGATTCTCGCACAGGCACGATAACCGAGCAAATCTTGATGAATTGACCGATTTCCTCGCTCAAGGGCCCCTGGAAAAATGGACACGTCACTCGCTGTGAAGCACATATTTCCTGGTGCACTCGAGGAAACAGAGAGTATATCCCCGGCTCCCCCCGTCGACGTCGGACAAAAGTGGATGATGCTGCAACGCTGGAGGAACCGTCAGATACCGATCGACACGGAGATCGTGACGAATCGAGAAGCTTTTCTATAGGGTGGCGGTGTCTATCGACAGTCGACGAGGCTCGATAGCTTCGTAAAGTGTGCGAAATTGCGACGGGGGTGACGGGCGAACGACGACCCTCGTGAATTACCGATCGTCGCGGATTAATGGACGCCATGACTAGTCATAAATTTCCCGGTGCCCTCATATTTCGGGAATAACGCGGCGGGCACGAGGCTCCGCGGGAAACTTTCCTCTCTCTCGCTTGGCAACCGTACAAATCGCCCGAGAGGGAATCGAGGCCCCGCGAACGTTCCTTCGAATATGCATAACAAATCGCGCGCGGATGGCTCTCGAAAACTCTCCGCGGAATTGGAGGAGCTCCCTCTGCCTCTTTGTGAATGATAATGAGAAGCTGGAAGGAGTAACGTGGCGTAATCGATGGAATCGTAGGAATATAAGGAGAAGATCGGTACCGTTCAGGTTGAAATTTCTATGAAACTCTTTACGAGGATGCATTGTTAGCTTTGTCGCAACTTTTCTTGCTCGTGGACAAGCCGCGGAATGGCCCCTTCGCTCGTAAATGTCCAATTAAGTGTCTCGATAACGTTTCCATCTCTACCCGAACGATTACCCGCTCTTTAATTCGAGAACGTGAAGCGACTCTGAATCCATTCAATTTTCTACTTTGCATATCTATTAGCCCTCAAGTTTCGCGAAGATTTATTACCTCCTCCTCGGCGAATAAAGAGAGACACCGACGGCTCCGAGAGGGAACTAGTTCTATTAATAAACGAACATGACTTTGACTCTCATTCGAACTGCCTCCTCTCAACACTATCTAATTAACTACCACCGTCGTTCACTATTCTCATTTCCCCGCGGCAATTAATTTCCCTCGCTCCATTGCGACACTTGCGTGTTTCAGCGACGCGCTTTCATTTCTCCGCAGAACTGAAACTAATACCAGCAAGCAGCAATAAATTACTTATCGACAAACCCTGCGCTGTTCCACTTAAAGCGGCAAAACGAACCATTCCTCGTCCACCGAAAGGAACGTAGCAGCCCCAGAAAAATCGTTCAAATTCCCCGAGACACCTGACAACCGACTATAGCGCGCCGGTGCTTCAACGGACCAGGGCACGGAGCAGTCGATATGTTAAAGAAACGACCAGAAAATACAATTTCCTAGAGAGCCGCATTCCCGACGTGCCGCGCGCCAGAAATGCAGCGCGGGGGGGGTGTATTTCTCTGTCGATTGAGAAAACGCATCGATTCACTGCCGCTTACAGTCGATTTCCGGCTCGGTATTATCTCGAGAGCTCGGTGGAGTGTGCACGGGTCCGGGGCAATATTATCGGGAAAACTGTTCTCGGGCAAAAACGAGGCACGGGGCTGGCCCTGACTCGCGTCGATATATCAAAATTACCCGCTGCAGCTCGGCCATCACGCCCCCTCGGGTCTTAGCGGAGGGTGGCCCGGCCGGACATTAAATCCGTACCCGAGGAATTAGCAGGGGGAGCGGGGGTGTGCGACTGGAATTAACGCGCAGCCAGGGCAAATCTGTTTGCCGGAGAATAGAGCCGCGAAGAAATAAACTGTGGAATTTTCTGGGCTCGTTCCGCGACTCGCTGAACCCTGGCTGAGAGAGCGACTCCACCCCTTGGCTGTTAGGCGGCTCCAAATGGGGTAGAAATATGCTTTCATCGCGTGCCACGGCGAGGATGTAGTGCACACCGCGCGGAGACTCGAGGACGTGTTTATACAGTGGGTCAGGAAGCCGTGTGAATTGTGGTTGTTAAAGATTGCTTGGCATAGGACCGAGGAAACTGTGCTGGGGGGGTTTGGGGATATGGCGTGACAAAGAACTGTGAATATTTAGAAGCGCAGAGGTGTTTATATCTATCGCGAATAATCCGCGAGCGTTACTCCGTGCAGCGTACAAATTTCCGCGAATTTTTCCGCGTCAAAACGCTGCCCCCGACAGGGCAGAAAGAATGGGGAGAGCCCGGGATGGAATTCTAACAGCGTTCGACGGGATAAAGCCAACAGCGCGCGCACGTGGAATTACATACGTATCGAAGCGTTATCAGCGATGCCCCGGCTAGAGCGTTTACAACGAAATCGCTGTCTCTTTTCCAGCTACATAATTCCGAATCGCCCCCGCGGAGGAGCGAAATTTTACAAACAAAATGCCCCCGCATGACCAACCTCGCCGTTCGTGTTTCACAAATAAATATATAGTACAGGGTTGCGTCGTTGAATATCATTAATGCCATTCGACGCTCCGAGCACTCGATACCGTTTATGTTATTCCGTGAAATATAACGCCCCTCTCGAATGACTCACTCGGCCGTTTTTCTCCATTAGGGCGAAGAAAGCCATCCGCGAGTTGGAGAACAGAGACACCGAGCAATGGCGCTACAAATGAAAGGCCTGCAAATAAGAGATATCACGTTCGGCAATCGGATCGTGGGATTTCTTATCTCCCCCGCCCGTTGCCGAAACGCGAGGGAGGAATATCCAGGCAGGAAGAGCACTCGTCGGGCCGTGCAATAACGCCGGCCAATTAGCCGGACCAAGACAACGTCAGAGTGTCCTCGATGATGTCATTGTTCGACGAAGTATCATTCCAGCGCTGCCTCACGCAGACGCCCCAAAGCCAGACGTATCAACGCGCGTAGGGTGGGATCATCGATTGCGTTGCGCTTCTGTTTGCTCCGACGATCAAATGTCGCTTCGGCGAATTGTCCCGCAGCGCTCGATGCGATATGAATTTTCTCGTGACCCCGCCGCCGCTCTGCCCCGTCCCGCGCTTCGTCCCTCCACCAGCTATCTCTTTTCCCTCCATTTTCCAGCACCCTGACTCCGGCTGCAGCAACGAAATTCTACGCTCCATTTTTTTTTTTCATCCACCGGGACACTCGTATCGCCGGCGAAATTCGAGGCGACACGGGGAAAATCGTTGATAAACTTTTAACGAGATACGGGCACACGAACCGATCGAGAATTATTGGCAAACAACACGAAAAATCCACGAGCATTTCGAGATAGGAGTGTAGGAACGGCGTTAAACGGAGATTCCAGTTGCGATCGGGCGCCGAGGATCTTGGGAAATGGATTTTTCGCGGTATGCAACGTGCCGAGAAGTTTTGCGAGCACGCGGGCTTCGTTCGTCACTCTGGAATTCCGAGGCACAGAGGTGGCATCGGTTGAAGATAAAGTTGCAAATTATTACGGTAAGCAAAGTTCTCCTAAGGGTACGTTTATGTTGGAGCAGCCATAAAAACTATAAGAGCGTCGATCAGACGGCGATAAAAGCTGTGATAAAATATATTTTTTGGTGTTTATAGTGGAGCTGTGATAATACTAAAGTTTCAGTCGTTTCAGGGGTTATACCTAATCAGGCGGCCGAAGAGAGGCGAATGTTTGTGAGTTTTATTTGAAAAAGCGGAAGCATATATTTTGACTGAAAATTTTGCACTTAAACGAGCAACATTTAAAGAACATTCGGTAATTTTTTCGTGGCAAAATATTTACGTTAATAACGTCCTGATTTTTTCGCGTGATTTTGCGCGAACAAGTTCGGATTTCAACTTTAACTATCCGCCATTTCGTTTTAAATTAATATTTCGGAAATTCCCCCCGTTAATCAGAGGATACATTAATATACTAACGAAATATTTCTTGTTTTTTGATTTTAGGTAATCCGAAACTTCAACACGAACGTACCCCCTCGATATAAATGCGTTCCGCAAGAGTGATAATCCTGCAATGAAAGAGAAGAAAAATTCAAGCTCCACTGATTCCCGCACCTCTCCTAATTACCCCCACAAGCAACTAAACCCCTAAGCACGATCGATGGAGAATCGGTCTCAGCGCCGGCTGCCTGCAGCCACAGAAGGCGGAAAAATGCGGACGAGGCTCCGCGCGCGTGCAGCTAACGCGCCGCGAAATTTCAGCCGTCGGATGGAATTAATTTAATTTAACGAGGGCCGAATGAATAGCAACGCGTCGTAATTCACGCCAGGCGTCGGCCACGGTTCGCGGTCGAAACAATGGCGGCCAGCGGAGGAGAAACGCGCACCGGTTCCGTTCCGCGCTTGCGATCGCGGGATCGTCCTCTCCTTTGACGTCGTACGGCATCGAACCACCCGGCTGGATTTCACAATCGACGCGAAAGATACGGTTTCTAGAAGACGCCCCAGAGCTCTGCTCCTCGGCGCGGCTGTGTCTCTCTCTCTCTTCGTTAAGATAGCGTGACGCGAATACAGATCGAATGTCACATCCCAGCGGCCTCCTCCCCATCTGCACGCGCAGAGGAGCAGAGACAGAGAGAGAGAGAGAGGTCTGGCTTCCGGCGCGCCAGTCTATCCGAGGACGTTTGCATAAAATTTCACGTGCCATTCTGCAGAGCCCGTGTAAGGACACACTGGCTTTTGCCATACGTTCCATAGGGAACACCTTACGGCAGCCATCGCGCAAGGTGGCGGCTAGATGAGGTCACATTAGCTCGCGGTTGGACGGGGAAATTCAATTCTGACGAAAATCCAATTTTATAAGCCAGGTGAAGGTGGTGTATTGATCGTGGGACCAGGCTGTGCGAGGATCTTTTGGTTTCCTCGTCGTGAACTTTGGGGTTTGGGGGATGAAGATGTAATGGAGCAAGTTTCGTGGTCGTTGCTGTAGATGCCTGACTTTTTATTTGTCGAAGATGGACCGGGACTCGAACCCGGGATCTTTCGCTTGCCAGGCGACTGCTTTAACCACTAAGCTACCGCAGCCGACGCGGCTCTTCTTCTTCTCGAAGTGAACGTACTCTAAACCCAACTAACGTAGCGCCACCTATCTGCCCAAACTTGCACGATAGCCCGTTTCCGAATTGAACGCCTACATATTATTCTCTGTGACAATTGTCCCGCCTAGTTCATTGGTTTCAGTAGATTCATTCGTGGAAGGAATCAGGCCTGGTTGCTTTGTGTTTGTGCGACTTGCGTATTAGAGGAATCTTCTTTTAGGTGCCGGCATAATCCGCCAGGAGCTTCGACCGCGCCAAGATATTACGGTTTCTCCCGTTATCCGATTCGAGGAAGCATTAACGCTCCGGCGAAGCTACTCCCGCAGCTTCCGCGAAATTAAACTTTCGGAGTGTGCACACCGGTGGCGAGCAAACCGAACAAAAGTTTCCGCTACGTTTGCGAAAGAAGCCCCCGACCTCCTATCGCGATCGGCGGAAGTTTGCCGAACAAATGGAAAAAGAGCGGCGCCCGAGCACTCCGGCAGACAACTACGCTGATAAACAGGGTGCTTAAAAAGCGTAGAGACACGGCAAACCACCCAGAAAACTGTCGTCTTCGTCGGCAACGAGGACCATTCCGCTAACTCTAAATCTGCTCCGTTTCAATTATCGGCCCGCGCTGACGCATCCATTATAAACGATCGAGCGATTCCCCCGCGTCCTCGCCTTATTCACGGCTGGATTTCTACGTAGCATTCTGTCGCTTGTAAAGCCGGCACACTGACTTTGACTCCGCTGTGGAATTTTCTCTCGTGTTGCTTAACCTATTGGCGCTGCGAATTTTCCCTTCATTTCCATTCATTCCTCCGTTCAGATACAGTGCTATTCTCTTCGTTCCCGTGACTCCCAGCGCCTCTGTATTCGCGCGTCTTTGCTTTGGATCCGCTCATTCCCTGAGCTCTCTGCTAGCCTTTGTCACTTCATTCGTCTCCTGGATTCTCGTTCAAGCTTCGTCGCCGTTCCACTCGGAGAGACAGCTTGCTACTTAACCTCGTCGTGTCTTCCACGGCTCCCCAGACCTCTGCTTCCCGCTACCTTCGTATTTCGCTTGCCTCTGTGTTCTCCTCCGGGCTTCTCCTCTTGTTCCTTCTAATAATTTTTGCCCCCGTTTCGGTAACAGTGGTACTTGAGGGAGATGCGGCTAAGAGAAAGGGATACTTTTCTCGAAATCAGAGGGTTTCGAGCTCACCTCCGACTTCCCAACATCCCAGCAGGAGCCTCTTCAGTTGTCTCGAAAACTCCCACATCCATAGACACATCCCCGGTTTCATTACTTCCTCCAATCCTTTCCACTAGCTGCTTCCACTCTTTACAAGCCCACGCCTTTGCCGCGTTCCTCCCTTCAAGCTCCAGTTCTTCTTCCTTTATTCCACCTTCGCCCGACACATCTCCCCTATCCCCGAAGCTCCTAACTCCCAAGATTCATCACTACTTCCCCTGTTCCTTCAGCCTCCTCCGCCTTCCTCCGAACTTTCCTTCCCAAACTTTTCCCTCGACTTCATCTTCACCTGGCGCATCCCCTCCGCCTGTCCCTACTCCTGCCTGCCAAGCTTCCTAAATTCTCCTCCGACATCCTCTCCCCTGCACTCCCGCGCCTTCCCTCGTCGCCTACCATCGTTTCGTCGGCTCGTCTCCCCGCACCTCTTCGCAGCCGTCGCAGCGATATAATAACAATCGGTCAATCATCGTTACGGGCGCATCCTGCCACGGCCGAAACTGCGGATTCCCTCGGCCGCGCACAAAGGGACGCGTTGCGCGCGCCCCCCGCTCGAGCCGATTGCGTCCTCGGTGACCATTAGGCCGGATCTGCCAATCTTCAAAGCAATATAAAGCCAGCGCTTTATTTATGTACACCGTCGCCGTTGTCGCGGACCGTGTGTACACTCCTCTCGGGCGCGAGGAACGTGGCGCGCCGTCGAATCGGCCCGCTGCAAACCACGCCCTTACATAAACAGTATAATTGCGGGGGCGTTCGGGCGAATATACGACTTCGCAGGGGCTACTTGGCCCCCTCTTTCCCATCTCGCTTTTATCGCCGTAGTCGTGACAGAACGACCGGGGCTCGCCTACGCAGCGGAGCACGACGATGGGGATTCACCCGCCGAGCTTTTCCTCTCCTGTCTTTTTCTCCCCCTGGCGGTGTCGTGCGAGGAGACACGACTGCGTCACGACGCAGGGGGGTGGACGCTGTTACGCAGCGATCTATGAATTCCTCCTTCGCTCGGACAGAACGAGACGGAAACTGGGAACTGGGAGTGAAACGGGCCTGGGAGTTGCGTTGATCGTCGGATTCTTCGAACGTGGTTTCCTCTGTTTTTCGATTTAGCGACTGGGGAATTTGAGGGGTAATTAGCGGCGCACCCAGTGGCCCAAGGAAAAAGGAAAAGGGGGATTAATGTAAGCACGACTGAAGTAATTCAAGGGCTTTGTGAAAAGAAAAGGAAACTGGATGTTTTATTGTTTAAATAAATTCTTATGATCACCTAATTTTACAGGATTTGCATTAAAATATTTTTATCCGTTCAACTCGGCCCCCCAAGATTAAATCCTGAGTGAGCTACTGGGGTTGATGATAGTAGAATTTTGTTGCAGGCGGAATTGGTCAATTCGCAAACATTTTCGGATTATATTCATGTAGGTAACCTATTACTCAACTTTGCTTAACTTTATGCATTTTATCCCCGGCAAATTTGTGTTCCGCTTCTAGTGCGCCGGGAAATACTGTAACGAATAAAGCCTGCGAAATATCCAGCGCATTTTCATCAACGCATTCAAATTAATCACTCGCGGGCGAGCGCAGCGTGAAAAACGGAGGAAATATTAATTTTCTATTAAAGTGGCTGCATGTTTCGCTGAATTTTTTCCCCCGCTCTTTATGAAATCGCATTCCAACCGCTCGGTACTTCCTCCCACTGATACAATATTAACTGCGCTCAAACACGATTCTAATTACACCATAAAGTACGCCCGGGCGAATTAATGTAAAATTCCCGGGGAGAAGGGAATTTCTCCGCACATACGTTAAACACGAGCGTAAATATACCGCAGTCACGAAGTTTCGCGAAAAAATGGGGTAGGCAGGGGGGGGGAGGGCGGGTTGAAAAAAACGCGAATGTGCGGAGCGCAAACTACTTAGTATCGCGCCCGTCTGACTGCGGAACCACCGCTAACCGCTGCACGCTTCGAGGGAAATGTCTCTCTGGCCGTGGAAATCGTGCCTCTTTTATTCAAGCGCGTTCACGTTACCAGCACACGATCGGCTACGTAATTAAAGCAGGAATAATTAATGGGGCGTAAACCAGCGACGCTGGCAGCGATTTTTAATGTATTTATACGAACGAGCGGGAGGTCAAACATCGATGGGAACACGCAACGTCGAACTGGTGGAAAATCCTGATAGGTACCCCCGGTTTGCGAAAAATCTACTTCTACGTGTAATCGCAACGGTATCGGTACATATCGGCGGCTTTACAGAGTTGCTGCTTGAATATTGATAGGGCGGATGTAATTTGCAATACGGGGGGGGGGGGGGAGGCGAAACAAGCTTACCTGCGACTCTAATGGGAATTCACCTGCACTCGTTAACACGTTCCGTGGCACGGTGGGAAAGGAGATTTTTGTTGGGGCCGTAAAAAAGTGATTAGAAAAGCAGAGAATTATAGAAATTCAATATTTGTATTAAATAGATACCCTAGTAATCGAGGACTTTGGAGCACGAAGGGTGCAGCTCCATTTTGTTACAGTTTTTGAGTTTCGTGCGAATCCGATAACAAATGAGCGATTTATTGCGAATAAATAAAAATAGAAATATTAATATTTATATTATAGAATACTTTTTCGCCAGAAATAGGAGTAAAAGCTTATGAACTCGATAAGTGTTAGGTACTTATTGGGTCAAAATATATATTTTTCAATTACTGTTCACTTTTGCATGATAAGTCAATGCAAGAATTTTTTCTAATTTACTCGAAGTTGGTAAAGGTGAAGTTGCACCCTTCTTGCTGTACGGTCCCCAATTCTTTTCTGTTCCTCATTCTTTCTATATTTGTTCTGTTACCAACTCGACACTGAATCGAGAAATACCATTTTTCTTTAAAAGATAGTTTCACTTGCAATAAAAACCGCGAGTCACCAATCACCCACGTAGCATAAGAGCGCGTTAATAACTCAAAGATTATGACTATAAGCACCGATTATACTACACCTATCAGAGCCACCCAGTAGCCCGCTGCTAAATGAACTTAGCAACTTTCAGCGACGCAGATTAAATCAAAATTTTCCCCAGCGAGAGAGCGAAAAGCTCCCTTTAATCTTCTTGAGATTCCACAGCAGCTCGGCAGCGACTTTCCGCAACGAAGTTACGCGGTTTTCCTTGCTCGCGTCGACGCCTTCCGCGCCGTCCTAGCAGTTTCTTTATTTATTCCCCCCGTGGCCGCGCGAGGAGCGTTTAAAAAATCGCGATAGAGCGCGGACGTGCTCGGCGTACGACTCACCCCTCCAGCTTTAAGGGGTATTTTATGAATCTACAGGTTGTAACCTTGTTCTTCTCGTTCGATTAAAGCTCCTCTTCCCTCGGGCGACCCTGCAGGCCGCGGACTAAAATATCACCCTCACCTTCCCAAGGCCAGCAGCAACAGCAGTTTCACGCTTCCCCTGTATTTATTCCGTCGAACTAGCCTCGGGATTTTATTTTTTCCCTCCCCTCCCGTCGCGGGGGAGGGCGCTTTTACTGCTTCCCGCGCTGGCGTCGCCTTTTAAAAAGTTGCCCGTTGGAGAAGCGGGGCGGGATTTATTTATACGGTCTCCAAAGCGAGCGGGGAAAAAAAGTTTTGATTGCGAAACGCGCGGCCTCTGCTTCCTTCGTTACGCGGCAATAAGGTTTTATTTCCTTTTTCTCTTTGCCGCGGACCTTGAGAGTATTGAAAGGGGATTTTCCTGGTGTTTTGATGCTTTAAAGGGTGGTGGTAAAATAAATGCTGGAAAAATGGACGGCTGTCTGCGATTGTAATCTGGGAGCCCTTTTAACAGGCTTTCAGCGATTTACCCTTCCTGTCGGGCAGAGGCAGGTATTATGCTTTTCATACGCGATTTTATTTCTGCTTCGTCGATTTATTAATTAGCAAGTTCTTGTATGAAATATTATCGATGATGTCTGAGAAAGAAATTCTACTTTTCTCTGAGTTTACATTTAATTAGAAGCAGGTGTGTGCAAATTTAATAAAAGCTTGGGGGGAGCGCAGTACTGGAGTATTTTTCTTCCCAGGCCAACGTGAAATGGAAACTCTGAATTCGATGGTAAAAGGCTCTAATGAAAACAGTCTCGATTAAAATTCATTTTTAGCAACATAAAATACACTCGGATCTTTTCAAATATTCTGGAAACAACTTCATCCAAAATTTTATTCGGAACCAGATGCTAACAACTGTTACGGTTTTAATCAAGAAATTAATTATTGGAGAAGAATGGAGAGGTTGTATTGTTGACATTACACGAGAGCTTCGAAAAAGCTGAAATATTTCACGTTCAATTTAAATGCAAATACGCATAGAATATTCTACTCTATTCCCGGACACAAATCGATATGAAAAAACACCCCGTAGGATATACACACGAAAGGATTTAAAAAACAAATCCGAAAATATTGGAAGAAAAGGACAACACCGACAGCGAAACCTAAAACTCTCGGAATCCCGGCTAGTTTCGTATCTTAAAACATAAAATCCTTTAATTATCGCTGGTCCCTTTTGCTCGTATATTCTGTGGCCGCGACTAGCAATAAGGAAAATGTGGAGCACAGTATCCAACGGGGCTAAACCAGAATGGACTTGTTAATTTTGCATACTCGGTTTCCCTAAGTAATCAACAACTTTAATCGCGAGTTATGGGGCTATATAATGCAGTTACTCCTTTTATCTCTGCGAAGGCGGGCTGCATGTATATCTCACAGCGTAATAACGTTATCTACCCACAGCCACCTCCACGAGAAATCGTAACGCTTCCGTAATACCACTGCTTCCGTTATTTAATTTTACAACTTCGTTCGCGCTTCTGAATAGACAGCTCGCGTTCCCCCCACTCTATCATACTGCTTCACTCAACGTTATCATCGCCTGCTTAAGGGATCGCGCCACCTTGAGCGTCCCAAGACCAGCGATATTTTCACGAAATTTTTTACAACAAATCTATGCGCTCAGTCGAAGAGCCCTTTCGAACAACTTCGAAGAACAATGATTTTTTAAATGTCTATATTTATCTGTGGCGGAAAAAAAATCTGTCCTCCCCGATAGCTGAAAATCAAAAGTTCAGCAACCTTCTTATTTCGAAAGGTATTCCTTATGGCATGACGTGCGTTTTTTTTTTTAAATTCAGAAGATTGCAGAAGTCATAGAAGTCGTTTTAAAGAAAGATTGAATATTTTCCTATTATTTTGCACCTCTTAATTTCTTTGATTCCCATCGTCGTGCTTCCACCATTGACGTTTTCTCAAAATCATCGAGAGTATTCTCCAAATAGCAATTTCTCAAAACCTAGTGCCACTCGAAGTGTCAATGAAGAATCTCTTCGTTAAAGCTCCGAAGAACATTCCATTAACCTCATCCAGAGACCATTTCCGTTCACAGGCAACGATCAACACCGACAAAGTTATACAAAAAAAATTCCAATATCAAATTTCCGCTCCGAACAAAAACTTCCATCCGTGTATTCCATTCCCGAAATAAAACGAAAAAATTGCTTCGGACCCCCCGGTTCACGGTGTCCCGTGTTGCAATAAAACGTGACACAGGCGTGACACACCGCGGAAAATCCGATGTTACTTGAAAGCGCGCCTGAATTCGAGGCGTGTTCTCCCGGGCCGTGCCACGTCGGGATTAATAAATCGACTCTGCAGCGGTGCACTTCTGCGCGCATCGTTCCCATTTCGCGCGGTAATCGTGATTCATTCGTGCAGCTATCGGGACAAATCCGATCATATTCATCCTGGACAGAGGGGGGGAGAAGATAGAAAGGTAGACAGAGGGAGGGACCCGTTGTTTCAGTGGAAAAGTCCGGCGGCACTGTTGCGCGTGGCAGGGACGCGCGACGCTTTCCCTCGTCAGTGACAGAAGTTGCCCGTGTAGGGACGCGCGGGCGCTCTCTCCTTTGGCGGAAACAGGGCGCAAGTTAGCGGTAATTAAGGACGGTTACCTCGAGGAGGCGAGGAGTCAGGGTTAACGAGGGTCCTCCACCGCTCTGGCAAGCTTCGACGGATTCTGCGGCGCAAGGTAAACTCTGACCGGTTAATTTCAGTGGAGTCGAGTGCATAAACCGGCACGGCTATCGAGCTTCGACGGGCAACCTTTCCACTAGATGCCATTTATCCTGCGAAGTCCGAGGAACCGATAGCCTAAGTTTTAGCTGGGGGCTGTGCTTTCGATAGGCGGTGGATAAAATAGCGTGGATCGCGGGAAATAGCTGGTTCTCATTGAGAAGTAATGGAAGGTAACAGCGAATGGTACTAAAACGTGTACTTATGGAGTAATACCGTAGAGTCCAGAATAATGCTGGGATCGCAACGGAGGGAGAAGGTAGGAATTGTATTTTCCCGATTTGCTACGATTTTCGCAGGATCAATATCAAAGCACAGCGAGCGCCTGGAAAGCCACGTATTTCAAGCACTTCACAAAAGGAACCGTTCCATCGCTCCGGAGGGGAGCAACGAGATTTTCCGCGAAGGTAATACGAGCACGGTTCGTCGTAGAAACATAAAACGATACCTTGTTTGAGCCGCGCAGCTATCGTTCGCGTAAACACCGATCCTTTACGCGACTCCGTGGGCTTTGCAGAAGATTAAACACCCGGAGACCAAGTCGAGGAGAGTGGCCTCCGGTTTGAAAAGCGGCTGAGAATATCCCCCTTCGATTTCAATCGGGGAAACTTCATTGAAAGAAAGAGAGAGAGAGAGAGGGAGACACGACGGATCGAATTGAACTCTGACCAACCAGCGACCCTTAATTTCCTGTTCGACTTCTTAATTGCATGCCCGCTGAGCGGAACGTGCACTTAGAGCAAAGTAAGCCATGCCTCGGATTCAAGGGACGTCTGATTTCAAAGGAAACTCTATACGCGATTTCTCTGATCAAGGGACACACCCATCTGTTCGCCATCCGAAAAACTACCCCCTTTCGCCGGCTTGATTTCTACCCAGCGAATGACATACACATGCACGGAGATTCGATCTCGGCTCGAGAATATATTTCGTGGCCACTTGCTGTTTAATTAGAAGCTCCGCTACAATCGTACCGGCGAGCAAAGCTGAGATAACGATCGAGTAACTGCGCGTGGATTGTGTTCTTGGCTGCTTCAGAATAATGATAACGATCGAGTAATTGACAGTTACGGATCGGTATTTAATTGGAGCGTCTATGCAACGAGCAAATATGGGACGGGGATGGTGTAACTGTCGGATGGAAGTCAATAATTTAATCGACGACCCTCGTGCATATTTTAGGAAGAAGCGAAGTGGTCGGCAAATACGCTGGGAGGATAATGAAATTGGATCTTGAATGCTAATTCCGCGACCATTTAATTTAGCTCGTTACAATGTTTCATAGGCGATGTACGGTGCTTCCTGGCGATTTTAACGTGTATAATTGCTTCACGGTGCAAGTGGGACTGAGTCAGAGCTACTGCGCGGTTTAATACCACGAGTATCAGAATTTATTTTAGATCTGACGGTCTTGAATTCCGCTTGGAAAAATCCAAACGGAAACTTAAGCGGGTACTCTGTGTAACTGCCCAGTTTTCAACGCCATCTTCGGGAATTTATTTCACAAAAACTATGAGTTTGTACTGTCTGGCGTTTTGCCTGCTTATTGAGATATGTTTGAAGTGAGACTCAGAATTTTTTTGAACTTTCCTCGCTATGGTTGGAACCACGGACGAGTTTCTATCTTGTGCAAAATTAGTTTTACAGAACGAAAACACTTAAATATTTAGCAAAAGTCGAACACTTTTTCCAAATCTTGTAATTCTGCAAATTGTTAATGTTAATAAAGAGCAACCTTAATAGAACCATAATAACGAAAATAAACCTCAGTTTTTCGATTTTTAACGACTATAAGAGTCCTCGCATCATGTACCGTCGAAAATGAATTTTTTTGAAGAAGCTTGCACATCACCGACTATATCCACGTATATATACAATAAAAATGGTCAGAAAAATTCTTAGTATTATTTCAAGCATACCTTAATATGCAGGCAAAGCGCCAGCTACTATAAGCTTATAGTTTTTGTTAAATAACTTCCCGAAGATGGTGCTGAAAAACGAGCAGTCACACTAGAGTACCCCCCTAAAATGAACTTCCGCTACATTCACACGATCACCCACGCGTAGAAACAGGAATCCATTCTACCAACAAAAAGGGATCACAAATCCAGGAAAAATCTCTCCAGAACAATTCTCCCCATCCATCAGACCTTCAATCAGCCCCCCGAGAAGCAAAATCCCTTCACAAACAACTCCCGCCTGAAACCTTCCCCAGCAAAGAACACCAAGCATCGATCACCGCCCGAAGTCGCCTCACGACGAAAGACGCGAGCCGATCCAGAAGATCAAAGTGTCTGGAAGGAGGCAGCGAAGCTCGTCACCGTGGAAGCGGGAGGGCTTTAATTAAAAAATTAGCTCCACCTTCGTGCGGGACAGACGACCACGAGCCAGAAAGATACCGAGGGAGGATCGGTGTAAACGACGGCCAAGGGCACTTTCATTTAAACCGAACTGTATCCACGGGCCAGTATGGGACGCGAGACGCTAATCCAATTTGCGGAGCAGCCGCTCCTTTAATCCTTTGCCACACACAGCTTCCGGCCTAACCAAGTTTTTCAATTGAATTTTCAAGGCCCACCCCGCGAAATCCCCGCCGCGCGTTCGTCCCTAGTTTCCCCTTCGGTTCGGACAGCGTGGACGCGAGTCGGGAGGATCAGCATCTATTGGAAGACACGCACCTCCAACGGCCACGGGGCCGTGCGATTGATCGACCATCGGCCCCGGCCAGACAGACAAGACACAATTAAGCCTGGTTTACATGGAGCTGGCCGAACCGGTGGAACCGTTCCGGGAACTGGACGGTAATTACAGACTCGAAACGGTCTTGCCAGCAACTGGAACAAGACAGCGTTATAGGGCGATGTTGTACACTCTGGTAACTGGCGGCAGCGCGCAAACTGCCTTTCAGGCTAGCTGAACTCTGCTTCGCTGGGAACACGTTGCAAAGTGACGGTAAATTTCAGTGGGCAAGTCTAGCGGGGCGAAGTCTGTGCTTCTAGGAGACCGTGCTCCCCTTCTGATGACTCATAAGGGAAGATTACCAACTTGGAAATTCAAAAAATTATTAAACTTTGGAGATATGTAGAGGATATATAGATATGTATTTTTTTGCTGCTCAAATTCACTCTAAGGGGGTGAAATTGTCCCCTGAAAATCCGGCTTTGCTTTCGTGTGATAATTCGCGAAATGTAAGTTAGAATTTATTGAAGAAAGGTCAACTATATATTTTAACTAGCTGTAAAATCACCAATTTTAAATTTTTTTAAAAATGCCTCGAGATACGATTGTATATCACTAAAGACTACAACATATCCAAGTTTCATAAAAATCGGAAATGTTACTCCAAAAAGTGTCCGATTTCGCCTGACCCTATCTTGATTATCTTAATCGGCATACTGTTACATTTATGCGTTCTGTAATTATTCTTCCATCAATTCCTCCGTTCCTCCAGCTTCCTTCTCTCGTGTACCACAGTGGCTGGCGTTTGTTTTGCTTCCCCGTGGCTTCTGCCCCGTCTGAATGTGTAGCGCGCGGAAAAAAAGACCGAGGAATCCACTGGGATCGGAAGTCAGGAGTTCTGTCGCAAACAAGGACGCCACTCACTCCGCCAGCGTTGCTCCGCTGGTGGTCACGCTTTTTTTCTGCTGTTTCTACTGCGCGAAGGGCTCGTTTTTGTAGGAGGCGCTTCCTCGCGTACAGAGTTCTTTTCTTTATGAGGAGCTAATGGTGCGAACATGTGGAGAAGAATTCTGGACCGAGTTGTAAGCGTTAAGCTTATCGATCTTGTAGTAAAAACCGAATTGAGTTAAAAGGGTTAAACGTGCAGTTTTTTCTTTAGCCTTTTGAGTTGTCCCAAAGTCCCAAATTTCCATAGAAGATCGGTGCACCGATCCTGCTGGATTCGAGTCTGCGACACCAAGACTCCGTGAATTTCGAACAACGAAAGTTATATGTCTCTCTGCGCGTCTAAGGGGATAGGTTCCATGCTCCGCAAGACAATGAAGTCTGACCACCAATTTTCGATTCCCCTTCGCAGCGACAATTATTCATTCCCGCAGAAGTTGCCGAACTTTGTTCATTATATTCGGCCTCGTCCTCCACCATTTAATAAAACTTTTAATTCTCAATCTCCCATCGTTCCTCCCAACGTGGTCTCCTCCACCTTGCCCGGAGCGACACACGTGTAATTAAGGAGCATCGAACAAGTTCGTTAAGAAAAGAAGCCTGCGTTCGAGAAACGTCACGCGCAGTTGAAGTTCTTGAATTTTCTCAGCAAAACATTTACAATCTCAGCTACGTACACCTTACACCAAATGCACCACTAATGCCTAACGCCACGTGGTTGACAATGAATCGTGCCATTCAATACATCTATCACCAAAAGGACCTGGCCAAGTGGAAGCACTTCGAAAGAGAAAAGAACCAAGGCGCAGAAGAGGCTCGATAAAATACACCAGCGTCGCCTACGGTCAACAAGCGAGCCTGCAATAAATCCCAACTCAACTTACAACTACACGACCCTAAATCTAACCATCCCCATCGCCACCAGGAACTTCCGCCACGAACAACTGGTCACGCGATCTCGACTCCAGAAGATCTCCCTCCAACTCGGAGCGGAATGGAAAATCAGCAACGTCGGAGCCTGGCAACAGTTGTCCTGCCGGCGAGCGGAAGAAAGGGTGAATGGAAAGGGCCTTTCCCCGCGGAAACACGAGCCGCGGGGAACGCGTGCAACACGGCCAGTGGCGCTAGGCCCCCGAGGAGACACTAGAAAAAAGTACAAGTGGAAACGTAATATAGCGGCTTTGTGTCTACGCCACTCAGACTGTCGCCGGAATCCTCTCTCCCTCCAGCCACCGGACTCCCTTCCTCTTCTTCCATCGTCCACGTTCCTCCGGAGCCCCTTGTATCCCTCTGGCTCTCTCCCACGCGCGACCACCGTGTCTGTCCTCCGGTTTTGCTCTCTTTTCGCTCCGACAACAATGACACTATAGAAAACCGCGAGGGATAATAGCGGCCGGTACGCAAGACCCTAGACAAAATCGATTTCACCCCTGGCCATGGCCATAGACAGGCCCCACCCCCTACGCGCCCTCTCGACGCATCACCTTTGATTCAGCGAAATTCGAGACGTCTTTCCACGCCACTCCGCCATTGTTTCACGTGGGAAGAGCCGCGGCGGGAAGGGGGAATTTATCGAGAAATTCGAAACCATGCCCCGTTCCGTGCGACCACCCTCTCCAACCCCCGTGGTCCTTCCTTTTCTTTCTCCCTCTTAATCCTCCCCCCGTTTCTATTCTCCCTACGCCCGGCCCCCTTATTCGGCTCTTCCTCGGACGTTTTCCTGTCACGTCAGCCTCCGTGCTCCTCGCACGCCGCGGGTCCTATTCCTTTTCCTACGTTTCGCTCCTCTTTCTTGCCCCGGCGATCGAGGAAGTAGGTCGACCCCAGGGATACGCGTCGATATCGAGTGTCGACCGATGTGTTCGACGAACGATCCCTTTCTTCCCCTTTTTTTCCTCCCCTGCCCCTCGCCGCACTCTGTCGCGGAAACTTGGCTGGATTCCGTGCGGTTTGACCTGTCGATGCCGCTGGGGATCGATTTAAAGCGCCGGGAAAAGAGCGACGCGCGGGGCCAACGGATTCTTCCCAGAGAGATGTTTTTCCACGGCGATCCTTCCTTTTTTCCCCGGGACACGGCGCAGCAGATGTCGCGGGGCGCTCCGTTTGTTGTGCAGCTAGCAGCGATCGGAAGTCGATTTAGCGGAAGCGCGCTTACATGCGCGCCGGTGAACCATCGCTCACGGTGTCGTGGCTTTTATGTAAACAGCTTCGAGGGATCGCAGGCTACTACCACCGTACGCGGCGATTTATTTTCTATTTTCCAGAGGTATCGAATTTATTTCACTCTCACGCGGCTCTGTTTACGCGCCGCGCGGCTTTTGTACTTTGCGCGCGCGGCGCTCAAGGGCCGGCGAACCTCGGAGCAGCTTCTCGAGGAATATTGATACGTCTCGAGAGATATGCGGCTTGACGCACTTGGATTGCGTATGCAGAGGGATCACGGGCATTCACGTGGAAGAAAGTATACAGCTTTTGTTAGGAAAGTGCAGCGCCGTTAAAATGTGTTATTTAATACAGATTCAATACTTTTCACTGCTTTTAATTCAAAATAACAGGTGGTGCAAAAGTCATCCGATGTTAATAGCTCCTAATTTTTTAAATTTCAGGTAGGTATGTGTCAGTGATGTTTTGACGTTTCAATAGAGCCGAGAGACTCGCGAAATTTATTGTTTATAAAGATGAGAAAGTATACCCGTTCATGAACGCGAGAAAATTGCGTCGACACTTTTCCGAGCACATTAATCTCCCGTTTTGGTGATTTGTTATGGCCAGCCAGGTTCCCAGATTTAACCGCCCCAGGCTTCTTTTTTTTGGGGCCATTTGAAGGCATTGCTTTACGCGAATAACCAACAGGCTTTACAACAATTAAAGGACAATATTCAACCTGAAAATGCAATAAAAAGAACCCAAATTAGCGTCGATTCGAATCGGCGGTCATTTGTTGGATATTATCTTTGGAACTTGCTGTCATAAAATTTCTAAGTCTCAATAAATTGCACCACCAAAAAAACGCCAGGTTTTTTCATTTAAAACCAAAGCGATAGGCTAACATAAGAAAATCAGATGACGACTTTTGCTACCTTTTACTAAATACAGTAGAATTTTCTCCGAATAGAGTTCTTCAATAAATTTCCAAGATTTTTCACAATTATTCCACACACAGCGGGTGTCCCAATATTTACGAGCGACAGTGCATGTGCAGTCGCATCTCGAAGATGCATCGCTGCATCGTATGAAACAAATACGCTCGCAGTTGGAGCAGACCCTACTAAATCGCGCAAAAATCCTCTGCACGAGTCTCCAGCATTTACCTGGAAAAGAACCATAGCCCGCCGCACTATCTAAACTCGCCCCCTGCACGATTTACGAAACCACCAGCGTCAGTCCGCAACGCAAATAGATTATAAAACCACTCTGCATTAGAATGAAGGAATCCCAGAGATCCCATTCCCAGCGTCCGCGAGTAAAAATTCAAGGTTATGGTCCCTCTATTCTTACATCATCCCCACAAATAGCTGTTTAAAAATAACCTCGGTGCTTCTCAACGAGCATGTTCCTTCATCCAGAAAAAGAAGAAGAAGAAGGCAGTTCCTCGAGAAGCAGGGGGGCCACTTTATCTCGATCCAGGCTCTTTTTCTATAGTCGATTGCAGACGGGAAGAGAAAGCCTCGTCCAGGTCGACGATTGTCGCGATAGACTGAAGGAAAGAAGCGATAAAAAGGTCGGGGTGCACTGGTGTGGCTTCGAAGGGAGGCGTCGCGGAACAAGCCTGCTTTCCACGGATTCCCGCGCATCAGTGGCCTAAGCTTCAGTCGGAGGTCATTACCTCGCGATGCGGAATTCAGTGTCACGCACAGTGTATCGCGGGACAACGCGGCACGGGGGCTTTCACCGTAGCGAGTGAATCGCGATGCTGGGAGCCCGTCACAATGGGCAGGCGAGAATGGCGTTTGCGTAAGAGCGGGGCTGTTATGCGCGCGGAAGTAGACGTATTACGGCGATATTCGCGTTTCAAGCGTGAATTGGAAATAGGGAGGGTTCGAGGGCCCTGGCGCGGGAGGCACTTGTCGGTCTATGACATACGTGGCTGAATACGATGGAAACGAAAGCAAGTAATGCCTGCTTGCGCCCTGCGACCGGTTCAATGGAAACTGGTTCAGTAATGCCACGTAAGCGATACGTGCAACTCATCCGCGTGATTTCCCTTTCACGGGGGTGCTTATTTTTTTTACGTTTGTGGGTTTCCTGGAGGCAGCTGATTTGAAGAGAAGTGGAGAATTCGTGGGAAGATTATCAAGCTTTTGGATTTAAAAAGATGGGCCAAAGAAATGGAAGAGTCACTTTAAATTTTAAAATTGATACGTGGGGTCGTTATTTAAATTCACTTACTTGTTGGGTGAATCGTGGGGTACGGAAGCTTTGGCTTAGATTTCTTCAAACTGGAAAATAAAATGTCGATAGTAGAAGTTCCTTACCTGCAACAGAAAAGAAGTTAAGAATTAGAGTGGGTTCCCCAAATGCTTTTATGATTGTTATAAGAAACAAGCAAAATTCGACTGGTAATGCCACTTCGTGGCATCATTTCCACTCCACGTTGGACGATGAGTCACCCCTCTTTAGGGTACTTCACATAAAACACAATTACAAAGAAATCTGATTCCACGCATCAATCGCAAACACGAAGAAACAACAAAGCCGTCGGAACAATCATCCACCTCCAGGGAACAGAATCAAACACCAAAACTCCATATCTCTTCCTTAAACACCCCGCAGGCACGTGGTGCCCCTCTGTCGACAAAATACACTCCCCCTTACTGCAAACGTAAAAAATCACCCAGCCACATCTCCCGTTTCAAAATTAACGAAATTACGCATCGGTCCGTCAATATCCCATCCGAACTTTCCCTCTGGAATTTCACGGGGCTGTCCAAAATTCCCCGAAGGTTCGGGAGGAGCCTAATGGAAAGGGGGCCAGGCGACGTCAAAGGATTCGGGAAGGACAGCGGGGTCAAAAAGCGAGAGGACTTTTCGATTCCGTCGACTGGCAAGTGTAGCTAGGCGATCCCTTCGTGTGTCCCTTTACGACGCGGGGTGTCGTCTCGCAGTCCCCAGTCGAGGAGCATCGAACGGCGAAGGCACAGGGTGAGGACGCCAAGAAACGTAGGGAGGAAGGAAAGCGAAACGACGGAGCGGCCAACCAAAGGACACGCCAGGAATATCGTTCGTGGGCCTCTTCTTCCATCGCGACAACGGTATTGATCCTGTTTGCCACGTGGCTTTAGTATTCGGCGCGCAAACTTTCGCGAAAACGTGTCCCGCATGCCTGCGGCGCCCCATAATTGTAGATTCAAAGGATATAATTCGAAAGAGAGATAGAGGAGGCCTGGCGGATAGCAGAGGGGGGTCTGCTGAGAGCGCAGCAGGGGAGGATGCCGTCAGATCCCTGAGGATTTGATGCAGAGGAGCAAGCGGGGGGCAAACAGCCAACACCGCCTGCCAACAGCACCGCCCTTGGCCCTCTAACGAAGTGAAAATTGCCCGTAATTTTTCCCCCGTCGGACATCTGATTTGATTCCGCCACCTTCCAGGGAACCCTAGCCCGTCTCTCGTTGCTTCCTTTCCGCGTCAGATGCCTTCTTTCCACGGAGAAGCTTCGAAGAGAACCTCCTCCCCCTCCCGCTGCAGCGAGATGGGCCACTTTCCTACGGCCAGGCCGCCTCTAATTCGTAATTCGCGCGTCGTCAAGGATACAGGGGCTGGGGCTCCCCGTGGATCTTCCCTCCCCTATCCTGCCCGGAAAACCAGGATTATTGGGCCGTAATTAACGTTCAAACTCTCCCGTTTCCTTCCCGCCAGGGTCGAGCACGGGACTTATTGGCTTACGTTCCGATAATATACGCGATAAACCGCGGGGGTGGAACGCGATATCCTGGATTGGATTCCACGGAACTCGGCCTCGAGCCGGCCCCCAAGGATCTTCCAGCGGATTTCCTTGGCTAAAGAACAGCGGAGGCTTCTCTTCTTGCAGGAAGTACCATCCACGTCGAGGCACGGGATCCGCGAGCAAATGTTTGAACAACGGAACGCGCGTAGGAAAATATTTTTACGGTTACCCAGGGACCACAGCGAGAGCACACAGCGCGGCAGAATCCTCAACGTTTGACGAAGCACGGGAGTCGCGTTCACGTGGGACCCCCCCTTTTGTCGCGCCAACTTCTGGGAACACTGGGATCGTATTTTTTCGTTGTTCCAGTCGCGGCTGATAAGGCCAGCCAGCTACCAGCTACTGATAACCCGGCCTTTTACAACGGCGCGCCGTCGACACAGGCGAAAAACATGAAAAGATGGGGGTGGCGGTTTACAAAGCAGGTGAAAGGGAGAATCTGAGAACCTGACGTCTATTGTTCTGTGAAAAATGGCGAGGATGGCGGAGACTTTACGCCTGAATTTTCCTCCCGGCGTTTATTCCGCCACTTTTTCAAGGCTTCCAGCAGGGGGGCTTTATGGGGCGGGTTAAAACGCGCTCAAAGTGTGCTTTTGGATGATGATATGGATCGCGAAGCGTGAATGATGACATTTTGTACTTCCGTATTCGAAGGTGCGTCTCTCCCTTGCGGGATAATTTATGGGGGATTGCTGGAGATATGCGAGATGAAGCATCTATGGTAAATTGTAGAGCATATTGAAGTATGCAGGGACCAATCTTCTTACTGCTTTAGTTTTCTTTTGGTAGCGCGATGGCGCAGGAATACAAAACTGAACAATTCTTATATTTAGAGTCTTATTTTGTTCGCATTGTTACAAAGTTATATTTTAAAAAACCGCAATAACTTTAAAGGGATTTGTCGAGAAGAGAAAGAGCGAGGCTTCAAATTCGAGGTCGTCTGCGTATCGTCGCGTTTGGGTTAGCAGATACGCCGTCTGTATTTCGTCAGTTCAAGCTTTGGGCTTTCTTACAGCCAATCATTCCCGAGGTTAGAATTATCACCTAAACCGGAACCGAGGTTCCCACGGGTTAAGGGTTGGGTTCTACCCGGGTGGCCTTCTTGAACCCATAAATTAAGTACCGATGTCACTGTAAATACTTTGCAGCGTAGTTTCAAAATCGTGAAACTGCCTTTTCTCACGCCTCACAACCATCCTCGATGTTAACCCTTAACTGGTATACTGTTTTTGGCAAACGTGACTGGTATACTGGGGTCGTGGCAGACCCCAAATAAAAAAGGACACAGAAATTTTTAAAGTCGACACTAGAGCAACCGCTATGAATATTTTCTTCTTAGGCAATGTAGAAAATAATAGAAGCGTAGATAGTTAAACTATTATTATGAAATTAATTAGAAATTCAGTTTACCAACTTAGACAACCGAAAATTGTACATCGAACTTTGGGTGCTTGGGGTCACGAGCGACCCCAGGATACCAGTTAAGGGTTAACACGCATTCACCAATAGACAGTTTTATTTTACCACCTAAAGGGATAGGTGAATGTCTAAGCCCCCTAATGAGGCGCTTAATTAATAAAATTACACAATATTTCGAATACTAGTTTGCAACTAATAGGGACACTGTCAGTAATTGGGACATCCACCCTAGGAATCAAAAAGACGTAGTCCTGTGTGATTTTCCTGACATCGTGGGTTTTTCTATACTCTTTTGTTTCCAATTGGAGTATTCATTTTTCTTACGTTTTGGGCAATATTCAGAACGCCCTGTTTCCCATCTTCTATTTATGGAAAGAGAGAAGTCGTGGAACCTATAAACTCTGCTAAACCAAAGCTCGTGGAAATTCGATTTGCTCGAGCCACTTTAAGCGGAACTTACGTAACTTCCCGTGCCATGTAAGTTAGCAAAGTAATGCTCGAGGCTGCGGAATCTGGCATACTATGGGTGTACTTCGTTTTCATAAGCGCAGTAGTTTTCCAAACAACATCGTCGTTTGTTAATTTACTCGCGCACCAAGAAACCAGGGAGCGGAGCTCCCCCGTAAGAAAACGCTGCATAAAT
Source organism: Andrena cerasifolii (assembly GCF_050908995.1). Taxonomy (NCBI): domain Eukaryota; kingdom Metazoa; phylum Arthropoda; class Insecta; order Hymenoptera; family Andrenidae; genus Andrena; species Andrena cerasifolii. The sequence goes on from NC_135133.1 coordinate 8,450,877, forward strand.
TTTACTATTGCTGCAGCGAATAATAACTCCCACAATTTGTTATTCCGAACTGTGATATTTTCGCCCCAACTGTATATCAATTTAAATAAACATTATTTCAAAGCAAACTGATGTACTCTCTTTACTACATAATGCTACTTAGACCGAAACACGAGTGCAGTCCATTAAAACAAATCTTTTTTTTTTGCTTAAACACAACAAACATTAATTCCCAAGTGGAGACTCAGCAATTAGCTAAACGAACATTATCTTCTTACAATAATGCGACTTCCTCGAGCATGCAATGAAATTGCAAAGGTAGGTAGCTTCGTCCTCATTCCAACAGAATTCCACGACTTTTGCAAACTGCAGCAGCTGGTTACCGGAGTGCCCCATCGACGAGTGAATATCTCACTTTAAAAATCACTTCCCGGAAGATCCCCAGGCGCGCGATAAAAAGAACTTAAAATCCCCGAGAAAATCCCTAAAAGCCCCGTATAAAATCACCGTTAACCACACATTCGCCAGGCTACAAGCAATTAAGCTCGCGCGCAGCAGCACGCGTTGGACAGTGACAAACAGCCACGCTACGCCCCGGCGAAAACGTAATTAAAGATCGCGGAAAGATTTACGGTTCGCCGGCCAGTGCTTCCATAAAACATCAAAGATCAATCATCGCGATCGATCTTTACAAGCTACGCCCAAAATCGTCTGGACGAGCAGGCAATCCTAATAACTGTGTCCCGTGGAGCGGTCCTCAAAGGGCCATCGGCGGGAGGAGCCTTCATCCCCCTTCGAATCAACTGGAATCAGGTGTATCGGGAGGGCCCAGGAGTAACGGTTCCTTGATTCGACTTGCTAATCCTGGCAGGTGGACGTTCAACCAAGACGAGCAAACATTGACTCTGGCCGGGAGCAAACACTCCGCGAGCGCGACGCTATCTCCTCTGTCCTCTCTTTATAAAGCTCCAGGAAGACTGATAAAACGGGCCAGGGAGGGCGGCAGCGGGGAGGGTTCCGTCGAGCCTCATCATCACAGAGGCTTTTCGCCAAGGGGAATTTTCTATCCCGGTCAGAAAGCGCGCCGGGGGGCCAGGCTTTTCAGGTGTGGTCCCAGCAGTGACACAGGAAGAAGTTCGGCGGGAGAATCGCGGTGTAATTAGATGAGAATCAGCAGCGCGAGGACAAGAGGGAACGTCGCTGGTAATTCTGCCAATTATCACGGGACGACTTTCCTCTTCGTCGCGGGCCACGGTCGGAAGAAACGGAAGCTCGCGAGAGCGCGGGGACGTTCATTCGTCGTAACGGAAGGCGAGAAGAAAAGACGTGTCCCGTCGCCCTCGCGGGTCAAAGGAAAATTTCATTTCTTCCCGCAAGCGCCCCGACGCGAGGATCCCGGCCGCCACTTTCCTCGATAAACGCGCAAGGCGAGAGGGAGGAAGGCTCACACCCGGGGAAACTTTTTCCCGACCGTCTCCCGGGCCGCCACGGAAATTCCTTTTCACCTCTTTAGAGCTCCCGGCGTCTTCCTGTTCCATCTAAGCGCGGCCACGGTAACTCCGTTTGTTTCGTCCTGGGTAAAGGGGCGCCCACAGGAAGTCCCTTAACGAGGCGCGACCGCTCAACGCGGAGAAATCTCTGCCCCGGCAAGATGTTTTGCGGAGGGAGACGAAGGAGTGCTGATTGGGCGAGCAGGCGGGAATTGAAAGACTCGCGCGCTCTTCGTGGTCCTCACGAGTCACGTATCGGCGGCTAACCCCGGGCACTCGTGGCAGCTGAATTTGCAGCGCTGCGAGGAACTCGGTGGAGCGAATAGGGAGGCTCGATATAGTCCATAGTAATATTCTAATCTCGGATTCGAAGGGTGAAAGTCGAGGCGCGTGAAGCGTGTTGCAAACTTGCGGGACGCTCGGTCTACAGTGTAAAACGAGAATAGTGCGAAGGAAGGTGAAAAGCTTGGATTTTTCCCAGCGCCTGCTCGAAAAACCCTCGAGAGGGAAAGGCTCCCTTCTTCCTCGTCTCGGTATCAGCGCGCGGAGTGGCGAGATTGAGGGCAGAGGGCCGGGGAGGGGCAATCATGGAATTGCGAGATTTCCTGGTGCTCGAGTTACAAACGCTTTGTCCCGCGTTAAATCCAAGCGGTTAGTGTCATGTTATGGAACACCGTGGGGCCAATTGTGCGATCTCCGCGCGCAGCTGGCCGACTCGGCCTTTTACTTTCCACTTCTTGCCCAAAGAGGCCCTCTCCCCTGATACGGTGCAGGCCTCGCTTCCCTCCTGTGCCCACCTGCGAAACGCGTCCAGCCACTCTCCCGAGGCCGGCACACGCGACAGGGAACAATACCGCGATCCATTAAGGCGAGCGTCATTAATCCTGCGAGGAAATACTGGACCATGGCAGAAGTCGATTCCTGCCGCTGTTTTCTGCGGCGAAACTGCAGCTGCGAATTGCACGTGAGGGGTACCACCTTCTCACATCACAGGAATTAGTTCTCTATTGGCGTACTACAAATGGAGAAGCTGACTGCAACGTTTTTGCTTGTGCCACGTGTCATCGGTGCTTTAGGTGTATTTAAATTGTCTTCCTTTACGTCTTAATTTATTTAATAAGTGCATGTATTTATAATTATAATTATTATTACTAGCTACAATAGATTACGTAGGTATAAAAAATAATTTTAGGTTATAAAGACATCAAACCTGATAAAGAAAAAAGATATTAGGAGTCAACTTTAGCACAAACAATTTTCAAACATTTTATAATATCTTGTAATTTTCTCCTTTTGTTGACACTTCCACTTTGAAATCAACAGTAAGCAAAGGTACCATGCGATAGTGGCGCCCTCTACGCTTAGCTTTGCGTAAGGTTCCTCGGTGGAACACGCTTGAATAATTCTTTTCGATTCCTCGATCTTCGTGATAGAGTTTTTATATGAAATTTCTGAGAGCTGCAGAAGCAGGGGATTAAGTTGAGAACGATCTCGATTTCAAGAGCTTTTCGGTGTGCAGTTTTTAGGAACGTAAGTGGAGCAGCGTATGGCAAGCCTTGCTAAGAGGAGTGTAGGACACCCTGTGAAAGTCACGCTGATTTGTGTAGGGTGCTTGCAGTATGCACACGTCCTAGAAAGCACGAACAAGGGGGTTGTTACGAGCTTGAGTAACTTCCTACGCCTGCACGCTGCGAGCACTTTACACTTGGCACTACAACGCGGGGAAAGTACCAACGCTTTGTAGGCACGGTAGTTTTGCAGGGCGGTATCGTGACGGATGAAAGTAGTGAAATTTTAGTTAATTGCTAGCACGCTTCAATTGAAAGAAGTGTACATTAGTGCACAATGGAATTCGTTCATTTTGAGATGTAGAATATTCCACAAGTTACCATTATGGAGGCACACTGAATAGTATTCTAAATTTTTGTACAATCATTCCACCCTTAAATTTCAAAGAAAATCAATCGCAGAAGCTTATCCTTCATGAATTTATCTTTAAGTGGCCCTATTACTCAGCTTTCCCGGTTCTCGTGTTCCTCAGCTTCCGGGAAATATCGTCCACCTGGCTTCCACACCCCGAAACTGGGACGACGACATTTTTATTACGCGAAATATGTAAAACTGTCACGTCTTCCAGCGCACCCCAACTATCCCTCCAACGTCGATATCCCATAACGTCACTTTCGTCCATTAAAAAGAACGAACCTATCGATTTTCGATAACGTATTCCCGGTCCGGGTAATTTGTTATTCATATCCACCGCGAGATGAGATGCTGCTTCCCCGGAGTGCTCGTAATTTAATACATCGCTCGCCAGTAAGAAAAAGGACCAACTAAAATTCTTGTGCACCGAACGGGACACGAAGTTAACGCTCCAAGTCCTGTAACCTGCACCGTCTTTGTAAACTTCCACTGAACTTTCTTTATCCACGCGAAAGTGCCTGCTGTCTATCGGTAAAGCACTGAACTTTGAAAGAAGCACACAGTTCTTCAACGGAATCGATGGTCTATTGATAGAAGGGATCTAATCATATTTTAATCTACAGTCTTTGGAATTCTATTAGGTGGCTAACTGAAGCGAATTTAGGTTCTCATTGAATCATGGTGCAGATTGTGGAACTCGGAGTAATTTATGAGAAATTTCTTTTGATTGGAAAATGCTTGCATTAGGGAGAAGTTAAATGAGAAATATTTAAGAAGTTAAATGAGAAATATTTAAGAAGTTAAATGAGAAATATTTCATTCCAGGGAATAACAGAAAAATCAGAACTTTTACTTAGCAGGATTAATTTCGAAGGGATTAATTAATATCGTGGTACGAAACTTTTCAGTAGATTTCTAAATCACCTGCAACGTGATAAAACACCAACTAACTTTTATCTATGTAACTTAACATGAAACCTCTATTGAAAGTGAAATATTGGTATTTAGAAGATGAATCCCCAGTTGAATTCCTTGCTTCTTTGAGCCACCATATTTATATGCGTTTCTAGCCGACGCGTTCCTCTGTGTTCTCAGTTTCCCACATGACTGCGAGCCGCCAAATGCAGCGCGAGAAAAACACTTTATTCCGAAGCTTCCTGCTCGCCTCCATGCGCGGCAGCTATCCATTAATTATTCATTCCGCGTTTCGTAAATACCGCGGCAGCGTTACCTGGCGGGCAGGCATAGTTTAAAAAACGAGAACCAGCTACCTGGGTTGCGGTTTTCACGGTTTCCAGCTGCACACGGCCGAGGGAAATTGCGAAAACCGACGGACGGCGCAGGCCGCTCGTTGTATCACGTCGCGATGCGAAGCAGGCTCGTTCAGAATTACGCAACATGAATATTTAAACGAGACGCATCTATCGCGCCCCGTCATCTGCCACGTTAGTGGCTTCTTTCGTCGTTATTTCGCGGGTGGAGGAGCTGGCGAGACTGGCGACGAGGAAGTCTGAGGCGTCCAGAATTTCTTGCGGTGAGAAGGTAGGGAACGTGGAAGATCAAGAGTACTAGAGGGCATGGAACGTTGCTCTTTGACAAAATTGGAGCTCTGTCATTAGCTAAGCTTAATTTTAGATCGCTGGAGGAGCAGAAGTGTCTGAACAGGAATTTGCGTGGAAGCTGCAGGCAGAACATCGTGAATCAAGGAGAGGAGATGGTGATTCCTTTCCCTCAAATTAGAAATTGAATTCAGAGTATATACAAGTTCGTTTGCACTAGACAGCAAAGTCGTGACATTTCGCTGTCATACACTTTGACGAATTTACTGTCAGGTCAAAACGTACCTTTAGGATGAGCGATACTTACTCCCAAAAATATCGATACAGCGTATCGATACGTATCGACAATCTTAATATGTCGGAATAGAAATATCGATACACCTACCATCGATACAGAAAATAAAAAAAACAATAACAAACTCAAGGTTTAATTAATTAAAGTTTAATTAAAGTTAGATTGATTTATTATACGAGTAGCTTTATTTTACGATATGGACCGTTTATGTTGAAAGTGGTGTAAGACCATTTTTTAAAAGCATAGCGAAAACGAAAAACTTACGTACACTTTAATACAAACTTTTTATTTATAAACAATTTGTAATTTAAATCTTAAAATATTCGTTTGTTCTAATCAATTGAAATTTCGTAAATAAATGGAATTGCATATCATTTAAGTATCGAAATTCGTTACCTGTTATGTATTGATACATACAAATATCGGACCTCTAAATATTCAGGGGTGCGTCGATACTGTACCGTCCATCCTTACTATACCGAAATTCACTGTGTCCCATAGCACAAAATTCAACAAAAATCAAAAGCTTCGCGAGAACTAAAAGCCAAGATAAAAGAATCTTCATCCCCCTGAAGTCCTACATTTACAATAGTATAGAAGGTACTTACACAACGGAACCAAGCAGATATGTAAACCGAAAGCCTTGAATGAAAACACAATAGTGTAGTACTTGCACAGCGGAACCAAGCAGATATGTAAACCGAAAGCCTTGAATGAAAACTTCCATCATCCTCCGATACACTTTCCCTCACGGAACACCTCTCGTTCCCTCCCGCTCGTAGTCCCGCGGCATCAAGCCAGCAGCATCCCAACACAAGGAGAATTAACGAGCGAGAGAGCGCTGCCCCGAACGAGGGATAATTGAATGGAACAATGCCAGTCGACGGGCGCAATTTTATCGCGAAATATTTAATACCACGGAAAATGTTTCGGCGGCGTCCGACGTCCCGATGATTTCATTTGTCCCGCTGCAATCACGGCGTAATAATGCAGCCGCGGCTCCAGCCAGGGCTGCGTTTAATCGAGGGCGCCGCGTGGGACACAAAGGCACAAAGCGGCGAGCAAAACAGCGCGGAATTATCCGACAGTGTTTTTCCAAGCGCCGAAGACTTACAAGGGATGAGCTCAAAGGAGGGGTGGGCACCGTGATCAGCCAGAGGGGGAGGGGGCACGAGGCAGAAGCCTCACAAATTAATTGAGAAAGCGAGACGACTCGAGAGACGCCGTCACGGAAACAACCCTTCAATCTAAATTCAATTATTTGCCCGCCCCCCTTCGACGAGCATCTCCCACTCGAAAATCCTATGCAGGGGGGGGACCCCTCTCGCGTGCGTTCAAGGGAACGATACTCGCGGCCTTGTCGACGATTGCAACATAGAATCGAAACCATTTCCATCGCTAACGACGTGGAAGAGGCGAGAGACTCTAATCAGTTTCTGCTTTGGGGGTTTTCAGATTTCGTGGCGAAGTTATGTATGGTTTGATAGATAGTGAGATTTGAAGGGTGGAATACTTGTTGCGTGGCAGGTGGGGGGTGGAGTAAACGTTAGGGGTAGTTGCGAAGGATGTTTCTGATGATGCCACTGTGATTGCTTTGATTCGTTGGGTTTTGCTTCGTAGCGTGTGGAGATTAGAAAAAATGCGGGAAATAATGCATCGAAAGTGGTTGATAGAGGTGAAAGCTGGACGAGATTCTTTTGTTTGGCGCTTGGAAAAATCGGAATCCGTTGACGGTGCAACCTGTTGCGATTCTCAAACTACCCCTGTTCGAAACTAAATTTTATATCTCTAGAATCTAGTGTTATACTGCTTGATGCTCCCTTCATGCTTCCAAATCAGAAAATGTCACAATATCTTCTCAATCACGAAATTATTTTTCAGAACCGACAACTATGTATGTTGGACTTTGCTAAAAATAAAAATCATGCTACAAACCTATACGAAATCTACCAGTAGCCATCAATCCTCGCCTTAACTCTAATTATTACTACCACTCATCTATATATATTACATCATGCAATCTATGAGTAATACAGACGTAATAGTAATAACAATATCCAAACTCAAACACCCCCAAAACTCCCTCCATCCACTTTCCAACACCCTCACCCCTCTGCCCCCAGAATGCAACTCGATGAGGAGTTCAATGCGCCACGTATATTACAGGTCGATCCGCCGAGAGGATGCGGAAGTGACGATTTTCAAACTTCGCCATCCCCCGGGGAGAAAAATTTGCGTCGGCACAAACGCGGCTCGTTAGCGTCGCGACATGGCAGCCGTCGCCACTCCGAAACACGTGTTCCGCCTCCTAACGGGCATAAATATACATGGATATGGTAAACACGGAGCATGTGACGCTCTAATCTACGCCGAAGGCACCGATATACACCCCCGCGTTTGTGCATCGCGACGCGCTTAGAAGTTCGTCGGCCGGCGTGCACGTGGGACTCCAAGGATCGAGAGGCGACAGGGAAGTTTTTTAATCAGCAAGGAGAGCGCGAGAGCTGGCGGAATTTACGATCGCCCTAATTCGAGCCATTGCTCCGGCGAGATAGCGCCCCCGGCTACGTGCAACTATCGCACGAAAGCGACACTGGATTGAAGTAACTTCAGGACTTGCGAGAGAACGGCTCGCGGGGCCGTCGATTACAGAAATTGTTCTCAGCTCAGCTACCCGTTTCTTTGGAGCTGCTGGTGGATCCACCGTGGTCTACTAAGACGATGGGATCTCCTCAATCTTCGTTTCTTACTGGCTTGCTCCAGTTCTTGCGGTACCACAGTTTTTTCGATTAAAAACGGTTGGACGTAGGTGTAATTTACGACGGATACGTCTTGTATCGCGGACGTGGAGCAAGGCTTACTGTGAAATGGGGTAACTTTGACCAGGAAACTAGATTTTAATTATTCCCAGGGAAACTGCGTGTTCAAGTAGGCAATTAAAGCTACCCAAGGCACTTTGTTCGAGGATATTACCTGTTATGCAATTAGATGCTAGAGGAATTTGTTTCAAAATCTAATTTAGTGGTGAAAATTACTCCGGTTAAAGGTATTCCTGTTAGAAGACTAGATATCGTCTTATTCCGCCTGAATTTTCAGCTGAATATGACTGAGCTTCCTGTTAATTAATCGATGAATTCGTAAGTTACTAGTTCGAAAGCTGGTAATTGCATTCTCCGGGGGATTATTTAGCTTATACGAGGTGGAATTTACTGATACGTAATTTTCGCCCTGCTCGCCGGCACAAAGTAAGTAGGGTGTCTATGACCCCGCTCTGCGCGCTGCAATCTGGCTGGTTTAATGGCTCGATTCACAGCCCCGCGAAAATTATAATAGAAGACTGAGCCGACGATACGCGTACCTACTTTTTCACTTTCGATTACCACCGCATTTCCTCGTTCGACTCCTCGTTACAGCCAATTTCCCCGTCCTACGTTTGATGTGGACAAACGTTAAATTCACTCGGCCGTTAACTACCGGCGCGCGCTCCTCGCTTTCCAGATTATTACGATGGGAATATAATTTTCATTCTCCCGCTGTTGACCTCGCCGGTGTTTGCCAGTTTCCAGCAATTAATTCGACAAAGAGGAGACCTGAAATTACACGGCTCCGGGAAAACTGCTTTGTAACTGTTTTCACCGTGTTTGCGAAACGAAGATACATAGCGAGCACGGAGTAGCGAAAAAAAAAAACGGCACCATTGTGGTCCCGTGGCAACTCAATTTCGAATCTTCTCCTTTATTCCAAAATCCATTTCGAGTTAAACCCAACGGGCTTCCTGCAACGCGCTGCACAAGCACATCGGCGCTGTAACTTTAAACCTGCATCTTCCCTTAAAATCTCTTACGCAGAACCGAGTTCCCTCTGCCTCCGAGCTGCATTCGACACAAGCGACTGTTGCTTCAGGGAGTTGAAAGACTAATCGTGTTGCGGATTAATTATTAAATCGATGCGCTCGAGTACTTTCGAGCAGCAGCAACAAAAAGGAGAAATCAAAAGCCTTGAGTGCATTTCACTGTCGAGGATGACAGCCTAGGCAACCCCCAGCGATCAGGTCTCATGGGAAAAGGTGGCTAGAGATATTCGACGAAATTCCACGAGGTAGCGCGGGTAATCCATCAAAATCAACCCCCTTAACGGCCCACCCACCCAACCCCCCCTCCTACATTCACCCTTTGTCTATTTCACCCCGTCCCGCCCTGTGTCACATCGTGGCAAGATGACAGGGTGTCACGCGTCCTGAGACCAGGAATTAAGCTCTATTCAGAAGAAACGCTCCCCGTGTCTGAATTACGATCCATTCACGGGCCGTGACTGCCAGCTTTTTGATCGCGAGCCACCGCTGGCTATTAATTGTAATAAGCCGCGCTTCGCCTTCGACTTCTTCCTCCGAGGCTGCCGCGCCCGCCTCTAGGAGGCCCACCCCTCCTCTCGCGAGCCCTTCTCTGGCAAATATTTGTAGACGAGTCCAAATAAATCATCCTTTTCACGGGACGCGAGTATTTGGTTTTAAAACTGGGCTAGGGTGAATTGGCCCCACCCTCGAGGGCGCTCAGTCCCCTTTTCCCTTTAATTCCTTGGACGGATCTTGAACCGTGAACGGGATCGACGACGGGCGAAGGCGTTTGTCAGCGGAATTCGTGATGGGACGGAAATTGCTCAGTGAAGACGAAAATGCGGGAAGTGGTGGGCTGCGCTCGCTCGGTGAACTCTTGGCAAATTTTACTTTGGACAGTTTATATTTTTCCCTATTGATTTTTCTGCTTCAGACACGTGTTTTGGATATAAATTATCGTGAAATGCTGCATCAATTATTAACCTCGGAAAAATACTGTAACATCGAAGTCGAGGGTGGCTTGCAAATTGAAATTTGAATATTTCTTTTCGAAAAATTCTATTGTATTTGTCTTTAGGTATCTTTAGAGACAGAACTACAGCATGCAGGTTTCCTTTGCAGTAAGAAAATCGAAATTTGATACGTTTGTAGAGAACGCTACAATTTTCTGGTCTTTTCTCAAACAACAAATTTTCCAGTGTTCTAAAGCAGTGTTTTCCAACGTTTTTTGAGTCACGCTCTCCTAATATAACATTCAAATAACCTGCGACCCTCCCCATATAAGGTAAGTTACATTTAATAATGCAAAGAAAACACATTGAAAATATGTATGCATTTCAGAATATAATTCTAACTTAACAATATTAAAAAAAAACATGACACCCCAGAAAACACTTGGCGACCTACAAGTTGGGAATCTCTGTTCTAAAGTTAAATATACATGTGCCCTTTACGATTAAAAACTCTTTACACAAACTTCACTCACCGAAGACCAACAAAGTAACCCCGTCAACCACGAAAGCCATCGAAATCTCTGTGAATCCAGTTCCTCCACAATAAAGGCAAACGAAAAATTCACCCGTCGCTTACACCCACTCCACCCGCGCATCATTAACTCAACGGTCAATTCCAATGTCGCCCGCTAAACCACTCCCTGCAACCGATTTTTCCCGATGCCGCCAGGAATAATCCGTTTTATTTATTCGGGAGTCTCGCGTGCGCGGATTCGCCGTATTGTTCATTAAGCGAAATTTAATCCCCTCTCGCGGTGCAGTGATGCAATTAATGCGATAAGCCTCGAAAAATACCGCGGTAAAATTAAGCGTGCACGACGGGGGCGCGGAGGGGAGAAGAGAGCGTGGGAGGGCTAAACCGCGTAGAAATCCGGGATGAACATTTAACGAACGCATTTTTCGTCTCCTTTCATCGAAACGGGATGGAGGAAGTCTGTGTGTGTGCGTGAGAGTGCGTTCTCCAGCCACCACTCTCGAGGAGAACAGACGCACTGTACCAAAAGGAAAATAAATGAAAGGGGCGGGGGCGGCTTTCGCCGATAGACTCGAGAATGGAGCTCGAGAGAAGACGCTGGTATCGCGAGCAGTTTTCAAGCATCTCGTTCAAACCTCGCCCCGACCGCGCACCACCGTTTTACATTACACGCACTCCAATTGGCCAGACATCTTTCTCGATCTTTGCTCGCCCACCCCTGTGCCTCTTGACTATGTCCCCTGGCCAGCTCGATTAACCGTTGCTCACGGAACCCGGACGACCGTCCCTAATGGAACAAGCCGTCGCGCGTCCCGTCGAAACCGGGGCACGGCTAACGACACGTGAAACACGAGCTGGCAACGATACGACTGGCGAAGGTAAATCGACCGATACTACTGCGACGGATGGCAAGATATGGGGGTAGGTTTTAATCCTTTCCCTGTCCAAGCGATTTCCCCAGGGATTTCCAGTTCTGGTGTGATTAATGTTATTTTTAGGATGGGCATACGCGCGGAATATTCGTTTTAAAATTGGATGGGCCAAGGTAGCGTGAGATTTATGGGAGTTCTCTCGGTGCCGATAGATTTTGCAGCCGTCCTGCCACGACAATAGCGTCCAAGCATATCGTTTCACCATAAAGATCACGGGCCAATAAATTCAAAGGCATGCAAGTGGATTTTATGGAAAGGTGGCCCGGAGCGGTGTAGAAATATTTAAGCGATCCTTATTTACCGTTGCACCCTGCCCCACCTTCATATGCCGCGGCAGTTTCTCGATAATAAAATGCTACGAGTAATTTCATTAAAACCCCGGGGATTGTGCGCGGAAAAAATTCGATTACCGATCGGTCGAAACAGCGAAATGGAATTCGAATCTCATTTTAGGGTGGCGCATGGCTCCCCCCCTCGCTCCCACTCGGCCCGGTAATTTCGTTTAATATCAGGGCAGATGAAACCGCAACTTGTATTCATACGTATCGCGGGCGGAGCGCGGCGCGATTGGCCGCGGCCCGTCGATGCGATTAATAAATTAACGCCGACACGGGCGCTCCAACGAGTTTCGCAATTATCGAAAATCCACCGCCGACGGAGCAACTTGCGCGCACCGATGATTAAGCTCGCGCATCCGGGCGTACGTAAGTCGGTTCTTTTGTTAAACAAGGCGGAGTCGGATTCGTCACTTGATTCTCGCACTGGGGTGTGTAACGTGCAACAAGTACGGGCAATTTGAGAAGTCTTTGCAACGAGGTCGTTCACCTCCGATAAATGCTGTGATAATTTTGTAATCTATCCCTTTAATTCACGAAAAAAGTTCTCACGCAAAGATTGTGAAATCATCTTTGCTAATTCCAATCTTTGCTAATTCCAATTGTACCTTTAATTCACGAAAAACATTAAAAACATTCTCACGCAAAGATTGTGAAATCAACTTTGCTAATTCCAATTGTACTCTCGTTCTCCGTTCGAACACTGATTCCTCTGTCACTTTTTATACTTGACATTCCTTTATCGGCCACAAATCAATTCAGTGCTCAGATTTTCAGCTTCGGTTTTAAGGAATTAGCGGGCGAGGCCTGTAGTTGACACAAAAACTTTTATAAGAGGGACATCTTCTGTTAAAAATGTCGTATGAAAATTGTTTTACGATGGAAAATAATAAAAACTTGGTAGAGACTAATTTAAACGAATCAAAGTCGGTAATAGATTAATAGCACATTCGCCAACCTGCACTAGTGATATGAAACATTTTGTTTTAAGTCGACTTCATAGTTCTTTCTTATACAACGCCCGCTAATTCCTTAAAACCGAACAATATTAGCAAACTGTTATAAAATGCAGTGGGTTTGATGAACAATTTTGTTCCATACACTTTTGTGTAAATAAGAAACTTTTATTTTCTTAAAAGTAGAAAAGGTTTCAGTAAAACAGGAACATTTATTCTGCTCTGAAAAAGTTAAAGTCGTGACAAGCAGATTTCCTGAAAATGTGTGGTAGATAAATCTGAAGCTGAAACTTTAAGCCGTCCGATGAAAATAGTTATATAAAAATCACAATGAGCTTTCTCTTCTACATTTATCTTGCTTGCAATTCCTAAAATAACTCTAATTAAAAATATATTTGTAACTTTCATATTTTACCCTGAAATATCTGTTCAAAACTATACGATCTTCCAGAAGTTTTACGAATCGAACATAAAATAACTATTAAAACTGAACTCTTACAACAGAGTTACAGTGTTAATGTACAAAGTAAACACAAAATAGAAAAGAAATGATTTAAAAGTTCGTTAAATAACTTTTATTCATAAAACTTAACAGTTTCATTCGACCCCTGGTCCGATACTAATCCCTTTATTCAAACGAAATTTGAAAAGTGAGCTTCCACTGTAGTTCCCCATAGAGAAGTAAGCGTAAAATAAAAAGAGAGCACCACGTTCACCTATGTACAGAAAGTTTGCCGAAACAATCGAAACGAGTTGTTTCCGAAGCGCCACGGGATCCAGCGACTGCAGGCGTTTCATAAAGATATCCGTTGGCAAATGAAATTCAGTCGTAACAACCCCCAGACGCGTGGAGAGGACAGGGGTGGCATGTACGCGAGCTTGTACCTAGGGGGTTGACGTTCGCCACGTGCGAGAGAGCGAACGTCGCAATTTTCGATCGATTCGCGCGCGAAAACCCCTGTTTTATGCAAATCTCGCTGGCCGGCACCAGTAATAAATTATTCGCCCGGCCGGGTCCGTTTATAGGTACATAGGTTCATATAGCGAGGGTGCCCCTTTCCACGGTATTATTTGTCGCCGTTGGCGCCGTAAATGCAACCAAATATTTGCCAGTAATAGCCCCGGGGCGAAGGATAAATATTTATTGGACGTCACGAATCCTCCGCTGCAGCCCGATGCGCCCGATAGCGTTCGGGGTGGTGGGCGAAAAAAAGGGAAAGAATGAAAGGAAATACTACGTGTCCCGGCATAAAAAAGGATCGCCCGGCTCGCCATCGTTTGTCCACGTTTCCGTGGTTTTACAACGCGGTATAATCGCTCCGCTCTTTATTTCCTGGCCAACCGAACGCGGGACCGTGTGCTTTTTTTAGCCATGCGAAATTTAAGGGCGGCGTAGATTGGGTCGTTGTGACTGAGACGAGGAGATCGTGGATTTTCGTTGACCGAAGAGAGAATTTGTTTGACTAAATCGAGGGAAATTTAAAGTGAATGACAAGCGTGAGGTGCAGTGGAGCCTCTGTTACCGGAACACCCTCAATTCCACCTCGAAACACTCCTCCGTAACCTTCGTTCTTCCACAGTGCGGTTGGTTGGTTTAACGAGACTCCAAGCAAAGAAACCGATCGACTTGAAAAACGATTGTCAAGCTACTCCTGGACAATTAGGGTGCTGGCGCCCTATTCTATCGAAAGAGAGCATCCAGAATACCTTTCGAAAGTATCGAGGCGTACGAAGAGCCACCCTACTTCACCAAACAAATCAGTGACTTGAAACACTCTCCGATCGACTCGTGCTCGCAACTGTACCCTTCTCGCATCGTCACGTTTCAGAGTGGAACTACCGTAAAGAAGGGGAAGGAAATGAAATGCAGGTCCCACTATCGACGCAGCGACCACGGCAAATACTATTCGCTATCGCGGGGGAAGGAGAATGGAGAGGAAACTAAAAAAGGAACCAGGAAAAACTGGTCCGTTCTTCCGCGGAATTTATACCGCGGCGGAGCGAGTAGCCAGCGGAAATTCCATGGATCGCGTCGCGCGTGACTGGTCCACGAGAGCCACCGCAACGGCCAGGTATCGATGGTTGAATTCTGCATGAATGAAGACCACGTCACGGCGATTACGATCGCCTAGGCGGCCACTTGTCCCTGAACAACAATACCCGACCGGTGACATTTACCAGCTCGTCCGTGTCTCGACCACGCTGTACTTTAATTATCCCCGGCTAAATGCACCCAGGCCGGCCTCGTCCAATAAACGGCCCCGAGGCCGGCCGCGGCTCCGCTGCGCTCAGAGGCCAGCGCAGAAAGAATAACAGAATAGCAGAGGGCGAAATTCAGCGATTCTTCTGCCGCCCGACAGAGGGAAAACTCTATTTCCACGTATTCATCGGATAAGAACCTGGGCGCGTCGTTTATTACCACGGTTCCCCGTTAATAAACGATCCCGATTTAAAAGTCCCTGTTATCTCCTGCCTCTGGGATGGTACCTCGGCAGCAACGAGGATCAGCCTCTCTCGCGGCTACTACTTAGAATTTAAATAGACCTTAAGATCCAGACGACCACTCCGGGAGCAGCCGGGGAACAAGTGGCCGTGCTTCGATTTAAATATAAAACCCGAGACTCCTGAACGAGACACGATCGGCCTGGACAGACCCAGCCGCGCCTAATCCGCGATTCCGGGCATCGAGTGGGCTAGCTGGACGCGTGAAGTTCCCGCGGATTTCACGGTGCGACTGGCAGTTTTAACGAGGCCCTGGACTCGGAGCCTGACACGCGTTCCTGACCGAAGGAGGAAGCACGGAGGCGGGCGGCGTTGTTATCGCGACGAGCGATCCTTGGCCCCTCGGATCTCCTTTTCCTCGCCCGTTAGTCCGATTCCCACGGCTGGTCGGCGGCGTCCGCGGGCCAGGCCAAGTTCGTTCTAATCCAGTTCACGCGAAAACGAAGGCAACGGAAGTGCGGAGAACGGAGCAAGGGTGTCACGGCTGACCTGCCACTTTAACGACGAGAACCCCCGGCCCAAGCCAGCAAGGTGGATCGACGGGGACAGGCCTCGAGGCAAATATAGACGTCCCTTAACCGTTCGACATTATCGGCCCCGTGGCCTTCGTCGGGAACGATCCGCCGGGGAAGCTGCGGGCGACAGGTCTGCGGGCCGGGACGGGGATGAATTGATGGGGGCGAGGTTCGGAGGAACGATGGTGAAATGTCGAGGTCTTATTCTAGTTTCAGCTCGAGTGGTGCGGTAGCTTTCGCGGCGCGTACCACGCGGCCTGTGATAATTAGATCGGCTGCTGCGATGAGGTAACACCTGGGAGTTGAGCTCCGAGGAGCTGCAAGCTGCGAGATGTTACGCGTGCAGTATTCAAGGTTTGATGGCTTACTTTGGGGGCGCAGGGTTATCTAGTCTCTTTGGAAGGGATAGATTCTTGTCTAGTTACTTAGGAATAATGTATGGAGTGAAAGATGGAGCGACAGGCTAACACTGTGCAGAAGATTTCCGGGCTAATGATGAACGTTGAGAAATTTGGGTAGCTTGGTGATCTAGGAATTATTTCACCTGTAGTTTTTACCTTTTCAAGGAAGATTGTGGTTTAACACTAGAACTACCAGCGTTGGATATGTACCTAGTGCTACCATACTCGTCAATTTGAAGGGTATTTGAAAAATAATATGTTTTTACGTCTATTTTTTTATAAAAATTACAAACGAAAAACAGCATTTAATATATTCAATCATTTGTTTAGAAGGTAATTGCATGGTATGTGGACACCCTGTAAAATCATATAACTTGTTTAAAATTGGCCCAAACGACTTTGAGTTTCACAGCAAAGTTGAAAAATAAGTTGAAAAAACTACCTTTACTATTTTCTTTTTTTTTTTTTGCTACACCGACCAATTGCAATTTGTTCCAAAACAACGAAACACGCCACTTAGCAAACTTATCCTTCTAGCTTCTAAAAAAAACTCAAGTCGTTTGGACCAATTTTAAAGAAGTTATACAATTTTAAAGTGTGTCCGCGTACTTTGGTCCCCCACTGTATCTATTCAGGTATACAGCAGACAGATAATTTAATAATTAAATCATTTGACAGGAAAGAAGTAGAGAGATACAACCGTTGTTCCATCTTATTAAAAGTCATTATAAATTCCTATATTTATACCAGCATACTGTTAATACATTTAATGAAAAATATCCGAATCCCGTCACTTTGACGGGCTTGGTTAGTTCTTGTGGATGTTATCGACCTAAATTTGTCCTATTCGGTCTTCAGCTATAAATTTTAATGTAATAAATGAGTAACTACTATATATATATATATATATATAGATGTGCATTGTGCATATACCTATATTCGATATTATAGTCTAATGAAATTACTGTGCTTGTTTAAATTTTCACTGAGAAACCAGATTTAATATACATAAACTCCTCTCCAATTTGAGAGGCTATAAATTTCTTGATTAGCGTTCCTTATAATACCCGAGAGTCCCAGGTGTAAGTCACGTCTATCGGGAAATCGATTCCTTCGTTTCACCAGCGTTACGGTTAGATTGATCAGAGTAGGATTACTGTAGAACTCCTGTTTATCAACGCTCCATTTATTCGAAAGAATCTTTGCACAGTGGCTGATTGCTGATGGACTGCCCTTGTGCAAACTATTTCACAGCAAAGTTCCACCTGCTCCATGGAGCTACAGGCATCCACGCTATTATAATCGAAATGAGAATTTAGAGGCAGAGCGAGTAAACTTTCATTATGCAAATCGATCTATAGACCAAGCCACTTTGTCCCTCAACGCGATGGAATATTAATGAAAACAATATGGATGCGCCAGGCATACGATATGTAGTAAAGCCGAAATTTCAAAGAAAACCGAAGCCACATGACGCACAAAAGGAATACCAAAGGTAACACACGACTGATTTGATATTTCTGGCTTTAAAGTGAATTATAGGAACGGTGCGTGACGTGAATAGCGTATCCACGGACCCTGAATACATTTGGAGTCAAGAAAAGGAACCTTTCTACTCCATTTCATCGAATAAATCTCCCCGGCCTCTATTATTTCTCTGAATAAATCGACTTCAATTTCTCCCAAATCCACGAACTCGATACTTGCTGGCGCAGTGACGTCGCGTTATAGTAGAAACCCCCAGAAGAATTATAATTGTAGGAAAAAGGTAACTTTCCACTCCACTTGCCCAACAGATCCTCCAAGGAAACCTCTGCAATCCTTATCGCCTCCATCTCACCCAATAACAGACGCAAGAATTCCGCTGACCAAACCAGGCAAGACTGACCTGCCAATGCCCAGACATCCACGCGTCGAGACTACAGAGACGTCGCCAAGAAAAATGACTCCCGCAGCGGTAAATCCCGATTTCCGCAAGGTAGGGGAGGCCGCGGCTAAAAGTTCCGATTTCGATGAAATATAAAAAATGACTGGAAAATAATGTAGTTATTCTCTTCGCTATTGACTAATTTCTTGTTAAATTTATTATATCTTCTGGTTTTAAGCTTGTGTTTAATATATTGTAATAGGTTTTCCATAAAAAGTAATTTATTTGTGGCTGATCGAAGCGGAACTTCTTACCCCTATATGGGGCAAGTTGTTATCGCATTGGGGTAAGTTGTTACTATGATATAAGAGTTGCCTTTTAATGAAATCTTTCATTTTCTAATGAAATAAAGCAGAATTTTATTAATAATGGTTAGTTATGAAGGTTCGGACCAACAAAAATGTATTATCTTTAAAAGAAAACCAAAAGCGACAGTTTTTATTTATCTTTACGCATAACTTCGATCGAAGTCGTGTCCCTTTCCGCCTTTCATTCTTATGTTCGCATCTTAAAGCACAGCGGAAACAATTTATACATTTGCGGTAGGTCTGTGACGATAGCACCCCCAAATTCAAATTTTTGGAAAAACTCAACGGCATTCGTTTGTCCATCGTTTGCCCACGTTTGCCCATAAAAAATTTTTTTTTGCCCACCCTCCAAAAAAAGTTATGAACAAAATAATAAATTTGTCTTCATCACTCACGATGAATTCATTTCAATTTTTTAAAAGAAGGATACGAATATACCCGATCTGGCCACGCTTGCCCACTCTCAGATTTCATTTGCCCACCCTCCAGAATTTAAATAAAAAATAAAAACCGCGAAAACATGGGTATAGATGAAGCGATCGCGTTAAAGTTCGATTATTCTCGAAAATATTATCAAAATCTTTATTTCAACGGTGCAGTCCGTTAGTTTAGATGTAGAAGAGATTTGCCCATGCATTAATTTCGTATGCCCACCCTCCAGAATCGAATTATTAATAAAGATAGCCAAGAAGTGCGGTACCCGTTGAACCGAATACCTTTCCGTTCGTTTTTTTCCCGAATGAATTATCAAAATCAATTGTACTTACCGTAAAGGTTGAAGGTGTTTGGTGACATGTTATCCAAAAAATGTTGCACACACTTCTTTCTCACTTTATTGGAACGACACTTAAATTTGTATCGCTCATCGAACACTTCACACTTTTCACACATCTGCAGCATGTGCAGAATATCACCAGAGTGGTTTTCTAGTCATTTTTCACTAATTACCGCAATGATATCGCACAACGGAAAATAATATAATCTCACAGTTACTTCACAAACCGTAAATGAATGCACGGTCTTGCAAGAGTTGCGTCCGAACTCTGTAGACCGACTGACTTTCGTGCGTCGTTGGAAGGAATTCGAGGGTATCGCAGACATCTGTTTACGTTTCGGCACGTTCGATGACGACACGCAGCGTTGATACCCTAAAGGGTAGCAGCGCCGAGTGCCACTGCCGAAACGTAAACAGATGTCTGCGATACTCTCGAATTCTTTCCAACGACGCACTTCTTGGCTATCTTTATTAATAATTCGATTCTGGAGGGTGGACATACGAAATTAATGGATGGGCAAATCTCTTCTACATCTAAACTAACGAACTGCACCGTTGAAAGAACGATTTTCATAATATTTTCGAGAATAATCGAACTTTAACGCGATCGCTTCAACGGGTACCGCACTTTTTGGCTATCTTTATTAATAATTCGATTCTGGAGGGTGGACATATGAAATTAATGCATGGGCAAATCTCTTCTATATCTAAATTAACGGACTGCATCGTTGAAAGAACGATTTTGATAATATTTTCCAGAAAAATCGAACTTTAACGCGATCGCTTCAACGGGTACCGCACTTTTTGGCTATCTTTATTAATAATTCGATTCTGGAGGGTGGGCATACGAAATTAATGCATGGGCAAATCTCTTCTACATCTGGACAAACGATATGCATTGTTAAACAAACGATTTCATCGTTTAATTAATTAAAAATCGAACTTATACTTGGTCGTCCCAACGGGTACCGCACTTCTTGACTATCTTTATTCATAATTCGATTCTGGAGGGTGGGCATACGAAATTAATGTATGGGCAAATCTCTTCTACATCTAAACTAACGGACTGCATCGTTGAAAGAACGATTTTGATAATATTTTCCAGAAAAATCGAACTTTAACGCGATCGCTTCACCTGTACCCTTTTTTTCGAGGTTTTTATTTTTTAATTCGATTCTGGAGGGTGAGCATACGAAATCTGAGAGTGGGCAAACGTGGCCAGGTCGGGTACATTCGTATCCTTCTTTTAAAAAATTGAAATGCATTCATGATGGGTGATGAAGACAAATTTATTATTTTGTTCATAACTTTTTTTTGAATGGTGGGCAAACGAAAATTTTTTATGGGCAACCATGCGCATACGATGAACAAACGAATGCCGTTGAGTTTTTTTAAAAAATCGAATTTGGGGGTGCTATCTTCACAGACCTATTTGCGGCGGGGCAAGTTTTTACGGTACCAACGTGCCCCAAGTCACGGTAACAACTAGCCCCTACCGACACATGTAGCAATTTCAAAGACTATTCTGCTTATACATGTATTCAAACGATAAACACTATTACACCATGTTCTTAAATGTCATTTGATCCATAAGAACGATTCAATCTATAATATCGACGTTAAATAATTGAAATAGACCAAAAAGTAATGATAGAAAAATTTTTACTTATCTGGTACGCGATTAATAGGTCCTTGCTTACAACCACACAATTCGCTGTCGCAGATGCTATTAAAGTGGGCGACAGACTGGCGTGAACAACTCACACGGAAAAAATAATTTAAAGTACAACGCTCTTTTTATTTCAAAGATAGAGCCGTCGGAACAACTTACCCCCGGAACTTTTAGCCCCGGTCTCCCTAACTGTACACAGTGCTCAGTGATCTCGCAGGTCGTTATGGAAATATTGGGGGCCCCAGAGGATGGTCTATCGTGGCCGTATTTCGAGCGTCGCGGACCAAGGGGAGAGGCGCGGATCTATCTCTTCAGAGGCTAGGACGGGCAGCTAACGAACTTCGCCGCGTTTACGAGACACCCGGTGTAGGAGCGGTTCGGAGACGCGTCTATTCCAAAGGAAAAGGCCCGGGGGTGGTCGTTGGAAAGCCGAACAAGGGTCCCCCTCAAAATCTCTTTGTCCGCGGTACAGGTGCACGCGGCAGGTTGCTGGCAGAAACCCAAAACAGGTTTTCACAAAACCCGCGGAACAGTCTCCTTTCCTTTTTATCTATCCTGCCCTGCCTATGCCTCCTTCCCTCTGTCCAGCAGACCTGCTCTACCCCTCCTTTCTGGTTCCCGTCTTCTTTGCGCTTTTTTTCGGTCCCGCCCATGCGTCATCCGTCCGTCCCGCGACCGGCTCCCGTCACTTTGACGAGTATTCAAATTAACCGGCCCCGAATCACACACGCGGTCTCCCGCACAATTAAAGGGATAATTAATTTTACAGCGGTGGCGCAGGCCGCGGACGGCGAACCGCCACGGGGGCCACGTCCACGGACGTAATTGGTGAATTCGAATTTCTGGGGAGCGCGCTCGACGCGCCTAGGGATACCGGGAACGGATTGATGGGAAGAAGTCTGGGAAACTTTCACGAATTGTGGCGGACGAGTGACTTGGATATTTAGCGTTTGAGAGGTGGTGAGAGCTTATGCGGGATCTGAAGAGGAATCGAATTTCAAGTGGAATTTGAAGGAGAGCTTGTTCGAGTATGAGACCCATTTGTTAAAGATATGATAACAACTGACTAAGAACACTGTTATTAAGATTCGATACGTATTAAAAATAGGATATGCGTCTTTTAGCAACCTGAAGTGCTACAACAAAGATTCGGTTTCTCCATAAGAAAATAAAAACGAAAGCCATTCAAATACGCAGATAAAAAAAGGGTTCCTAATATGAGGCCCAGTATGTTGTTTCCTGAAACTTATTTTTTCTTTCTTTTTTTTTAGAAAAAGTCCTGTAACGGAGATGAGCTGGGGTGTCATATTAGGCTACTATATACTGCGACAGAAAAGGAATTTTAACGACAAAAGGAAGAACGATTTTCTTAAGCAACGACTCCCGCGAATCCGAGCCTCCTTCGGGCACCGAAACCTTGTTTGTCATTAATGATCAGCGCAAAAGCAGCACAGGAAGTTTCAACGCGAAACTTTGGAACAATTCCCTTTACTCGATCCTGGATAATTAAACTCCCCGGCTCGATTAAACTAATCATCCTGATTCTCCAAAGAAAATATGCGCCAGAGGCTTCTCGGGTAGCCAGGACACGCTGACATTATTCAACGAATTTGTGATATTCGCGTCTGCGGGGAATCAAGAATACTGTCGCTGACGATATTAGTTTAGAAGTCTGTAAATACTACAGACACGCAGGCGTCTTTTCAGAAGTAAGGTTCGACGACCCTCGCGGAGCATCGCGTTGGAGCGAGCGCGAAGCAAGACGCAAGGAAGACGTCATCTGGTCGGAATATTTTAATTAAAGCCTATTTCTACGATAACGATTTTTCCAGGCAGGGGTATATTCCCTCCTCACTCGACGTCGAGATGTCTCGGGATGCTCTGGGAAGGGAGAAGAATCGTGCAACGCCTCGCAGGCTTTTTAGGGACCGCGCGCGATTCGTCTGGTTCGCGGGCGTACCGATCGTAAAGCTCCCCGTGGCTCGCAGTTTCATATATTCCGGCGGGAAGGACGTTCGCGCGACGCTTCGTTCAGTTTTACGGCAATGCGAAATGCGCTCGATCCAGCGATACCTTAATCACGTCTGCCGGTCGTAAAAATGACGATGGCAATAAAGCATCGGCACTGGCAAATACTAATTATACCCGAGTACGTATAAAACCCGGTGGATCGTCTGGAAAAGGCATTAACGTAAGGGTATTTTATGTATCGCTAGCTAGCAATTGATGGAGCACAGACACTGTTCTCCTATGAAAATATCACGTGGGTACGAGGAACTTCATGGAAGTGTTTTCTGCTTACAGTTGCTCGCAAAGTATCCGCCTACCTTATACGTATAACATATTTTATTTATTTAAGTTTATTTGATAAATTCAGAATTAACCAATAATGGTTACTAATAAATTTGCCTACTTCAGTATCAATCTCGATTAATATATTTTCAGTTAGTACCGTCTACCAAAGAAATGCTCAAAGATATATTGCTAGAAAAATGAAACAAGATAAATCCCCATTTCACAGAAAATTAGTTGAATCTATGCAAATGGATTAAGGCTTATAATAAAATCGCAGGAATATTAGAAGATTACTTTAATTACTTTCGCAAGAATTAAATACTGAATGTGGGCGTGTAATTTTTCGATTGAATACAGCAAAACAAAAAGTATATCAATCTGAATTAGAATTACCAATTCTTACTTTGAAGTCGATTTAATATGTAAAATATGTTACTCATAGGGTGGACGTATTCTTTCGCGAGCAACTGTATTATAATTTTCATTTCTTATATTCGAAAGAACTGTCTCATTGAGGCTGCTTTATACATTTTCATTTGCTAACAAACGTAGCATTATTAATTTATTTACTACCAAAGCAGAGTGATCGAAGTGGTTCTTGAGCTGCTGCAAGCCACGGTTCCTTCGGTCGAAAAAGCTAGTCAACGAGGAAACAATGGAGCAATTATTCTCTGTCGTAGGAGGAACCAGCATCCCCGATACTCTAGATTCATCTGATTAAATAACAGCCCGCTGTTATTTTAGTAAGTAGCCTGCCCTTGCAGCGCAGCCGTGGGTGGGCGTCAGCTTAATTCACGTCAAGCATTTAGCCAGTTAATCCTACGGGCAGAGTCTAGTGACGTCACCGAATCCTTCGGCTCGTTAAGAAGTCTGACACCCGGGGGACCGTGGCCACGCCGGAGAGGAAAACGCGCGCCACCGATTCCGCGTGGACGCAAACGCTAGCCGACTTTCCATTCACGCACCCTGGCGTACCGGAAGACGAGCACGCAGCGTCCAATGCTTTCTCGTTCGCCCGTGAATAAGTCCTTTAAAGAGAGTCGCGGCGCATTCAGCTTTCGTTTAGAAACTTAACAGCTCGAACCGAACTGGAGAGGTTGAATGGCAATGCGCGCAAACGTGTCTGCTCGCGCGTAAAGCGAAAATGTTGCCAGCTGACACTGAGACGGGGACAGTGGCGTTTCAAAGACGCTCCTCAATTGCGCAGATCGAATTGCGTGGGGAATACATCAAGACTGCAGGTGAAGATTTGTTTAAAGACTTTAAAGTCAACGGGGAAAATTTATCTTGGTCGTGAAATTCGAAGGAACAGTTGGAGTGTTTTACATTATTCAAACTAGGATTATTTATTATTATGCTGAGCCTGCAATATTCCTTTACCATCTATGCCTATGTACACTATGCGTGGAACAATTAAAGAGTCCTTGTAAAACCCACGAAGTGTCATGAATCAAATTCTATACTATAGTGTTATCATTGGCACGTGGAATATTTTCCCATAAAAAAAGTGTTTACAGTGTTTTATACAAGGAGGATTTAACGGGCGGCCGGTGAGCAGTTGCCGCCTGGGCGGCCCTTTCCCAGAAGGCCCTAGGGCCCCATTTTCCAAAAAAAATTATGATTTATCTAAACAATATTCTTTTTTTGTTTCCCACAATTTTCGTACCACACGCGCGTAGATTTAATTGTAATTCCGTTATGTATACAGAGTTGTCCCAGAATGTTTTCCACCTGGGCCTTTTCCCTTAAATCCGCCACTGCGACAAGGACTGTTGCAGGGATCGGCGGACTTACAGAAGCGGTGGTAATGTGTGCATGAACTGCTCCTGCGTCACTGTAGGTGTTTCCCCCTCCATCCAGCGTAGCTTAAGCCCGCCGATCCCTGTTCAATTGTGAACAGTTTTGCTATTCAAGAACTCATTTTACTTTAGTTAGCATTTTAAGCTAAAACCAGAAAATAGAAGCAGTGAGAACTATTCAATCTGTATTAAACGTCACATTTTGCGGAAATACAGCGAGTGTCCTAATACCATAAACGACGGTGAACGTTTATCGATTATGTAGCGATATTAACCCTTGGAACTTCAAGTATGCCTCTCAGGCAGCCCAAAGTTTGAACCGACGTTAGACACTGACATCGTTGGACCTTGCACAAATATAAGATTTCGTACTACCTACGTAGAATATCGCATGAATTATTGCCTTTGAAATCCCTATAATATATCACTCGACCCATTCCGAAATTCTGTGTCCGTTTAGCGAAAGATATCTGTTTAATGAGCGGGCGAATAAGTGGTAGTGCAAATGCAGAGGGTTAATAATATTCCTGTCCACGTGGTACCCTGCGGTGGAAAGTATCCCTGCTCGTCATCGTGCACTGTCTAGGTCAACAGTTCCCGCATGTTACTCAACCTCGGCAGCTCGTGGGCATCGACCTTGCGCTTTCGTTGGAGGGAAAAATTACACGAGCTAGCGTGCAGGAAGATTACGATGGAACGTGATCCAATAATCTTCATCGCGAGCGCAAGAAAGAGGACGCAGTTTCGCGTAACAAGATAAACTCCTACGATCGTGGGACTAATGTAAGACCATTCGTCCGCGGGAACACACTCGTGTACCTAATCTCGTTAACTCGCCGAGCAAAGTTCCTGTAGAATTCGCATGCTAGATGAAAGAGAATTCCTTTGCGCGGCTCAATAGCCCGGCCACTGATCACTTATCAGCAATCATTATCTCGAGCATCGTATCGCGATGCGTTTCTCTCTCGGGCTCGATAAGATAGACGACAGAGCGGTTCCGTTTAATTCCTCCTTCCACGCGAACAACAGGTGAACATTACTTGAACGATTCCGAAGCAACTTGCTGCTCTTAGCCCCCGTTTTTGCCTGGCATTCTCGAGGCTTGATTAATGTTCGGGACGCGCGAATTGAACATTCCTCGCGGAGGACGGGCGCGCTCTTACCCCCGGCGAAATATCGATTATGGATATCAGAGATCGTAATTAAAAACGTGTCCTCCCGTCAGTCGGGCGACTCGTTAAGCACTCGGCGGCTAATGACACGGAAATTATCGCTCGTGTCTTTATTAGAAGACAAAGGAATTCTCTAGCAAATGCCTCTGCGATGGAAGTCTAGTGACGCTGAATCGTAAAGTAACAGGTGTACGGGAATTCAATCGGGTTGGATTTAAGATTGACAAGCTACAAAAGCGCACTGTCAATGGCAGAGGTCGAAACGAGGCAATGGCAAATTATCAGAGAGAATGATATTAGGCCAGGCGGAAACATTCTCAAGGAGATAGCGTGTTTCTTAATGAAAAGTTTCCTGCTAGACACGTAACGCCGTTACCTTGTTTATCATCTCGAAAAACACTCGCGTCTGCACTATCATCTTATTAAGTTGCGTCGAGCACGCATCATCAAGGATACGAAAACAGGGTGCCCAGCTGCATGTGCCGTGTTAGCGATAATTATTATTGTAGGAAGGACGACGAACGGTTGGCAAAAATTATTTCCTCTTTCGAGCGGTCGTGTGAAACAGCGTGATACATACTTCCATCAGAGGAATAAGAGAAGGCGATTTTAAATAATTTTGACTAATTTTAACCAAGGAGAACACATGGGATCCATATTTATTTATTTAATTAAACCGAAGCCCTTTGGTAAATACCAGAAATAGTAATATATACACTGGGCAATGAAAAGCAGATGGGAGAAATAATTGTACAAGTAACACGCAAATATGGCACATAACTGTACAAACATAAAACCGAAATAAATAAAATGATAATTAAGTAGTTACAAATATGATTAATAACTCTAGGCCTAAATATTCAATCGGTTGTGAAAAAGTGGAGTAGCATTTTGGGGAAAATTTCGGGAAGCGGTAAATTTGGAGCAATGAAAAAGTTGGGGGAACGAAAAAGTTGAGGGAGCGACAAATTTTGCGGAGCGGCAAATTTTGAGGAGCGGCAAATTTTGAGGAGCGATAAATTTTGAGGAGCGGCAAATTTTGAGGAGCGATAAATTTTGAGGAGCGGCAAATTTTTGAGGAGCGGCAAGTTTTGAGGAGCGACAAATTTTTGAGGAGCGACAAATCAAATTTGTGTTATTAGGTAAATACCTCGCCAATTATTGATTCTCCGCTCAGGGAATTAAATACCGGTTAAATATACTTGATTCCTCTATCAACTTACAAAGTTCCGTTAAAATTGATGCACGTCGCTTGGTGGAACATGCCGAAAACGAAAGGAGCGCAACGTGTCCCAATTTCCGCGAAGCTGTCGCAAATTCGCGTGAAGAACAATATCGTAGGACTGGCCACAATGGCCCCTATTATCGAGTACGTTCAATGAAAACACCAGTCAACGTACCCTCGGGCAATGTTAGTCAAACAAGCTGCGCGATAATGGGTGCACAACTTCCCGATCCTGAAACAAGCTGTATCTCATTCGTTCGTGGACCACCAAGTTCCTAAAGGTAGCTCCACATGTGCGGAGAATGGCGAGTCGAACACTGATTTCGCGTGGAATAAACGGGGACTTTGTACCATGCAACAACAAAGAAATAAATGGGTGTTTCTGTTCAGTGTCTAATCATTGCACTGAAGAAAGAGTTAGAATCTTGATTGATGACTCCATGTGTACTCCCTAATTTTCATCTATTCATTTCAATTTTAAAAAGATGCCATTCTATAGGGGCCATCCTTAAATTGTTTAAGGGCAATTTTGTCGTGTTCTTACCCCCTCCCTCCTTCAATATAAGAATTCGTATAATTTTATATTCCAACCCCGTCTTTACGTAATATTTTTTTTACATTGCAATTAAAATTCTGTAAAAAGTTGATATAATTTATTTACCGGGGTTTCGAGGAATTTAAATTAAACTTACTTTTCTGGGACATTAAAGATAGAGTTTGTATTTATTGAAAATTAAGCAAAACAAATTACATAAGAAGCTACCGGACGTCCCACCCTCTACCCGTATTAGAAAACGTAAGAAATTTGCGACCCCTTCCACCCCCCAAAAAGCCTTTCGTAATTTAAGGGCGACGCCGAATTATATTATCGTAGTGTATCAACTCGACGGGTTTCAATATCGCAAGACTGTTACAAAGTGCAAACGCAATAGTGCAGTGATTCTTAATCGGTGGGTCGCAACCCCCAAGTGGGTCACAAAGTGTTTTTTGGAGAGTCGCCACGGCTTTTTGAAAATATTATTAAGTTAGAATTATATTCTGAAATACCTATTTTCAATGTGTTTTCTTTACTTCGTTAAATTTTCCTTGCCTTAATATGGTGGGGTCGCAAATTATTTGAATATTATAGAAGCGGATCGCGACTAAAAAAAGATTGAGAAGCACTGTATTAGTGCCAACAATATTTTTGTTCACAAATCATAGAAGCATTTTAAGAAGCTGAATTTTCCCACGAGAACGTCAAAATATGCAAATGCGACAGAACGACGAAATTTCTCTAAAATTCGCGCCACGTTCAGCGAGACGAGAGACGAACGACGGTTTCTGTTTCACTTAGGGTGGCTTTCCTCTCACAATTCCCCGGTTATTTCATCGGAGAGCGTTGTTGAAACGAGCTGCCGGAGCCGCTCTATGTTTGTTTTTCATTTCCCGCCGAAAAATCGCTAATTATCGGAGGTGAGCGTGCAAAGCGTGCGCGAGTAGCGTACTCGTTACGCGCCACGTCGTTCTTTCCCTCGTTTGTTTCACCTGACTGTTACCCTCTGCCGCTCCGCCGCCCCGTCCCGGAAAGGTGGCTGTTTTTACGACGACGTCGAGCATATTAGTTGAAAAAACAAGAGCGAAAGAAACCGCCGCGGCTCATTTAGCGGCGCCAGCGCGAGTTCCACGGTTTCCACGGAACATTTTTCCACCGAGCCACGCAATAACCATAATCAAGGGTTCCTCGCAAGTAAAACTGTTCCACCTGCATTCTACCGTCCGCCCGTTTCATTTCCTCGCCCCTCCGCCCGGCATTTTCACTGCGCCATGAAAGCGAATGTAGAAATTTAAAGCCTGAATTCGGTGCGCTAGCGCAGTTTGTTCATCATCGCTTTAACCACGCGGCTATTTAAAATTCGGGGTCACTGCTGGTGGATATTGGCCACGAAGTGGTGTTCGGAATTCCAATACAATAGGATCCTCGATAGTTGCAAAACGGGGATGAAAATTCAAGCGAATATCGAAATTCGCCCAACTACGAGGGCCACCAATCCAATGTACCGATACAGAGCACTCCGCAGCCAAAACTTTCTCTCCCACTTTCAGTTTCGATTGTTCGTTATTAACCGATCGTCCGCGCAGTTTGCCAGCGAAACGCAGCGAACGAGTTCGGAATGCGAGTACCGGGCTTTCGGTGGATCGATCCTGAATCGAGTTTAGGGAACAGAGTTGAACCATACCGCATCGCTTCCATTTCCAAGCGTGCCACAAATCCCTAAAGATCCCGGCCCAGCCTGTAAAAGGCCCAGCGATAACCTTCGTCATATTTATCCAGCACGTTAACGCTAACGCACGGGAAGGGACCTCTAATGGCCCAGGAATGCACGCGGTGGTCCATAGGAGCGGGTCACCGCGTAACAATGCAACGGGAAGAAAAAAAAAAAGGGATCGATGACCCACGCGTTCGTTCGTTGCACCGGTGTGACGAATCTCGCGGTGGAGAATGCAGCACGCGAGGCTGCAGCAGAATCGAGAGGAAAAGGTCATCCATAGGAGCCCCGTTTATCCTCCGGTCATCTAACGATCCGCCGCCACGGCCAGCCGATACCGTTCGCGACGCATTTTCTCGAAGAGCTCTCAAAGGTAATCGTCGAGAATCTCGTGGCAACGAACGCGATACCCCGGGTCCCTCTATTCACAGGCTAGACGCCCGTCATCGTCGCGACACTTTCTCCCGTCGAGCTGATCCTCTTTGTGTCCACTCGGCGAACCTCGGGCGTAGCACCTACGCCACGAGCATATATATATATCCCAGTGCCCCGAACAATGACAAATAAATCCCCGAACGAGAGGGGCCACCAACCCAGCGACACCCATTTTCTCGAACCCGTGCCCAGTAGGTCCGTTTCGAAAGTGAAACGGTCCCGTTCCAGGCCCCTCCGCGGAACCGGCCATTTATAAATTACAAGGAGCGAGCAGCCACGCTTGTAGAAGCCAAAGGACAACGGGAGAAAAAGAAAAGAGGCGACGCGAGCCCGGCGATTCCGCGGCGGACTCGACGAAACCGGACCGAGCGCGCCTAACCGAGGGAGAAAAAGGGACGGCTAGAAAGAACCGTGAAAAAGAGACGAGAAGAATTGCTCTCGACAAGGACTCGCCGAGCTGGATCATAAATGGGCGATCGAAAGGGAGAGCGCGCACGAAGACGCGAGATAAAGAGAGATAAGGAGGGCTCGGGCTTCCTTCCGACGGCAATTTGCACGAGGCATTCGGACGGGTATTCGGACGAGGTCGGTGCAATTTCACGGAAAGCGCCCCTGGAGTACAAAGGCGAAGCAACGGAGCCTGACTTTCAGGTAACGTTTCCCTGGGGCCCAAAGCCTGGGCCCCTTGGAGGCCAGGTTTATTGTTAGGTCGGAAAGCCGACTCCGCGTAAGGTGCACCAGAGGCGCCTGCCGTGCAGGTGCAAGAGGATCGTTTGTTCAGGTGTCGGGGACTTTGCTTAGGGCCCTGTTTAACCGCTTCGACCCGTTCTCATATTCGACAGGTACGATCCGCGGAGATTACCTGGAACATTGCGCGGCCGACGGCTCTCGTACGGCCCCGCTAATTGATACTTGAGAATCCTGGTTTGGGAGAGATCGGCGAAACGCGCGAAAGCAGTGCTAAAAAAGGAGTGTTTACTGCTGGGAAGACGTATTGTTTCGATGAGCAGGGAGAATTGTGTTGGTGCAGGTAGGTTCGAGCGAGAAAATGCTGTTTTGAAACGTTCAAGGGGGAAATGTGGGGCTGATGTGTGTGAAATTCAATCCGCACGTTGAAACGTGAGATTTACTAGAATGGTGTGCGTGATTGTTAACTGGAGATAAAGATTTTGTGTTTACAGATTGGAATTATATGTTCAAGTTGGGCAATGGTGCTGATAAAATGATAACAAATAAGGTCAGGTCGAGAAGAAGGCTAAGCCGACGCTGGGAAATGTTCAACCTTGGTATTCGCGGCGCACAAGCGCTGTTGTGTTGTTGGCAATCCGGCTAAGAAGAAAATCAATGAAACTCGCCAGCAAGGTTATATCGGGGAGTATTCAAAATATGTGGAACTGACCATTCTCTTCGCTATTAGAGGAATCTTCATTTCTTGGCGCAGGTGTATCATTTTCTTATGAAATCAACGACTCTAGAATGAAGTATCTACGAAAACAGTGCTTGAGACGTCCTGATCTATTTTCCTAGTTCCATGAAGCTGGAATGAAGCCGCGCAAAAGAACGCTCTCCCTCGACTTCCTTGTACCATTTTTTCGTACTTTACAAACCAACTGGCCACGAAATAAAGAACCTGTGAAACCTACATCCAAAGAACTTCTCGTTTCAATCGCAAAACCCTCCATACATCCACGAGAGATTATTCTCAGCAATCTCTATTTCTAATTAATAGACTAAATCGTACTTTTGCTCCCCGTAAACCGCACATTCCACCGCGCGCAGTGCGGTGACTCAGCCGCAGGTAGATTACTCATCGATACTATCTCTTTCATTTACGTTATCGCGTCTCCGGCGTTTTGACACCGCTAGCTGACGCCCGAGAGCCGATCAACTTCCCCCGTTCTATTCGACGGGCAGCGCATCTGTGGCCGTTCGTGAGGCACCGCAGGTGCAGGTGCCGGGCGCAATTCAGCGACGGACACGCGAAACGCGAATTGCGAGCACGGTGGGGAAGCGCAACGGGCGAGTGACGGTTGGAACCGTCGCGGAAACGAGGCGTCGGTGCACCGCGAGTTGGCGACACTGCTTCGACCGTTTGAATTCGCAGGGAATTGCCGCGCTGCACGGCCAACATGTACCGCGGGGGGGAGCGGGGAGGGGGGGGGGGCCGGGACTCGACGCAACGCGCTTAGCCTCGCGTATTCACGCGACTCTCCGTCCCGTGGAATTCCGCCGAGAACGCCGCGCTGGACGTCTCTCGATGGAATCCCGGCGACGTCGCGCGTGCTGGTTAACCACCTGCTGAGCGATCGCGTGCCCAGCCTCTCCGCCAGCGAAAGCGCAGGCCGGGTAACGTTCACGCGACCGTCCACGGAGCTTCGCGATGAATTTTAATGATTTTTGTCGGGAATCCACTCACCTAATAACGGCAACAGCAGGAGAAGGGCGACGGTAGCAGCGGTTGGATGCTCGTG
Source organism: Andrena cerasifolii (assembly GCF_050908995.1). Lineage (NCBI taxonomy): Eukaryota > Metazoa > Arthropoda > Insecta > Hymenoptera > Andrenidae > Andrena > Andrena cerasifolii. Next base: position 8,483,412 of record NC_135133.1, read on the forward strand.
GGCTGCCATCGTGACCGTTGGTCCTCTTCTTGCACTGGACGCCGATGGTCTCTGTTCGATGGTGGATCGTTCCTCTGGTTCCCACAAAATGGACTCTCTTCGCTACGTTTCCCGTCACTGACACTGCCACTCGGAGGACCCGCGCGTGTGTAAACCCGACGGATTTTAAATCGACGCGACCGATCGAACTGAAAACGTTACTGGCCAGGCATCTGGGTCTGTTACCAGTCAAACGACTCTCGCCGCACGTCGTAACGTCACGCTAGCCGATTTCGGACTGTGGCGGGGAGCAGCTCGTACGCGGTCGGCTCGCCGCTCGGGCCCGCTCGGCCGCGCTCGGCCGGCACCGGTACGCAGGTACGAACCGAGGCGGCGAGTGGGAAAGCCACGATCTCGCGGGGAACCGCGAGATCAACCGATTCCTCCTCTTCCCGGCCAGTTCTCTGCGTCTTCGTTTCTTTTCTTCCTCTCCGTTTTATTTCCCTGCCCCGTGCCCACGTTTTACGCGCATCCTCGCATTTTTCTACGCTTCTGCAGAGAACGCTACGTTCGCCGGCGCGTGTTTTCCTTTTTGCACGCTGAATATTCAAGGAAGAATGGCTCTCGAGCTCGCCTCGCCCGCGACGCCGTGCGTTTTCTGCGTTTTAGGGGATACGGCGCGCTGGCCGCGCATTAACCGCGCAGCACGAGTTCGCTCGTCGTTTGATAATGCTGGGTGGACCGAGCTGGACGGCTCAAGCGCGGGGAATAAATTCGAACGAGGAAGTTGTTTCGCTTGTAATCACTTTTAAGTGGATTGTTGAGAAGAATCTTTTTTTTTCGTAATTTCAGGTCAATGCGATTTAACCCTTCGCGGTCAGACGGGGTGAATCGCACCCCGGGACATGTCTGTCAATATTTCTGCGAATTTTTAGACATTAATAATAAAATTTGAAAAGGTGAATTTAAAAAGGGAAACGCTTTTATCCGCAACTACTTTTTCAAATACAAATTTCTAGATGAAATTTACATTAGAGCGTGATTGTGCGAGTAATACGAATGTACAGTTACCACTCGAAAGTACGAAAATGGTAACGCAAAAATGACGCTGGGGTGCAGTGAACCCCATGTGACCAATTTAGCCTCGTTTCTCTGAGAATATTTAGTGCAATGAAAAATCTTTGACTGTTTTTGAAACGGACCATTTAAAATTCAACACCAATGGATTAATTTGGCGTGGTATTGCGGATGTGGAACAACGAAGGGTGACGTGTTCACCCGATACAGCAACATTGCAAACAATGTAACGCGGCGAGTCATTTTTGTTTAATAACTGATAGCGCGTACATTCAGAATGCAAATGTTTGATCAACTGATTATTGCCTGTTGCGCTCTGCAATAATTACGGCAATTGAATAATGAATAACAATAATTACGGTGCTCATAATTAAATCAACAAGTGTTTGCCACCAGTAATTCATTAATTCCCCCCGCGCGCTTACATTGTTTAAATCGTGCTCCTGCTATTTCTCAGATATCCTATTATACCGAATTTCGTAATTCCGCGGCAGGCACAGATTTCCATTAAATATCGCTGTTCAGCAGCTTGAAACGAAGAGCGGGAACACGGAACGGCTTCGCAGCGACCTGTTAATGCTCGGTCGGGATCGTGGTTAACGTTTAATCAGAATTCGTGTCGCGTATTATCAAGCAAACAGAAGACCGCGAGATAAGGGATTTACATTTCCAGCAGAATCGTCGGCGTTCGGAAGGTGGAGAACGCGAGGCGAGACAACACCGGCCCCCACCATACGCTGGCAATTAACGTTCTTATCGCGTCGTAACCGAAGAATTAGTAATTTAACCGATCTCCTCGCGCACGCCAAGGACGACTCGGTTTTCAGTGCTTTATCACGCGCGGCAACACCCGTCGTTTTCCTCGGCTTCCCCCTGTCTAAGGGCCACGGGCGCGTTTTATGGCACTCGACATCGGAGCGGTTCACTTTCAGCGGGCGACGACGATTCTCGAGGATCGGCCAAGATTAATGGCCGCAGGTGTGCGTATCAAAGCCGCGCAAATATCTCTGCGACCATAGTTCCCGGGTAATGAAACCCGCGGTAATGCCGCGTGTACATAGCTAGCCGCATGACGATGCAAGCCTGCCTTCAGCCAGCAGATATTCGGCCAGACGCCAGCCTTGCAACCGGAGATTTTCCAGCGCGCTTCGCGAAAAACCACTTTGTTCCCCTCGATCGGTGGAGGTTCGCCTGGGTGAGTCTGCCCGAGATTTCCCGGAACTCGCGCCGCTTTCAATGCGACTCGTCTCTGCGGAGTGGCGGGGCTAGATTAAACAGTGAATTCGGTAACGGCCGCACTCGAGAGCGCAGAACAGCGCATCGGTTGTCCCTCATAAATTTACTTAGCCCTTCACCGCCCCTTCACCTCCCCTCGACCCCGCCATTCATTTTTGTTTATTCCCGCTGCCAGCTCCTCGCGTCGTTTTCGTTTTCTTTTTCTTTATCCGGCGAGGAAGATTTAAGCGTTTAAGGGGTTACCATACACCTAGAATGGTAAAAAAAAATCGATTTCTTTTCAATAAAAAATTCGCAGAAGATGCTACATCGAAGGAACGTCAATTCTGTGGCCCCGGAATCAACGACTTTCTGTAAGTTTAAACGCTGCTATCTCGAAACTGTGTCTTCGAAATCGGTGCCAATAGTATTCGAAAAACTGCGGAACGGTTCAAATGAAATTTACTTAGGCACGATTATTTCTTACATCAATTTGTAATCTTTATCACACCGTTTTTTTTTTAAGCTACAGTTTGTTTTTGATCATTAAAAAACTCATGAAATTCCTCTAGAAATTTAGTAAAATTTAGTTAAATTTTCATAACTTATGAAATTTCTCTGGAAATTTAACTAAATTTAATTCAATTTATATAACTGAAGAAATTTCTTTAGAAATTTAGAGTTAAATTTCTATAACTGATGAAATTTCCTTGGAAATTTAGAGTTAAATATCTATAACTGATGAAATTTCCTTGGAAATTTAGAGTTAAATATCTATAACTGATGAAATTTCCTTGGAAATTTAGCTAAATTTAGTTGAAAGGAGCCAAGTTTCATTCAAAGGATTTCAAAAACCTAGTTTCTAGAAAGCAGCGTTTAAAGTTTAAGGTACGGGTTAACGTGAAACAATTTTTTTTTACAGTAAATCGTCGATTCCGGGCGATAGAATTGGTCTCCTTTCGATATTGTAGCTTCTGCGAATTCTTTATTGAAAAATCGATTGTTTCGACCATTCTAACTGTATATAACCCCTTAATAACGGCCGCCCGCGCAGTCGGAAGATACAACCATCTCGATCATCGTTCAGCATCGCGTCTTGGAAATCCTTTTCATTTGCCTCGTTCCTATCCGTCTCCTATCCGTCCGCCTATTCCTCTGCCCCATCGTTCTTCGTCCCAGCACCTTCCTCGCGAATCGACGAGCCACCGCGGAGCAGGGGTGGGCAGTTTATTAATCGTGGCTGTCAGCGCAACGCGCGACGATGGGAAATGAAATGGAACGAAATGAAACGGAATAAGAGTGGAAGGACGGGACGGAAAAAATTGAATCACGGCAATGCTCCTTCGAACTAAGGGAACCCTTCGAAGGAATCGAGAGAAGAGAAGCGATGTTTTTAACCCAGAACCTAGGAATCCTCGCTCCGCGTGCATAGAAGCCTTCGACATCGCGATGAAGAACGTCGGACACTTTGGCGAACCGAGATCCACTTTCGGTGTTTCCAAAGTCCTGCAGCAAGGAAACCGTCGAATCGCTTGGACAGCTTCTTCCTCGATCGCCTGGGAAACCTCGCGACCTCTCGCTCGAAGCTTATCGATACAGCGACGATGAAACGATGATTAACGCTCGCAATGGTACTTCGGCTGTTCCCCTCGCTCGAGAAAACGCGCATCTCTGACTTTAATTAAGAGAGCGAGGGCTTCAGCCCTCTGAATCTGTTTGGCATCCCCGAGGAGCGGACCCTATTGGCCGATGCAACGCAAATAAATACAGCCTCGGCGTGTCTTTCCACGACGCGCTCCACCCGTGGAAACGCGCAAGAGAATCTCGGCCGGTGTAATTCATCCGGGTGTAAACAGGCCAATGACAAACGACAAACATGCACCGCGTCCCTTTTCTCCCGTTCTTTCCCGCGCGGCGTGTCAACGACGCCGCGCCACACGTTCTACGCGAAAGACGCCGAGGGCGAGGACGTAAACCACGGAGGGGTGCTCCGGGTTTATTTGAAGAACGATCCTCTCGAGAGCGGAACGGGGGGCGCGCTGCGCCGCGGAGGTGTGCTTTTCTAAATAAAAGAAAGCCACTCGAAACCACTGACGTCTCCGGGATGAATTTTACGCCTTCGTCGGACCCTCGGAGCTCGACGATGAGGGGCGTGCGGAGGCTCGAAATTTTTTAATTGTGGCAGCGTGGGGGTACATTAATTGCAATTGAATTGGGACCCCCGGAAGTTTCTATTAAAATCTCACGCCTTTTAGAGATATTGGTTCGCTAGAATTTGGCGATGCAAGAATTGGATTTCAATGGAATATGTATCGCCGGGAAATGTGTGGTATTTGAGCATTCGATTTACTATTGTAGTAATTGAAACTCTCCGTCCTCTAGGAACTTCTCTGCACTTTACTTCATAGTTCGTACAGAGACTAGTTATCGCTGCAATTAGGCACAACTCACCCACGTCTTCTTCTCTCTCTCTCTCTGCACACGGCGCCTAAAATTCTCATGCCACGCTATATCGAAGGGGATCTAAAAATTTTCGGAACCGACCTGTCAGAAATCATATTTCTGTGCGATGGTTAGACGTCAGAGGGGGCTTGTCTAATATTCGCGCGCGAACGGACGGAAACAACAAGGACTAAAAAGCGACTCGAGGGGGAAAACAGATGGTCGAGGGCAGGAGATAAATCATTTCCGAGATCAATGTTGAAAGAGCCGACTGGTAAGAAATTGGATGAAAAACGCCTTGTATCCAGTGGCATACCGTGTTTTCGAGGCTACCGCGAAACTCTTCACTGAAATTCCACGAAGCCTTTCGAACGGTTCGGATCTTGAGTCAAGCCGACCGCCGATAGAGAATTAATTAAAGCTTGAAAGAGAAGTCGATCGCCATTTCTGAGTGCACTTTCACGGGCCACGAATAAATTTGTGAAACTGGAAAGATCATACCATGCTTCGAATTAATTTGTAAGAAGTTATAATAATCCATGAGTTTCAGTTACTTCCGAAAGCGAAGCCACGGTCTTGAACAACAGTGAAGTCAGCTTCCCTCAACGACCTGGCTTCCGAAACTTCACCTGGAAGGAACTTCGTGTTTACCCTCGACAAGGAAAAATGGAAGACAGCACGAAGCAGCGGGAAGATAATACGAAGAGAATAGTTAGAGGCTGAATCAAGAGAACACGTCGGGAGAAATTTAATTAAGACGTGATAGAAAATTTCAGCGCGGGAGGCAAACTGTTGTACGTCTAACAAAGCAATTTGCGAAATTAAAAAATTGCCTGCGCCGTCGCAAAAGTGTATTACTGTTTCCTTGAAAGCGTCGGTCTCGGGCTAAGGAGGTTCGTTCGAAACGAAAAAATTAGTCTCCTTCAGGGGAGCCTGGTCAGGACGCTGAAAAACGGCGATTTTTAGGAATTATTTTCTCAACAAATATAAAGCGAATCTTTCGAAAAACTTTAAGGGGTTTACTGTATTAATATTAAATGAATTATTCTTGATTAAAAAAAAAACATTTCTTGTTGTCTAAATATATTGTTTTATTGGTATATCTTCTCTCAACGTTGCAACTTTTCCTTTAAAGTCCCATAACTTTGTCAATTTTAGACTTTTTGCTTATTGTTTTAGTCCATCGACGATATAAACTCATGACAATTAAGAAAAACCTCAGCTTTTTTATTTCAGTCACAAATTGGATCCGCTAAGAAGATGTACACAATTTGACAGCTCCGGCTGAGCAGCTGGATATATGTAGATATATCAATAAAACAATGTTAAATTTTTTTATTCTCGAATAAAACACAAATTTCTTGTTGCCCGAATCTAGAGTAAAACACCCTTGAAGTTTCGGAAAGGTTCGTTTTATATTTGTCGAGAAAATAATTCTCAAAAATCACCGTCTTTTCATCGTCCTAAGCCAGGTTCCCTGGTAAGACCTACAAGGCACGGACATTGTATAATTCGCAGGGGAAATAATAAAAATGATTCTCGGAGAAAAAGAAAACTGAACAAACTCAATTAACGCTTCATACAGTATTCATATCGTGGAAACGTCGAATGTGGAAGATCCCTTCCATTACGGTTTATTTTCCGCGAGCTTATAGAGTAAAAACGGACATTCGTTCTAACCAGTCCTCATCCAGTCATCGACCAGATCAACAGTCCAGAATACCCACATCTACATGCATAGGCATATAAATCTTTACTAATTCCTCCACACCAATAATTCAAAGCTTCCACTCTCATCTACATCTTCATCTTCCCTCCCCCGTCCCTCTCGCATAAAACCACCCCCATTTAACTAAAGAAACCATCAAATTTACGTGGATCGATCCTCCATCTCGAGAACGGTTCAGCTCCTCCATCAGCCCCGGGCCCACCTGAAAGAAAAACGAACGAACGGTCATTCCGAGCGGCGGAAAAACGAGGAACGCGGTGGAAGGCAAGGAGGGTGGCAAGTAGCGAGGGAAGGAAAGGTCGCGTCGAGTTAGAAAATGAATGATGAACTGGATGTTCGTCCTCCGGTGTCCTCCGCTCGCTCGTCCGTCCCTGTGCGCGTATTGGAGCAGGCTTGCTGGCGCCTGGAAGGCAGGCAGCCAGGCGGGCGCCGTTGCTCGAAAAGGGTTTCGCGTTGCTGGGACAAGGACGAGCGCCGTCGTCGACGGCGGGACGAGTGGGGGCGATCGACGGGCAGGGAGGGCTTTGGAAAAAGAGGGAACGGGGGGTGGAACGAGGTCGGGACGTGGGATCGAGACGCAGGCGCGAGGACGAGGTCGGGCAGGGGTGGCGAGCGTCGTGGAAAGAAAAAGCACGGGGGACATCTCTATGCATGCCTCGAAAAATCATGTTGCCGAGGGGGGCGAACAGCCCGGAGTACGACGGCACGTCCTCCACTCCGGAGCAACTGGATTGAAAGCTACTTAGATGCTAACAACGAATCCGTTTCAATCTATCCGGATGCAACCCCGCTGGGGCGCTGATGTCGTCCCGCGGGACTTGGCGCGATGAAATTCCGCGAGAACTCTTGTTAACTTTCGGATGCACAGAGAGGAACGTAGCGCACTCCGAGGGAGTCGTTTTACGGTGTGTGAAATCGAAATTCATTGTTTGCTCTGTGAGATCTTCCGGGGTTTTTCCTGGTAAGGGTGGTTTTCAGGGGGCGATTCTTCGCGGGACGTGTGGGACTTCGTTTCTCAGAGAAGCGTATTTTTAAAGTCTGATAAGGTCTTCGCGGAGAACCACCCTTCTTCTGATTGCGCAATGGCGAATATGCTAGTGTAAGATTTATTTAAGATTGTAAGGAAATAGTGGGGAAAATTGCGTCACTGATTAAAGGAAAATGCTCGACATACATTGCTGGTATTGCATGCTCCCGTAGTGGAGGAGACTTTCATCAATCCAATGCGAGGAGGAGAGTATACGCCAGGGGGTGTGTTAGAGTGGTCGTTACGTGAATGGAGCAAACGATTGGTTAAATGATGCGCATAGGGGCGAAATAGTGATTGTTTATGGTACGAAAGTAAAGGATGAAGAAAGAGAACTCGGCGAGGTCGTTGGAAAGGTGGAAAAAGGAAAAGGGGGGAAGCGCGAGGGCGGAAGGAAGTTGAGAGTGTAATTAGGGAGAAGTGCGATTGTGAAGGAAGGAGTGACTTAAGAGAATGAAATACCGATTCTTATTTCCTTGAGAACCGTGTTTACGACATTCTGTAAAATTGTTTGTCCGTTACAGGCAGCCCTTGGATAATACAATAGAAGCGTTGTAAAGTGATAATAGGAGTGAAATGCAATCACATTTTAATTTCAAATTCTGCAGCCCTTAAGGTTTTTTAATTCACTACGGTGCTGCAGGATTGTAATTTTTTACGTAGCTAGCTACGTGCTTTATGCTTCTACACTACGGCTGTACAAATTTCTGGTTTTGCTTTCTGCTTTAACATTTACCTTCTTCTCTGGAAAAATACCAGCGTTCCGTTGGAATTCATTAAATGTTTCATGCAGCACGTTCTGTTTAGTAAAAACCTTCGTTTACCTTAATATCGATAACTCGTACGTACCAACGCTGCAAATATTTCAGAAAATTGTTTCGCCAGTACCAAAAGTTATTTAACGGATTTACTAACAAAGCAACGTTCGCGTGGGTTTAATTCCCATCTCTGCTCGCTCTCTGCACATCAAACGTTTTCTCTTCAGCTAACTACTATGCGTCTCTCTCAAAGCACGTTCCCCGTCACACGAGTTTCAGGGCAATGAAAAGTTATCTACCCTCGAACAAAGAAAAAAACCATTTTCTTCCATCTCACAAATCTCACAATGCGCCGTAAACTCCGCCGAACCATACAAGAAATCTAGCAAAGTGTCAATTAGAACCGAGTCTCTGGAGTAAACATTCATCACAATCAAACTTGATTCTCGAGCTCCCCAGAACCAATCAAATTCTCCTGCAGAAACGCATACTTTATCAAGCCTCAACTTCGATCCGCCACTCTCGATTGCCCTTCCGCTCACGCTCCATCATTCCCCCGTTCCTGCTTCACCGCCCCCTCCGCCCCAAGCATCCACCGTCGTTTTCTCCCGCGCTGAAGGCGACATCAACCCGATTCTTCGCGCGACAACGCGGCTATCGTTGGTCCCACTTTCCAGCGCACGCAATCCCCGTGCTCCCTTTCGTCGCGAGAATTCCGCCGGAACATCCCCGTGACGGGGTGAACGCGAGAGCCGGCGATCGATGGACGGACGTGCGCGGAATACGGCGATACTTGAAAAAGCAAACCGTCTTCATTGGGGGCCGCGGCGGGCATACAGAAATAATACGCGCGGTACGAATCGATAGGTTCTCTTGGCGGAATCAGCTCGGAGATGGGAGAGGGTGGTAGACCACGGGGATATTCCTCTGGCAGAAGTTTCCAGGAGGCAGAGATCGCGGGGGAGGGAATCTGGAGGAGTCGCGGCGACGGACGCCGCGGAGCTACATTTATTCGCCCCCGCCCCTCGCCCCAGCGTACCGGGAAGGTGATATTTTTCTGAGGGGAAAAGTTTTCAAACGCAGACAGTAACTGCTTTTTACCGTAAAAGGGCCCCATTGTCTGCGGCGCGGTGCGGTGCCTCCCGCGCCCCCCTCGTGCCATCTCTTTCCATCGCGTTTCCTTCCTCAGTGGTGCGTCCTCCGCGGCATAAACACTTCGGGACGGCCGGAAGTCTGAAGTTTGGGCTGCGCCCCGGCGGGAGGAGGGTCGAAAGGGGTAGAGATTTATTTCTCGTCCGTTTCGTACGCCGATAAGCCGCGGGGGAACGTCGGGGTTCCCGTAAACATGTAAGGGACGTCCCTCGTAACTTACTAATTGACGAATCGCCCTACAGCTCGCGCACGGCTGTAAAGCACGACAGGCTCCGCGTGTCTGGTCTGCTCCTCGCGGGGGACTTCCCAGAATCGGAGAAACGATCCTCCGCGCGGAACGGTGGTCGAAATGGAGGGCCATTTTGCGGCGGTTCCGCGCAACACCTGTCGCACCTGGCTAGGTGGCGAGCGAATGAGGCCGTGAGAAGACCACCTGTGTGAGCACATTGTTCCATTGATAGAGTGCAGGGATTGTGTACTGAACGTAACCTTCGCGGGCTTGTATACCTTTTTGGACCCGAAGGTGTGTAGATATCGTTGGCTCCAACATGCACCGTCTGTATATGGAGTGGTCGGGTGCAGGAATGAAAGTGAACGGATAGTCACGTGGGGGAAGCAAGTGGGAAGCTTGCGTGAAGATTAGTTTGAAATTTCATCAGACGTGATTTGAAGATTTAAGAACGCACCCCAGTGGGGTTCTTAGGTGGAACCATATCGATCACTCATTTACGTCTAACTGCACGAGTAGATACTATACTGCGGTGTTAATTTAAATGGGCGTGTCTGGTTAAAAGGTGGTTCTGAGAAAAATGACTTTTAGTAGTTTGTGTTATGCCATCGGTATTTTATATAAATTGGACTGGGTTACATGTTAAGTCTGGATAAAAAGGTACCGTAAACTGGGGGGACGTTGGCAGTTGTATTAAAAAAGGAAAAGGACGAAATTTTGGTGCACTTTTACGCTTGTGGTACAATCACAAAGGAGGCAATGTTATAATAGAACAAGTATATTCTTGAAAAGTGTCAACTTTACATCAATAAAAAAAGTTTCTAATTCTCAATTCTCCTTTTCTTCGGAGAACATTGGTGAGTATCACAGTACAAGAGAATACACTTTTTTAATGCGTGGACAATAGTCGAAATCCGCAACGAAAGGGTTAAAGCAAATGTAAAAATGTTAATTTAAAAAAGTGATAATACAATACATTAAACGTGAAAATAAACAAGTTTAAGTGTCAATGTAACTTTAGATTAGTAAAACTTTAGTTGTTAATGCTATTTATATGTGTTCCTAACCGTGGTAACATTGGCAGTTAATTAACACATATTAAAGAAGGAAAAGGACAGAAGTTTGATGCTATTTCACACTTGTAGTACATTCGCAAAAGATGCAATTTTATAACACATAGAATACTTAAAGCAAAAGTAAAACTGTTCATTTTTATATGATATAACAAAATGTTACAAAAGCCTGCCAACATTCACTCAGTTCACGGTATCTAAATATTTATTACAAACCCGAAAAACTTTGTGCACTAAACTTACTTTGATTGCCCATAAAAAAATCTGGAAAGTGGTGACGAAACTCGCGAGCTAGACCAGAGTACCCACTTATCACAGCAGTATACCCACCCCAAAATCCTCTTCTCCTTTAAATCACAATTTACCCCTTCGATGCAACCACCAGGCCACAAAGCAACGCCCCTTACCTCCCCTCCCAAGCGTTTGACCCCGCGCCACGTAAGTACGTTGCCCGCCGCGCGTAGGCGCAAAGCCAAAAAACGTCGTCAGCCTGTAACCCGTAACGCCTAGCAGCGCGATGAATCTTCCGAGCGAGGTAACAGCCGACCTAAGTCGACTTTAACAGAGGCTTGCACCGATCCTCTTCAAAGCGCGGTCTACCGGCGGGCCGAAGATCCTGGAAAACCCAGGAGCATATGCACAGGGTGCAGCCTGGATAAATCCAGCAGATGGAATCGGCGCGGAACGTTACACATCCGCGGGGGCCATTGTGCCTCGCCTAATCCGATTACACGGCCCATTGAAGTCAGAAGTGCGATCTTTTTAAAAGGGGCCAGCGTAACGCGCTTGTTAAACGCCCGCCCCGTTCGCCGGGCTAAGGGGGATCGATATTTTCCGCGACGCGACCGCCCGTGCAGGACACGGATACACGCTGCCAACAACCCCTCTGTCGCGTCGGCCAGCCGGTAGATAATCTGGCAGGAGCCTCGTTACCCTCGTATCGCGGAATTACCGTGGAGTCCTCGAATTCCCACCACTGGATCCCCCGTCCGCCTGCATAACTGCGCGAGGCCTTCCGCGTCCTCCAAGCCCGGGCCACCGGAGTCACCGCGATCCCATCTCCGCCGAACTTTCAATACAGTCGCTCCGCCACCGCTGATAAGTGGCTCCTGTCGGGCGAGGAAATTTGTATCGCGTTAAGATAAACCCCGAGTCGATACGCGTCTGGAGCAACTCGTGCTATCACCGCGGCCGTTGTATCTGGTGTATATTTTCCAGCGAATACACAGTGGCCATCAACTTGGAACTTTGGGTGGAGTAATTCGATGTTTCGACGGTAGTTTTATGCAGAATATCGGGCACTACCTAAATTAGAAATTATTTAAATAACGGATCAAATAATGGTTACTTTAGCTTTAGATTATTTGACGAATAAAGTTAATTTGTTTTGTTCGTCGAGCGTTTAATAAATTTTTCAACTTTCACATTTTCATTTCAATAAAATTGTCACCCATCCCTGGTTTCGTGGGCGAGTTACGCTGTTGCGAGGTACAGTTGAATCGTTGGCACGCTGAGCGAGATAAGTTTCTGTCAGGAAAGCGTAAAGCGAAGTCGGAGAGCTTCATTTGTTTCCAAATTAAACACTCGGGGAGATATGGAGAATACCTTCGATGCTTCTCCGTAAATGTCCACGCGAAAGGACGGTAAAACTGAATGCGCAGGATTTAAATGCCTCGGCGTGGAAGCGCGCCGACGTCGGTGCAGGTGTTACGAAACTCCCGTGAAAAGCCAGCCTCCCTGGTCTTTATGAGTCCACAGTCGCAACGATTCTCCCCGCAGAGACAAATGCCAGCGGGCGAGAGGACAAATGACTTCATCCAGCATTCTACTTCACCGTCCGCTCGATATCCGTGGATCGGTCGCGGATGGAGGCACACCGGGGGTGCACTTAAATAAAGGGGCCACCCCCGTCAGCCATGGACGTTTAAATAGATGGGCGATGGGCTCCTGAATTATGAGCAACCGTACACGCTCGGTGTAATGTAATTATTGCTGCGCGAGTGTTATTGGCTCCATTTCCGTATTAAAATCGACTGCGTTTAGAGCCCGTCCTCTCTATCAGCTGGATTAAATGGACTTTAATTCGCATAAGAGGTCCGACCGCGGAAAAGATCCCCACGCACAAAGGGTGCTTCACCTACTTTCCATTACCCCCCCCCCCTCCACTCTTCTTCTCGCTTCTTAAATCATGCATTCCAACCTACACATAATTCCCCCATAAAGATCGACCCAATTTCAGAGCTGAAACCTCCGCCGCCACCCATCATCCCTAACTCATTCTCGTATTACATAATGGAGCCATTTACCTCGCTGCCTCAAAGAAAATTGCTAGGCAATCCCCGCTCGCGACAAGGCAGGCCCATAAAAACCAGCAACCGCCTCGGAATCCATGAGAACAGACACGTAAAGAATTGGCGTTACGCAACCGGTCCAACATTCGCAAGCAATAGCCTCGCGGGGAACGAGTTTACTCGACGGACGCGGCGAAACAGGGGTGAGTTCAGACGTAGAGCAGTTGGCTCCGACTTGTCTGCTCCGTATTCGGGTTTACTCTTCCCGATGGCCGGGGTCGTCGTCTGCGACCCGATTCACGGCTGGGTACAGCGATTCGGAGGTCGGGCCGCGTCGACGTGGTTAGGAACGCCCCAGAATAACTGCATATCCGATCAGCGATGCAAACGGAAACTCTAGGACTCGCAGGCCTACAGGACCTGCGCCACTCTTTGCGACACCTGACGATATCTTATTGCCTGAAAGGACCATAAGCACTGGTACCCCCAAAGAAACAGGAAAAAGGAGATTAGTGTAACCATGACGTAAGTGATTCAAAAGCTTTGTAAAAGAAAGAAAAACTGGAGTTTATTCTTTAAATAAATCTTTATGAGCACCTAATGAATTTTATTGAATTTGCATTAGAAATATTTTCATCCGGTTAACTGAGCTCCCCCAAGATTAAATCCTCAGTGCGCCACTGGCTTGGAGGCTTATATTACTTTCTTCATTCATCCCCCACTATTGTACTATTAGTTTTACTATGGAAACCCCTGCAGCCAACCCCGAGCAAGTCAGTAAAACCGGGCAACACTCTGGTCAGTGTTTTAGTTTCGATTGTAAAAGACGTATTTCGCAATGAATTCCAGTTGCGAATTTGGCTAGAGAGTCTGTGGATCGAGGAAGCCTGCCTGGAGTTACCTTGCCCTCATCCAAATCGTAAGAACGTCGCATCCGTCCGCGGTGGACGGGAAAATCGTTCCTGATCCCCTTTACGAGGGAGACATCGGCCAGCTAGGATCTCGTTGCAGGGGAAGGCGACAAAAAGCTTCTCGTCTATTTTCCATGGCGATGCCGCGATGTAGCCTGGCTCCAGGTCTCCTGGCAACCGCGCCACGGAAGGCTGGACGGCTTCCAAGGACGACGATCTGGGTTAACGTCGCGAAATTGTGCCGTGTACGCGTCTTCGCCTGGCGAATCGGCTTTAAAGCTCACCCGCGAATCGATACCGACATGTGCAACGACACACCGCGAAAGGATCCTCCTTCCTGCCACTGGTCCACGGGGCTCGCCTCGGTGTTTGGTAAATACTGCCTTCTGAGAGCGAATTCGGGTGCGAATGAATCCGTCGGGGGTGGTTTTCAATGGGAATCAACACCGCGACACTTCTCCAGCGTATTTCACACTCTCGAATTGAATTTGAATATTTAAAAAATCACTCAAAGATCGTGGAAAATTGTTTTCTATTTCTCTTTGGGTATCTTTAGAGAAGATACTTACAGCATATGGTTCTCGCTTGCAGGAAGAAAATTGAGAAATTTGTGGGGGGAAGTTTGATTAATTATGTTATTAAGTGTCCTTAAAGTTTACAACTTCTTAGATTATATATTCCTTCTAGAAAACTTAGGCGCTACTCTGTTTTGTATATTACAATCCCATTAATCGTATGTGTACGAATGCTGACACTGTATGTAAAATATTCTAGAATCTAGAATCTTCAATTAATCTAGAGTTATCAATCATATTTCTAACTAAGTAGCTGCTATTTTCTTTATTTTGATTTTGTGTTTGTACCTTCTATTTTATTTACGTATTATCGATCGTTTCTATTTTCCACAGCTGTTCACTCGTGTTAAGGTTTTGTTGCAAAATATGGGGAGAACTATTGAATCGAAAGTGTCAGAACTATCTTCTTTAAATATATATAATAAAATATCCTCCTTGCTCTAACTCTCCGTCTTTTTCAAATAAAAAAAAAACACCTGTTGCGAGCACCTCCAATACTCGAACCAACCCATAAAAAGGGCTACGTCGAAAATTGCCACATATAGGTCACATAAAGACGTTATCTGTTGTTTGTCCTGCCTCATCCGATGTACGATAAAGAAGGAGATATCTGATGACGCGCCATAGTCGTTTGTTTGCCGATCCTTCGCGAGAAGAAACGACATCACTCCACCACGAATAAATTACCAACGTCCCAGTGACGATTCTGTAACCCAAGCAAACAAATGCCAATCACGCATATCGTAGATAACGTTGATATCGTGATTTAATTTCCCGACTGCTCGTCACGTGGTCGCAATATACTGTGCTCTATATTACCGCTGGAATTTCCGCCGTTGAATTATAGATGAATTTTCGCGGGTGTAGTGTGTCGTTTCGTCTGTTCGCGGTATTATCGCATCTAATTAGGACGTTAAGAGAAGCGACCGACGTTCTCGAACGTCCCTTCCTACAGCTTTAATGAAACTATCGTTTCGACAATTACAGCCAGGAGACGTTAACTCCGCGACACTTTAATTTGCGCGCCTTACGTGTGTCGGCGGAATGATATGTCGTACGGCTCGATACGAGCGGCATTAAGCCAGCAATTAGCGTGACGAAAGAGGAACTGCCAGCCGAGTTTCTCCATCTGAAAGTCTCTCTAAACGTTCGCAAGTGTCGCATTACTCCCGTGTGATCGAATCACGATTACGCTGTTACGTAATATCCTCCGAAACCGTCGAATCCAATTAGTGTAATATTCTACACTTTTGTATAATGGACAAGTAGATTCTCTTTAAGGAGACGTTGAATTCCGATCGCAGTAATTTGAATATCGACGAGTCTGATGGGAATCGTTTTGCAAGGATTATATTTGCGGTGCCTATAAACAGAAATTAGTCCCCATTATTACTGATCACTCGAAAAGTCAATTCTCCCTATTAAAGCAATAGAAACCAATTTCAACCCCTTGGCGCGTAGAATGCAAGTAATAAATTGAATATCGGCAAGTCGCATAAGAATCTCTGCAAATTTGTTTATTTTTGCGATGCCTGTAAACAGAAATTATTTCCCTACATTAATAACCACTTCAGAAGTGAGTTTTCTCGACAAAATAACCAGAAACCAATCAGTAAAAAATAAATAGAAACCAACTTGAATATCGAGAAGTGATATAAGAAACTTTTTGCAAATCTAATTATTTTACGCTTCCATTAAACAGAAATTATTTATCGATCACTTTAAAAGCTAGTTTACCTATTAAAATAAGTGGAAAGCAATCTCCTTGACGCGTGTAATACAGTAATTCAGGTGGAGTAACGCAGACAAATGTACACTAACGTAATTCTCACGAGTACAGCTGCGGACCTGCCTCGCCCAGGCTGTTAACCATATCTCAAAGCGCTCGCAAAGGAATCAGGAAGTTTTAACCAACTCCAAACTATCGTACAAGTTCCTCCGCCCACGCGTATCGGCAGAACTCGATCACTCGTGGAATACCGGCGATTTCGTTAGCGAAATGTCGCGTGAACGAGGGCACCAGTAACAGAATACGTGCAACAGCCTCGTTTTTGTATCGACGAGCTGGCCTCATCCTACGCGCCATTGCCCCTCGTGTGTTTATTATATTTGGCCGAGGTCCGATGCGCCCAAATCGCTGTAGCGCGATAATTCGCGATGCATGCTCAATACCGCCCCGCATTGTTCGGCTCCATGGAAGAAGGAAGATAGGGCGAGCCTCGCCAAGTGGAATTACGGAAGGGTAAATTGTGACAGATGCAACGATGGTATCGATTGCCAGAACCCTGCTTAGCGCGAGCCCCGTTATCGACGAATACCATCCCCGAATGGAATTGTTCAATCAATGCGGAACAACCTATCGGGCGGATATTCTCTAGGTGACGTTTCGTTCGGAAGCTCGGTTCGCGCAGCTCCCAGGATATTTCAGTGGACCTTTGTCGAGCTGCAGCCTCCTCAAGGCGAATTTACGCGGCTCGCTTTGGTTGAACAATGCGATTGATTCAGCGAAATTGAAGCAATGAAATTGAAAGGCGAGTGTGTACACGTTTCGATGAAATTTTGCCAAACTGGGTCGCTTAAAATTAGGGTGGAAGCGCTGGGAAATAGTTTGTGAAGATTTAATGGCAGTCTGTTTATTAAAATGAACCCGAAGAAAAGAACAACAGCGGAGGCGTCGACGTTGGTGCACTAGACCGTGGATGATAGGTGGCAATAACAAGGGGGCTTCGTAATATTATAATATTCTTTGTGCCTTTAAAAACGATTTTCTGGTACAAAGCAGCGAGCTCTGTATACAAAGGATATATCGACGCAGGTGAAATTAAAAACGGTAATTTCACTCTGCTTTCAATTTTGTTGAATCAACCATTGTTTTTCAGTGGTCCGATTATTTTTTATTTCGAGATATTTAGACTGTTGCGTTTGGGCTTATTAAATAATGTTTCTTCCATTATTGAACAAAATGTTTTGCGACATACATGCTCTTCTAATACCAAGCTCATCTGCCATTGTAAAATTTGATGAGTAACGAAAATGGGGTTTGCAAACCTTTGAATGTCTTCCAAATTTTGATTTTCAAACCATCAACAACTTTACAATATTTGGTAATGTATTCTTTACCACTATTTCTCCTAATTTCTCTCACATTTTCAGTCTAATTAACTATATTTCGCGTTTTCCTTTTTCTTTCCTTTCTTGCCTCACATCTAAGGTTAATGTATAATACGAAAATATTATTTCCTTTCTCACAAATTACTTGCAGAGAATAAATGACTTACACCACTTTTATCGCCAGTACATATTAAAAGTACACTTTTAGATGCAGGTTGGAATTAAAACAAGTAGCTCGCACGTAGACGTGGTGATAGCAAACCTCCAATCTAAAGCATTCATCTTAAAAGTGGGATATTCCCCACAAACCTTCAACAGCCAAAGCAGACTGATGGCGTTCGCGAGCCACGGTCGATTAAAATTAAAGGAGGCACGATACGGGGCTAAACACGCTCGCTGAATCTCCATACATATCTGGCTATTACAGTGCAGCTTCAGCGGCCGCCGAATTTCCCTTAAAAACGGTTATTCGTGGCAGTTATGTAGCCGCATACCGTTGCACTGTTCCTGTCCCGGTTACGGCTCGTGGGCCGGGCGACGCGTGTTTTCGAAAGCCCGAGTTTCCATCGGCGCGTCGTATAATAAACTGATTCTCGTGCCGTGCAACGTGCACGGCACGAAATAACGCGGCGCCGCCGACAGAAATAACGGCGGCCGAAGGACGATCGAAGACTACACGAAATAGTCGCGCGTCGGTTACGCCTGGGGCTCGGTAATTAGCATTTAATGACGCGTTGTTGTTTGGTTAAGTGTTTGCTTCGAACGTGCAGCAGCCAATATTATGGGATTTACGTTCACCGCGTTATTGGGCCGAGCGTTATGGCGCGAATTGCGAGCGAACAAAAGCATCGGCGGCGCATTGTTCCTTCGAAACACGGCCCTTCCGATACACGTTCTGCGAGGCGTGTATCTGTTCTTTTGTCGCCGGGCTGAGTGTTCTCGTTTGGGCAGGCGCAAAGAGCCGAGGCCGCGTGCTCGGATTAAAGAGTAAATGGAGAAGAAACCATCGCGGGGGTGGAATGGTGGGCCTCCGCCGACGAAAGTGGCAAAATTTTAAAAAGGGTGCTTCCACTCCTTTCCAACAGATATTTAAGACGCTGTATAGTAAAAGCCGCTTAAACCCAGCCCGCCCTTTCACTTTAAACAGTTGACCCGCTACATGCTCCAGTTTATGCGCCTCCCGTGCCATGAATCCGACGCGAGATATCGGAACAGCCGGTTTATGGCGCGGCCGATCTTTATAACCCATGCACGCGCTCTTTCCCGCGGCGAGAACAGGCGAGCACCAGCGACCCCCGACCAGCGGATCCGGAAAACAGCCCTCGGGGCTGTGTGTCAAATCGGAAACGGATATTCGTGATTTTTCCTATCGCGCGGCTCCCACTTTGCGCCCGCCCGTCATCGATATGCGGGCACACGAACGCCGCGGAGCGATTTACACGCTGAAAAGCAACGCCAAGTGGATACGCGAGAGCTCCTACATTGGATTTCACGGCTTTTTCCGCGAGCCACGCTCCAACGCTTCGCTGTTTGCGTATGGGAACGGGTCGACGCGCTCGCGCACCGTCACGACGCCTGCTCGCATAAGAACGGACGCCTCGGTGGAAACGATGGAAAGACGTCACCGAGAATAAGGGATTACACCGGTAAAGCGCTGGTTGCAACTTCTCCGTTCACTCGCATTCATTCAAACGTATAGGGTGGAAAGGATGGTACAAACAGGCAGGAGGTGATTCCTTGTGCAGAAATAAATGAAAGGTGTAGAATACAATTTTGGGGTATCAAAATGCAGCAGTGAATATGGCACTACGGTGAAATGATTCCTAGGGCAGAAATACCCAAGTCGAAATTGTGGAATAATCGGCTGGAGAAAGTCGATTTAACCCGGCCGGAGGCGCACCCCATATTGTAACACAGGTTGTCGCTACTGGGTCAAAAATACCCGAACTTGAAACGTAAAGAACCACGGTTTCAGAATATTTTTTTTTATGTTTGTAATTTTTATGTTAAAGTACAGTGTTTTAAGAATCAAAGAAAATTTATGGAGTATCTTAAAATGTTTATTAAAGTTCTTTAAAAAATTGTAACAAAAATTCAAACTCTGCTCTGTGGTAAACTTTACCCAGTAGCGCCTCCCGCCGAGTTAAAGGCGGAACCGATTTTTGGACAAGTGCACGCGTACTGGATCGATCTTCAGATTGGGTTTTCTTGAAAAGAAAAACTTATATGAAACTACAGTTGGGCGTTATTCGGATAAATTTTGATTCGAATTGTTATTGTTTATCAAATAAATTCTGCTTCGAATGATATTCGAATACATGTTACGAATAAAATGAAATTTTTGGAAATTAACGAAGAAAAATTTATTCGAATATATCGACGTAGGACGCTAAACGGACAATCTACTAACGTATTAACTAAGAAACTATTGAAATTGTCATCCTGGTTGCCGAATATAATGCTACAGATTTACTCATTATTCGCGAAAAAATGTTTCGTTCAACAAAATCGTTATTCGTTATTGACAAATAAATCTCGGGGATTTGTTCGTTATTCGAATTAAAATTTGCCTAACTCTGTATGAAACTAAAGACTTAGTAGGGTCATGTAGATCCAAGCACAATAGAATGGTTAAAGGGCGCACCCGCGACGTCTTGACACTGCTGCCTCCGCAGCGTCGTCAACGGGAATCGGTCCCGTAAAACCGGAGGCTCGGTGCGCGTTTTTCGTCTCTAATTTACAGCCTGTCAAAGCTACGTGCCACCCCATCACTCAGCTACTCATATCGCGGAAAATATGCATAATTCATGGGCCCAACGGTGCGGTATATAATATTCCGTCGAGGTCGGCGAACGCCGCAGCACTGCCGAGCCTCGCGATCGACCACTTGAAATTTCACCTCGGGGGTAGGCGTCAGGCCGAGACGTCGTGGAAAAATAGAACCGTGCAGGACGAATTCGCTGTGCAACTCGGGAAAGAGTGATCCCTTGGGCGAGAATAAGTCGATCGCGCGTGGTAAGGCCTCGGTGTTGGGAAAATCTCGATTGAAAATCGCGGTGGATGATGTAAACCCGGAGCTAATATTAGAAGCTATAGCCCCATTGCGGTTAATAGTACTGGAGAAGGCGCACCAGAGGAAATCTTTGCTTGAAGAGTAGAAATCAGAAGAAATCAGAAGATTTCAGAAAAATTCAGATTTCAGAAAAATTTAGAAGATTTCTGAAAAATTCAGATTTCAGAAAAATATAGAGGATTTCAGAAAAATTCAGAAGATTTCAGAAAAATGTAGAAGATTTCAGAAAAATTCAGAAGATTTCAGAAAAATTTAGAAGATTTCAGAAAAATTCAGAAGATTTCAGAAAAATTCAGATTTCAGAAAAATTTAGAAGATTTCAGAAAAATTCAGAAGATTTCAGAAAAATTCAGATTTCAGAAAAATTTAGAAGATTTCAGAAAAATTCAGAAGATTTCAGAAAAATTCAGATTTCAGAAAAATTTAGAAGATTTCAGAAAAATTCAGAAGATTTCAGAAGAATTCAAAAGATTTCAGAAAAATTCAGATTTCAGAAAAATTTAGAAGATTTCAGAAAAATTCAGAAGATTTCAGAAAAATTCAGAAGAAATCAGCAAGATTCAGAAGAATTCAAAAGAAATAAGAGGAAATATTTAGAAATCAAGAGGAAATCAGGCGAAATCATAAGAATTCCGAAGAAATCGGACGAATTCGGATGAAATCAGACGAAAGCACCCCTTTCTCAATTACGCTACAAATCCACCCCCATTCTGCGCAACTAAATGTCACGCACCGGCAGCACCCCAACCGAATGGACGCGCAACCAACTAATCTGCGCCCGATTAACAACGATATTACATTAAGCAAAATCAGTGGCCACGTGATAAAATACGACGGGCGAGCAAATATCGAGGTACGCGCAAACACTCGGTTTTTCGCAACCGTTGCAACGCGCACGGTAAACACCAGGCCAGGCTCGCAAATACGCTCCGTTATTTCCCAACTTCATTCAGTTATTGTTCTTTCGGCTCGGTAAATTTTTATGGCCGGGCCTCGGCCGCCTCGCGGTGCATTCATTCGACGCTGGTTTTTTACGAGTCACGTATGAGAGCCAGAGCGGGGACCTGACGTCGAATAAAGAGGATGCCAGGGCTGGTCGACGACGACCACCACGACGACTCTACGTCGCGGTTATTACACTAAGGGTCAACGAATTTTCCGCCGCCACGGCGTCGTTCCCGGTTGAAGCCCACGGGAAAATGCGACAGCGGACGTTGGGACGTTCGGTACACCCTCCATGGTGCCCCTTCAACACGCACAGGGTTATCCTTGTCTCTGCTGCCTCGTCCTTTCGTGTCCTCCGGCCGTCAGGATCCACGTGGACAACGTGTCGACCCCGTGTAAGCGTACACCCTCTTGGCAGACGGTATCGGCGTCACGCTCGCTCGCCTTTAAAACCGTGATGTAATCGACGCCGCTCTGGCTATGACCTACTGGGAAAACGGAGATCGCCACCACCCCCGGGCCACTCGATGCTGAATTTTTAATCGCGTCGCCCCCGTATGCGCGCGTAATCTCGCCCGTACCTATGAATATGTTACCCCGAACACACCTCGGGGTCGTTGGAAGGCTCGAGGGTTAATTAGAAAACTTTGGTTTATGGGTGATAGATGATTAAGTATTGTTTGGAATCTGGGTTAGGAGGGGGTGGATCGGTGTCGCTCGAATTCCTTTGAGATCTTGGGATGATAGTGGGAGTGCAGGAATTGTGAACTGAAGGCACTGAAGAAAGAAATTGGCTGTGCGATGGTTTGGGTTAGAAATGAAATTGCAGTGTGGCTTTCGGGGCGAGATTGGAGAATTTAGTTGGGGAAGTGAGGTGAAGAGTAATTTGGGAAATTGTGTGGACACTTTAAAGATTCAGGGGTGATGGTCGTTGAACAGTATTTGGGGAAGGATTTTGAATTGGTAGTTCAGGCTGGTGGAACCATCCCTCTTAATTAACCACTTCCATTCAAGGATATGTCCAAATGGCATTATAATCTGATCTGTGCCATTCGAAAAGTTCCTACCTCTATTTTTGAAAAACAGACGGGCACTGGGATAAAGTTCAAGCACGTGCAACGAGAATGAAAAAAGCTATGAAATATCAGCTAGTGTGGTGCAACTACAGCACGTACGGTCACTAATCGTGTTACCACTAACTCTGTTAAGCATTCCGGGATTAATAACAGCGTCGAATATCGCATTTCATGTGCAATCGGATCGTCCAATTAATTTTCGCCTAGCGCGACTCAGCGCGGTATCAGCGTATCAGTAACGAGGGAATTTATTCCGCGTTACCCCTTCGCTGAAAAACCCGATTAACAGACGAATAACGGAAGCCCGGAAAAATTGTGCACTATTTGTACGCTCGAGTGGCCTGCATGCTGTGAATTAGCGCGGGGTAATCCTACGAGTTTACCAATAAACGCGCGCGCCTCCCAAATACGGGCGTTTACCTCGGCACGCGAGAAACAGGCCTTCAATGGAAATTATACTTTATAATGAATACTAAACGAGGGGAGGCATCCAGGCCGCTTTGCAGGAAGATAAACGATTCAAGAAGAAACGAAGGAAATATTTGGTCACCGCCCTCCCCCGGATTCAAGGGGCAGAGAAATTGAATAATGGAAGGACGCGGTGGTGCGTCGCGGCGCTTTCAACGGAGCGAATTTTACAAGTCGTATTCATCGGAATAGTAATGCTGCTGACGCTCGTCAATTATGTGTTGATTCTTTCAATTGTATGCTGAGGCAAAACCGGGTACCCGGGCTTGGACAAAATGTGTATGACAGAGAAACGAAGAAAAAGAGGAGGCTATCAAAATTAGCACTAAATCTTAATAGAGGACAACTAAAAAGAAAAAAAACCACAAAATTAAAACAAAATACCGAAGGATAATGATAACAGTGGTGATGAAGACATTTGCATTTATGTCCAAGAGTCATATGGTTCAATGAAATTGAATGAAGGTTGGGTGTAATTTACAGCTTGTTCTAAGTGGTTGGAGAACTGAAGAATTGGATGAGTTTCATTGTTATAGGGGCTAGGGCCAGTATCTAGTATGGTACCCGGTTTTACCTAGGCGATGGGGTAAAATCGTGAAAACGGATCAGTGTCAATTAAACGATTATATTCAGCTTCGATCCTCTGTTTGTTTGTATGTTCGTTCGCTTGTTGGCTTGTCCGTTTCACCTTCTCAGTCGAGTTTTTGCGAAAATTCGGTTGAAAACGACGTAGGAGGAGCCGTAGTGGTGCTACGCAACCTCAAAGTTTTTATATCCTTGAAGAACGAATTAAAAAATACCATAAAGTCTTTTTTCCTGCAGGTTGTATAATTTTTTTGAAAAATAATCCTAAAGATCACCTATTTTTTGAGCGATTTGATAGGAATGTCCCATTAATATTAAATCTACTGATTTTATCATTAAATCTACATGTAAATTATTTATACATTATTTACTTTAGTGAGAGGACTTCTGTCAATTCTTTTCCTGCAAATTTGGTGCTAATATTAAGAACTCCTCAATTCACAATGAAACCAATTGTCTACCCAACCCAGAACGCCCCAAAGATTCCATACTATCACCTATAATTTTTTACACGATTTATTCAGCTAAATTCCCTGCGAGGAAATTAATAAAAGAAGACCAGTCGCTCAGTCCACCAGACAATATATTCAATCAATTAAGATATCTAGGTCACCAGCAGATCCTCCTCGAGCTCAAGAGCCACGATAACTGCCACCCACACTGTCCCAAAAATAAAACACTAACCATAGTCTTGACTATCGATATTCACCAAGAGCGTGATCGTTACCAGCGGCTCCGTCGACGGTTGGCGCCCCATCAACATTTCAGCCCCCCCATCACCGACGTCCCCGCTCTTTGACAGTTATTAAAATGGACTCTGCGTTGCGTCATCGATCACGAAGCGTTTGCCAGGCCCTCTCCGCCGGCCACCGCGAAGGTGGAATAAAATTCATCGACTCCCATGAGCCTCGGAGTACATCAAAGCCAATGAGAGGGACCGAATCGCGCCTACTCGCGGAGGACACCGGGCTACCAGGGGTTGCTCGGCTAAATGTAGCGTATAATTTAGACAGCAGCTGCGCCGCGCGACAAATATAATTCGACGCATCAATCTGCGGCTTTAGGGTCCAACTTCTGCTTCCGCGGCGGCGGGCGAAGTGTCGCACGCTATTCAAAACTCGGCGAGAGTGCCGGCGACCGATCCGGGGCGCGCGAGGCCGTGAAAATTAGCGGGGGGCCGTGAAAAATGCGGCTGCGGATTGCTAATAAATAAGAAATTAAATATCGGCGCCGGAGTGCTGGAGCTCTGCGCGCTGCTCCTGCGAGGACGTAATTTATAGGGAAAGTTGCAGCGAGAGGGAAAGTGCCAGGCGGTGGCGCGCTTTTTGCGCGGGGTCGGGCGAAAATCGTGGTGCCAGCGAGGTGGAGGCAGTTTCGCTTGCTGGGAGAGCGAATCGAATTCGCCCCGACTGACGCTGAGTATTTTTCGTTGAGGATGTTTCTAAAGAATACGCGAATTTGACTTGTCATGGCTCGCAGGTACCATGCATATTGTTTAAAAAAAAAATACAATACTGCGCATAAGAGAGTTTGAAAATATAACAAGAGCTTAAGGGCTGTAAAGATAAGAGAAGTTGCTCCAAAACTCATTCCCAGTAAGAGATATTGAATTGCACCTTCCCCAATCTAACCCACGTATCGCTGACGCGAAAGAATCGGTAAATTCCCCGCAAATTCGGAGAATCCGTGGCAGATTTGGGGTCCCGTTCCCCCGCCGGGCGCAAATAAGCGTAAAGAGGACCGTCGAAACGTATCAACGCGGATGGCAGCGGGGTTGGAGGGCAACGGACAGGGTTGCACAGTGTGGACATTGTGAGCAGAAAGGAATGAAAGTAGACGTGGAGTCGTTCGGTTCGTCACGCCAATAACTTTTCTTCCGTTGAAAGGGGAGCGCGGCTGTATACAAAACGCAGCTACGCCACTGATATCGGGAACGTGACCAGCCTCGTCTTTCGAAGTCTAAACAACCGGCAAGAACCACTCACGCAGCACTTCAGCATCGATCCCCGACGGTAAAACCGATGACGCCATCCGCCAGCGTCGAGACACGCCGCTTATCGTCCTTTCGATAAACTTTTCTCCCGCCTCGAATAATATTGCAGGGAAGCTTCTCTCCACGCCTCCGCCATTTCTCCACGCGTAAACCAATAAATCGGCCCCGGTGAAATATTGCGCGAAACGTAACAGCGTCGCCAAGTCGTGGAAGAAGGAGGGGCGGAAGATAGTGCCGCGAGCAACGGAGGAAGAATCCTTGAGTTGTTTCACTTGCACTATGCGTCTCCCGGGAATCTGGCTCGCTAGTGGTGGAATTACGCCACTGTCGGTATTATCAACTTAGATTATTGGGAACGAAGTATTTTCGGATAAAGGTTCTTTGATTATTTCTTTTCCTCTGTTAGTGTTCTAATATTCGAGATTCAAGTATTCCTTGGAACTTTGCATATTCTTTAGTACAGTAGCCATTCAAACCTAATACTGTGCTAGGCGTGAATTTTTAGTGCACTTCTGGTTCGGTTCTTCGTGTAGGGAATGTCACAAAACAGCTTTGTCGAGAAAATTAAGTTTTAATACTTTAGTCCACCAGCAAAGAAGCAAGGTTCGATTAATTTTCTTATATAATTTTCTCCTTAAATAATTTTTTCTTCCTTTCCTGTGTTAGTGTTCTAATATTCGAGATTCTAGTATTCCTTGGAACTTTGCATATTCTTTAGTACAGTAGCCATTCAAACCTAATACTGTGCTAGGCGTGAATTTTTAGTGCACTTCTGGTTCGGTTCTTCGTGTAGGGAATGTCACAAAACAGCTTTGTCGAGAAAATTAAGTTTTAATACTTTAGTCCACCAGCAAAGAAGCAAGGTTCGATTAATTTTCTTATGTAATTTTCTCCTTAAATAATTTCTTCTTTTACCTTGACGACAGAAGCTTGAAAGCTTATGCTTAGGCAAAGAGTCGGGACATCCCGTATTTTCTTCCAGTGCAGAGTGAATATTTCCTGTTTTTAACCAGTACTAATACCAAGTATTTAACGTTATCTTACGGGGGTATTTGAACTTTATAACCCTTTGTGATTCGACAGTTCTATAGTCCCAGTTGCCACCAAAAATGTTAATTGCAAAATCATGAAAAATGGACATTCCGCATTTTTTCCCTTCCCTTTCATTTGCACCCTTTATAGTCCTCACTCCTAGATGAGTTCTTAATATATTTTACTATATAAAATCCACCACATATCCGACCTCATTGTAGGTCTAATTCAGTTCTTCGTGCATTCTACTAAAATCCACCCTGTCTGCACCCTTTATAGTTCTACTTCAGTTCTTCTTGTATTCTACTGAAATCCACCATGTCTGCACCCTTTACAGTTCTAGCTCAGTTCTTGATACACCTTCCTATTCTACTAAAATCCACCATATCTGAATCCTTCCTAGTTTCACGTCAGTCCTTGATACATTCTACTAAAATTCCTCATACCTGAACCCTTTACAGCACCCATCGGTAGCCACGTTTTCCGCGCCCCTTGCAGCATCATCAAAATAGTTCGACACCCTCCCGCCTTCCATAATCCTTCCTCCAGTCTCCTATTTCGTTCATTTGAACGATCGGTGAAGTTTATTCAACGAGACAGATCGTACCGTCGCTGATACCATTGGTATTTACGAGGGCAGTCCGCGCAGCCCTGGGACCGTCGCGTTTCCCTCCAAAGTTCCCGCGAGACCCCACGTGACAGATAGAAGTCGGTCGAACAAAGTAGGAAAAGCGTTAGTACAAAATTAAGGGTCGTCCGGGGCCGTTCGATAAAGGGGACCGCGCAGTCTCCTGAGGCACATATGCTCGAGGAAGATCCTCCTTGGATGGCCCGTACGCCGTATAACCGTGTACCATTGACACGTGGCATCGTGTCTACGCGTTGCAACCCCTCGCATGCCTGCCCGGCCTGTCTCTCTCTCATGTATATTCCATACGCAACTGCACGCACCCTATAAAAGGAAAACGCGCCTCTCCGTCCATTATACGACTTCTCCTTTTCGCAATAAAGAGCGCGTTACTCGTTATACGCGAGTGCGAGCAGCCCCGGGTATTCTGGATGCGTCGGTGCGTGGCAAAAATTTCAATATAACGGGATAAACGAAATTCTTCGGCTAGGTCCAAGTGGATCCTGCGGTTTCCGAACCCCCCTCGTCATATTTGTTTCCATTACTCTCGCTGGTATTTGACGTCGTATATTTTTGCGGGCTGGTGCGTTCGTCGGCTCTGATTAGAATACGGGATATTAGATATCTGCGGTAAGGGTTGAACGATCAATCTTGTGTAATGCAGTGAAAAGAGTTCCGTGGATATTTTTTCAAAGCTCCGACGGCTTGAAGTTTCTATGCTTCTTGGAAGAAACGCTGCGGTGTAGGATTTTTCGTGGAACTTGAGCTCAGACCGCTAAGCAGTTTAAACACTTTGGTAGGAAGGCTTTAACGAAGTACATTCACGGCCCTGTGTAATCTACCGTTCGATCCTTCGTCACGTTCGACTCGGGGTATTTATTAAACACACAATACAAGCGAGTGCATTATTCACCATTCATTGTTTCCTTCGCGCCTTGTAGTCCTGAATGGAAAAAGATGCATATATAATGAAGGAGAAGGATTCATACATACGACACAATGCCAAATGAATCAGTATAACGTTTAACAGCGTCTCTACGACATAGCAAACGCATTCATGAAATATTCATGAGATCCTCTTTGTGCGTGCGTTCTTAGACCATCGATAACGCGTTTAAATGGAACGCGTGTATCGAAAATACGTCAGATCGATGTCGTAGAACGTGCGTCGAGTGCGGGCGGTCGAAAAATCCTTAGTCACAGTGACTGATCGTCCTTTCCACTTTAAACCTGCGCGCAGTGGTGAATTCGCCCGAAATCATGGCCGAAAGTAACAAATCTTTTTTTTTTAGTTTGAAAATCTGCGAATCGTACTTGATTTGTGGAATATCAGAGCAAGTTTTTCCATTAAAATTAATTTTTAATCTGCAATTCTCTAAGAGATATGCAAGTTTAAACTTAATAGCGTTAGAAATTCGTATTTACATTAATTGTATTATTTTTTAAACATTTCTACAGCTGTGGTAGATAAAAATACAAAACATATATATGCTTATCTTTCTTTGAGCGAATAGTTGAGTATCAAGCGAGAACTCGCTTCGATTTCTTTTTTAAAGTAAAGTTTAAAGGTCATAGAAGAAGTTCTAATTGAAATTAGCTGCGACAATCTGCGACCTTACCAGTTATCGTCAATTGTAAATAGTAATTTTGTCAGCAAGTTTTAATTGTATATTTAAAAAGGAATTGGTATGTTATTGCATATATTCAAAGTTGTATTATTACATTTATTATTTACGATTGAATATCACGTAGAATGTGTTTTATGTATATTATAAAAGTATACATGTATAATTCGAAATTTTTCACGCAGAAAGTACATGCATATCTTTCTAGAGTCGTGTTATTGTAATGCATTTCAACAATTTAACTTAGATTTGAAGAAATGAGTTTTGGCCACGCTTTCGGGCAAATTCGCCACTGAACAATCATAAAATCATAAACTCGGAGAATATATTAAAATATATTTAAAATCGGAATACACTGCGCTGCTGAATACACAAACGTTCGCGTCCACCCAAACGAACTTCTTTGAGCCACTTGATTTGAAAAACTCGCGATACTTGGTTCAAAGGCCGACAACGGGAATCCTCGAAGAGTCGCGAGTTTAATTCGCCGCAATGGAGAGTCGCAATACCATTAGCCAGCGGGTAAACAGACCGAATCGAAAGTTGGACAGGAATCACGCGGCTGGACGTTCTCGGCGGAGCAACGTCCGTGTTTAATGAACACTCGAGAGTCGACCCTTTCATAAAATTACATCGTTGTTTTCCCTGTCGCCAAAGTTTCGCCCTCGATCGAGGAGAGTATCGGCTGTTTCGATGCGAGTCCCGCGAGCCTCATTGGAGCTGGCGAGCAATTAGCCTCGTTAAAGAGTCAGGGAGAGGAAGGTGAATCCGGAGTTGGGGCTGCGACTCGCCTTTGTTCTCGAATCGAAATAAAAAGGGGGAATAAAAGGTGGCAGCGACAAGGAGTAGCGGGTGGTGGCAAGGGACGAGATGAAGGAGACAGGATTGCTCAAGTTCGGGATAAACAGCATTAATTTCCTTTATTAACACTGTCACTAGCGTTGGCATTCTTTCACACCGAGAAGATTTCACTGTGGGCAGGTTGCATCGAATGTTTGGTGGTTCCCAGCAAACATTTGATGCGACCTGCTCACGGTGGAATCTTCTCGGTGTGAAAGGATGCCAACGCCAGTGGCCAGGTCAATTTTCGATTGGTTGAAAAATAACAAAATAGCTACACTTTGAAGCAAAAAGCTCAGTTTCGTGTGTAAGAAAATGGACCTTTACTTACGCATGAAACAAAAACTTAGTTTTATCTAATATTCTATCAATGAAATAAATTATTACAGAACTACTACCGTTTACCACCATATTCAACATGGAATTCACACCCTTCTCCACCCAAAGCATAACTTTATATTTCTTTGCCACTTCCATTGTTTATCATGTCAACTCTTCAATTCCAAGGATCGAATGAAACTTTTTATTTATCGAAATTCTTCATTATTTATCGAAATTTTAAATTTGAAATCATTTCTTTTCTGTTCTAAGTTAACTTTGTGAATTAACGCTTTAACTCTGTTGTAAAAGTTCAGTGGTATCAGTTATTTTATGATCGATTAATAAAAGTTATATTTTTATATTAGATTTATTTAAGGGTATAATATAAAAGTTAGGAATATATTTTTAATTAATATTATTTATGGAATCGTAACCAGAATAAATATAGAAGGGAGAGCATATTGTATTTTTCATACAATTATTTTCACCGCGCGGTTTAAGGTTTCAACTTCAGATCTATCGACCCCACAAACTTTTCAGGAAACCTGCTTGTCACAACTTTAACTTTTCCAGAGCAGAATAAATGTTCCTGTTCAACTAGAACTTTTATCTACATTCAAGAAAATAAAAGTTTCTTATTTACCATCCACTGTATTTTATAAGAGTTTTCTCGGAACAGAAAAGATAATGCTCATAAAATGACAGTTATTTCATAATTAATTGCAAATTTCGACAGTTTCATTCGCCCCTGCTCAATTCCCAACGATCTAGTCCTCTATCCTCCTACACAAACAGATACTCCCACGACTTCTATCTCCTTTCCACCCACCTATGCTTCCTACGGTACCCAACAATGGCGCCAACCGAACGAACAACCGTGCCAGTGAACAACGGTGCCCACACTTTGCGCCTTCGGCTTGTGATTATTGCGAGCGCAAACTCCGAGGGCTTTCAGCAGTGCGCGCTCACCGATACGTACAATTCGTCGTGCTTTGACTGTCGGGCACCCTTTTTCACGAGCAATTATGTGCTCGCCGTCGGAGAGAGAAGAGGCACAGGAGAAGGGAATAGCGAGGCGGAGAGGTCGACAAGCTGGGGGGAAGAGGAGCAAGTCGGAGAACAAGGCAGGCAGCGCGACAGAGACGCCGCGCGATGATGATTATTACAGAGTTAATGAGAGAGCAGTAATTGGTTGTGGCAAGCCGGGCACGGGGCTGGCCAGCCACCGATCGTTCGCTACACTCACCAGCGCCCCGGGCACTGATCGTCGCGTTGAATATTACAGAGCACGTGCGTCTGCGTGCATGTGCGTGTCCATGTGTCACGGGGTAATTGTCGGAAAATACGGCGGTTTAGCGACACCTCGGGCAGGTCAGGGACGCGTGTCAGCCGGCGTTTATTACGCCACCCGAAATCCCTGATAACGTAACAGTCGGCCAGGACGCTCCGCGCCCCTCCATCGATCCTCCGCCCTCCGCGTCGGTTAATTTTTCCTTCCTACGCTTCTGCTCACGGGGAGGAACGAGCATGGCTGGCTCGCGTGTCCCGCTCGCACGCGTCGATCGAGTCTGTCTGCGCCCCGCGCGTTCAGCCAGCCGTGCACGACGAAATTAAAATCTCTGACGCTTGCCGCAAGGCTATAACAGACTTTTCCTGTAATCCTCAATTAACCAGGATTAATGAGGGAGCGGTAATTGGCTGCGGCTAGGGCCACCCTTACCAAGCTGAATACGCATGTCGGGCGCATATATGCACGCCCTGCTAGCGTGACGGACGGCGCCCGAGCTATTAATTTATTATCGCCAATTACGTGACTTACGTGACCCGTAATTTCATTCCCGACACCTTTCGCCCTGTCGCAGCTCAGCTGGTTAAGTGGCTTCGTGGAATTTGCGCTCACAGAGGGTAGCGGTTGGTCACCGTGATTAAACAGTGCCGAACATCGCGAGCTTGTTCTTTTTTTCTCTGTGAAATCGTTGGTGCGGACGCAGCGGTGCACGGAGGAAGGTTGCATCAGCGAGCCGGGAGATTGATTCGTGACATTAGCCCGATTCCGTCAGCGCGAGCGGGGTACGAGGCGCAACGTTAAGACGATAATAGAATTTTCATGTAATCCTTAGTAATTCCCTTGCGGTCGTGCAGGAACCCACGGACGGGAACCCTTGGCAAACCCCCCTCGGGACATATAAGCGAGAACCGGGCCGATGCCTCTACCCCCTCTGCTTTTAAATCCCCTCGAGGGTTAATTGCTCGGTGTTTTGACGCGCGAGTTATCCGCGAAGGGTTTTTGCGGGCAACCGCGGCGGCGGTCTGGCCTGAGCAATTTTGCAGACCATTGTTTTGCAACGTGGCACGGGTGAAGCATAGTGCTCGTGCGGGTGGTCACTTATTTCGAGCGTGAAAAGTACTCCGAGTGCCTGTTTCTTTTTACTGTCACGCACTTCAACTGCGCAACCCTACTCAGAAGAGATGTTAGACAATCCGGAAATTCAGGAAAATTAAGGAACTTTGTACGCAAGTGGAATAGTTGGTGCGTAAGACAAACTTATTTTTTGTTGATTTTGGGGGATGAAATCACCCCTTGAAAAAATGCAGAATTTTCTCTTTCGCGGCATATCTCGAGAGCGGATATCGAAAAGAAGTATCAACAAAAGTAGCACCTTCTGTTATCTCTACAAAATTGCCTAAAAATAATTATCGAAAATCTATACTTTGCAACTCACCATCGATCATTAATTCGATAATTACAGTTACGCGCAGTTTTGTAGATATAAAAAAGTGACGCAACTTTTGTTTAAACTTTTTTCCAGTATCTCTCACGGTTCTCGAGATATTCGACGAAGATGAGAATTCGGCCAGTAGGGGTGATTTCATCCCTTAAAATCGCGCTATTGTACCACAAAAAATAGGTTTCTCTTACAGATGAATTACTCTACTTGCACGCAAAGTTGCATAATTTTCTAAATCTCCGGGTTGCCTAACTTCCCTCGTCAGAACACAGAGATTGGCAGATATTTCATTTGTCGAGCATAGGGATCCTGATTCAGCGCAAGAGACACCATGAATCGATACCAAAAACCCAGTGCGATATCAGGAAACAATCTCGAAACTGGGGCACGCGATGTGTGTACAGGTGCGCGCGCGTCAGATGCGCGGTCTCCCACGAGGGATAGGCAGCTTTCTCCATTCTTCCAGCTGTCTCCATTGTCGAAATCCAGTTTAATCTATTATGTCGCCGAGCGCGACGCTGACAGCCGCCACGGCCGGCGTTAATAGACGTTTAATCGCGATTGTAATGGGATTCGACAGTCGGAATTACGGCTGGAGGTTAGAGGGCCGCGAGGGGGCGGGAGATTGACTGGACAGCCGTAACACCTATCGACCAATTATTTGTCGGATTATTGTTTCGCGGCGGGGGGGCGGGATAAGCAGCTTCCTCGATTACACGCGACACTCGTATCGATTCCACCCCGCGCGGCTATGAAATTATTATTACCATGTCACGCGGGACGCGCGGCTCGTTCGCCCTGTTTATGGTCTCCTCTGGATCATCCCCTGCCCGCTCCGACAGCGAAATCATCCCCCAGATACACGCAGACGATACCACGGCGGAGGCGCCCTCTATCCTCCAACTGCTACAAGGCAAAGGAAGAAAGGACGCGTGTCCCCAGGTTCTGGCTGATGCGCGATAATAAAGCGAATCGATCCCTTCGGAGGGGGCGCCCTGCGAGCAGGCTTCCCGCGCCATCGACGGGGTATCTCGCGTGATTCCTGACTTCACGTGGCACTTTTCTCACCCGCGTTTGCCTGGCAATCTGCGCGGGCTGCTGCGAGGGTTACTCTCCTACGTCCTCGCCGAGTGACGAGATCGGCCTGGCACTCGCAGGCTTCTTCGAGGGGGCCGCTGGCTGACCGTGGGGGCATACTCTGGCGCAGACACCGGGGATGCGATGTACCGCCACACGGCGCGACTACGGCGCGGCCTCTCTCCTTCTTATAATGTTTTTCCAGGATAAATGGGCTTTCCAGCGGGCGCGGTGCCGTCGGTGCCGGTGGTTCCATGGGGTTTCGTAGCCATGGCAACCCCGTAACGCCATTAAGCGGGCACAGGCTTCCTCCTGGCGAGGGTTTCGAACGTGGAATACGCCGCTCCTTTCTCTTTCGTTCCTTCTTGCTGCGTGCCGTGGGGTCGCCACGAATCCTCGAGGACTTTCGTCCAGGCTGAGGGTGAAGGAGACACGCGGCTTCGGAGCGAGGGAGAGAGAAAGCCCCATAAAAATAAATAACTCGCGAGGCTACGAGCGTAAAGGTGATACACACCGACTCCCCCTCGATTTTTCCCTGCTCCCTGCTGCCGACACGACCCAGTCACCGACGAAGGAGCAACCCCGCGTTAGCTGGCTTTAGGAACGCGATAGCGACGGTCGCTCGTGAAACGAACGCATAAAACGTGGATGTAGCCGGGCTACGGGGGTGGCCGGACGCTGGACGTCGTTACGTGCGTTGCACTCCGCCTGATAACCATGGGCACGCGTGAATGGCCGAGGTATCGAGATCACGCGAGGTCTGGATAGGAACTGGTATCGATCTGGGCAATTTTTGTATTGCGGGCGGAAATGGGAAGCGTGGAATTTCGGTTCCCACCGCAATCGCCTCTTGGAAACTATTATTCCACGTCCTCTTTAATTTATAACGTAACGATCCATATGTTTTTCGCAGTGCGAGTGAAAATAGGAAGGGTTGAATTTCGTTGTCGGCCGCTGCTACACTCGCAGACCATTATTCCGCGTCCTCTTTAGTTTATAACGATTCACATTTTCCCTTTACTCCTTCGGAATTGCACTCGAAACACACTCCCGCTTGCAGATTCCTTTGTTCGTTCCCAGCAGCCTATTGTCGCTTCCTGAATTGAGAGCGGCTCCTCAGGCACGCCTGACCGTTTAATTTCGGAAGCTGCGTGCGCTCGATCGTCGCGGGAACATTTATTTCCGGGGCGCAGGGTGGAACGACTGAGCAGGAGGGGCGGCGCGCGGAAGGAAATCGATAGAACAATTACAAAAGTTCCGTATCCTTCGGCGACCTACGTAATCCCGCTTGGAAACTTGCCGCATTCGGGGCGCACTTGCAAACTCCGATTCCGCGGCCAATAATCGCGCGTCAAGTGGACTCGCCACCCCCTTCGAAATACTGTTTACGAAGAGTCGCGTCGCTCCTGCTGATTCGTCGGTCCGTTATCCGTGTTCACTTCGGAATACCGTGGTTTCTATTAGTCTTAATCAACGGGGACGAGAATCTGGTGGATTGTGCCCAGTCGAACTCTGGAACTGTTTAGCATTGAGGATGAAGAGGGAAGGAGGAGGGTACTGGAGCAGAAGCAAATCGTCCATTAAAAGAGGAGAAAAAAGCGTGAATATTCAATCAGAGTGGATTAAATGTATCCAGTCGATTAGTGAAAGTAATAAAATCACTAAGAAATAAGCATATACTGCTCGGCACTATTCTTTGCCAAATATACAATGGTTACGTGTACATAAATTTGTAAGAGGATGGTCGAAGGTTTAAATAAAAGGACGTGTCCTTCATTCGGCTGGTTAGCAACTACTGTTTTAGTCCTCTGTTTTTGGCCAGACGCTCCACGGCGAACGCTTTGTCGCTTGGCGCGCTTTAAAAATATGCAATTATGTTCTTACAAATTCACAGATAAATACCCAAGAAAAGGCAAACACTGTAAAATATATGAGATGTCCATCGTTCAAAATTAACATTTAAGATGTCATCGTGCTTAAACAGTAACAGTAGCGCCATTTGCAACGATGCCTCATAGATATTTTATCTGAACGTCAAATGGTTTAATTCTTAATTTGGACGATTCTGAAGAGTTCCTACCACCATCTTGAAAAACCACTAACCATCTACCAACGGAACCCACACGTTCAGCCAAGCTACGTTGCATAACAACAACCGAGATCTCACTTCCTTCCCAAGCCCCAGGAGCCACCCCCGGTTGCAACGGTTAAGTAGGTCGATGGGTGATAAATTCGATCTGTCCTCCATACGGAACCGAGTCCCCTCCCCCCACGAAATACCGGCGGTTATCTGGCTGTCTGGTTTTATCTTCGAGATAATCTCGCCGGGCATAAATCGCGCGGCCCATTCTCGCCTAATGGGGTAGTAGAGCGCGCAACACCCTAGGAAACAAATTAAATAGCGTTTCGCGTAGCCCACCCCGTTTTTCCTACCCCTGCACCACCATTCAGCCTGTTCGCTCCATTCGTCTCCTCTCTGCTCCTCGGCGCTCTATGACGCATCCCTCCAGCCGCGGAAGGAACGACCCGTGACTGCTCGACGAGCGTTCGGCGGCTAATGCGAGTTTCCTGTTGCAATTCTCTCCTCCCGGCTTCTTCGCTTTGTCATTTAACTCGCGTGCCACGGGACTCGCCGCGGAAACTCCCAAGTTTTCGCTCGGCGAGCCACGGGCGGGAGCTACTTCGCCCAGGCGAGCTTAATGGGACTGGGAGCGCAACGTGTGTTAAACGAGCGATAGAGAGAGGGTTGTATCGGGGAAACGTGGCGCGCTGCTCCGCGATACGCTCCAGAAATATTGGCTTTTAATTGGAAAACGTACCGGGACCCGAGCTCTCGTTCGAATACCGCCGTTAATGCGAAATCACGCCGCGGGGGGAGTTGCACTTGGAACAAAAAAAATACGCAGGGAAAAGTGGATCGAGGGCGCGCTGCGGAAGAATTGGAAACAGTTTGTTTTTCTTTTCAAATTCTACTGCGAATTTCTGTGACTCTCTGTCGGGTTTCTATTATGTATAAAGAATTATTTCCCAGCACCGAAATTAACGGTAGTGAAGTCTACGTTTAATTTACAATTTGGTAATTAACTGAGTGGCCAGCAGGTACTAGGAATTAAACTCAAATATGTGATGCACATATCAAATGTTTGACGCGTATATTGCCACGAAATCACTGGGACGCTTCGAGTGGCAGGCTTTTGATTTTCATTTATACGGGGAAGAATAGGAGCGAATCGCCATAAAGCGTATGTGACACGAGATATATGGATGGGGTGGCTTGCGCCATTCGATAAGATCTCGACGAGCGCACCACTGGCCTGCTTTCCTTTGCAGGCCTGTTCTTAGGGTGGGATCAGAGGGGACCCCGCATTCCGAGCGGTAAGGACTCGATATCAAAGCTCCAGAGGCAACGGTATCCGCGCGATTAGTCTCAGAAAGTTTCGCGGATCGCTGAGCCCGAATAGCGAGTTTGCCACTCGAGGCTCGCGAGAGTCGTCTGGAAGGGGCATTATATCGACGCACCTAAATCGCGCGAGGAGGCTGAAAGCTCGAAAACACAAGGCGCCATGGCCCCTTCTTGCCCGATCGAAGAGAAACTTGGCCCCGTACATTTAGTTCACAAATTGCTGGCGACGTCGCGGCAGCCCCGTTCGAGTACACCTGCAGCTCGGGGAAATTTATCGCCGCCGGGGGGTCCGACTCGTTTGTCACACAGGGAAACGTTGTCGCAAAGCGTCCACGCTTAAAATTCAATCGGACGTAAGCCACTGACTCTTTCCGAGACTAGCGCTAACGATCGATAACTGTTTCTCACCTTCTTTCGATTCCTCAGGGTCGTTCAACGAACCTTCGGGGTTAAATTAGAATTGGGACGATGAAATTCTGCTTCGGAGATCATTTCTACTATCTTGCATAAAAGCAAATTGGAATCAGGTTACAATCTTCTCCGCGAAATCCCTCGGATACCTCAACGTACAAAAGAAGATCGATGGAAGTCAGTGTCAGACTCTGCGGCCTTAAACCATCCCCCAGCTTTCTCCATTACAGCCTCCGCGAAAGTGTGAGGTGTAACAATTAATTCAGTGCCTTCAAGTTCGACCAGATAGATCTTCATTTTAAATTTAAATATTTCGGAACACTGCCGAAGTCGCAGAAATGATTTGTTTCAGCAAGTTATCCGTTTGTGCGATAAATTGAAGCGAAAGGGACCATGTACTGCCCGGGGTGCTAGGCATGTAGCAAGAGGATCAAAGAACGTTATGTTCCCTGGGATTACCACCGATTTCGATCGCTCTGACAAAACAGTGGAAGAGGTTCCAAAAATCCATTGACGACTTCATCGACTCAATGCCGTCGTCTTCTTTTCATCTTTTGCCCGACAGACAAAACAAAGTCCGCGAAAATGGTGGCGAATATTTATTTCGAGCTTGTTAAAAAAGGCACCGAATTAATTTGTGATTAAAAGCAGAATCGAACGTCCCGTCACAAAGTTCAGCAGCCTCGTTTAAACAGCCCCCGGCTGGATCTGCTTGGCAGGATCAGGAAAGGCGAGCGTGGCGCGTATCAGGTCCATGTCGCGAATCCCTTAGACAAACACCTGTTTGATCGATGATGGGGGCAGGGAAGGGGAGGGGCAAGGTAAACGGGAGCGGTTCGATCAGCTCCTTGCTCGATAAGGTGTACAAAGTTAGCTGAGGATCAGCTGGCTTAACCTTCCATTAGCGAGCTCGAGCCCGACAAGCCGCGCACGTTGAACCACGGATTAAACTGTACCACCCTTCGCGCTCTTCCATCACACCCTCTATCCGCCATTGCCTCCGCCTCTGCCGCGGACGTATCGACTGCACGTGTCCCCGTTCCAGCCGCAGCGGAGCTCCGCTGCCGCCGGTCCCGGTAACTTTAAACTTTAAACTCAGCCGCCCTCGACTTTAAGACTTAAGTCGGATTCCCTTCCATTCTTCGGGCAGAGCCGGGCGTCCTGCTGTTTACCGTGTGCACGCGTCGCCCGCGAAATCCTTTCAGAC
This sequence comes from Andrena cerasifolii, assembly GCF_050908995.1. Classification (NCBI taxonomy): domain Eukaryota; kingdom Metazoa; phylum Arthropoda; class Insecta; order Hymenoptera; family Andrenidae; genus Andrena; species Andrena cerasifolii. Next base: position 8,522,394 of record NC_135133.1, read on the forward strand.
GTCGTATCTTAAGGAAGCGTACGTGATCATAAGGACGCGTATCGTAATACCGTGGCCCCGCTGCTAAGGCGGAAGACGGCTGCCGACAGAAGTGGAGTCTCATGGGGAAATCCGACTCGGTGTTCCGCGTTCTTCTATGTTTTACGATCCCCGCCTTTGTGATACTGGAGACGGATACCCTGCATCGTACGCTTCCACGGCCGGGGATTTGCGCCGGGGTAAACGCGAGGCCTTCGCATTTCATTTGGCTTTCAAATGCGCGCAGGCTTACGTTCCGGGGCGGTAAGACGCGAGATGTTCGGTTTCGCGGATCGTTCCGTTAGACTCAGTTAGAGGATGGCAGAAGTCGATTGGAAGGTTAAGTCTTTGGAATCGGAGGCTCGAACATTGACCTCTCGTTGGGAAGAGTTACTTGGTTGAGGGAAGATTAAAGGCGGATTCGCATATCTATATCAGTGCCGTTTTGACTGTCACAGTATTTTTAATACTTGATTAGTTATAATATTATATACTCAGTCACCAAGCTTCAACTTAACATTGTTTATTAAATAAGGAACTCAAAGTTCTTTTCAAATAGATTAGAAATCAGTGAAATTCCATTTTCTTCATGAAAATCTGCCATCTTTCAACTTTCACCTACCTCGACTCACTGCTCACTCCATACAACTAAAAACACTGTTCCAAATTCCCAAAAATTAATTCAAACTCATAGCTATTGGTCGTAAGGATCGTTTTCTAGCGACACCAGCCTGGAGCATCTTCCCTTTCCATCGACTGGTTCGCCGGGTCGCCACGAGGGCGGAAAAATTTTGACGAGGGCTTGCCACGCAAGCAGTATTCAACGCACTGAATGCCCTGATTAAAATGAAATTAGTCGACCTGTCCCGTAGATCGATCGTAGATATTGGTAGACCAATTACCTAATTATCCTTGGCATGCCTCCCCTTCCTTCACGCTTCCTCTCCGGGGTGATCTAATTATTGTTCCCCAAATCCCCGCCGCGCGGAGCAACTCTAGCAGCCCCTCGCGGCTCTGTCGCCTTTGTACCATCGTCCCCCCATTTGCAAAAACAACGTGGCCGTTTAAAACGCCCACGCGACAGAACGTCAGTCAGCCTTCCTTGCGCAGGCCAGAAAAACGTGTACAATAACGCGGAGGAGCCGCGCCAGTGGCCCGTAACAGTGATTAATGAAGTACCGTCGACTGGGTGTCGATCCTCTTTTGCTAAATCCCTTGGGGGAGGCTTCCGCTATCGTTCCACGGGAACAAAAAGGAATCAATATCCCCGGTGTTTCATTATCGGTGACACAAAGCGGTCGGTGGAATTGATTGTTCCTCGATGACGCGTTCTGACAGCCCTCAACAGAGGTGGCTGTCGCAGCACCGCGGCAGGGATGATTCGAGATCGCGTAGAGCGAAGTGGGAGAGCTTAAAGTGGCTTACGGAGGTTAAAAGGGTTTCCCTTGTCCTGTTTTGATCGGATTCGGAGGTGTGACGCGCCGACAGTTGTCAGCTCAATGCAAACGGGTTCGATAAGACAATTTGGTCCTCGATTCTCACGCCCGTATTAATATTGTTCCTGCCAAGTTCCGTCCCAGACTAAGTTACTTATAAATCAGTTGTATTTCGAGATCTATGTGCCAACGTCGATGACTTCTCACGATATATCCTCGCTGCAAACTGTTGCAGGACGTCCATCCATCACCCAAGTAGTAAAAGTCAACGATTCCTCCGGCGTGGCTAGAAACTCCCGCCGCGCAAATCCTCGCCTTATTTTCGTAACCTGTCCATTTTTGTTTCACTTAACTCTCGCATTACTCCTCCTCCTTTTCCCCGCAAATGATTAATGGCACATGTTCCGCTGCGAACTCGCGCAACATTCTGACCATTAGCGTTTCAGGTTTGCTTTTTAACCGCGCAGCAACCTGCGTCAACTTTCCGACCAAACTTTCCGCATGGAGCTTGCTTATAAATTCCCCTTCGATCAAACGCGTAAAAATAGTAACCGTTACTAACACCCTCAAATCAGCAAGCACATATGAAGGGTAAACGAGAAAAAAAAGGAATGTCACCGAACAGGTTTATTGAGAAAATCAAGTTTTAATACTTTAGCCCAGCAGTAAAGAAGCTATTGTTGTTTCTCGAAGTATTGTTCATAACATGAGTAATTTATACTCTAATTAGGCATCGGGAAAGAACTGAGCAACAGGAGAGTTGTTTTACATTGTTTTAATATCATTCAAGTGGAACACTGCAGAATACTGTAACAAAATAAATGTCCACTTCTATTATTATCAATTCAAGGATGTGTAAGTACAGATCGACGTTCGAGGGTTCCTGACGTAATGCAAGCTCACACTAATCAGAAATAGATAGTGCAGGTAGGAAGACTGGGGACATTCCCTGTTTATAATAAGTCCACCAAATCTTTAACGTTGCCTTATGTTGAGACTTCTACTTTATAACCCTTTGTGATTCGACAGTTCCGTGGCCCCAGTTGTCACCAACAAAATCTGTTATACATCGCAGAACCACTGAAAATGCACATTCCCAGTTTCTTTCCCCAATAAATCCTAAGCAATAGTTAATCTCTAAAATCATTTGCAACGTAATCCATCCGCAGGAATCAGCTGCTATAAGGCACCTTCCGCCACAATGCTCTTAGATTCGCATTCCCCAAGTTCAAACGATCTACCCAGCCCAATAGGTAGCTGGGGCTACATCGCAGCGGCACCCACATGCCTACCATACAACTCACGCGACCCCGTCTAATCGCTGCTCGACGCAGATCTAATTAATAACCGGCACAATGTATCCTAATTAGCGGCATCGTTACGCCAGGATATTTACACAACCCGCCCGTCCCGTGCACGTCTACTCCGCAGTGGAACGTCGTTAAATAGCGTCTACGTATTGCTTGCTTCGTTCATCGAGTTACCCCGGCCGCCGTCTGTCGAATTAGAAGGCATATCTGCCGCCGTGCAACAGGATGCACTCGAAATAATGCAATCACGATCCCGGGGAATCTCGAGTATCGACCCGGCGCGGCGCGGCCCCGTCGACGAAATTCAAGACGTACCTACCCGGATACGTGGGAGCCGCCTGTTGTTTCTTGGTCGACCGATGGCAAGGCTCGATCCCGTGGACTCGATTCCAGCCACGTACGAGTAATTTATGCCCTGGCGCGGTTAAATATTGACTCCCGCCAGTTTCCTATGAACGGCTATGAAATTAAAGAGGAAACGAAGGGCCACGTGCGCGCCGGCCGCAACACTTTGCCCGCGTGGGCGTGCCCGCCTGTGTACGGCAGACTGTACGAGCGTGGACACCGGTGGTTTTGCGGCTGATTTTATGGCTGTCCCTGGAAACTTTACGACCCGACCCCTGATCCTAAAACATACCGAATTACACCGCGGCCACGTTTCGTTCGCTCGTTGCCGCAGAACACTCGTGGAAAGAGACGAAAATTGAGAGAGGCTATCGATCCCTTTGGCTCCTTTGGACGCGTACCAACAAAGAGAGTTCAAACTCACCGACCACGGCCGCGCGAGAGGAATCCCATGGTTTCCGTTCCACGAGACGAGGCTCGCTGGAGCAGCGCGCGATTTGTCGGTGACGCACGCGCGACGGGAGTGTCACGACTTGTCGTAACGATTTTTCTAGGACTTCAGCTCAGAACTTGCGACGAGGAGTGTTAATTCATTTGAAGGATAGTAGCTTCGGTTTTATTGCAAGTGATCGTGTTTGGTAGGTGGTCGGTTTGAGTAATAGAGTTTCCCGTTGATAATAATAAAAAATTAAGCTTCAGGTAGCGGAGTATTTAGGTATTAGAGGTTTCACCAAGCAGTAAGGGTTTGGGAAATTTTTGTGAATTTCCAACAGAAATCAGAAGTAATTATCAAGCTCCAGAGGCTGATAAAGATGCCGGGGCTGGACTAGGTGTCGATAATTTCTGGAAGGAGCTTTGGAAATGCAGTGGGGGGATTAGACGTCCAAGAGGATCAATGGAAATAGGGTGTATCGCGGAACGAATCGGGCGCGAATTAGGGCTACCACCACGTGGATTGATTTTGAATGAGCCCAAGATATCTCGCGTAATCCGGCGACAGCTTACTTACCGCCGTAGACAGATATGTAGGCGAAACAATCTAATTACCAGAGGAAATATTTCATGCCAGACACGTTTCTCATAAGAGGGGACCGTTGGCAGTCCGTTGATTACGGGACACCAGTCACGGGAACACGAAGTTTCCCTGGGGGTCACGGAAGTTTAGGCACTTCGGGGCTCCTTTCCCTCGCGATGGCGTTTTACAAAATACGGCTCTTATGTGGCAAAGGGAGTATTACCTCCGCGGTGGTAGCAGTGGAAACATTTTAAGGCGCAAGGTAAAAGAAGGATTACGAGAACCACGAAGCTCTTTTGTATTTCTTTTGTGTTTCGTGATAAGGATGTCCTATCGAAAGGAGTGTTTTTAATACTTCAAGTCTGATTTGTTGGCAAGCTTCCTATTTTCATGAGATCCCGATATCACCTCAGTCTTCGAGGCAGTGAATATCACACCTCAATCTGATAAACATAATGTCTTCGTCAGGATATAACATCATCATCGTCACCGTTCCAAATATCTTTCAACGAAGAAAGAATATCACAAGGTCCACGAGAAATTCCTCCGAATTATCCTCCTCGACTGAACGAGCATCCATTTCCGCGCGTCGATTATAATCGACGAATTAATAAGCCCAATATATTTTCGTCGTCATGGAATAAGAGGATCGCTCGCGTGGCTCGTCGGAAAGTTAGGAATAACGTTATGCCCTCAAGAGGATTCGGTGGTGAGATCGAGAAAGTTTGATCGAATTTCTCGCCGGGAATTGGAAAATGAGCTTTCGACTCGCGGCCAGAGCTCGGCGAAAAGCATAACTGAAAATATCTAGCGGCTCCGGAGCTGGTTGCTGGTCTTTGGGTCAGTTGTTACCGCCACAACAGCCACCTGATAGAAGAACGGAGACGAAAACGTATCCCGATACTGGATAAAGGAAGCTTTGGCCGGGCAACACTGGGTATTGATCCTTTTTACCGGAACGTCGAAGAGTGTACGCGTCCTTTCACGGCGAGCCATTGAGAGAAATATCGCGATCGGACGCGATAAACGCCAGAAATTGACAATCGGCTTTGGATGCGTCCATACGATCGATATTGGTCTGATCTGACAGAGCCGAATTTTTAATAAATCTCTCTTCACAGATGTTTTTACCAACTTAAAGGGGCCATTACGGGCTGACGATGTATTTTTTTGATATTTTGTTGAATTAACTTTTTAAGCAGAACTACATTTTTTGCACGAGAAAAATTAATTTAACTTTAAAGTGTCGTTGTTTATATTTTTTAAATAATTTTATTTCACCTTTGTGCATTTGAAAGTATACATGTTAAAATACTTGCAGTAATTTTTGCGATGGAAAATATAAATAAATAAAACAGCGATCTCCCGGCAGCGATTTTTTTTCAGTGATAGATATCTTAAATAAAAAAACGCTGCCGGGAGATCGCCTATAATTCCATTATTTATTCATACACCGCATTGCAAAAAAACACTACAATAACTTTAAAATATATAGGTGCTTTCGAGTATACAACCGATTATATACAAAAATCTCTAATTTGAAAAAAAATCCCGAAAATACTTGTCTTTTCAGACCATACAAATAGGCATAACCCCTTAAATAGTAGTTCGTGAAATTCTTTTCCGATTTCAGCGGTGTATAAGTCGATGTTGCGGTGCACCATTGCGAAAGGCAACTGCATCCAACACCCTCCCCCCCGCCCCTACGCATTAATGAAATCGCTAAGTGATCAACACGGAGTTAAAGATCGTAAAGCCCCGATTCCGCGTGTGGAATTAAAGGAAGGCAAAGAAAAGGCTGTGGGAGGGATATCCGGCGAGGGACTTTGACAAGAAAATTGAATCTCCAATAAGCGAATACGTGCAAGTGCGGGCTTAAAGCCTAATCCTCTGGCGAAGGCGCAGCCCCCTGGCAAAATTCAATCGTCGCATCCTGCTCATTGCGCTCGTCGAGGAGCGTTCGTACGTGCGGCTGCCGCGTGTTCCCGTACGAGTAAGCTCCGTTGCTCTCCAGGGAGGGCGAGGAAGAGGAGCAGGAGCGTTCGGGGTCTGGTTGCCGGTGAAAAAGGCCACCCCCTCTGATACACAAGATCAGAGCAAAGTCCCTACGTGCGGCGCCTTCCGCAATCTGCATTACGTATTTGCCAAGAATCAATAAACCAGGGAGTACCGCTGACACAGCCACGAGAATGGAGCTTGGGAACAGAAGAAAAAAGAGCCGCGGAGCATCTGCAGGGAGAGAGGACAAGAACGGGGTGGCTAATTAAAACGAATCGATGCCACCGAGCACGGTGAAAGCTCGCGCGGCGAGCGTCACGCGTGATGCTGCCCATTGAATTAATAACGGGGATCGACTTTAAAATTTCGCCCGCGCCATTAAAAGCGGGGTACACGCGGGGGAGGGTGTCGTGCATAAACTCCCGTCGAAACAGTCGCCGATGAAAGTTTCATTGCGGACTAATGGCGGTGGATTCGCGGGCCACGCATTATTACCCGCCACCCCCGAAAAGCAGGTGCACGGCGACGGCACATAAAACGTCGCGTTATCGAGTTAGCCCGTAACCGGAGGCAAGATGCCCGCCTTGTTCCGCCTCCTCGCGTCCTCCGCTTGTAAAGTAGCTTCGCAGCGGCCGCGACACGAGTGCCGGATCTTTGATCCCAGCTGCTCGCAGCCGTACAAGGCACCTTTAATGATTAAAACAGCCCGTCGCCTTGTCTTCGCCCGCGGGAGCGCCGCGGAGAGGCCCCTGTAAGCCTTCACCTATCCCGGGGAGAGCGGACCGTCGCCTCCTATGACCTCTCATCGGGAAGAGCACCCTATACCGATACAGGAGATCAGAGGAAGCCCGGCCATGCGGCATCGTCCGTAATCTGTATCACGTCCCTCTCCTTCCAGCGGCCGTCGCTCCCCTCGCCGCTCTCCTCGTCTTTCCAAAATCGATTTCGGTCGGCGAGCGGGGCCGCGCCCAGCTCAACATACCGAGTTCGACTTGAACAGAGTGGCCGAGGGAGTGGGCCGCGCGGGGGGAACGAAGACACAGGGGCGAGAGGGGGAGTACGAGAAAGGGAGGGAAACACTGAGAGGGTGAGTTAGCTTCATTTAACCGAGAAGGCTCCGGCTCCTGCCACGTCGTGCGTGCGATACTCCCGACCCCCTCACTTGCCCTTTTCGTGGTTCCGCCACCCGCTGCCGCGATACGCCTCCGCTTCCCTGCGCCCCGGCCCTACCACGTAACCTTGCCTGGGGAATGCGAAACCGACGGGAGACCTACTTACGAGAATTCTTTCGCGAGATTCCTGCGAGGACTAGCAACCGTTCGGAAGTTCTGCCGGCGCTTTTTACGGTGCAAGTTGGAAACATGACGGGGATATGTTGGCTTTTTTTTGTGGAATGGATACAGGGAACGGGGGAGCGCTGTGTTGCTTGTGATCACGGGGACGGACTTCTGGTACTGACCGCTGTTATGGAATATAAGACAGTAACAAGGAGGATACGAACTTCTGAAATTTCTGCTGCCTACAGTTTAACTTCTCTACTCTAAAGTTTGCCCGTGCTATTAGCAGGCTTCAAATAAACATATCAGCCACACTAAGGAAGTTTAAGGGGTTAGATACACCTAGGACCGTGGAAAGAGGCGACTTTTTAGGAATTATTTTTAACAATCGCAATGTGCACTTGAGAGCTTATAATTTATAGAATATTTCCAAAATAAAATAAGGATAATTCGTCTTGTTCGCCGTGTAGCTGCTGTTGAACAAAGGACGATCGTCACGTAAGGAGTTTGCGGTGCCAGAAATAGCTCCTCTAGGTGTCATCCAAAAGGAAACTGTCTCTTAAAGTATGTAAGAGAGACTAGTCTTTATTTACGCTATTTCCACAATTTTTATTTTTAAAAAACATATGAGTGTTCGAAGCTTTATTGAGGAACGAAATATAGGGGCAAAATATTTTTTTATTATCCATAACTTCTAATAGTGGGCAAAAGTTGCCTTTTATAATGTTATTTAAGCTGTGAAAGTTTGATCTTGATCAACAAATTTTTTGAGGTGCCGCAAGCCAGTCGAAAGTCACACCATCAGTAAATATGAATATTTGAATGGCTTAGCTAACTTCGTCACAGCTTAAATAACTTTATAAAAGGCATCTTTTGCCCACTATTAGAAGTCATGAATAATAAAAAAATATTTTGCCCCTATATTTCGTTCCACCCTATTATTGAACCCTGTAATGCAATTTCTCAGGCAAATTTCAACAGTGTTTTGATGATTAAATCTAAACTGTGGTTATTACAAAAATTCCGCACGATAAAGACTAGATATTGATGTCAGAATTAATCTTGCCATGTTTCATTCAAATCGGTTGAGTAGTTTTTCAAATACCATTGGCACCGATTTGAGAAACGTAGTTTCTACAAAACAGTGTTTAGGGTTTAATGTGCAGGTCAAAGTGAGATAATCTTCTTTTTGTAATTTACAGAAAATCGTCGATTCCGGGAATTTCGAACATCATAGATTTTGCTCTTCGTCTCATTTCCTTTAGAATTAAACCCCAAGAATTCGGTAGGAGAAGCTAGCTCCTTCGAGCGAGGCGCGTTTGCTCCGGCGGTATCGCCGACGGAGAGGGAGGCATTAAAAATTCTGCGCGCAGGAGGCCCAGTCGAAAGCAGGTGTCACAAGGCCGCCCCTTAAGTGCTCCCGTTAATTGTAAGTAGCGAAGTTTAAAAGAGACGCGGCGGCCAGGGTGGCCCGCGGTGGTGTTCGCGCGCGCCTCTCCGTGCAGTGTGCAGCGGCGTGTGCACAGAAAAGCGCGCGAGTCGCGGGAGTGCATCCGCATCCGACGACGGTTGTGCACACGTAAACGGAGCACTTGTGCACGCCTACCGTCACGTACACGTTCCAACGCACATGACTGCCCCGTAGTCGCATTTTCGCGAGCCAATGACTGTGAAATCGAGCGTTTTCCCCGCTTTTTTTCTCTCTGTTTCGTCGCAGCCACCCCCTACGCGGAACTGCTGCCAGCCGCCACTCGTCCTCCAGGAATTCCTCGGCGGAGCGCGTGCACCGCCGATCGATAATGAGTCCTGGCTACAGTCATCGACCGCCCTCGTCGATTTACTTAACTGTTACGGCGGGGACGTTTCTCTAGAAGACACATGGTAGGCTCGCGACTGGAGGGAAAGAAAGTAGGCAGAAGATCTGACATCGAGATTAAAGCAACCCTTAACTCGATAAGACAGCGGGCAAAGTCCGTCGACCGAACGTCGCCAGCCGTGACTTAATCCTCGCTGGCCAGCCGCCCGTGATTTTTCCACCTCGCGGGGACCAAGACCGGCAGCGAGCGGGTCGCTGTGAAAATCGGGATGCACCGGGGCGGAGTTAATAATTCAGCCAGCTCCCAGCCAGCCCGGCCGGTATCGATAAATAATGAAGCAGTCGAAAGGCAAGATTACCCTTTGAGGTGGTGTTTTTCGCCCCGCTTTCCGTATTCGGGGCAAATATTTACGGAAACGTCGCTGGCCGTTTATTAATAGGGACAGAGGACGACTGCCGGGTGAGGGGCGAGGAATGGGCAACGGCGAGGATTGTCTGCGGGAAATAGAAGCGCGGAACGGGGCTCGCGGAACGGTGGAAAGAAAGGAAATGCGATTTCTCGGGGCTGCTCTTTCGACGTTCCACGGCTATTGGGATCCTGTACACGAACTCGAAGGCGAAGGAGCATCGGGGAATTTAAAGTACATCGCCCCGCGCTGTTCAGCGTTATATTTTCAAGCCCGCTGCGGATCTCGCCGATTTCGCGATATACACGACGCGCGGGAGCTTTCCTCGTAAAATATAGCACGCTATCAAATTGCCCGGGAAGCTACGGGTCGGGAGCGTGTACAGGGTGATCCTTATAAAGCGAGCCGCGCGATTGTGTGCGAAATTTGTTGGCTTACGGAGGGACTGATCGTACGAAAAATGTACGGCTTACGGAGGGGCGTCGCATGGCGAGGAAGATTGGCTGTTTGACGCGGGGTTGGTCGGGTGGGAGCCTCGACTTCGTTAGCTGGAATGATATAGTATTGCTGGAATTGCAGGATTTGTTTCGTGGCACGAGGCGCTTTTCTGCCGCTTGCAATGGTTCGCAGGATGGGTCTAAGTACCAATTGCAAGCACTTCGGTGCAACCACTGATGATTTTCAGACGATGAAAGTTTTCACCGGTATCGGTAAAAAGTTGTGGTGCGTAGGAAGCTCGGTTAAATAACGCGACGTGGAAAGTGCATATTGTCAACAAGTTGCAGGTCGATAAATGGAGCACCTATCGTAACAAGTGGCGGCAGGAAGTGGACTGTCGAGATCACTTCAGTGGGTTTTAGATCTTGAATAAACTTGTGTCGTAGATTGCGACAGTTATCTCATACGAACCACTAAATTGACGTTCATGAATTTGTAACACTTTCCTTTAAGGGGGACTCTCGTCTAACAGCCCCAAAAGTAGCTGATAGTTGAGAATTTCTTTTGAAAAAACTGTTGGTCATATTGGATTAAACGTTTTTGGGATATAATAAGGCATCTTTAAACTTGCAGAAAATATTTTTTCTATGTTGATCCGTCTTATTATTTATCGACGCCAACATCGTCGAACAGGTTAACACGAGTCCACAATAATTAGAAATAATAAAACGGATCGACATAAAAAAATCTACAAGTTTAAAGATGCCTCCTTGTATCGAAAAAGAGTTTAATGCGATATTAACAATCGTTTTTTAAAAAAAAAAATCATAAATTTCGGGGGATGTTACACGAGAAGCCCCCATTAACCAGGGACCTGGAACGAAATATTTTTTCATTTCGTTTGGGTTTAGCTCCGATAATAATAATTGCCTGCTGAAAAATATTTCGTTTCCATTAAAATGAAAAATATATTTTGTACCGAACCAGTTATTTCATATTTATAAAAAAACTTATATAAACTTATTTTTTAACAATTTTATTGCATTTGGCATTTATATGGTAAAATATTTATAAGCAGATGGATCGGTCGTTTTGAAGGAGCCACCCTTTATAGCCAAGGAAGGAAGAAGGAAAAGTGAAGCAACGTTGGATATAATATTTCAATCTGGCATTAAAGGAAAGTACTCGTCCCTGGATCTTTTCTTGCCCTTGCCCTCGGAGAAATAAATGCGCCGCCACTCGACAGAACTATGTTGCGCAAGAATAATTACTGCGTAATCTACGCTGCGGATTATCGTGCGCCATTTAATTGCTGTGTTAAACGGCGCATGAAGCTGAATCTTTTTCCGCGAATGCTTTAGACATTAATTTCTTTTACTTCGGAGCGCCGTCAAAGGATGCAATGGGGCATTTTACAAAGGCTGTTTCATTCATGTTTCATGCTGGCGGTGATCATAATCTCGGGCTTTAAATTTAACCTGTCAGATAAAATGCACAATACCTCTCGTCTGATAGACTTTAATAAACTTCCGTTTGGCATTAATAAGCGTCGCAGCATTTTTAGTCGTCTAATTTTTACATTATAACGGACCCTCTAATTTGCATATTAAAAGGCACAGAGGTAGACGAAGCCTTTATTAACTCCTGGTAGACGTCGACCTGTCCTCGAACAAAAGAGGAACTCTCATTAGCCACGCGTCCGTTTAATCCGCTAATATTCATCGGCTTGTAATGCCCTCCTCCGAGCAAACACCCACGCTAAATAATCCAATCGATGATCAACTAATAATAAGTTCGAACTAGCTGCAGTCCCTAATGAGGCGCTGCGATGCCTCCTTTTAAATTATGCACCGTGGAAGATGTCCGATAATTTTCGACGCCGCTGCTCGCGCGGAGGGACAAAAGCGACGACGAACCTACAGGGTGTAACGAATTATTTATCACAGCCTTTGCACATAAATCCGAGCGTCTGAATCGGAGGAAATTTCCTGGAAGAAAATAACTGCCGAGCACTTGCTAGCAGTTGCTACATAACTCAATGCTCGGTAAACTCGCGGAGGAACTTTAAACCTAAGAAATTCCAGGCACCCCGAGCAAGCGCAAACTATTGCAATCCTCTTAAACAAAGCCTTAGCACGGAAAACCCTCGAGCATTCTCCGTGCAGTCTCTATTCCGACCTAGCAATGTTTATTCTTCCCAAATAATTCAACACCCCATATGCAAGCACGGACGCCAACACGTGGACCGCCAGCCAGGCGCCGGACGATCGACCGTTTTCCATCTCGCCAGTAATTCGGTCCTTTGTACGCTGGCCATCAGATTATTAACTATCATCGGGAGGTAAATGTAGCGTGGCCGCAGCTTGCAGACGATCAATAATTCATGCACGACGAACTTGCTAGCGCTCGAAAAGGATTAATTCGGGCATACGACCCTTGGCCGGCTATCGCGGTCCTCCACGATGGCCCCCGACGTAGGCGTAGTGGCTCTCCGAGTCCATTGTCGGCCTCCACCCGCGGTCCACCCTCCCCGGCCGGCGGATGCATCGAACTCCGTAGTATTTATAAAGTTTCTGACGTTAAGAGGGAGGATGGGCCTGGAGTGGTCCATTGCCAGCGGGCGTCTACGGAAGATTCGAGGAAGACCCATTGAAAGGCACGATGAAAACTTCTTAATTCCAGACATGCTCCAGTTTTCGCCCACGGAGAGTGGCTCCGCGGCGCGCACAGAGGAACAGCTAGCGGAGGCTGTCGCTGGGAAAAGCGGCCCTTTTCATCGAGGCGTTTATACACCGGGGCCACGTTATTACCGAGCCAAGAAGAAAAGTTCCGCTTCACACTCAGCCGGGGTATTAATGGGAGCAACCCCGTTGGCCCGCTCCGTTAGCAGCGCGAGCCGTGGCGGGCGACGATAAATGCGCGCCCACCTCCGCCCGTCGTAATCGGGAAACAAGTTCAACGGGAGACGTTCTGCGGGGATTTATTTCGATTGCGTTTCTGGTCGGGAACACCGACCACGGGGGATGAATAGGAACGAACGTATCGCGTGACTATGATTTTATTACCAGCTTCATCCCCTTCCGGGTTAATTTACCGTCAACCCTTGGCTGAGGCACGGCTGGCATTCTTTGGCCATTCCTTTTATTTCTCCAATGACCATTAATTCGGCTCCTAAGTGGCGGAGTGGTATTGATTATTTCTCAGAGAACATTTTGTTTATTTTTTTTTTTCTTTTGTACGAAGTGACGTAGTGATGCATATTGGGAAATTCGAGGGCCAAGATTTCGTATGAATTCGGTAATCTTGGAGGGCGTTGTTCGTTGGTTTCGCGACAGACGCGAGGGTCGCCCCGTGCAAAAGTTATCGTTTTCATAACTCATCCCGTTCGAAGAGGGCGGTTCGCGCGAGGGGTTGACCGACCAATGAAAATATGTCCCTGTTACGAGAGGATTAGCGAGGATTAGCTGCAAGATTTAGAATCATCTCGCGTTCGCCGCTCGCTAAACTACTAATCCGGAAATATGATCACCTTCCTTCAGGATCCCCGAGACAGCAGTATCTACCCCGCGAAATATTGTGTAACGCGAATGCAACTCACGATATATTCATAATTCCGGGCTCTAATGGAATTCCATGCTTTAGGGTTCCCCGAAAAGCAGAGAATTAAATTGAGCCGAATCACAGAGAAGGAGCTCGAGGGAATGCAGAAGCTTTTATCACGATCACTTTCTCCACCGAAGCAACGGAGATGCTCTCTGCTCGTAGGCGAACAGCGCGGCTACCTTCACCCTCCGCGAGATAAAGATATAAAAGAATGGGATTATACACGAGTATGCTGGATTCAGCGATTCATATTATACCCCATGCCTGCCAATCTCACCGAGGCGGGCACGGATGAGATAGCGAGCCGTCGCGAGTTCAGGTTACGAGTTGCTCAAACTGCTGCCGACGTAAAGAAACCAAGAGAGCAGTTTGCTTATCTCGGAGTGAATGCGCGAGCCGTGAAATCCTTCTCATAGTTCGCGTTGAAAGAGGCTCGACTTTCGTCAGATCTGCGGGCGTAACTGCAATTGAGAAAATCTCGGGGAAGAATACACCTGCTCCGAGACTCCTTAAGGTACGATGCTAATAGTTGGACAAGCATGCCGCAGGATATTTCCCCAAGTTCCACGGAAATTTTACCGCCGTCTTGTCCTATTCGAGCTGACGTTTCGTGCTGCATATAAATGAGGGATATTAACGAACTAAATATCGCGGAGATAATAACATATTCAAGGGAGACACGACATTTAGTTGCGAGCGCATTATTTAGCGCCTCGTGGCGCCGACTTCTACCGTGCGTCGCGTCACCGCCAATCTAAATGCTCAAGAATTATTCGGAATTGTTCTAAAATTCAAATACAGGAAAATACAGGGAAAGATATGTTTCCGCTACATAGCCTCGCCATTAGTTTACGGTTCCCAAGGGTGCGCGAAGGGTTATGAGGCCCTGCGAAACAGGGAGCCGGCTGGTGTCACGCCCTACGGAGGGCTACTGGCGCCAAGTTATAATTGCTATATGTTAACTAACACGAACATGTAGCAGCGAAATTACGTTTTTATGGACGAACGGCCAATGTTCCGCGAATAGTTTCCTCAATTGAGCTCGCGTTTATTCTGGAATATTTTTTTCAGCTAGGGTAGCTTACTTAGGGGCTTTATTTAACAAAAGTGTTTCATTTACAAAGTAAATTTTCACTTACTCGGTCACTCCTGCTTCTTGTTCAGATTCATGTAAAATTGCTGCAACCTTTTCAGCCACTCTTGCCACGACCTCTCCAGAACGTCGCCTTTAACCTCGTGAACAGTGGCAGGCTCCCCGTTCGTGTACGCAGTCACAACCAATCCCCTATCTACCTGCGAATGCAGTTCGAATTATTTGCACGCGATTAACGCGCTGCTTAATTCTGTTGTTAAACTCCACCCTGGAGGGTACATTATCTAGAAATAATCGCTACCTTAAATGGATACTGGTTCGAAGCGTTCACAGCGCCAATGTAGGCAGCGAGCTGCACCGGCGCGTCGTAGGTCGCCGCAAGCGTCGACTTCCGTTTCGTCGATCTCTTCCAATCGATCAAGTGCAATCTGTCCCTAGATACGTTGTTTCGGAACGATTAGAACTATGAAGCTTCCGAGCGGAGTCACGCGATGTATGATAAACACGGATTTCCCCTGCAACGACAAAGCGAATTTCTGTTTTACCTGTAAGAAGCAATGCAGTCAGCGATCCCCTTGTACCGCAGATGCGGATGCAACACCCGAGTCTCGACTCCTTGAACAGCCTGTATCTCTTCCAGAACCGGCAGCACGCTGGAATGTAAAAACCTGACTTCGGGGGGAATCTCGACTTCCTTCTGTAGCAAAATATCTTCGATGCACGCGTGAAACAATCGACCGTTTATCAGCAATTCTGAAACGGAACAGCGAGTGAGGAGACATTACCGACTGAACCGCGTAGGTGTACGGTGGATAAGTCCAGCACCTTTGCAGAATATGTCAAACTGCTCGACACCGAGCTTGCTGATCATATTTTTTTTCCACTGCTCCAAAGCTATTCTTGCATTTATGGACATAGTTTCCTGAAGAACGCGCGTCACGCTTGGAATATCGGAATTTTCCGGCTCTTTGTCCTTTATGGCGGCACTCTCGAGAGTTTTAATACCAGAGATGGAGAATGAAGTTATGTTTTCCACTCTATCTGGTGGCACTATGAAGTAGCTGTTCCATACGCAGTGCGCCAAATTTTCGGAAATGTATTTTGAGATGTTTTGTAGTTGGCTGGTGTCCTTGATATCTGTGTATTTTTCGTAGTTATCAGAGAGCTCTTGCACCTTCTTTTTTGTACGGGGCACGTATCTTAAGTTTCTTACATCTGATGCATTCAGCACCCATAAATGTTCCGATCGTTTCGGATCACTCTCGTTTACGAATTTTCCTTTGCTTTCTGTTTCGTTGCTTAAAATTTGCACGCATTTCCCTTTTCCCCCTTTCATCAATCTTCCAAACAACCGTTTATCTGTGCGATTTCTCAGCAATACACTATCCTTTCTATTAACACCGGTTTTGTCCTCACCTCCGTTTGTACACGTGCTCGAAAATATATCTTTCTTCTTCGCAAATCTGAGTTTCGAATTTATAATACTTCCGAGTGACGAGTTCGAAATGGATAATCGAATCATACTTTCCACATTAAATTCGCAGAAAAATAAATGACACAAGTATTTATTACAAAACATAATTAATATTGGTGTTGTTTGTATAAACGATTTACTGCCGCAATAATATCTCACATTTTAAATCATTACTGTAACGCATTAGTAAATATTTCTTCTTAACAAATCCCAGTGAATAATCGTTATTATCGGTTCTTTACAAACAAATTAGAGGTTAGGTGGCCACTTGAAATACGTTTGAGGTTATGTTCATAAATGCTCTGAAATGTAAATGTTTTCGAACTCGTGGCGCGATCACTCGGGCATTCCCTCCACCAGCATATTATTCGCTTTATCGTAAGTCGTGAAAGTAGTTCGACGATCGTCGATAAATTTGAATTGCGATATAATTTAACTTTTCCATTTGGAAGTGCATCGTAAATCCCTTTATACATCTTTCTCGATTATTTTATTCCCATAAGATTTATAAAATCGAATGCAATAAATCAATAAGAATGTATGGAACGATAGTGACTAGAGTCTAGTCGACGCAAAGTGTTGAATTAAATTTTCAAACACTTTTCACTACATGAAAATTGTCACCTCGTATTAGATGAATTAGAACCTTCTCTACAAGTGTTGCATTTGATACGATTCGACTCTAAATTCTCTTCGACTGGGAGATCTATACGTTGTTTGGTAGGAAGGACGATCATTTATCCCCAATGGCCACGCATCACTGTGGCCAATGAAAGTAAAACGTGGGCAGTAATTTATCAGGCTTTAGGCGGCTCGGTTCGTTCCAGCGCCTGCTCGCAATTTCGAAGTTAGCCGCTTATCAAACTACCGACCGTCAATCTAATGATCAGAGTGGGGTGCAACCCCTTCATCGTTAATCGTTGCACAATAACCCTCGGTACGCGATATTCAGCGGCTTTCGTAACCGATATTTAGTAATATCCACTAACTAAACTCGCAAGAAATTTGTTCACTTTTCCTAATTGCGTTCCCTTACGTAATAGTAATGCCCGCGCGGCTTTTACATCGGAACAAAACAGCAAAACACCCGGCGAACCAGCCGCTGCTTGACATTTCAGATCACTATCGATCAGGGTACACGTGTCGCGTCACGTGACGCTGAATTCTCAAGTACTTAACAAATTACCTAACAAATTTTTTAAATAGAAACGAACATAATATTAGAGGGATAGGAGTGTGCAAAGAAGCGTGCCAGAGATACTATATGATACAGTGTAGATGGCAATCATTTTGAATAGCTGGCACAGAAGAAATCATTTGTATGTCGATTCTTTATCTATCGAACCAGATCTTCGTGTCTTCTGCTTACTCGAGTATTAAAAACAGATTGTAAATTAATATACTTTTAGCATTTTCCTTTTTAATATAAGATATGCGACAAAGAAAAAGTAGTACTACAGCCACGGACATCCACCTTTTGCTTATGGAAGGACGTAGTACTACATCACTGATCGCGAAAGTATTAAATGACTCACCCTAGAAATAGAATCGTTTTTGTTTTTTTTTTTTGCGGCAGGATATGATCGATGATTGAGTAATACATACACGATAAAACACAAATGGTAAGACACCGAATCTCTCTGTTCACTCGTTACCAATGACATTTCTCAAGAATCGTCACACTTTCAAATCATAAGTTTGTACCTTCCTCGACTCCCAAGTCTGAATTATCATCATCGAAGTGACGCACCTATCTGCGTAGGAAAGGAGAACCTGCCGTGCGAGAATAGAGCAAATATGTTACCAAAAACTTATCCCTAAATACCTTTGCACGTAACATACACAAATATCGGGTTGGTGCATATTACGCTGGAGATAAAATAACAATTGCTAATGAAAAAATTCCTTAGTCTACGGTGGAGGTGCAATAACAATTGCTAACGCCGGCTTACAACTCGAAAGATGTCACAGAATCTAAACAAAAATGAGATAACGAAAATACCCTATTTAAAAAGCAAAAAATATTCTCATTCAAACTTCCCTAAACGACACAGCAATTTCATAGGTGTGCACTTGTGCAGCAACCTAATCCTTCCCATCTTTTAACTTTAGTCGGCAGCGGTAGTAATAGGGACACTGGCAGTAATTAGGACATCTACCCTAGAGTCTGAAAATCAGACACATCTAACATCCAATTCGATCCAAAAACGACTTCACACTCCCCAATTTCGTTTCTTAACACTCATCTCGCAAGCTTCTACCAAGTCCCCCTAGTTTCGTCAAACTGATTACAAACTGTGCTATTATAACAACGAAAGAATCAGTACCTAAACTTCTGTACCCATTTCCGCGGGGTTGAAACGCAGATCGGTCAGCATCGGCTACAGTAGCTCTGTCTACGTGACGAAACGAGGGCAGGGAGGAAGTGCAAAACGGCAAAAATGCCTATTCGTATTTTTACGTAACGCTGCAACCGAAAACCGTTCCCTTAGCTCGTAGTAACAGTGAAAGTTTCTCTATGGATGAAATTCGAGATGCACGGCGAATACTGGCGAGATGTGTGACCCAGCGTCTGTCCCTCGAAATCATCTCGCCACGCGCCCGCAAGAGATGAGCAATCGGATCTAAGAGCGAGGAGACTCGTTTCCGCAGTAACAGGCGGGCAGGTCGGCCAGGCTCATCCGCTTTCGATGGGTATCGATACTATCGGCCAGAAGCTAACCGCGAACACGATATAAGTCAGGCGTGTGCCCCGCATTTTCGACGCGAAGTTATCGGCTCGGAAAAGGAAAAACGCCGCGGCGTAACACTTTACCGATCGCTTTAATTAGAAATTCGTACGGCGCAGGAATAATTTTTGCGCCCTATCGTTCGATCGGGGGCGATCGCTTCGACTGTTTCGTTTTTTATTTCCTTCTGAACGATCGCTTTCCAAACCAGGAAGGATAACAAACCATCGGCCTCGTGCGAATAACGATTCCGTTTCGTATTCCTATCTATCGTTGATCTTCACAATCGACCAACTTTTTCCCCAACAGACGTGACGGCCCTCCCCACGTATCCGATATCCCTCGCACGACGTCGGAAACGGAAAAATTTCGCGACAGGAGCGCGGGTAACATTGCTTTTAGAAAGGCGTTGCAGAGCCCCCTGCGCGTGGCGCATAATTCTGCGACACGAACACACACGCGATCCGCTCAGCCGGGATGCGGTGTCGAAGTAAAAGACTCCTGGTGGTATAAAAGGGGGTGTACTCTGTGCCGAATGCATCAGTTTCAATCCCGAACTGTCCATCGCTGCATTACTACCATGAACACCATAGTGAGTACCTCAGCCTGGCTGAGCCAAGAAGCTTGCTACCGGTCCGACTGAACTGGTCGGGAGCCTACCACCAGGCATTGTCTAAACCTGACCGTACCCTGTCACCGCACCGACGAACTCGAAGCTTCCCTTTTTTCACTGAATCTTCAAGTACTAGTGTAACCCTATCTCCTGACGACACACGTTAGTTGCAGCAAACGAGTTTGCTCATTTAGCACCTGTGTTTTTTTGGTTAAACTAGTGGCGAGATGAGAGTTGTTTGTTTCATTCATTATTGCACATTGCGTAATGCAGTCCCTCGGACTTCTTCGTACCATCTCGTGCGTTCTGTTAGGCAGTTAGGTTGATAGTTATGATTCTGTAATGCCCTGTATGAGTGAACTGCAGTGTTTGTTTGAATTACTTGCTACTTGAATTGTTCGAATGAGTAATGATGATAAAGGTATTATGTATATCGTTGACGCTTTGTTCGCAGATTGTTATTGCTGTCATCGCCCTGGCGTGCCCCATCTACGGCCAGGCTGAGGAGAAGAGACTCGAGAAAAGAGGACTCAGCCTTGGCCTGAGCTCTGGAGGTTTGGGAGGAGGTTTGGGAGGAGGTTTGGGAGGCGGTTTAGGTGGCGGTTATGGCGGAGGTTTGGGCGGAGGTTTGGGCGGAGGTTTAAGCGGAGGATACGGCGGAAGTCTAGGTGGAGGTAACATCATTTAATATCTAAGAAACGTTCCTTTCGCGAGAAAAGATCCCCACGCATCAGCCTAAGTGCCCCTTCGTCTTATCTCAAATTTCTTCTCGTCAATTTCGCAACAGAATGTAACTACCAGGCAACCGGAAGCTTACATAATATGCGGTTGATCTTCGAGTATCTATGACCAATTCATTGATACCTATCAATTTATCCGTACTGTCTAGCTACTACCGTGCGATCTCTAGCAATTCCTATCTTCGGTCCAAGGCACTCGCAATCCCCTAATTCGTGCACAACACACGACGGTTTCGACTCACATTTCCCTATTTACGGTTTCCCCTACTTAACGATTGTTGAGGTAAACACATTACGAAATATCGTTTTTATTGCAGGACTTGGCGGTGGTTCGAGCTACGGCAGGTCATCCCTTCGTCTCAGTAGCGGACATGGAGCTGGACTTGGAGGTGGACTTGGAGGTGGACTTGGAGGTGGACTTGGAGGTGGACTTGGAGGTGGCCTTGGCGGTGGACTTTCTGGAGGATACGGTGGTGGCCTTTCCGGTGGATACGGTGGTGGCCTCTCTGGCGGATATGGCGGTGGTCTCTCTGGTGGACGTGGATGGTGATGACCCAACAGTATTAATCGATGCTGAACCCGCATTGATACAACGCTGAGCTTTAACCCCGGAGCACAACTATAGATTTCTAACATATCCACTGGCTAAACGAGTTTTTATACTGATGTCTGATGTGTGAAATAAATTTTAATACTTTTTAACTAGCAGTGTTAGTTCCTACCTACCCTCTACACCTAGTATTTCGCGTCGATTAATTTTAAGTCACCCGTTGCATTATGGGTGTATTAATGACGTGGATGAAGAACCAAATAAATATAGCTATACGACTGGAATATTCTGGTTTTGTTAATATTCCTTTGAAAGGAAACTAAGGGGGTTAATAAATAATCGAGGGTTTGTGTCCAAACTGTGAAGATAATGTAGAAACATACCTTATCACGGTTGTGTGATATTGCGACGAAGTTCGATTTTTTATCACTAGGTAAAATATCAAGAATGTTGGAGTAGATTCTTTAAATTAGGTTAATTGTTAAAAGTAATTTCATTACGTCAATGATGAACATATTGGCTAAAAGTGTAATGAGCGTGGCGAGGTCTTGCCTAGGAAATTCAATCGAAGGTACAATCACTATGATGTTTTAATAGCATAAGTTCATTCCTAACCTCCAAACTAACCTCTCCATATTTTAAATTACTACATTTCTCGTGTTGTAAATAATATTCACGAATTTTTCATGGCTTTACAATTAAATATACATCGTAACGGTACCTTAGAGATAACTAAATTTAATTGTTAATCTTACTAGTGATTATTTGGCTGTTTTTAACCTTGTTTACTTTTACAAAAAAGTTGTTTCGTATTAATTATTTAATAATTAGATACTTCTAACGGAGTATGCGTATATATTTGTGATAAATGTATTTCTTTGTTACAGGCAGCAGGTCACATTTACCTAGATTATGTGTGAACCCTAGTAGCCAAGGTATTAGTTTTATCTATAAAATTGAATATTTTATGAAATACCTATAGGAATAATTTATTTGGAAAATGAAAGTTCTTATTTTCTTCAACAGGAA